>NC_073723.1:78340864-78990824 GCF_023634155.1 Falco peregrinus
GCACAGAACTGCTCAGGTGGAGCTCAGAGGTGACCCTGTCCCTGCCTGTGAAATTTATCACCAACAAAACGTGTGGCTCTGCTGAATTACGGCCAAAACCAAAGGAAAACAGAGAAATAAAGTAACTATCAGAATACCTTCTCTCAGAACCTCTTTACAAACTTAAACCCAATGAAACCCATGACAGTCATGAGGAACACTTCATTTTCACCCGTTTCCTTTGACAGCTGTGCTGTCCCTCCAACTGTCACCTTGTAGACTAACTCTTCCCTCTAACTATGGGATCTGGTCACTGCATTCACTCACATTTGACAGTAATTGAGCTACATTCCTACTCAAATTAAAAACTCTATTACAAAAGAACCCAAGTCAGCATTCTCATAAAAGAAAAGGAAATTTCCAGCCATTCTGAAAAGCAGCCAGCTAGAAAATTTGCCCTCATGTAGCCTTCCACCAGCCACACTGTAGGTTGCCAGTTATACCAAAGACAGGTGTGGGACACACAGCAGGACTGATGGTACCAAGAGATGGTGGGATGTGAAGGAAAAAGCAAGGAAAAAGGAGAACAATGATAACAAATTGCTTCATTAGTTGTACTGCTCATGATAGCAATAACTTGCTAGAGTTAGTGGCCTTGGCAATGTCCTGTTTAAATAATATCAAGGTTGAGTTCAAGTGCCTTAGGGGAAAAAAAACAACTATTTGAGTCTGCAAGTACAGTGGAAAACTATTCTATTATTATTATGTGGTTTTATGCACGTGAAATTTGTTCTTTCAACAGTTCCATTAAAAAGTACTCATATTAAATACCAAAAACTGTGGCTGGGTTTAAATAACTTCATCTGAAAACCCCTGTAAGTTTAATCATATGGTTGGCAGTCCTTTCCTGACACTGTACAATCTTATAGACAACATTTCAACAGCAAGGACTCCCAGTCAAAACAACCTATGTATTAAATGTGTGGAAATAATTGAACCTAGTATGTTAACAAAGAGTCCAAACTATGATATATTACCTACTGCAACATCTTTCTTAAGAAAATAATTGTTAACAGGTTATCCTTTTTAGGCACCCTAAAATGCAACATACTAGTGGTTCAAACTACTGAAATAATAAAACTGTTGAAAGTATCATACATAAAACCATGGAACAAACCCACCACAAACTCCTCTTGAAAGAGTAACTAATACAGTAAAACCAGAGAAAGGAGACGTGTATATATATGTATTCCACCTGTTACCGGAAAGGTAAGAGTACTAGCATTTCACTGTACGTATAGATTGAAGATTTTTCTTTATTCCCAAACTTCTGAGTATTACCAGGCACAAAAAGGAACTCAGAAGCAGTGGTTTGACTGCAAAACCAGACCCATTTATTTACCTTTGGACAAGTTGCCAAATAAAGTTAATGAATAAAGCTGCTTTCTGAGGAACATGTAAACACAACAGAAACAGTCACATTTCTCCTGCAATCATCTATTTGTCACAGCTTTCCCAAGTCTGGAAAAGGTGGTTTTCCTCAAATCCAGTTCACATCATCACTATAGTCCAGATGCTTTTTTCTAAATCCACAGGACTCTATGATGAAAACAAAAATGTAACTGAGCTCAGACACATTCCCAGCTTCCCATATGTTGGGTTTCTGAATGGAGTGGCAGACTCTTCCACGCAGCTAGCATTCAGGAACCTGATTTATGGGGGCACAAGCTACTGTGTATCAGCTAAGGTACTGCTTAATTACACAGCCTTAGCAATTTCACACTATTCTAACACCATCCTTCATTGAAAGAGGGCACAGACGGAGACATTTTAAATTTTGTTTTTTGTAAATGCTACCAGGTATGCAACCTCTGCATACAGATGGGGAATGGCAAGATTGTATGTTATTACGGTAGGCAACAGTACCTTCATAACACAGTGATAACTATTTTGTAAGAGATGCGAAGTTCAGTGTTCAAGATGATAACGTAATTCCTCTGTCTCAAGCTACTTCCTTCCTCTGACTTGTACCAATCACAGTCGACACATCCACCATCACTTTCACAGCAAATCAAACAAACATACAAACTGAAAAGATGTATGCTTGGTTCTGAATCACAGAAAGGAGGAAGAAGTGCAAAGAGACCCCTCAGACTCCTGCTTGGATAATGAAGATGGAAGTGTTTTTATACAGCATTCCTCCTGGTAACGTGGCAAAGGCTTCCCAAGCGCAAGTTGGGGTTAACTCGAATCACACTATGTCTACTTGCATTCCAAAGGTTTGCAGGTTAAATAATCTAAACTTCAGCTTTGTAACATTCTTGAGAGAACTCTAATATTCAGATTTATCACCATGTACAGATCCCAACTGTAGTTTAACTAAAAGCAAATTTCTCTGTCACAATTAATGAAAAAGATCTGGCTTGTACAGTTTTCTTCAAAGCATAAGGCATAGATACCACAACAGCAGGAAAAGGAGGAGGAACTTTGGGTAATTCACAGAAGGGCTGAGGTTGGAAGGGACCTCTCTGGAGGTCATCTTGCCCAACTCCCTGCAAAGCAACCTACAGCTAGTTGTCTAGGACTGTGTCTAAATGATTAAATGTGACTAAATAATAACAGCCTCATCAAGAACATTAATAAAAAAAATGCAGACCCCCGGATTCTCTTCGATTTTCAAAGCTTGTCACCTGCAACTTATTTTCTGTCTCCCCCTTCACAAACCCATACCACCCCCCAAACACACATATACTGAAAGGGATGTGAGGGTGCAAAAAGATCTGTAACACTTGTTATTTTCACCAGATCACAGTGATTACCTAATTTCAGTATAACAGAATGGTCCTACATAAGTTCAGATTCAGATGCCCATACAGATGTCCAAAACATACTTTTCAGTTCACAAATCACCTGAAGACAAGACATTTTATGCAATGAGATTCTAGTAGTTCTCTGCAGACCAGGGGGTCTGGGATTACAGTAAACATCTGTGATACTGTAGTTTAAGTGACTTAACTTTCCCAAGCACTTCAGAGAATACTGGATGGCTTGCTAATGAACCTCCTGTAACTTACAGAATTTGTTTCAGTACCTCAGCAGTGCCACTGTGACAGCAATCCTTAGTTTTGGTCTAGTTTGACAGCAGATCAAAAGGGTTAGAAACATGTTTTCTATACAGCAGAATCTGAACATGGCTATGAAAAATATTCAAGGCTTGGAAGCTCATTTTCCAAACTGATAGATCCAGCAGGGCTTCTGAACTCACATGTCTGTGCATGTAGAAGTCTCCCTACAGCCTACTTTCCTGGAAATCTGGATGTGCAAGCTCAAAGACAAGCCTGGATTAGGTTCTTTATCTCCCAAGTGAGACAATGGAGTCCCAGAAGTACCACAGAGTATCCTCCTAGCTCACCCGAAACATGATCAATCTTGCCACAAGTCTAAAAATATCAAACAGCAATGTGTAAGATAACTGAAATCAAATATATGCCTACATATTCCTAGGAGGCTGTAGCTACCAAGCTATAGGTAGGTTTGCAGCAATGATGGTGAGGACAGGGGAGCAGAGCCCAGACTTCTCTTCATTTGACTCTTCTCAGTGCCCTACTTTGAACCTGAGGACTAAACACCTTTGACCAAGCCACTGCCGTTAGATGTGCCTTTACTGTGTTATTATTGAATATGCATTTCAGTTTCATTATTGCCAGAATGAAACATATTTGAGATGTAGGATTTCAGAATTATTCAGCATCTGGGACTTGTATAGTTTGTAGCCAAGTAATTGCCACAGTCGCTCAAAGAGCTTAACCCACAGAAGCATGAGATCATAATCAGCAGTGATTTGACTTGCATCATAGATCAATTCTGGGCTGTTGTTTCAGTTCTTTGGGAGCAGTACAGATGGAAAGAGGGAGAGAGAAAAGAAAAACAAACCAAACCCAACCCCAAGTCTTTCTTTTTCCTGAAGTAACCACAACAGATTACTTCCACTTTCTTCTGAAGTCAAGAGTAACTTCAGGCAAACGCGGTAAATACAGTGATGCCCTAACAAGGGGCAGCAGTTCACCAAAGCAGTAAAATAAACTACTGCAAAACATGATCCTTTGGATCCCAGAAAACTATACTGAAATGCACTGCGGTAGCTGTGTGACGTCTGACGTGAATAGATCCTATGCATTTAGCCAAAAGTAAATGAAACTGAGATTTGATCCTTTCAACTCTGAAAAGTTTTTGAAGGGGTGACTTTATTGAGAGTACTATAATCACACTGAACTCTTACTTTTGGTGTTATTTTGCCTGTTTAGAAATTTAGAAATACTTTAGGAAATGTTTCATGGTAGGCTTTCACATCACTTGACACGGAACATTTACTTAAACATCTAAAGAGTTCCATAAAGTATCATGGAGCAACTCTGTGAAGGGCATTAAAGGTAGCACCACAGTGATCATGGAAATGATAGGAAAAAAGTTGTGGGTTTTTTTTTTTAATTTTCCAAGGTACTGCATACACACATTTCCTGTCATGAAAGTAAAATGTCTCACAATATCTGAAAGAATATTTTAGGTGTCCGTATATGGATTCAGTTGTACAGTTCTTGACTGAATAATTCTAACAACAATAAATTTTCTCAACGCGTTAGAGCAAATTAAGAGTCTTGATAGCCAGTCACCTGCTTTAACTATGAAAATAAGATCACAGTATCTGGAAGAGACTGGATTTCATTCTTGCTGCCAGAGATGTCTCTGTACTGCCACTGGGTTATAAAGCAGATCTGCCTACATGCATAATGCCAAACTAAAAATCTTCGCAAACTGAAAGTCCTACTATTTCTTCCTGTTACTGAGTCATGTTTTTTTCTAACCCATATACCTGCACTACAGTTCATAGGAGGACCAGTGCTGCTCTAGTTCAGCATAACCAACTATAACTTGTGCTCTTAAATTGCCTCCTTAATTGCAGCCCTGAATATTTCCTTAGAGCTCTTAGAAAGCCTCTGGCTATTACCAGAACCTTTTGTATCCACCTGTTTAGGATGGGAAGGTAAAGGCTAAAAGGCAATTTAAAGTCTGGAGATGAGCAAAATTAATCAAGTAACAAAGTAAAGGCAATAGGTTGCTATAGTTTCACAAAGACTTGACATTTGCAGCCCCAAAAGCAAATTAGTGTTCTGGTCCCCCTAGAAAAGAAAACGCGTAAATCTACTACTTTTAAAAATGGAGGCAGACAGCAGCTGAGGCTTAACTATTTTCTAACGCATCTTCCCCAGCCACAGGAGTGGGACCAGGTTGTGCTTACCAGGCTCTTTGAAATCCGTGTTCTGGAAGTGTTCCTCAGCAAGCTGCTGAGCAATTTCCCCCCTGGCACCTTGCACTACTGCGGAACAGAACATAACTACGAGACAATTAATGCCATCACTCAGATTAAGCTAGGTGCATTTAAAAATATATGGGTCCAAAGAGTATAACTCCAGAGTACATAAAAATCCCCAAACTGACGATGTATTTCATCAGATGTGCAGAGAGATTGATAGCTGCATCAGACTACAAATATCTGATGCTGAAGGGTAACAGCTGCATAATGGAGGACAGCACGTCTCAGCTCACACCCATGACCTGTGCTAGGTATTAGATGGAACAGCTGTTTTAAAGCACACAGTCCTGCTCAACATCATGTTCTCCCAGTAGGTTTTGCTCGTCCTGTGCACAGCCTATTTATTCATATATGTGTATGTCTGCTAGGTGGTGCTGTGGGATGGCTTTTCCAAGGCAGAAAAGGCAGCTTGCTTTTTGTTCCCCTCACTGACATTTTTTTCCTTCTACTAGAGAACAGCAGCTGCAGTGTTTTCTGTGTCTCGGTCACAAGATGTGTCCTAGCTGGTCTCCTTTCTTGTTCTTTACCTGCTGCAGGCATGTGGCAGCCACCACTAATGCTGCTGCTTCTCCAGAGCAGTCAGAGAAAATGCATGTGTGTCAGCATTCATCTGCATGCACCCATACCCGCGCAGGAAAGCAGAAACCTCAGATGGAGGCAGGAGGTATTCAGATCTACTCTAAAAATTTTCAAATTTTCATTTTCCTTTGGTTCTAAATATACAGGACATATAAGAAAACTTTTTTACTGACAAAGCGTGATTTAAAATTAAATCAGACACACAAATTAATGTTTCATGGTTTCAAAGAAAAGGGTAAGTTTAAAACCTCCTGATGCTCCAACAAGTAAAATACCTCCCTTTTTTCCTCTCAACCTGCAACTTACATGCATGTGGAAAGGCAACCTACTGCAAAACCTTTAGAAGGTAACCCTTTGAAGTAGGTAGTAATGTGAAGTATTCTTCTGTAGGCTTAACTTTTGTCTGGAACTAAAGAATAACTGCAATATCAGGATGCTATCAGTGCTTTAACATCTATAGTATCATAACTGCTGCAGACTGGGATTGAACTATTCAGACCTGTCAAAACATGTTGTGCTAATGACCTGTAAGTAAAGGCAGCCTGGTGATGTCCATCTGTTCCGCATAACTTCGTGTCTGTTTAGCCAAAGATGACAAATAATCCTAACCCACCCTTCTGAGCAAAAAGGGAAGAAAATCAAAACAACCCCCTAGATGAGTAATTGCAGTAATACTATATCAGGTGATGACATCACGAAAATCTTGTGCTCAGTTTTCAGATCCTGTCCCATGGCCCAACGCCTTGGGACACCCTCTGAGCACTTGCTGTTGCTATACAAAACCCACCCTACTAAAGGACAAGGCTATCCTGTTTGACATATACTGCAGTTTCTACTTTGTGAATTGACATTTTCTGTCTGATGTGCTGCTCTGAATGTTGACCTTCCACTGTTGGAAACCAAACCTGGGCATTCATGTTGCATCCCCACATCAGAAGGGGACAACAGGGAAGTGAGAAGGGCCATCATGCAGGCCAGTGATGAAGGCTGAAGTGTATCATGTTTCTAAGTAAACGTGGCACAAATCTCACTATCAGATCCACAGCTAGTACAGATGTCCATCAGAGCAAACCACCAGGCAGTGCAGATCTGGAAGCAAACCTACCTTCAGGTGATCCATCATGTCTTTCCCTCTACAGCCATGCAGAATCCTTACTACAGGGGGCTGTACAGTTCCCATGCGTGGAAAAGTGGCCCAACAGCCATAAAATATGAAACCAGCATGTATATGGGGATGTTAGACTACAATGAGGAATACAAAAAGCAGCAGTGACCTGAGCACAGAGCACTGCAAACCACCGAGAATGGCTGTGACACAGAGAACAAAATACAAAGTGGATTTCTATTCTCTCTATTTAAATGAAAACTTGGTGAACAGAAACTCAACCCACATGGGATTAACAATTTTGAGGCAATTCCATACATTAATAACTGTGGGAGTTTCTTGTCCCATTACTGCATTTCCCATTTATATTCTGCAAGACAAGCTGTCATATGCAAAACTTGACTGGGGAAGCACTCAAACTGCGAGTTAACGAAGTGTTGCATTTCCATCCAAAATCATAACAATAAGATGCTTAGTCAATGACACAGTGAAATTTAAAAAGTACAATGGAGAAAAAATGGCTTCTGAGAGGATGCTTGAATTTTATTACTAAAGAAGGAAGCAGCTACACGCTGCTGGAAATTTAAAAGACAAAGCATACATTTGCTACAGTACTGTGTCTTCTAATAAGAAGAGGAAGTTCAAAAATAAAGGGGGCCAATCTATAAAAATCCTATGCTGGCTGAGGTAGTAACAGTATTTTTTATATTGAACAACACATGCTTGTTTTCATTAATGTGGTCTTCAAAAAGGAAAATGGGGGGTAGGGGTGGGTGGGGAGGTAGGAGGGGAAACCAGAAAGCGCCTGAACTCCTTGTTTGACTGCTGTGATCGAAGAGGATCAGAATATGGAAAGAGAGTACACATCCAGATGAGAGTCATTTCAGTGTATCATGCCAGCCAGTTACGGAACCTGCTGGTACACTGGAAATTATTCTGAAAATACTTATAAACTACCACTAGAGGACTGCAGAGGGAAAAAAAAACAACCAACCAACCAACCAACAACAAAACAGAACAAAAAAATAAACCCAAAACATATCAGAGAACCTTTTCTTTTCATCATGATCTTATGAAATGTAGAAGAAGTTCACACATTTTATGAAACGTCTTCCTTTGTAAGGACTGGTCCTGTAACTGAGGAGACCAACATAAAATCTATGAGGTAACCATGATGAGTCCTAAGGCAACAACCTAGTGAGGCACCCGAGCTGGCTGCAACTCAGAGATTCCTTGGGGTATGCTACATGCGGAATATAAAGCCATCATATATGTTTTGGTGGTTTCCCTTTTTGAGACAGCTTTTTTTTTTTTATTGTTATCCAAGTACCTTCAGCTAGTAGCTGTTGCTTTAAAGAACAACTATATCTAAATAAAGGAATGACAAGCATTTTTTAGTGATGCCAGAAGGACAAATATGGTAACAATTAGTATTAGGTTCAACTTTCACCTACGTATCTGTCTTCAACACGTATAATCTGTCCTTCCACTCCCTCACGTTCTTCCCCCAGGGCTCTAAAATCCAAATACCAATTTTCCAGATGAGGGACCGGGTCACAAAGGGATTTGGAAACTGGTTCAAGAATGTGCCTGGAAACTGGATTCAGCCTCAGTCTCCCAATGTATGGACTCCCTCCCGAGTCGGGCCATTCTTCCAGGCTAAGCTACAAGCAAAACACTGGTATATTAACTGCTGTGTTGGCTGAACTGTCTTGGATCTGGTTTACATGACACTGCGAAAAATGTTGGATACCACTTTCTTTGCTGCAGGCAGGATTCCACTACTGCACTGTATATATGGCCACCAGGAGAACAGACAAATATAAGAAGAAAATTAAGATCAATTTAAAAAGAAAAATAAAGGTAATGCAATATTGATTAATACAGTTTCTGTCTCAAGGAGTCTCCAGAAAGACAGAATATTCAGAAAAAAACCTGAAAGAGAAGATTAAACAGTACATCTTTCCAGAAAAAGATGGATCCTAAATGCCTCACATAAGCAGACACAGAATACACAGCGGATTCAATTAATGCTTTTATAGGAGTACCAGATCCTTGAACAGTCAAAAATTTGAACAGACTTTGTGTGGAATTTCTGCTGTTGTTTCCTCAAAAACTGTGCTTGCATTTCTGCAAAATCTTGTAATCTACACCAAGAGTGCAGTTCTTCTCAAAAATTGTTAGTAACAGGTGAGAGAAAGAAGCAACTTGGTAACAAAGTCTGAGTCTCCAAAAGTTCACTATAAACAGTGAGAAAAATGAAGTGTTTAATAAAAGCATCCTAACCATATCCTATAAATGAATTAAACTATGCTTGTCACAGAATGAATACCATAGATAAACACGTGATAAACATGTCATGTCAACCCAAAGGTCTGTTAAGATAAGGAAAGACTGCCTACATCCTTCAAATCTAAGTGAATAAGTAAAAATAAACCATAATGCCCTTTAACAGTCATAAAACCCCAGAACAATAATACACACCAGAATATAAATGTATATTTATGTATATATACATTTATATACATTTTTATATATATATACATTTATATATATAAATGTACAATATAAACCAGAATCAGTCGTTGAGCAGACTGGTACAACAGCTAGTTTAACATACAAACATATATGATAATACATGCAGGTGTATCAGACTGAAAATTACTTCCAAAGTCTTCCAGTGTCAGAAGCTGTCTTGGAGAAAAGGGCTCAGGGGAGCAAGGAAAGTTTGCCAAGTGGCTTCCCACCAGGATGCCTACACTTAGGGCTACAGGTAGGTGCCTGCATGAAGAGGCACTTAAAAAAAGGTTTCTTTAACAGTGCCAAAACCACCACACAATTGGACAACAACATGACTGATTGGACCAGACCAAAGGGAAATGATTACGATAAAAAAAAAAAAGAGAAAAATGAAAGGATGCACTTTATTGTAAAGCACCTAAACAGTTCTATGATTCTGTGATTACCTGGACTTTTTTGTATACACTTAACTATTAAAAAGATTAAAAAACTACATCATCTGACCTTCACTAAAGGTCTCAGCTAACAGATTTGAATTTGGTGGTATCTCAATAACTGACTATGTACCAGAGCAGCTTTCCTCGCTCTTCATCAAAACTCTCTAATAGCTCACATGCCCTCTATCAAGTCTCATAGCCACTGCCAGAAAAGACATATCCCTGGATCACCTAAAAGCAACAGAGACCAGAAAAGAGTCAACTCTGCAAACTGAAGCATTATGCATCTCAGTTCAGGAAACAGTGCTTCCAGAAAAGATTCAGACATAACTGCTTACTTTAATTTTAAAACACTCCTTAAAAATGCAGCTTACTGAACACCTGACTTTGAACTAATATTTCTACCCTGCAAAATAAAACCTTAGCTATCTCAAAAGGTTTGGCATAACGATCACAATGTTTTTTATATTGGCCAAGCTGATTTCTATGTTTAGATATGCATAAAAGTCTCAGGTCTGTACTATAAGCCTGGATTATTATCACTTGCTTTTTTGTCCTTGGAGCAACTCTCATTTTTTTTCACTCTTCCATCTGACAACTTATGGTTGCAAATTTTCTACTTTTCTTCTTCAGGCAATTGATTTTATAGTCAAAAGACCTTTCATACTGGTGGCTTCAAGCATGCTGGAAAAAAGTAGGCTCCATTTTCTTACATCTCCTCCCTCAATACAGACAAACTTTACAACTGCACCTTCTCCTTTCACAGGAATGCTGGATGTGATGCCTGTTAGAAAACACTAGTAGCTACTAGAAAAACAGCTAGGGTCTGCGGCATAATAATTTGCTCACAGCTGAATGGTAACAGACCTGTGACACTAAATTACTGTAAGTGAAGGACACCAAAGTAATTCTAAAAGCTAGCACTGACTTCTAGGTTGTTTTCCAGTTCTTCCCCCTACCTAATTTTAGTATAACACTTGCTTTTTTCTTTCTTCACGCCTTCCCTTTACAACAAGAAATGTGTACATCTGCATACATGCATGGCATTTTCTGGGAATATTTGGACATACTTCACTCATCACTAACATTTCTCATGCAGATTTGAACAGATGAGACAGAGTGAAAAGTCGGGCCTGAAAATTGGCCATGTTGTAGGCAGTTAATCATTACATTTTCTCATTCTGCACTTTAAACGAGTTGAAATCAGATCTCTGATATGCTAGGAGGGAACTGTGAATTTACTAGTATCACCTTAATCTACATGAGTTCATTTTGAACACAGAAAACTGCGTCTTCAAAGTACTCAGAAGTGAGTGCAACAGACAGAGCTACAGGAATGGTTATTGCTGCAGGAAAGGACTACTACAGACTCTCATGTTTGATACAATGACTTTGAAGCCCACCTAGAAATACGGTTGATAAAGAAGAGTAGAACTCGTAGCAGTCTGTCTACTGAGTTGGATGCACCAAAGCGAGTGCATAATGTAGTCTGCACTGGCTGGTATATCCTATTCCAAGTTTATTGCAACATCCTGATCCTTATCTTCAAAGCACTAATTACATACAATTCAAAATAAACTCTGTTCATGCAACAGTGCCAACACAGTTTCTGAGTGAAAGGGGAGGGAAGCTCTCCGGCGACCTGGATGAGCGTTGGTTGGCTCAAGCCCTTCAGAGGCAGGAAGTAGGAAAGTTCCGATAAATCCAGGATTTTGTTTCTCCCTGACACACCCGTTTTCATAACAACAGTTCAATAGCCAAATGCACAGCAGAATAAACGTAATGGCCAGCCGCTAAGCTGACATGAACGTTCAGAGTTTCACTGAACTCAAAGCAGCTCTGCCTGTTCACCATGGCTCACGCTTTCAAGCGCAGGGCAGCCCATGGGTGAGACCACACTGATTTTAGGACTTGAGGGATGACCTCAGCTTCTCTCTGAACCCTTCCAGAAAGCAAAGGAACCTGAAAGCCTATAAGAATGACACCTAACTGACATTTCTACCTGGGCTAGACGTGAAAACAGGACAAAACCTCAGGCTTATCAGAGTTGTGGCTGGAGGTGAGAGAGACAATGCAACCTATATAGCTTGTATGTTAGCTGTATGTGGGGTCTCATTTGTCAGAGTCTGCAAGACAGTTTGTTAACCATCAAGGCAGCAGACTGGGAAGAAGACAACATGTGAAATTAATCACAGTAGGCCCCCAAGCTGTGTAATTTTTCCTGGATGTTTAATTCTTCTAGCTGGCCAGCTTTTCTCAATCACCTTCCAAACAAATAAAGAACAAAGTGCAAGACAGTTTTACAGCACAGCTTCCTGCTCATGAAGATCAGGCATATTCCTATGTATATTCGTTCTCATCGTCCAGGCAATGTTTACTCAGAGTTGGTCACCCATACACAAAATGATTTTTTAAATATATCCCCAGAAAAAATAATGAGATGCAAATACGTTGCATTTCCCAGACCCTCAACAAGAAAGTATACTATCCAAGTTTTGGTGGTGATTTAATTCAACGTGTGTTGGACTTTAGTACTAATAATGCTACTATTTTGGTCCTATTCATATCTGGTAAGCCCCTTAGATTTTTAACTTTCTCCATGACTACAAACCAGGTTTTGGTATGTATTTGTAGACACACTTTAATATTGATTTGCATAAGATTTGATGAGAACTTTCCTGAGAAAAGCACAAATTCATTATATGGTATTCTCTGCTCTGCTTACGACTTCAGTTGAGCACATGCATGAATAACTTCTGAAATGGAGACTGATTTAATCATGTTCTTAAACTAAGTATTTACCTCTACATGCTTTAAATGATTCACTGGTAAGAACAATTTTAGTGCTTTTTGTAGCTAAGACTATTTCTCTCAAAATTTTCATGAAATGACTTAACCATACGCATGTTTTAACATGTTACTGGCATCATGCAGGAAAAGCAGCCCTACTGGACTTGCCTTTTATAATCAACAAATTGAGCTGCTACAACTATGTTCTGTTTGAATGTTGTGGGTTTCTTTCCTTTTGCTTTGAAATAGATTTTCTTCTTTTTCTTCTTCTTCTTTTGGATTGAACTACATTTTCAAATATTCAAAAAGTCATTACTTCAATACCAAAGAAAGCAAAAGATTCATAGAAGGCACTGGGAACAGCTTGCTAGTTAAATTATTTAGCCTTGCAATCTAGGACCCAGACAGAAGCAAAGTAGAAAACAAAAATTAAAACAAGATGTGAGATAGGAATCTTTAATCAACCTTGTTGTATCAGCCTGGGCCCAGCATTCCACCCTGTCTTCTGAGGTTACCCAGTACCACTTTGAAAACGGATTACTTTCCACTGAAAACAATGCCAATAAGGGGTTTTCACTCCCCTGGGGGAAATTAGAACAGCCTGGATCATCAAATGGGAAAAAAATAATCATTATCAGTAGCAGTCAGAAATGAGTGGAAACAAAAAGTGAAATCAGACTCTGGTTTTGGACCACTTAATGCCTTAGACATGCCTTTGAAGGCTGAGGTGGAGTGGCAAAAGCCTGTGGGTTTGTGATGTAAAGGAACATATGCTTCTCTAGTGGACAGTATAAATACTTGGGCTTTTTCCAAGATGTTTGGTTCAGATATGTACTTTTTGTAAACACTCGGTAGCTAGTCCTGGAGAGGGTAAGGCACTGATATGCACACTTTCTATTACCAGGTCAGAGGGAATACCAATACATATGAAAGATTAGATATATTAGCTCATATAGGCTAACAGATGAAAAATACATTATAAGGACTTAGTATGGCTTAGTGCATATATGCCTTTAACCTGGTGTCCCTTGCTTTAGGTAAGAGAAATTTTCCAGCCGCTCCTGCCATCACCATCAAACTGAGACTTTACCTGAAGGTGATCCACCATAGAGCGCCACTTGGCTCTGGGGTGCCAGCTGCCAGCATAAACAAATGCCTCAGGCCCCTTTACAACCAGGCTAAATATAACTTGTAATACAATGCAAAAACTGAAGTCCAGCTTCTGCAGCAGCAATGTATAGCTGGCAGAAACATCGAAAGTGGTGAAATATTTCCCACATGCTGTGAGGTTGAAACGTATGTTACGGCATGTGGTCAGTTAAGGCAACACCCTTGAAAGGTTAGTTCACCCACTTTAAAAAAAGAGGGGAAAAAAAAAAAAGGGTAAATATTAAGAAGCCATCCTGAAGGCATGGTTGACTAACAGTCATTGACTCCTACTTCTGTCTTTTAAAATCAAACTATCTGAATGTTCCATGCTATCAACAAATGCTAGAAGAAAACTTAGTTGAGACATATATTTCTTATTTATGTTACTTCTGGCTTATATAAGATGGTCAGAGCCTTGGCCCTGCTATAGCCCTCTTCTGCACTTCTGCAGCAGTACATTGCTGACCTCAGTTATGTATTCAAGTTCTCTGGAAGCCAAGAGCATGTAACCTAAAATAAAACATGTAGTTAAATGCGTTGCTAAACAGGAAACACTGATGAATTGTAGCCTATATATGATGAAACGGTAGTAACGTACATTTAAATTGGGATAATGCTGTAAATGTTTTATGCCAGGGATGTACTAGCCATTGATGAATGGAAAGCAGCGTACAGCCAGTCTGTGAAAGGCCAGTGGCACACATCAGCATGGTCACACATAGTTGGATGTGTCTTTCAAAACACCAGCAATGGCCCTAAGAGTCTGAGATGTGCTGATAATGCTCTTCTCTTTAAATAACATGGCAGAGGAACTGCTATACTTCAAAATTCCAATCTAGCACCTATATGATACGAATCTGAAACAGAAGGCTCTTTCTGCCCAGTAACAAACAAGACATCTAATGTTAACTTTCCTCCTGCTTTCTAGCTCCTCACCCTGACACCACTGGTGCCTCTCACCCAGCATAAAAGCAGCAGCAGCAGTGCAGTCACATTGCTGGAATTTTAACCACCTCCCTAGTAAGTTTATTCAGAGCAAATGCAGACAACAGCGCTAAAATTATCAGCAACTTCTGATAATCCATCTATATAAGCATCTACTGATATTCAGAGGTAAAATGCCACAGAATTAACAATATTAAGGACTACAATAGCAACAATCTAGACAGGCTTTCAGTAAGTTGTTTATAGTTCTTCTTTTCCACTAATTTCAAATTTTATTTCCCACCCCTTTCTCCTGTCCCTGTACAGAAGTACTGCTAGGTGCATAAAGTGATATTGGAGCTGGGTACCCAAATTCTAGCTGGTGTAGTGCTCAGTGTGCGGGACCTGAAGATCCTCTGCTGAACATGTGTGTTACACTGGGTAAGCACATGTAATAATACACTACTCCAAGTGAGCAAGCGTGACAGAGCCAGCAGCCCTGCACAAATAGAGCAGAGCAAGTAACAGTGAAGGGTCAAAACCATTACAGAATTTAACCGCCACCAACAAAAAAATAATCAGTGGAAAAGATTAAATAGCCTTCACTGCTGAGTATATTAAACCTGGTCATAGCTTTTGTGGAGGCAAGAAACCATGTGTCGCAGCTGTGGTAGCTGAATGACTGTATTCCTCCTGCATCCGATTAGAGGGATTTGTCCCAAGAGTTAATTGGCAATTTCACTATTCCTTTTTTGTACAGCAGTGTTCGCTGCCTTTGCTGAGAAGGCACCAGCATAGCAGGGCTGCAAAGTAGACCCTAGGTGTGTTGCGAATTCCAGGGGTTCATTTTTCACAGAAAGTCAAAACCACCTTTAAGTGCTTAAAGCAGCTGTCCCACCACACTCTTGACAGCGAGCCTGCCGTACCTTCAGTTAGTTTTTGGCACACAAACACGGACTTAGATCTCTTCCAAGACAGTCAGGGAATAATGAAAAAGCAACTTTGATGCTACCTGAAACCAAACTATTCAAAGCACATTGAGTGCATTCCTCAGCTGCAGGCACCAAGCCAAGACATGGAGATAATCATTTGGGCTGGTGATGGGGGAGGGAGAAAGAAGCTTAAGGACCTGAGAGCTGAAGTATTCTGGTCAAGAAAATCTAGACAGAATTTAATTTGTAAGGTAGCAATACAGTCATGATTCTCCCCCGTTCCACTGCCAATAGGTGCATTAGAGAATTAAAAGCACAGGCAATTTTTTTCCCCTTTTTTGCTTGTCTCATTAACCTGTTCCATAGAAAATGAAGATCTATACCAAGCAAACCATTTCTCTCCTGTCTTTCACTGCCTTTCCAACTGTGGCTAACATTCTCTTTCAAGATGGCAAATTGTCCAATGTAATGCCAGAAAACAGTGGAACACTTCACTTGGGGAAAAATTTTCTCATTTTCTCCCAATTCCAAACCATACCCTGTGAGCCTGAGATTTGATAAGCATGATTGTTTTACTTTCACATATCTATCAATATAAGTACAAGATAAATCCGTTCTTTCAATAATGAAGCATCTTTTCTTCGACTTGATAATCTGCTGCAGCAGTGAAGTTTGCACGCTGGCATTCTGTAGTGGTTGAAAAAGGCCCCTGGGATACTGAGTTGTTTTTCTCCTTGTGTTATGAAAGCTGTCAGGGGAAAGGGGGAGAGCAGCAGCATCTCTGTGTCATCAAAGCATCTAACAGCAACTTTCCATGACTCAGCCACTTGAAGTTCCTGGAAATTTCTTAGCATTTCTACGCTATGGATTCAACTCCACCAACTACAGCAGCCTCTGAGCTGGCAGCTAACATACCCTGTTCTGGCAACTGTGTCATACAGGTCTATCCTAAACAGGTCTATGTGGCAAGAGCAGCAGCAGTCGCTGCAGGCCTTAATAAACTTCCTAAAGCTGGAAAGCCAAGAAACTAGAGAATTATGTATTTGTGGTTTCACCTACCCTATGGCCCCTCAAGATGGCATACCAGCAGAATCTCTGTTCTGCTTCAACTTCCAACGAGGTGGCCTTAAAAGTGGGTTGCGCACTATATAAATCACTATTCCATCCGAGAAGACCAAACACAGTGGCATATATTCTGGCTTTTGTTTTTTGTCTCCTTGTATGTAGGGACCAAGAATCCCCTGTAGGTAGGTACCAGACTTTGGTAACAGACTTTCTAGGGCTCTTCAGGCACAAGAAAACTTAACATTTTTTGCACCGTTTCCTGCAACTTGAATTGAATCAAACAGTCAAACAACATTTTAGTAGTGTTAGAGGGACCAAGACAGACAGAACCACGCTCCTGTAACAGACACCACAGAGAATGAGGTACCTTGGACCTTAGTGACCAACAAAAGCAGGACTCCAGTCCCCATGCTCCAGCATCACAATCAAAAACAGTTATGAAGCTTTAATAGCTATAGACACCCACGAGCAAGG
Organism: Falco peregrinus; assembly: GCF_023634155.1. Classification (NCBI taxonomy): domain Eukaryota; kingdom Metazoa; phylum Chordata; class Aves; order Falconiformes; family Falconidae; genus Falco; species Falco peregrinus. The sequence goes on from NC_073723.1 coordinate 78,358,190, forward strand.
TGTGCAAGGGGAAACTACACTAGCAGCACACCATGGTTACTGAAAAAAAAAGACTGGTGTTTGTAGTGGGTGACTCTGTTAAGGGGCACTGAGGCGCTCACCTGCTGGCCTGACGGGCAGTCCCGTTAGGTATGCTGCCTGCCAGGAGCTAAGGTCTGAGAGGGTGCCACATCTTGTCGAGAACACAGAGTACTACCTGCTGCTACTCTTTCACATGGGCATGAATGATGCCGCAAGCCAGAACCTGGACAGAATCAAGGAAGACTATAAAGCCCTGGGGGTGAAAGTGAAAAATTTTGGTGCCCAAGTTACTGTTTCTTCCATTTTACCAGTAAGAGGAAAGGATGCAGCCAGAAATAAATATATAATGTAAATCAACTTCTGGCTTTGTGGTTGGTGCTGTTGTGAGAGTTTTGGTTTCTATGACAATGGAACATTCTTTGACTAGAGCCTGTTAGGGAGACATGGGTACTCTCAAGATGAGTACCAGAAGGCCAGCCACCTCAAGGGTGTGCGTGGCTATGGTGGAGCCTCTTGCATCCCTCCTGGGAAACCTGACCTGCATGCTCAGTTACCTCTCTGAAATGCCTGTACACCAACACATGCATGATGGAGAATAAAGAGGAAGAATCAGAGATCTGTGTGTGGCCGCAGGGCCATGATCTCATTGCAATCACAGAGATATGGTGGGATAGCTTGCATGACTGGAATGCTGTCATGGATGGCTAGGCACTTTATAGGAACGACAGGCCAGCAATGCAAGATGCTGGAATTGCTCTCTATGTGAGAAAGCAACTGGAATGTATTGGGCTCTTTCTAGAGGTGGATGTAGAATGAGTGGAGAGCTTCTAGGTAAAGATTAAGGGGCAGGCCAACATAGGGGACACTGTTGTGGGTGTGTACTACAGGCCACCTGATCAGGAAAGGGAAGGAGATGAAGCCTTCTACAGACAGCTGGAGGTAGACTCATGATCACAGGCCCTGGCTGTCATGGGGGACTTCAACTACCTTCATATCTGCTGGAAAGACAATAGAACTAAGCACACGCAGTCCAGTAGGTTCCTGAAGAGCACTGATGATAAATTTTTGACACAGGTCTGGAGGAGCTGTGTGGAGGTGAGGTGTGCTGCTGGACCTTGTACTAACAAACAGAGAAGGGCTGGCTGGGGATGTGAAGGTTGGGGGCAGCCTGGGCTGCAGTGACCATGAAATGGTGGAATTCAGGATCCTGTGTGGACAAAGCAGGGCAGTAAGTAGGTATTAAGCAGGTATTACAACCCTGGAATTCAGGAAAACTAACTTTGACCTCTTCAAGGACCTACTTGGAGGATTTACAGGGCTTAGGGCTCCAGGAGGTAGGGGGTTGTCCAAGAGAGCTGGCTAATATTCAGTCATCACTTCCTCCAAACTCAAGATCCGTGCATCCCTATGAGTAAGACACCAAGCAAAGGGGACAGGAGACCTGCATGGATGAGCAAGAAGCTTGTGGCAAAACTCAAACAGAAGGAGGTTTATGGAATGTGGAAAAAGGGACAGGCCACTTGGGAGAAATATAGGAACATTGTCAGACCATGAAGGGAGGTGACAAGGAAGGCTGAGGTCCATTTGGAATTAAATCTGAGAAGGCACGTCATGGACAACAAAAAGGACTTTTTCAAGTACATCAGTAGCAAAAGGAAAACTAGCAAAAAATGCGAGCTCGCTGCTACATGAGATAGGTGCCCTGGTGACAAAGGACACAGAGAAGGCAGAGTTACTGAATGCCTTCTCTGCTTCAGTCTGTACTGCTAAGGCTGACCATCAGGAATCCCAGACCCCGGAAGCAAAACAGGGAGTCTGAGAAATTGAAGAATTTTCCCTTGGTTGAAGAGCATCGGGTCATAGATCATTTAGGCAAACCTGACACCCATAAACCCATGGGCCCCGATGGGATACTCCCCTGAGTGCTGAGGGACCTGGCAGATGTTATTGCCAAGCCACTCTCCATCATCTTTGAAAGGTCACGGAGGACAGAAGAAGTGCCTGAGGACTGGAGGAAAGCCAGCATCATTCCAGTTTTCAGAAAGAGCAAGAAGGAGGACCCAGGGAACTACAGGCCAGTCAGCCTCACCTCCATCCCTGGCAAGGTGACAGAAAAGCTCATCGTGGAGGTCATCTCAAAGCATGTGGAGGAAAAGAAGGTTATCGGGAGCACTCAACATGGATTCCCCAAGAGGAAATCACACCTGACCAACCTAATGGCCTTCTACGATGGAATGACTGGCTGGGTAGATGAGGGGAGAGCAGTGGGTGTTGTCTACCTTGACCTCAGCAAGGCTTTTGACACCATCTCCCATAAAATCCTCACATGTAAACTCCGGAAGTGTGGACTAATGAGCGGGCAGTGAGGTAGATCGAGACCTGGCTGAATGGCAGAGCTCAGAGGGTTGTGATCAGCCTCACAGAGCCTGGCTGGAGGTGTTCCCCAGGGGTCAGCACTGTCCAGCCCTGTTCAACTTCTTCATCAATGACCTGGATGAAGGGACAAGCGTACCCTCGGCAAGTTTGCTGATGCAGAACTGGGAGGAGCGGCTGACGCACCAGCAGGCTGCGCTGCCATTCAGCCAGACCTGGGCAGGCTGGAGAGCTGGGCAGAGAGGAACCTCATGAAGTTCAGCAAAGGCAAGTGCAGGGTCCTGTACCTGGGGAGGAACAACCCCACGCACCAGCACAGGCCGGGGCTGACCGGCTGGAAGGCAGCTCTGCGGAGAAGGACCTGGGAGTGCTGGAGGACAGCAAGGTGCCCATGAGCCAGCAGGGTGCTCCTGGGGCCAAGAAAGTCAATGGGATTCTGGGGGGCATTAGAAGAAGCGTGGCCAGCAGGTCAAAGGAAATCCTGCCACTCTCCTCTGCCTGGTGAGGCCGCATCTGGGATGCTGTGTCCAGTTCTGGGCTCCCCAGTTCAACAGAGACAGGGAACCACTGCACAGGATCCAGTGGAGGGCTATGAAGATGATTAAGGAACTGGAGCATCTCTCCGTTATGAGGAAAGGCTGAGAGAACTGGGCCTGTTTAGCCTAGAGAAAAGAAGACTGAAAAAAGGTCTTATGAAAGTCTACAAGTATCTTAGGGGCAAGTGCCGGGAGGATGGGGCCAGGCTCTTTTCAGTGGTGCTCAGCAACAGGAAAAGGGGCAACGGGCACAAACTGCAGCAGGGGAAGTTCCTTCTGAATATGAGGAAGAACTTCTCTGTCAGTGACAGAGCACTGGAACAGGCTGCCCGGAGAGTTTGTGGAGTCTCCTTTTCTGGAGACATTCAAAACCCATACGGATGTGATCCTGTGCAGCCTGCTCTAGGTGAACCTATTTTAGCAGAGGGCTTGGGCTAGATGGCCTCCAGAGGTCCTTCCAACCTCGAACCATTTTGTGATTCTGTGACATTAGGAAGTTTCTTTACAGAGGGTGGTCAAACATTGGAACAGGCTTCCTAGAGAGGTGGTTGATACTTCATGCCTTCAGTGTTTAAGAGGCATTTGGACAGTGTCCTTAATAATATACTTTAACTTGGTCAGCCCTGAAGTGGTCAGAAAGTTGGACTAGATCAGGGGTCCTTAAACTACAGCCCGTGGGCTGGGTACGGCCCCCCAGGGTCCTCAATCTGGCCCCCGGTATTTACAGACCCCCCCCGCCAGGGGTTGGGGGGGGGAACCAAGCAGCCGCAGATGGCTGCCTGCCACTGCATCCGCTCAGTGGCCCCCTGGTTAACCAGTTTGAGGACCCCTGGACTAGATGATAGCTGTAGGTCCCTTCCAACTGAACTATTATATTCTGTTTTAAGAAGGAAATCACTCTGAATTGTTCCTAACAGTGATCAGGAAAGTTAAGCAGTAGAGAATGGTGAAATTTTAGAAAAGGATTTGCATTCACAGAATGGTAAGGGAAAAAATAACACCCCAAAAAGTCATTCCAAAAAACTTACTTGGGAACTGCAACTGCAAGACCAAAAATATCCTATCCATGGTGAACTGCAATGGCAGCACAGACAGTAACAAGGGCATCTTTGGTATCTTTGCTTTTAAAAGCAGAGTATGTGCCAACAGCATAGAAGAATAGAAAAGTAACAGCTCAGTGTGCCCTGCTTTCCACACAGAGTGTTATGTTCTTATTTAGAACCTAACACACAGTCTGTTTATAACCTAAATGCATATGTAATACAAATTAAATCCTTTTGAAGAACTCCAAAAAACTTATAAAATGAGAATTTTGGAGAGCATCTTACCTTTGATCCAATAAGTGTGTACAGCCATTGGACGGTTTCATTATGATTTATTACTCCATTCATACCATCGACATACAGCATTATCTGGCCCAAAGCTATTGTAAAGAAAAGAGATAAAGTATAATCAGACATTGTGAATACTTTTTATAATCATAAGCACTGCTGGCAATTTTCTGTAAGCAGGGTTTTACAGAGACATGGAGAGCTGAACTAACAAAAGATACATTGGGCAAGATTGTGCTGGAAAAAGTCCTGAGCAACCGCAGTAACTTTACTGACTTCATCTGGATGGTATCGTTGTGAATTTAATACAGGGACAAGTACAGGCACTTGCTCCTTCCTAGAAGATGCCACGTTTTATTATCCCAAAATCTGCAAACAGTATTCTACACATTGCTTACTGTCACAATGGTTCCATATGATGCTTTACATCTTGTAAGCCAAACTATTAACATTTGTTTCAGCACCATATAATGTTTGGAATTAGTATATTTGGATTAAGTTGACAGTTTCAGTGAATTCCAATAATATGAAATTAAAGCAGGATAATTAACACCAATAAGGACAGCAAACATTCACCATTGCACAGTGCTGCATTGCAAATGAGTTTTGGATTTTATTGAGAAAATACAACCACCAAAGCATGGTTAAGAAAGAAGAATCTTTATTCATTTATTCTAAAGCATTTACAACAACATTCCAAAACATGCAGTGAAATATTTTGTAACAATAATTCCATAGTTTGCAATCCTGATAATATGAGACTTTCTAGAGACAGCAGCTATTAAATCTTTTCTGACTGATAAGGACAGACATTTTTTGTAAGGATTATGAGAAGTGGATTAGCAAAATTAATCTATCATCTTCAAAAGTTTCCACTGTCAGATCTTCTGCTTTATAGCAGGAGATCAAAGCACAGTGGGATGAAAAAGAAATCACTGATGTAACACCTTTCAGCACAGCCTGTTGGCATAACAACTCAATTATCTAATGCACAACCTGATGAGCCCCTAGTACACTGCTTGGGGGAGGGGGGAGGGGAGGAGAAGGGAAACCACAGGGTGAGGAACATTATGATGTTATTAATCTTCCAAAGTCATCCTGAATGTTTGCTAACTTTTGCACAGGTTGTGCACAGCGCAGCATTGTTTTCCTTGAGGGCAGATTTTCAGAGACACGAATGTTAGTCAAGCACTTCAGTACCCCTATAGCTAAGCAGCTAACTTTCACGTTTACATTCTTTCTTTTTTTTCTTTGCTCTAGTTGGTTGACTTACAGTTAAAAAAACCTGAGGTACTAATTTCAGGTACTTCTATTCCTTATCTGATCTGCAACACCAAGCTAGAAGCAAAGTCACTCTACACAGTCAATGAAGACGCAGAAACGGCGAGCCAGGGGGTTACGGCAAGGAGATAACTGGTGTCTCAGGCTGGCTGGGCTGCCGCCGGGGTATGCCCATCTCTCTCCACTCCTCCTCTCCAGGAAGCAATCATTCAGCACCCTCCAAAGACACGTGCCTTGGGTAAATGAAATCAGGTGGGAGGGATACAAGCCCAAGTGTTAAGGTAAAATAAAAGATGTAAGGCAGTCAGCAAAAAGAGATAATATTTACACTGCCTGAATAAATGGCTGCTTTGAAGCATTTCCTTGCAGGTAAAGGAAAGAGGAGAACACTGCTATCCCATCAGTAATCAGAGAAAGTTCTTAATTCTTGTTTTTACTTCCTTTCAGTGCTTAAAAGATTTGGCCCTTGATCTGAATGAGATCTAGTCATGGTAAGGTCACCAACTCCCCTTCACCCCTCCCCACCCACCCACCCCCCCTTTTTTTTTTTTTGCCTTTCTTGCAAATTCTTAGATAGAGGGTGAAAAGATTTAATTTGAATTTGAAACAACTTTGAAGTCTGCTTTTAAAGGGAAAACATGCACACAATACAAAGTTATTCCACTGCTTATACTTAAGACTAGTTAGAGTGGATGTGTAAGTGAGATCTGGGATGCCTTAGTCTTCAGCGTTTTAGATATGACTCTTCATAACAGCAATAGGTTAAGGCAAATCAGCCAGCCTTAGAAAGAAGCCAAAAAAAGTTTTAGGGATTCCTAACAATTTTAATTTGCTACCACTAATCTTGCACTCTGAACCCCTCCCACCACCTTTTTTTTTTTTTTTTTTTTTTTTTTTTTTCATTATCCGTGGTACCTTAAGTATATGGCAGTGTCTATATCGTTCAGTGACAGAATGGGTCTTTTGGGTATAGGTGAAAAATTAGTAACATATGAAAAAAATCACTACTGCTGCCACTTGAATAAGTGGCCAATAAGTTTCACAGGACAAAGAGTTACAAAGGACACCACAAAATGATGATGACGAAGATAAGGCTTGCTATGGAGCCATGCTGTCCACATGCAAGTCATGAATCCAGTAATTATCTGCCACATATCAAGCTACCTGCTGCTGCCAGACCTTGGCATGGAGCTTGATATTGCTGTTTCCCATCTTCAGGGGTCAGAAATATGAAAGCAAGACATTGCAGGCTGGGTTGAGGAGAAATCAGCTTTCATTATGAGGAAGAGTAAGTTAGGAAGGATCTGTATGTACTTCACACAAAGCTGATGCCTTTTAAGTTCTTAGGAAAAGAAGTCCACAAGAAGAGCTGAAAGAGGGAGAACGCTAGTTTCATACCACGTCAAGTGTCTGTGCTAGGGAAGCAAAGGTAACACCTAGCAACCATACAACACAGTGGCAAAATGGAAGAGGCCACCAAAAACACTAGTGTACGAGCAGGCTGGTGGACTGGAGGTTCTTGAGCTCTCCCAGGCTCAGGTCTGGCTGAGTGGAGCAGACCAGTTTTGCACTGCATGGAGAGAGACTGGCCACAGAGCGCTCTGCACTGTTTCCTATTCTTTGCACCTTTTCTGCCCCGTGGACAGCCTGCCCCCTGGCCCACACTCTAAGTCTGCTGAAATGGCTGAATGCAGTGCAAACTCCACGTGCCACCCACCCCACGTGTGCGTGCCGGCATGCACACAGGCCCACCACCACCAACATGCAGTGCCCTGCCAAGAGCAAGCACACTAATTTGCAAAGCAACCTGTTCGGAAGGCTAATCTAGTCCAAAATCATTTAAGTCCGCATTATACGTTTCTTCAACCGAACTCCTTTTTTTTTTCACTGAAAAATGAGGAGGCTATTTAATCCATTTAATCCCGTCTCTCAGCTATCCAGAGTTCTTTTTGGAAGTATATCAACAACCTACTTGCATTAGGAAAGCTTGCTATTGTGCAACAGGGGGCTAGGAAAGGGGGGTTTAAATATGGAGCACACAATTTGGAATTTCTTTGTTCTCACCACCCTTGTCAAACCCTTAATCTTATGTGAAAGTAGTGTGTGACTTTACCCATAGCTATTTTCAAGTGGAAAATTGCTGGATTTCTTAGGCAAGGCTTAGGTTAGAGAAGGACAGAGCAGCCAGAAACTTCATAGATTTCTGTAAAATAAGAGGTTTAAGAAAGCCTCTAAAAATGTGCCAGTATTGGCGCTGATACTCTTCTGGGATCTTTCCTGTAACTGGACCAAAGGGGAAAAACTGTAGCACAAAACATCATCACAGGAACATCACTTTAAGTAAAAGTCTGTTTTTCTCACCCGGAGTGTCAAAAGTTTCAAAGCTGTTTCTTGCCCACACACCTGCTCCTGTAATCTGCCCTATCCGCTTTGTATTTTACCACAGGACTACCTCAGAGAAAGCAACAGCACGGAATGAGCAGAAACACTATTGTCTTACCCTCTCCTACAAGTCAAAACCCCGTTCATCATGCCAAGAATTACAGCAGGGATGGGCTTTGTGACTGCCTTTGTTTCCATCAGAATAAGCCCACATACAGGGTGAAGCCGGCCAAAGCCGGACACTGTCGCCACAGGTTTCAGCTCCTTGGAGAAGCTTCTGTCCCAGGTTCATCTAGCCCTTCATAACCAGCAGCCACAGTGCACGTGACACTGTATGCAACAACGGGTGAGCGTGAATGACAGGCAGAGCTGTGATGAAACTAACGGGGAGGAACCAGCTGCTGAAAGTCATCTTTCTCATTGCCAGTTGAAATCTTATCACCAATGAGAAATTAATGGTCTGTGTGATTCCATTTTAAAACAGATTACTAGCTTACATATGGTATCCTGGGCACTGAAAAGGCATACTCCATTAAAGTACACATCCTGATCACGAACAAAATTTCAATACCTGTCTCATGAGGGATCCCAGGAGGGAGATAATACAGTTATCTAAGTATTCTGTTACTTCTGAAGGAAAAGAACCTACCTCAAACTTATTTCTCTGTGTTTGCTCTGAGAGGCAAGAACTCGGCTACCACTGGGACTGCCTTGAACACAAAATCTCCAGCTCAGCTCAGCCTGACACACTGGATGCCAGGAGCTTCTACTTTTGCTTATAGCACATTCCCACTGACAGTGCTTGCACATGCACCCTCACGGAAGAGCTTATTTTCTCTGTAATAGCCAAGGATACTGGATAGTTTTTTCCTGATGAGAAATCGTTATTAAATACAACTTTTGTACCATCCAGCTACTTGAAAATGGCCAGAATTGCAGCAGAGTTCCTTGCTTCTAAGAGGTGACATCAGATAAAATAGATGACCTGGCCTCTCTACTGCTTCTGAAATGATCCTACAAAGCAGCACTGTGCCAAATCTTATGACTCACACTCATTCCACAGGACTAGAACCAGCTAAAATTTTTAGGTTTGAGGTTTTGTTTGTTTTGAGTTTTCCTCTCTTACTATTTGTACAGGTTGGTTTTAGCTTCAGTGCAAAATCTGCAGTTCATACACCTATTCCCATTTCTTTACTCCTGTTGAACGTATCTGTAATGTCATCTAGGATGGTGAAAACAATCTTATTCCTGGCCACAAATGCATGACTATTTTCTTTCTCATCCAAATGTCTTTAAATCCCAGCTCTTTACTTAATCTTGTCTTTTTACCCTCTGTTCATTTGTTCTTTCCCTTATCACACATGTCATGGTTGAAACACACTTAGAAATTAATTTTCAGAACTCCCATATTAACCATGTACTAAATTTGTATTAACTGTATTAACCAATAACTGAACGTTTTTTTCAAAAAAAACACATCACAGAACTGATGTCATAAACTAAAACTGCAAAGATAGTTCTGTTCAGATTTACACTGCTAGTGTAAATCAGAAGTTCTTATGCTAGCTGACACAATTTAAAGTCTACCTTTTGGTCTTACACAGTACTTTAATAGCTCGTAAGTATTTGGAAACATCTGCATGCTAGCTTTAGACCTAGAGTTATTCAAAGTTCAGGTCTTTTGCAGACACAACGGGTTTCTAGATGAAATTTTTTCTTTTTCCATTTAATGGCAAAACAAATGAAGAAACAATAAAACTCATATGGGTTTTAATGCCAAAAATGTGTGACAAAAGTGACAAGCAGGATTTTCCCCTGGATTACAGGCTCAAGGGAAGCTGCTGTCCAGAGGCCATCCTTCGGCAAAGCCAAACCAACCAGGAAGGCTGGACACACCACTCTCCTGTGCAACACGGCTTCCTGCAGCACGCTCAAGCCCTGCAATGTACGTTGCTGGCTGTGATTATAACCAAGTGGGTACACAGGCAGCATGATGTAACTTGCCCTTAAAATCACATCTTGTTTAAAAATCAAGGTCAAGCTTAGCAAGAAACAAAAATCCTTCCTTTACTTGGCAGCTAAAAATGTGCCTTTGCCGTTATTTTAATTCTAAAGAGACAGCACATGTGTATGTTTAAACTCCATGCTTAACGCTGGGTTCTTAAATGGCACTGCCTAGCAATAGTTTCCACTATCCACAAAAGCCCACAGGAAATACTGGAGGAGATTTTTAACTCTGACATTCCTGACACAATGGAGAGACCTTTAGATCTGTGTTATTATTATTATTACATTCTACCTAATGGTCCGTCTTTAACAATAACCTTAGTTTTGGTGAACCCCAGGGGCCACTAGCAAAGAAACCCTCTCTCAGTGCTGATTACTACGTGAAAACAAAGGGGAACAGGCTGCTAACTCTGGACTTGGAGCAGAGCTTCAGTCAACCCAGAGTCTTGAAAACATGTCCAAGTTTTGAAGCCTTGATGACATTTACAGTCATTCGTGCTGCAGGTACTCAGAAGTCATCTGCAAAGAACACAGACAAACAGTTTGGGTCCCCAAAAATGGATTGTTGATAACAACTCGACAATAAAGCAGGCGCAGGGATCACAGAGCACTTACAAGTCTAATTACTCACTTTGAAAGCAGGTAGTGACTGTGGTTGGAAGCAGGGGGGTAGTGAGTCCCCTCCCCTTCTCTTTGTCAGGGAGAGGTACCTGTGCCTCCACAACTCGCTGTTCTGAGGCTCCTAAACTAGAAGAGCTCTAGCTGTTATTTCAGCCTCACCACACCCGGCCTACTTCCCAGTGGTTCTCAGTTGTCCCCAGGGTTGAAGTGAAGAGCAATGCAGCCCTTTCCCAAGGGATGATCAACGCATGGCAAGTCCAGGACTGCAGAAACCTCTGACAGAGTTTTCTCCTCTTCATGTTTCCTCTGTCACCCTTTTCCTCTGGTGTTTCTCACTTTAAAAAACAGCGTGCAGCAAGGTCAAAGGGCATAAAGCAGCTTTAATCAGCTCAAGTGTTTAAGCCAAAGCTGGTCCTTTACATATACCACACAACACCTGCAGTGCCCAAGCTCCACCAAAGCCAAAGGAGCACCTCAGAATTGCTCCTCTTCCAATATTTCTTTTGTGATATTTCTTACAATTTACTTGAGTACAAAGGAAGAATAGACTAAGAGATTACCAGAGAGATTTTCTTGTGAGGTGAGGTATTTGCAAAAGCATCATGCCAGTGCAGGACACTAGCCATGGAAATACTGAAGAATTAACTCCAATGGGCTTACATGCAACTCCCAGCTATGACTTCTTGTACCAAGTACTGATGCTACAGCAAAAGAGAATTTGACTCAGCAGTTAAACTGCTGAATGCCTTTTTATATGAACTGAAATCTGGCTTACACATATGCTTTATAAAAGCTTTGCACGATTAGTCTTAATTGCTTTAAACATTATTTTATTTTGCAGCCCTGACATTTTAAATGCACTACATTCCAGCATGCTTTACAAGATTAATAACATCAGTGTACAATAAGTTAGGTAAAGTTTATATAGTAAAAGGTAAAAACATTTCCTTATTAAAAAGAAATAGATAATTAAAATACTTCATTAATAAACGAGCAAGTCTACTCCAGCATTAGACAGCTATTTTGCAAGCTGACTAAAAGCATGAAATAATAAAAAAAGGAAAGAAATTAAAAAAGGAAAGATATAATTAAAGGAAGAAAGGAAGACAGGAGATGGGAAAAAGACAAAAGAAAAATAAGAAAACAAAAGGTGAACTAGATGGCTTTAAAAGATCAATTCATCCTTCGTGCTTCATAAAGTAAAACTCCTGTAGAAAAAAAGAGTGTGTGGTAGCCCTGAATTAAGATGACATAACGTATGCATATACAGAGCTGAAATAAGGCAGTTGCTTCTTCACTGAATCAATATAGGCTGGAAAACTGAACAATGTTCTTCCAACATGTGTATGAAGTTACATATTTTTCTTAAGAATTTATATTTCTGGAGTTTTACAGGATTTTCAGAGGAGACTTCCACATTGGCCCACAGGACATCGCAGGACGCGATGGTGAGATTACCAGAGAGATTTTCTTGTGAGGTGAGGTATTTGCAAAAGCATCATGCCAGTGCAGGACACTACCCGTGGAAATACTGAAGAATTAACTCCAATGGGTTTACATGCAACTCCCAGCTATGACTTCTTGTACTAAGTACTGATGCTACAGCAAAAGAGAAGTGGTTTGGGTTTGGGGCAGAAGTTAAGATCTGCTGTAAGGATGAGGTGTCTCTTCTCATCTCTCATAAAAGAGTTCACACATTGATTTCAGAGAAGACTTATCTTTAAATGTATTTTAAACTTTTTATAATGGGTTTACCATGCTTAGGCATCCAAGCACTTTACAACAGAAGTAAAACTGAATCAGAAGATCACAGGCTCAATGAGGTTAGATGGCACCTCTGAAGGCTGCCGAGTCCAACCCTCTGCTCAAACCAGGGAAATCCCGAGCAGGTTGTTTAGGACTCTGTCCAGTTGGGTGCTGAATATATCTCTTGGGTTGGAAACTGTACAACCTCTCTGAGCAACCTGTGCCAGTGCTTGGCACTCTCACAGTTGTGGTGGTTTTTTTGTGGTATTTTTTTGGTTGGTTGGTTTTTAAGCATAAATCAAACTTCCCATATTTCAGCCAGCGCCCATGTCTTGCCTCTTGTCCTTTCACTACGCACCACTGAAGTCTGTCTTCTTTACTCCATCCAATCATAGATTTAGTCCCTACCACAATATTTAAATTGAATTCAACTGAATGTAAATTGAATTTTAACCCATAGTCAAGAAACAATAACTACACTGAGCTAGAGGCCACAAAAGAAAATTTACCTTAAATTTAGGATAAAACTAGGGAAAATTAGTGAGACTTCCAAGTGACACCTTAGCCCTTCTATTTGGGAGCCGGTTGAGTAATTTAGTCTGGCAATGTGCTAGATGTGATGCATTGCAAGGCCTTTCCCTCTCCATTAATCATGAACTTAAGCCTTTTGTCTGTGTAAACAATACTAATCCTGACTTTGAAGGTACAAGGAGGGTAACACAAACCAACCTTTGCAGAATGGAAAAGATAATTTCTGCAGCTCCCTTTCTTGAACTCTTCAGACACCTATTTACCCTGTACAAAGAAAGGACCTGCAGGTGCTAGCTGTCTTTTATCAATCATTATCAATTACATACACCACATCAGTTTGGAATTCCAGCACCTCCTTTACATGCCAAAAAGCTAAGCCTTGAGAATGAACTCAGCATTCGGACTGGGGAACACTGCAATGTCACACATAAGTGCAGAAGAAAATGCAATTGAAATTCAGTCTTAGCAAAATCAAGCTGATTTTGATTGTCAGACTTAGTGCCTTTGCTCCTGGGGCAGAGAAAAATCTGAGGGAATACATGCTTTTAATTTTTTTTCTTTTCTTTATTATATGCCAATAGCATCTTTGTTGACTACAGTTAGGCACTTTTGCAGTGATTATGAAAAAAAGCACGCTGTCATGGGGTTCCTGTCCTATCTGGAACATCAAGAGAATCAAGGGGTAACACAGCTGGGCTTTTATCAATGGACTAACACTAGAGAAGAAAAAGGACATACGGTACGGTAAAAGTGTTCACATACGGAGCATTTTTAGTCAGCAACAGTATTTCAACCTTCCAGGATGAAACCTGTCAGTTTTGAAGTGAACAAATGATAGATTCTCACCGCTTCCCCCACCACCCCATTTCTCTTGCAAAAAAAGTAACATTTCCTAATACTTACACTTTTCCTAAACAAAAAGGAAGATTCTCAGGAAGTAAAAAGAGGAAAACCAAGAATTCCTAGCATTATTGTACATTAAGAAGAATAAAAGAAAAAAAAAAAAAAAGATAAATTCCTGTGCCAGTTAAAACTACAGTTCTATCCCACAGACTTCAGCATAGTCTTTGCAAAGCACAAACATTGATCAATGTTCTTTTGTTGTCATGTAGTAACATGTTGTTGCTGCTGTGAGCAGTAATATTTATCAGGATTGCAGTTCCTTTTTTTTTAAGCTAAACTTCATTCTCCAAGGCACTATGCTGGGCATGTAAACAGGGGCTAAGTTTAGCATCCTGAAATAACAGCATTGCAATTGTTAAAATATCTAAATACACTTAAACTAGCCTTTGTCAGGGAGGCTTACAGAGAGTCAAGATTATTTCAGTGGGCACGTAAAGTTACTTTTGCTACTGAAAAGCTGAAAACCAGTCTCCAAAATTCATATATATGGCAGCACACGCTCAGTAAGCATGGACTTCTAAAAATGATACACACCATATTCCTGAAGAACAGAAAAACAACAAAAGAAAGAAGAATGACAGTCGCTGAGATCGGTAATCCTACCACTGGTGTTTCACATCAGTTCCCATGGGGGGTTCTGCAGGAAACAAAGCATGCTGCCAAAAGTGACACTTTGTTAGCCATCCAGTTTTTAGTAAAATTCAAACACTGTTTATTATAACTGGTAGCATAAGGTGTACTTGGGGAACACCATGGAAGAGCTACACTGAGAACAAAAAATACAAGTAAATTTCTCCAGCTGTATTGTTTCTATATGTTTTTTAATTCTCACATAGCTTCTTTACTTAGCAATGTATTCCAAATGGTGTTCCCTATTCTTCCAAAATAAGGGACCACATGTGAAAATGTTTTGCAGTAGACGAAACATTAAGAAGCACTACAAAATGTTTCATGTAGGTGTCACTTCTAACATTTCTCAATACTTATAGCTAAACTGACAACAGCTACAGGATTTTACACAGGTCCAAACGTTCCTACAAAGGAATGCATTGGCTTTCTTCATCTCAGACAGAAATGGAACAAGTGCACAGATAGCACAGAAGTATTAAGATCATTATGGGATACTTGAGTATGTTCAAAATATCAAAAAAAATTAAAAGCTTTGTTTACATAATTATGCTTTTTAATACAAATTTCAGATTTCTCCAATGCTTTTGTCATCTTGAAACCAACTGATTTAAAGGGCACTGTAGAGGAGCACAGAAAATCACATTTTTCCTAACTATATTCAAAGCCATTCAAAACTATTGATGAATAGTACATTAAAAGCTTCCTCCCCTGCTCAGGAAGGACTGATTCAAGAGCAGAAATCAGTAGGATAAATAAGAATTCACTATGCTTTAAGTTCAGCAACTAATCTAAAAGAGTTCTTAAGCAAAGTGGGAGAAGGAAGCGTGTCTATTTAAAGCAAAGCCAAGACTGGAAGTTAGGCTTTCTCACCATCTCAGCCTTCTCACCGTGGTGTGTTAGCTACAAAAGATTCAAACTGAACAGCCTGAAAATAAAAGCTGACTGAATCACGATCTTTGTGTCTTTGTCTATTGAGGAATGCATCCCAATATCAAATGTTTTTATATATAAGAAATGCATCTGTCACTTTTTATTCACCGAGCCACCTTTAAAAAAACAATACTGAGTCTATCCTCCTAATTTCTTCATCGTAATTACATCATGACAGATGCCAAAACTGATTTCCTGATGAACTTTTCAGATATTTATTTCTTTTCAGCATGCTCAGCCTGTCTGTAACATTTTGGATAGACTTCACCCTGAAGTAACACGTGTGCCATCATAGAATTAACTTTCATCTCCTGAATTTATGCTTGTTAGGGCAAATGAATGAAAGACTGTACTCTAAGTACTGGATAAACAAAGCCAAAGTCAGCACTAGAAAGCAAACAGATACAACACTTCGTTAAATGTGCTTTTTCTTCTTTTTGTTTCAAGAATGTCTGCTGCTATGTGACATTTATGGTTATACAGTCTCCTTTCAAATCTCACGGTAAAGAATGTGCTTAAGAAACAAGTTCATATCTCCCATTTGAAGTAGACTTCCCACGAGAAAAAGGTGCAAGGAAGAGACATCATTACAAATCCCTTTAAGTACAGAGCTCACGCTCTTCCAAAATATTGACTGAAAATGCTGTTTTGTGTCTCTGCTCATTCATCTCAGATAATGAGCAAAGATTCCTTCCAAATTAAGAGTAATTCTCTTCTAATCCCTCTATTATTTTTTTTCCCCATCAGCATGGTGACAGTGAGAACTTGTTTGAATACTGAATCCCATCTTACTACAGCAATTCTTAAAGGAAAACATAGTGAAATCATCTTTATCAGTGTCATGCTCAGACATTTCCCCTCTCTGACTGAATTTAGATAGGTCAATAGCTAAGCAGAATGCACACCAATCCCATTTCCCCCCCTTCCCAAAACTCTCAGGCAAAACCACAAAAAATGTATTAAATCCTAATTTCTAATTGATAGAAAGACAATTACAGAATCTCCGCTTTTCAGTTCATTCCTTTACCATATAAAAAAGTGAATAAAATAGATTCAGAACAAAAGAAAATTATTTGCAGGTGAAAGCTTCATTTGACCTAAAAATGTAAGGTCTGTCATTGGTGACTAGTCACCTGTGTGGCAGCAGGGAGACACAATCACCTGCTGGCTGAACATGAAGATGAAGGTGGTGGACTTGTTCAAGTGTAACAGTCTACATTTCTTATATACCAGTATCTATGTAAATGAGAAATGAAGCTGAACAATCACTTTTTATTTTCTAACCCATTGTTGGGTGATTTTATTCCCTTTTGTTGATGTTTTTACAATTCATTGACCACAGCATAATTGGTAACCCTCAGTACAAATGCAAGCGTGTTTCTATGACTGTATTACTGGTCAGCACCTCATTAGCAGGCCTGTGAGCCCAGGGTAATACTGACGCTGAAGAAGATGGTGCAGAGGCGATTTGGAGACAGGGAAGTTTAACAGTTCCTCATTTAGATAATTTGGAGCAAGGTTGCCGGTGTCTACTCTGTAAGCAATAACCTCGGGCTCTGCATGGAAGCAGCTAAATTACTCCCAGAGCCAAACCGGTCCTGTAAGTATCACAGACACTTCTGTGCAACACTCCTCCAGTAAGTGATGCAGACTAAACCCAAACCACCACTGGCATAGAAGACTACATGCATCTATGGCATAGTTAGTTCACAACCAAGACAAGTCCACGATGGGTAATTAACAGTTTCTGGGTACTTAGAAGTTAAAGAATGTTAGGCACACAAAATTCAAGCACAAGACATTTAAGAAATTACAGAATTAAGAATCCTGCAGAAAACTTCTATCAGTCTACTCGCTGCACAAAATTAACCATGTCTAAATCAATTTAAAGAAAAATTATTTCTAAGCTTTGGAGTACAACCTCATTCAAAGCAAGTACTGGAAAATACTGTCTAAAAACCATTCTCTTGGTGTGTGGTCCTAGAAATGTTTTTGTGCAAACCTCCTGTGAAGACAGAATATTTAATTTCCTGCAGGGTTTTCTACAATGTTAATCAATATAGTGAGTGCTTCGGAGGCCTGAATACATTTTCTGCATAGCACACCAATGACATAAAGAAACAATTCTGTTCTGTTCTGCAGAGAAGTTGGAGCTTTCACTAACTATGGATGTCACATCTGAGACACTTGATAATCTGATTTTTGAGAATACCTTTTGATATAATAGCACTTCAAGTATCCATAGAAGACCTGCAACCAAGTTGAGGTTCAGCTCTGTGCAGTATGGTCTCAAATTAGTGTCTACAGAAAAAAACCAAACAAATATGAACAGGGAACATAATGATACTTTCTTACAAGCTGAACTGAAATTACTTGCCTCACAATTACATTGTATTATGGCAGAGGCTCAGTTAAAATCACTCCCCTTCCATGTCAGGAACCTTAAAATGAGTAACACCACCATCCTTTTTCCACCAGGAACTTTAGGGACTGGCAGCCTTATTTGCAGTGTCTGGAAAACCTGGGTTTACAAACATTACATTCATTTATCTTCTTTTTTGGTTGGTGGTTTTTTTTTGTGTGTGTGTGTTTGGTTATTTTTGTTGTTTTTTGGGGATTTTTTTTTGGGGGGGTAGTGGGGGTTGGTTTTAGCTGGTGTCTTTGTTTCATTTAAAAAAAAAAAAAAGTGGGTGGTGGTTTAAAAAGACATAAATATCTGACGTCATCCCCAAAATAAATATTTCTATTAACTGTTTACATACCCTAAAGCAAAACAACAAAGAAATCTACAAACCATCTCTGGTTTATAATAGATGTCACATCGTCAGAAATTGGTTCATCAGACATGATTTAAAAAGTTCAAGCCATGATTGCAACAACACTTGGAGTTTGAAGAAGCAAGAGTTATTTCAGATGGACAGTATTTCAGGTTGACACATCCAGAGGTACTTTGCAGATCAGAGTTTTGATATCCCTGAGCTACTTCCCATGTTCCACAAAACACCACCCACCATCCATCATGAGCAGCTTGGCTATTCTCCAATCTATTCTCCATTTTTGGGACAACTCTTCTCTTTATCCCTGTTTCCTCAATAGCAGCACTGATAAAATGTCACCAAACTCTAATAAAACTTTTTCATCACTCTACCAAATTCTTAGAGAACGATGAGCATCCTGCTGCTCTTTACATCAAACTCTGGCAAGTGAAGATTATGAGATGGGGAGAGACAACAGACCTCTGATCTGCTTCAGGCCACTGCTCCTCCAGGCTGCTGCTCCTATTGCCTCCCACCTCTCCTGGAAGAGCATCTTTAGATCTGAGCATCTGTTCAACAAACATCTTCGCCTTGTTTTGGGGCTGCTATCCTTACATCTGGGAGAACGCTGCAAAGAGCAAGTGCTAACACTTTGATAATTACTAGCATCCAGAACAACCTCTGCTTGTGAAACAGAAGGTTGTCAGACAAAATGGGGCAAATTATTTATTTGTGTCCACATAAAAATAAACTATGTCATGGGCGTATGCTGTCTTCAGCTGAAAGAGTTCTTGCTCTTTACAAAACGATCACTACTATCTCTAGGGCTGTTAAATTTGAACCATAGTTCTAACTGGGAATTAGTTTTCACTGATCTCATCCCTTCTGATTGCTCAAGGCAGAAGGTAGTCTTTCACTTTTCATACACTACAAATAATGGAAAAGTTATCTGAGTTGCTTTATCGGTGAAGAGAATAAAGTGGAAGTAAAATATACTCATTTTGATTCACTGCTTGATCCAAAGAAATTTAAGTTAGCACAAAGTGCAAAAGCAACAGAAAATTCTGAAAGCCAGTAACTCATATTTTACAGTCAAATAGTGGAAAAAATAAATGTAAATAGTAGTTATCAGTTAAATAAGGAAAGCTGCTTGCTACTGTGTAAGAAAATCTCAAAGAGCTGCACAAAATCAACACTGTACTAATATAGCTGATTTAAACCTGTAAAAAACTTTCACAGCTATTGCATAATAAATGTTACTAAACTGTTTTACATCTTCCCAAGGAAGTGTTCACACACACACTGCTCTGTGTGAACACCTGAGATCTCTTATTTTTGCATATCAACTTATGAGAGAGCTTCTAACTTGGTTACATAAAAAAGTTGCCTATAATGCATCGAACTCAAGTGAGCTTACAAAAAGAAGTGAAATACAAAGTGGTGAGAGAAAGAATCAACATTCTAGTACAAGTATTAAAAAAATAAAGTCTATTCTTTCCCACCTTCCTTAACCTCATATGAAGTTTAACATACAGTAAGGCTCAGAGCCAGAATGCTTATCCAAACTACATAAATCTCTAGACAAACTCTCCAGACTACATGGCCCTGTCCCCATAAAACCTTCCAATTCTTCCTAATGCTGCTTTTCAGCAGGAAAGGCTAGTAGAGAGCTCTCTTTCTGCACCAAATCTTCAATCAGTCTTTTCCCAAAGCATCTTTCCTTAGAAGAATGAATCTCCTTCCTTACATGTGTTTACTAAATGAAATGGGAATGGAAAACAGTCCCCAAACCCACAATAAACCCTACAGCAACAAGGCACCCTGCACCACTGCTGTGGCTGCCTCTGAGAAAGACTCAAGTAATTCCCTTATTCCCTTCCTGAATTCCTGAGTGGGGTCAAAGGGAGGGAACTCCATTTACCACCATGCAACCTATTTCAGGCAGCTGGTCCAGCTTATAATGTAAACACGGTAACACCTTGGGAAGGTTACTCAGTGGAATGGCACCATTAGCAAAGCAATTAATTCTGGGTTGACCACATGCGTACTGCCCTTTTGCTTTACTTTCCTCCCTTCCTTCCCTCACCTTGTAGAAGGAAACACAAGGAGGAGTTTTCACTTGTTCTCTAAACAGAAATTTTCAGAAGGCGAGAGATGGGATTTTCTTGAACATTGCGAATGACTTTTTTTTTTTTTTTTTTGGATGATTTCCAGCAAGATATTTTATTTATCTGTTGCCAAAAGAAACACTTTATAGTTTTCTCATTAGTCAAAGGGCTTTAAGAACATGCTTGAAGGAAATGATCAAACTAACAAAACAAGCAAAACCTTTCCATGCACTTCACACGCTCCATGAAAAGTGGCCGCCACTTCACGGAAACAGCATCTGCAGAGCTAAGTGTTGAACCTGAGGTGTGTTTACCATCTCCTTAAAATTCCTTATTCATAAATGCACATGAAAAAGTTGTAGATCCTGCATGGCTTTTCATCTTCTGACCACAAAACAGTGAAATTCAAGGAAAAGAGGAAAAAATATTGACATGTTTAAGCTTCTGAGATTCAACAGTCACCTTTCACTGCATTGAAGGGTTTATTAATATGACATTTCATAATTTACTGGAGAGTAAAATGTAAAACAGAGACATAGTAAGGTACCAGAGTTCCAGTTGGTTTTCAAGGCTCACACTGACATCTGCCCTCAGAGCCTCAGCAACTATAAAGCTGAAATCAGATATTGCTGCATCTACCTCCTGTGTCTTCTCTCATCACTTTTTTTTTTTTTTAAAATCTAGATGGCCAAATTTAAAAAGCCTTCTGTATACAGCATACACCATACACATTCCTGATCTAACTCACATGAAGAATATATTTTATAGCATGGGAAACTCAAAGGCTAGCTATACTTTATTCTCTGTGTGATGGACTGTCATGCTGCCTTTCCCTTGCACTTTTTCTTCTGCATGTTTCCTTGCACAACCAGTCACAAACACTCTGGACCTAGTAAGGCCAGTCAAGACCTATGCAAAGAATTGTGCCTTCAAAACAGGATATTATTTTCCCTTTAGTTTTCCAAATCCACCTACATTAGCACCTACAATTATGATTAAACAAATACATTTCAGAGAGCTCGATGATTAGAAAATCTCCATATGCAGATAAAATGCATTATTGCAGTGCAAATTACTTCTTCCAGGTAATTTCTACAGTCCAGCAATGTGTGGGGGTTTTTTTTGTTTGTTTGTTTCTGCGTCTTGCAGTAACACATATTTGGTTTTGGCTATGTTTGTGCACATATTACTGCTTACAAATATACATCATGTATACAGATGTGTATCTGCATATATCTATGCATACCTAACTATATGTATCTGCATTTACACATCCCTCTCTTAAAATTCAAGTCTTGGCATACCATAAAAAAACCCAAACTACAGCTATGGTCACTTCATTATAAATGCTTTTATGTGTTTATAATTAGTTTAAAAAAAGGATTGCTGTTTATTTGTACAAGAACTCTCAAACATTTTCAAAGCTCAGACCTTCACAGTGTATTCAGAATTCTATTTTTTAGACAAAATGCCTGCTACAAACAGATGCCATTGCCTTCTTTAGGGTCTAATATAGTGATATATGTGGAGAGAAAACTTGATGTTTCACACTACTTTCATCATTGACTCCTACTACAATATCATTTCAGTGGCTGTAGAGGGAAATCCCAGCCAGCTCAAAAAAAATTTTATTTCTAAACCTAGTTTCCCCACCAATCTAGAAATATTGTCAGGCTTTTTCTTTCTACTTCAATGAAGTTTATCAAAGGTAAATTTTAAATCACTGTTTATGACAACTTAATAGTATTTAGTGAAAGAACAATGGTTCTGCTGCTTTCATTTTCAGCGCTTCAATGCAAGGCATCTTTATAGCCTGAATTTTGAAGAGCAAAAAGTCAATCCAAAGACACAACTAATGTTGTCACTTAGAAAGTAAAGAGGAACTGTTGCAAGAAGTTTCTGAAGCCAAATGAAGGAATATGAAAACATATGATCAACGCCTGTGATTTCTCACTTTAAAGTGGCCTAAATGATGCATTTTCCCACACAACTCTTTCTGTAAACAGGAAGAACAACGTTTGCAATAATCTCATAAGAAACGGAAGGTATGATAGGCATAATTGAAGAGCAGGAAAACCGAAGATGAAAGAGATAAAATGGAAATCTGAGCATTTCCACTGGTAATAGGTACGTGCATACAGAGGAGAGACTATAGATTAAATCGGTTTAGAAGAATGTTCTATTGGCTAAAGTAAACATCTGATTAATGGACTAAATATTATGAAAATGACAGTAAGTAGAAAACTGAAGTAATGCACATTATCTCCCTGTTCCTGACTTTTTCTGAATGACTTACAGAATAGCAACAGAAAGCCATAAAGGCAATGTCAAAAATGTAAATAATATGACTCTACTGCTTCCTAATATGTTGAAGTACCTTCTCATTAAGCTGTATTTTCAGGAGAGAGAATTACAGTAAGCAGAGCTATATAGACAACTTAATTTACCTATGTGGCAGTCTACGTTAGTATAGCAGAAAACAGATTTCCTGGTGAAGAGGGACAGGCCTTTCCTTTGGACAAATTCCAGCAGTTATTAGCTTATGGACACTTTTGCCCTCCTGACATTCACACATGTCAAGGAAGCCAATTTCTTCCATTGAAAGTCACAGCCAGGGTCCTAAATTATCTTCTCCGTTCCATCAGACAGAAACTTCATGGATTAAGGACACAAATTAAGCAGAACACCAGCAGAGGCAGTCATTACAGGACACCTCACCAATGTCCGTGCAAACAAATTTCACTGAGCACTGACAAAAAAGGGCACTGTCATACCTTCACAGGCCTGGTAAGAATATCCCAGTGTTTTGAGATGAAGACTATAATGAAAAATCCAAACCTACACTAATTTCAGAAAACAGCTTTGCGAAGATCAGCCCTCTACTTGTTGGTTTTACTAATGAAAGAGACAATCTAGTTAATTAAGACTGATTTTCACTTAAGTATTCCCAATGCCACTTTAATCTATTGTTAATCTTACAACATGAGATATCAAGCGATGGTTGCTTGTTGCAGTCTAGGTGACTTATTAGTGGTCAGTGCTGGAAGGCAGGATTTCATGTTACACGGCTGTTTTAATGGAAGTAGGAGGCCAGGCAGAATAGATAGTGCTGAATACAGCACTAATAAACACAATTTTCATTTCAAGATAATTTAGTCTGGGGCTTTTGTTTATAAGTGCAATACAAGAGAAAAGTCTGAGGTAGAGAGTCTGCTGCCATTTTTATGTCACCTTTTGCTTAAGGGAAAAAAAAGATTGCTAAAGTAGGAGCTTTATCTTGAGACCTAAAATACAGTATTTCTGACACAGAGAACCGCAATCATACACATAACCTGGGAGAAATATTCCACAACTCTCCAGCCAGTACAGTGCTAGCTGCACCATGCTCTGAAACAAAACCACACTGCAAAAAGGCAGGAACCCGATGGACCCTCCACTGTATTAGGAATTGCCACAAGACAAAACCCCATCTGTTTCTTAGCAGGCAAACTGAGCACAGGTGGAACCTGTCTGAAGGGACAGGACGGGTTAAGCATGGCAATCAGGATGGCAGGAAGGGAGTTTTGCCTTCTTCCCCAGTCAACATCTGTAATGCGTTAGAGAGCTTCACTCTCCTTGTATTTTGCATCTCAAACACCTGAGTAAAACTGAATTCAGAGAAAGTGTGTCAATTTTCCTTTATCTTCAGCAATGAGATTCCATTCAAATACCACTGCTCCTGAATAAATCACATAGTTAAATGGCAAGTTAAATGGAAACCCTCTGTGTCTCATAATGCACACCAATAACTTTTGGACTGTTACACTTTAGTCTGATACAGGCAATCAATCCTGTAACAACCTTAACCCTGCTTCATATATGACAGTACTTAGAGAAAGGTACATGAATTCCTGTGGATATCCACACCACACTCTCTCTGACACACTCTAATACAAATATGCCTATTATGCATTGTGCCATTACTTTGAAAGCATTTACAGATTCTTTGGCATGCTTTAGAGGAATTCCACACTGTTCCCAGCACTTGTCTCTTTAGGTATCATCTCCCTTTAGGTATCTAAGCGATTATCTGCCTAGTCTCCTAAAGTAAATGAATAAAGAATGGGCTTTGCTCTGCAGAGCTCTCTTGAGAAATCTGCCTCCATCAATCACCCAGTGGCCCTCGGGAAAGTAGCTTCTTCATTTGGCCAAGTTAGGTGGTAATGTTGGATAGCATGAATACTTCTCTACTGTTATTTTTCAAAGGAGAGAAGAAAAACATTAACTTAGATATTCTCCTGTTTCCTTTCTCTACCCAGTCTCTAACAAAACCAGCAGCATCTTCTGAGAAATAGCTCCAGAAACATAGTGATAATGCACTACACCCAATAGTACAAGTCCTTTCCTAAGGCAGCAGACTAGTAGAGAAGCCAAACAGCCACGGCTTAATGCTTCTCTGTGGTAAAAAATCCAGGGTGGTTCAGACTGTTGCAATAAAATGAAGAGGCAAGGCTGAAAGGGTGGCAGTTATTACTGGAAATGTGTTCAAGCAGTTAGCAACCACCTGCTGCTCCCCTCCATCTCTTTTGGAGCAGCAGCAGCAAATAGAGTTCTCCTGGTCACTTCCCAGCTCTCTCCAACTCAGCCCTTCCCATTCAAGCCACTGCTGCCTCCTCCTCCTCCTGCAACAGAAAGGGCCCTGATGCCTCTGCCCTCAAGCAGCATAATCCAGTTCTGATCACAACGGGGAGAAGCCTGAAGTGTTCTTCATGCATGTCCAAGAAAACTGTGAGTATATAATTTTGCCCACAAACTTAGGGAGAGAAAAAAAAAAAAGTATTTAAAAACAGTTAATAGCACAAGATTTTACAGGTGGTCAAATTGAAACAGCTGGAATCAAAACTGCCTTGCTTAAGATCAACACACACACCAGTAACAGCAAGAGGAAAAAAAGTTTCAATCCAGACACTGGAGCAAGAACTTCACTTGCACTTTGAAAAAAACAATACCATCACTGGAAGATGATGGCCCTCTCCTGCTCAAGGGAGTTGCTTACCCTTGTGCTGCTGCATCTGTTTATACATGCCCATGAGTAACTGGTTCAAGAACCGAAAGAAGTCCAACTGACTCACCAAAACCAGCTAATCAGTGAATTTAACCCAGACCAGCTCCACATTCCAGACCAATGTAGTGGATGGTATGGGGTATGGGAATAAACACCAATAGAGCAGGAGGACAGGGAGGGACTGACATTTTATTCTGCTTCCAGCTACAGTAGAAGCAGCAAGAAGCTACCTTTTCACTGACAGACATACATAATGCCTACAGTATTGCAAAGGGATGCCAAAGGAAAGCTTAATGCCTGTTACAGTGGGAATATTGCTTTGTAAAAGCAAAGCTGTCTTTACAATTTTGATTTGCTGGATCTTATCTGCTGACAGTAATGGTGGTGTAAAAAAGATGTGAATTCTCAAGAAGATATTAAAAATGTAAATTGTCTTTTCTTTGACTGAAAGCTCTCTGAATTCCATTTGACTGGAAAAATAACAAAAAAAAAAAAGAAAGAAATAATTTCCAAAAACGTATGCAATGTTCTTCATTAGCAGCAAGAATAACATAGATTTAAAATTCTTTCACATTATTAAAGCATATAAAAAAAGTCCTCAAATGCAATGTGGCTCTTGTTGGGAACTCAACAGTTGGGGAAAGAGTGGAAGTGCCAAAAAGGATCCCTGTATTTACAGAAACCACAGTCCTATGTATTCTATATGAAGTATATAGTAAGATATCTACTGGCATTTCATGATGTACAGTAATGTGTTTGTGGTTCTTACTGGGTAATCCATCAATCAGATGTTTTCATCTTAATACTTTTTTTTTTTTTCTAACTTTGACATGAAACAACATTATTGAAAAAATGAGCTCTTTAACTAAAGCTGCACTGTATTACCCTGGTTATTTTTAACGACATTTTCCAAAGATTTCAGAGCATTTACATAAAAAAAAAAAAAAGCTCTTGTGATTGAAGGGAATTATCATGGTGCCTTTGAAATGAAAAATGGCCAGGAAGTGTCAATACAGCCACGTAGAAAAAATAAAGATTACTTTTTCAATATCAACATAATTTTCTGGATTTCTGTGTATTTGTTTGCTTGAACGTTACAAGTGACAGGGAATTAACTATGAAAGAGACTGCTAAGTTTTTAATTATTTAAGAGTTCCAGACCCAATTTGTGTGTTTCACACACACGTTAACTCCTATATCCTATTCAGATAACCAAAAGTGCAAACAAGCCCATCAGGTCTTAACCTAGTTTGAAATGAAATTTTGCAAATTCCTGCTGGTAAGCACCATCCTGGTTTACCACATTTAAAGACAGAACTGTGTCCGTTCGTCATGATGCACACACATCATGCCTGTATGTAGTAGCGGCAGTTTCAAGGGTAATTTGCATTCAGAAGGAACAGTATTTCTATCACCATCACCTGAAAAGAAGTTCCTGTAACTCCACAGCTATCTGTTATGTTTAACTACAACCTCAGGTCTTGAGTGATGTCATTAGCTGAGAATCTCCGCCAAGCTTCTTGGTCTTTTGGCAGCAGGGTAGAATTTAAAAATGTTAGACCTTTTATGTGCAAAAACCAGTCTGCAAAAGCAAAGAATCCAGCATGTTTTATTTCCAATAACTCAATGTTATTTAAGCATGTCTTACAACTTCAGAGCATTGGTATTCGCTATGTTCTCCCTCAATTTTGCTGGCAAAAAGCTGCTGCTGAGAACACATGCTTAACCAATGTATTCCTGAACATCTGGGCAATGCATTGATATATAGATAAGAAAGTTAAAATATTAACTTTATCTATAGATTTCAAAGTGTAAATTGAATTATGCCGGTGATACAAGAGTGAAGGGAAAACTAGCAAACTAACTATAAATAAGTTTCCCAGGAACTTACTTCAACTCTAATCCATGCATATATTTAATACAAAGGCCAACATCATTATTGTCATGCCCCTCCACAGGCTTGGGGAGAAATAACATCTTCAGGTACCGTACCAGAGCTCGTACAGTGATTACAGTGCTGAAGATGTGCTCAAGTATGGATCATTCCCCCTGGGTCTGCTATGACCTGGTGCACAGCTCTTCCCTACACCATGCACAAAGGACAGAGCAGCCATAACATTCCTCTGATTCCCTGACAATTAGACATGCAGAATGGGGGAAGAACTCACAAATCAAGGACAGAACATGTGTTGCCTTACTCACACTGACCACATACCATAAAATTACAGATTCTTTACAGTAATCATTATCTCTTCAAGTACCTTTAGCATGGGTGGTGTTTTACATTTCAGCATCCTTATAGCACAACCGAAATAAGAAGCCTTAATCTCTCAACATTGTTTTCCTGACCCAAATATCTGATCTTTTTCTTTTCTTTGTACCTGGTCTTGTCTGAAGGAAGCAGGTGATGTCAACTGTCATTAGTGAAATATTTTAGACTAGGAAAAATAAAACAAACCAAAAAACCAACTCAAAACCAAAAAAATCCAACCTGTTTTTTTGCCACAACCTTTGCAAAGGCATGTTTAGAAAAAAAAACAACAAACTATCTATGGGTAACCTGCAAAGGCACGTTTAGAAAAAAAAAAAACAAACTATCTATGGGTAACCCACAGCCAAAAAACAGTCTGAATACTCTGGTTTTAACCAAGTAATATATTCTGGCACACATCTGAAAGAAGCATGTTAATGCTTCAGCTACAGGTTAGCTGACATGGAGTTCTAATACCACTTGGGGACAAGGCTGCTTAAGATCACAACATCACTGTGGTCAAACGAAGTATCATATAAAGAATGCAGGTCATGACTTCTCAAAATTCATTTGACACAAAAAGGCATTTGAAAGGGTTTTCTTGGCACAAAGAGGAAAACACTGAGAGAGGAGCCTGCACCTGCAGCGCTTTCAGGCAGGAGTAGTTTTCTTTATCTGTCAGACAGAATTTTAAGGGCCTTGGATAGCTCTGGACCTAACACAATTGCACAGGAGGACTGAAATTTGGAATGCCTGTGAGAAAAAGCTTAGAGGGTTTATCTAGTTCGCATGCAGTTGTTAATGACTGGTTTGGCAACAAGTTTGTGCAGACTCACCAGATCTTCTCCAACAATGCTGCTGGGCTCCAAGCTCTGTACAAGCGTAGTTGAGTTGCCCCTGTCCATGGTACTCGGCCAGCCACCTCGGGGCTGACACAGGCCACCACATGCAAGGACGGGCTTTAGGTGGCACATCCCACCACACAGCTCTTACAGGAGCTTTGGAAGCACGTGCACTATAGTTCTGTTGGCCAAAAGCTGGCTTTGCTGGTGTGGATTAATAAATATGATTCGGACTTTCTTTTCTGAAAGACCTACTCAGGTTTTTGTTCAACCGAGGCAATGAGGCTAAAACCCTCTGAAATTATGATTCTGCCATCCGTGACTGCCAGTCATGGCAAGCAACTAAGTAGAGCCTTCAAAAATACAGGGCCCTTGTGTGTCATTCGGTTCCAGTGGAATCAAGTACAAAACATGAGTCTTTTTCTGACCGAGTCCTGTGGGGCAGGCAGACTCCTGTCCTGACCAGCCTGGCAGTCCCAAGCATGCCAGGACAGTTCTGTGTACTCATAGGAGATCCAGTCTCTGAGTCTACAAGTGATCCAAATGTCCTTTCTGTCTTGTTCTGTTAGAATCAGCATGGTCAAAAGGTATGTATTACACAGGGGTGGTTGTTTCTATAGTACATATCCAATGAGTATAAAACATTACAAAGCTGGTTCCTAATCTTATGTTCTTTTATGCATTCCATTTCCTACTTGTCTATAGAGATCTAGGGAAAGGTGACATGCACAGTACGTAACTTTGGACACCAAATACAGGAGCATACTCCTCCTGACATGCTCTTAAAATCAAAGGGAAAGCCCTCCTCTTCTACTAGATGATTCAGTGAAACATTATACCCACTAAACACATAATGGTGCTATGGCTTTTTATAGTAAGCATTGACTTTGCCTATAAACGACAGCAATAAGCATGTCACATCACCAGGATTCCCACAGCCTGAAAACGTGCTAGACATTTACGCTCTGCAACTCTTGAGTTCAGGAGTAGGTTGACAGAGGATTTTCTGTCTCCTTCCTCATCTCATCCCCCCTCCACACACACACACTAAATGTAATGAAAAGTTACTGAAGGATAAATGCTTTTCACAAAGCTAACTATAAACCAGCTTATTCAACCTCTTCAAAGACAGACTAGACTCATTGTTTGAGGGAAATGACCACCATGGACATTCAGACTGAGGCTCTATCACCAGTAACTTTCTTGTCAGAACTGGGAAAGCGTACAGGTCTGAAGTAGTTTCTGCTGAGTTCCCTCTACTGTTCTTGAGGAACTAGTTCGGATTAAAATGAAGTAAATTACTCAAGCCCCTCTTATGTTAAACTATAAGTGCACACACACACTTATGACCTCACATGAAAACAGAGGAAAAAAGACAACAGCAGACAGGAAGCAAACTGCTAATCAGGGAGCAAATCCACTTCAATCACACAGGCATGCTGTATTATCTTTTGCTCAAGGAGTTTAGCTAACTACCTGAGGCAAGGTAACTGGAATTAGGAGAGACAAATCCTGCCCGGTAATCCAGCCGAAAGATATTATTTTAAATGATACTTATTACATGTTTAACTATCCTTACATACTCCAGAGGACTGATATAAAGCCAAGATTCCAACAGACATTTCTGACGAACACTTCTCAGTCAGGTCCTGCTCTGCCAATTCACAATGATGACGTTACACAAAAGCTCAACATTAGAACACCTCTTTAAATTCAAAAGATTCTTAGGTCTGTTCTTTGTATGTAAAAATCAAACAAGTATATTCTGAGTGTAACTGGTTTAGCAGGTCACCCTATCAAATCAAAGTACTACATCTAAAGACCAAAATAAAGCAACACAAGTCATTTCTCATAAAGCACTAATTTCCTGTGTATTTTCAGTATTTGAAGTGAGCCATCAGCCTCATGAAAATAAAATTGAAGGCTCATTACATATGAGACAGGTATTGTTGCTTGTTACTAAAATTGCCTGACAGTTCCCATGGAAACATTTCTAAGTTTAGTTATCCATAATTTCCTCAAGTTTTGAGTTTGGACTGAAACTCTCTTTGTGGTGTTTGAAACAAAACACTTTATTTTTTCATGGAAAATTTCTAACACATTACTTTTGGGGTGGGTTTGTGGAAGGCAGGAGGAGGAAGGAGGGAAAGAAGATCTCACTGGAATTAAAAATACTGTTGATAATATTTTTAGAAATTGGAAGATTTTTTGATTTTGAGGTCTTTGGAAAACTCAGGAAAATTATAATCTCATGTCAGTGAAAAAACTCATATAGACCACCTTAAAATGCATCCAAACTTTGTGTACTTATAAGGTTTTGAAATAACCATTGACACTTACAACAGGCTCTGCTGAACATATGCGATCAGCTGAAACCCCTCAACACTCTGTCCTTGGAGCTCAAAAAATGCTCCCAGATGCTGCACACCAAGGAAGGACAGAGCACTCTAAGAGCAGGCAGCTTGTGAGGGTTCTTTGGTTTTGTTTTAAAGGAACTGTTTTGTTACCTAGAGGGTGGGGAGGTGAATCCTGATCTGAACACTCAAGAAAACAAAATTTAAACCCAGAGAGGTTCAAAGAAATGAAAGAGTTAAGGGAGGCACAGTGACAAAAAGCCTGATGAGCACCTGAGAGTTATGAAAAGAGATGAAGTGACTGAGATAAATGAGGGAAATAATGGAAAAGACTAAACGCTATTTGGCTGGGGGGGACGTAGGGATTAGGACTGTTGTGAGCAATGTTGAAGAAAGCAACGGACAAGACACAGGAGACCAAATCTGTGACTACATACTTGATAGTGGCACTGCAATGCTCTCCCTTATTTCTTTGTCTCAGGTCAAACTCAGTTTTGCTGTTAGTGTCCCACCACTGAGAACCAGAGTGAGTAATTCAACAGTACTAAAAAAAGAAAATATCCAGAACATCAAAATATCCACCTTTTCATACCATTTTTTTAAGATGAACACACTCCTCTGTCAAGATCATTACATCATTACACAAACACAGCTGTGGTGCCAGAACCCAGGACAGACAGTTCAAAGGTGGGAAGAGGTGACGGGAACAAAAGGTGTTTAAGTCAGCTTAAACTGGTGAAGAAATTAATGTAAATTATTTTATGAAAATTGATGAATGGATCAATGATGTAAATGAACTGATAAAGTGATGTAGGTTAAAGGAAGTTGATGTGGGAAGGGGAAAATACATACAGATCAGAGAAAGAAAACTAGAACAGGCTGGGCAAGAGTCTAAACAGGAACAGAAGACCTAAGAGTAAAGATTAAAAAGGCATAAACAGAATGCACCATATAGAGTTAAGAGTAAAGATTAAAAAGGCATAAACAGAATGTACCATATAGAGTTTGAAAAATCAACCCAAGGACAAGCCCCAAACATAACATTTAGGCTTCCTGATCTTTCTGAATTCAGAACATGTCTGTTTTCAAGTGCCTCATTTCTTTATCTGCAACACAAAGATAATGCTGCCCTTTCAGCTCTTGGATAACATTTACTGGCAAACCACAGAAAATCCACGAGGAAAACAAATGTTTTATAATAGAACCTGCATAGCACAAAATAAATCCCAAAGCCTTGGGAAGCACTGATAAGAAGACGAGCTATTCAGAAGGTGTTTGTTAAGTGCACAGGTGCAATGTTGCCCACCAGGTGAAGCAGAGCAGCTGTAGGAAAAGCCACACCACTATGCGATCAAAGGCTGGATCAGCTTCCACACAAAGGGGGGATGCATCTCTGCAAAGTAAGGGCACACAGGTATTTCTTAATTTACAAGAGTTTTATTTACCAACCTTAACAGTATTCTTAGTGTGTTCATCGGTAATCATATTGTAGAATATCAGAAACCTTTCTCAAAAGCACATGTAAAAGAATATTCTTAGCAACCAATATATCTGGTTAATAAATACTACAACCAATGTTTCCATCACTGATACTAACCTGAATACTAAAAGCAATCATATGGTGACCCACTACTGATTTTTGGGAAGTTGGAAACCATGTCTCAGAGTTGCTGCTTTAAAAGCAAAACTGCTGCCCACCATAGTGCCTGGGTAAGAAAACAGTGTCTGCTCCTTGAGACTGCTCCCTGCGCACAGGGGCCGGCTACCGAGATGTGGAGCACCCCGGGTGAAAGCCTGATAACAGTGACCCTTGTTACTCCACATACTCAAAGCTTGCCAGAAGTAAGGGCTGTGCAACCCCATTGTACCCAAAGCCAACTTGGGGCACAACTTTAAAAATAGCAGAGGTCTTTCTGAAGCAAATATTTGGAGTACAAAATTAGGAAGTCGGGGGTGGGGGTGGGGCGGAGGGCAGGGACAGAGACAGGAAAGACAGGGATGGAGGAAGCTGAGATCCTTGTCTGGGCACATGATAATGTATAGTAGGAGATAGGTTAAGTAGGAGGAAAGAGGATATTGCCCAGTATTGGCAGAAGTCTTTAAGATGCCACAAACACACTTAAAACACACTATAGATATACTAAATCCTGAATAGCACTCCAGCGACTCCAGTGAACTCCAGCAGAGCCATCTGACGGCACTTCTCCCAGAAAACATCAGTATTTTTAAAGTTTCTCCATGTCAAGGAACTGTGAAATGTCAAAAGAAAAAGTAGTAAACTCCTAAAGAAAGTCTGTCCTCCTGCGCTTTTCATTAAAGGCAACCCTTAGGATCTGCCCTAAAACAGCAGTCTTTCCTGTGGGTTGCTAATGCTCCTTGGCTTCCCAGCAGCAGGGAGATCTTTCTTTATGGAGACCCTCTCAGTAGCTCACATACCACTTTTCTTCCCTTAATGTGTTCTTTCAGGCCTGATACAATGTCAAAAACTCAAGGTGCAAACCTTAAACTTCTCCTTGCTACATTTTCTTTAATTCAGAGATTTTAAGATTACTGAGTCCAGCATCAATACACGACCTCACTCCTGTAACTTACTCATTACTCAACTGTTTCTGGGAACACCAGTCTGTGGGACTGAAACATTCCAGCCTTGGCCTTGAGTCCACGGCCCTGTGGTCCTCCCTGCTCCCACACACCCTGAATATCCCCTCCCTCTCTTCTGTGATCACTTCTGTCATCTCAGGGGGGTGGGGGGTCAGGGGTGGGGTGGGCACGAACCATAGTACTTGTAAAGTTGGAAGAGGGAAGATTATTTATTTACTTTCTTGCTGTCACCATATTACTAGAGGGAAAGAAAAAAAAATACTTATTTTGCATGGCACCTACACATCAGTAAACTCTCTTAACTAAAAGCTCTGGGAAGAAACTTCAAAGAAAATGATAAATTATTGAAAAAACAATCCTATACAACAGAGGTACTGTTTTTAGCAGCTAGTGCAAGCTGGTGCTCCTGCATCATTAGTGAGCAGGGCGTGGGCACAGTCTCCTCTCCTGGCTTAACAGCACAGGCTTTAGTGTCAGAAACTTAAACAGAAAAAGCTGGAAATGTGTCACAGTGAAAACAGGAAAAATTCTTTCTTGCCTGGAAATACAGAGAAAGAAATTGTGTCACAATTAATAAATTCATAGTTTATGAATCCCCACTTTTTTAAAAACTTCAGAGGCACAGGACAGACCTGTGCTTCTCCCCCACTAGCAGGCAGGGACCTCCAACCAGAACTCTTCTCCCTCTGGCTTGCAGAGGAAAGACACAGTAACATGTCTACATTTCCACAGCACCTCAGCTTTGCTACCTTACCAGGTCTGCTGAGTCCCTGCCTGAGCATCCACTGACAACCTTCACATACACGTGCGGAGTGGGAGGATGCCAGCCCATGTTCTCTCTTCACTCCAATGCCAGCATCAGTAGCTCCAGTCATGGGTATGAGAGGTGGTGGAGATGGGAGAGGAGGAGGGCAGTAAGTAGCACTGACAGATGGTAAGCTGGTCATTATACTTCATTACAAAGCAGCAAAAAGACTTTCCATCTTTCCACATTAAACTTACGTACCCACACAGCTATTAGCTACTTCCATCTTCCCAAGGGGCATGCGCTCCTCACGGCTGTGCAGAAGAACAAGTGAGCAGAACCCCTCCACAACAGCAGAGATGTTAATATTCCCATACGCTAAGATTATCCTTCACTGTTATCAGCCTATGAATATTGTACAGTTTTTCTTAGACACATATGTATGAACACAGCATTTATGATAGGTTAGAAATTAATACTGTGCTAATACATGCAAGTCCTGTGGTTTAGCTTTTAGATTCTTGAATTGTCTATGTTTTTTTTTAAATTTTGATGCAGTAGCAATCAGAGACTTAATGAAGGTCACTGTCTCATGGTAATGAAAATAAGTATTTTAAGAGTTTACAGTCCACTGCTCCAGTTTTCTGATTGCACCTATGAGATGCATATGCATGCCCATTTGCAAAAAATCCAGACAGACAGGTCTAAGATGTAAAAAAATAACTCAAATATATTTGGATATGGAAATTAACTCTGAAGACATTTGAAGAATCTCATTTTTGATGCATCCTTATGTCACACAATAATCACTTTCATGGAATAACAGTCAGCACTTTCTAATTATCCTACATATTTGACCCTCCCCTCCTTTAAAGCCCTTAATTTCCCCTGCTTCTGTATCAGGACAGAGCAGCACTCTGTGTGACACCCTGGCAATCACCACCACAGATAGCTGGGGAAGCATCTAATATTGAAATGGGAAAAATCAAACACTAATTACCAACCATATTTTACCATGTTTTATGTGCATATAGTTCAGTACAAGTAATTAATAGTGACATTTCCAGCAGCTGCATATTTTGTGCAAGCATTAATGTCTGTGCTGGATTATGAATGTTTTTATTTTATGTATATTTTCTCCTTCTCTAATGAATCAGTTTTTGGATACATTCAGGCTACAATATTACTACAAAAAGGCAAAAATACTTTGTAATATGCTTCTACCAGCTGGAATCGGTACATTGTTTTCAAAGCTTGCTCATGAAGTTTGAGTATTTAAATCATATAACGTCCACCATGCCTTTAAAGGCCCCTGGGACTACTTCCCAAGTACTTATTCTTTGCTTAGTACTTAAGGATGTGCATTTTTCATGGTTCAGTTCCTCATTTTACACAGGGTATGCATAGCCTGAGGTATCACATTTCATGGGAATTTCACAAAGCATTAAAAAAAATTACAAAAAAACTGAAGATTCATTTTCAGGGAGACAGAAAGCAACCCAAAGCCTCCCAGCTTCTGTCAGCTTTAAAAACAAGGGAAATCCATAATTTTATGGTGGTGTTATTGCTGAATTCCATGTAGACCATGAGAACCCTATATCCTCCTCACAAGCAGTCCCAACGAGAAAGGTCATTCCATATAATGTACAGTGCAAGGAACAGCTCTGTTTATTTGTAGATGTGTAAATTACGAAAGGTTGGTTAAACTTTTGAACTCAAATTTGCTTCAGTGCCAATTCCCATCCCAGAATGGGAGAACTCGTACTGTATGCTGTGTGTGAGGACCATCTGGCTTTGCTTCCTGATGGATCATGGATCAGAATCACATTCAGGGAGAAGGTAGGGAAGGAGGTGGAGAAAAGAGAGGGCAGTGCTCAGACTCAGGGATCGCTTACTGTTGTGTTTGGTAGGAAACTCAGGCAAATGCATGCACAGATCGAGTCTAGTAAATATTGTTCTAAAATAGGCAGATGAGAAATAGAGAAAGGAAACACTAAAAGCATAAAGAGGAAAGCAAAGATGATGTTTTCCCTCTTTTTAAACTGCATGGTTTCCAAGGAAGAGCTCTCCCAATTGCTCTTGTACAAGTAAACAAATGCATTTATTCTTAAAGAGATATTTGCAGAAGTGAAAGAGGATTTAGCTACTGAGCCAAGGAGGTTTAATGTTTATAATATTAATCGTGGAGACAGTATAATGTGCTCTTTTTTCTGGTACAGTGCAGAGCACTGTAATCTCATTATTTCTAATCTAAAGAGTCCATAAATCACGATGCTAAATCCATTTGTATTTTTTCATTCCATGGCTTTTCAAGACACAAAAAAAGGCACGTCTTGAGCTTTCTGCATACATGTAGCAAGAAGAGGTTCTGAGCCATCAGGTACAGGTCTGATTTTTCTGTGACTGTTACTTTTCATATGAGCTACAACAAATGGCACCTGCAAAGCTCACTGATGGAAAGCTGCAGTGTAGCCCATTTCACAAAGGGAGATGGCATGGCTGCATCACAGCAATGCCATATCTAAGCTCAGCAGTGCTGCTCATTAACAAGTCTTATAAGCACAGGTACACTAGTTTGTTACTGATTTTCTAACATAGCTGTGGTTGGTTTGGTGCGTTTTGGTTTGGCTTTTTTTGGTAGTGGTGGGGGGAACCTATGCTCTATCTCCATGTGGAGCTGCCCCATACTATGTGGACATAACAGCTTCCAGGCAGAGATGTCATCTGTTGGTATGGTTTCATGGGACTGCGATATGATATCCAGCATAAAATAAAAGTTCAGATCCCCACAGGACAAGCATCCAACTCTGATATGCTTTCTTAAGGACTCAGCAGAAAGATCAAAGAAATGAATTTACAGGGAGACTGAGCCAGGAAGACCCTTTCAGAAGCAACACTCCTAAGTAATGGTGCTTTAGGCATTTGGTTTCTCTTTATAGCAGAGGCTGTTACTACAGCTACTTTGAGATCAGCTGAGAAGTTTACATAATTTAAAAGGACTGCACGTAAGAAGTCAACTTGAATATGGTGAGATGTGTGCAAGAACTTCACAGTCACATATGGATACCTGCACATTGAAGGTTAAGAGAAGAAAGTCGGGAAAGTTTTCATGCTTCACTTCAGGAAAAGAAAGAAATGCAAATGTAAGCCTAATC
Source organism: Falco peregrinus (assembly GCF_023634155.1). Lineage (NCBI taxonomy): Eukaryota > Metazoa > Chordata > Aves > Falconiformes > Falconidae > Falco > Falco peregrinus. The sequence goes on from NC_073723.1 coordinate 78,395,338, forward strand.
ATGTGCTGTCTGTTCCTATATACTTGGGGCTGGGATACTTTTCTACAGCTGGAAAACTTTAAACAGTTCTCCAGTTCACACTGAAATAGGAAGGGTATGCATGATACACAATATCAGCTCAATTTTCACAAACTAAACTTACATTACTGCCATCTGTTTTACTGCTGTGGTACATACCCAGAAAGACACATCTATTTAGGATAGACATAGACCTTATTTCTAGTCTTTTGATATTTACACAAACCTTGTTAATGATACAATGCTCACGTGCATTTACTGCAGAAGAATGTGATTCCCCATGCTAAATGCTTTGTAATACCTAACCTTTAATGCAAAAGGACAAAGCCACATCATTATCAGGGTGAGGGAGGAAAATTCAAGAGCACTGGAAGCATCCATGCCCTTGTAACAATGAGGGGCCTTTGGATAAAAACAGCTTTCCAGTTCCTGGAAATGGATCATCCCCTCATTACAGAGCACACTTACAAACCCCAAGCATTCCTAGTAGCAGTTGGCTTGATGCAGAAATGCCACCGGCTCCCTGATAAATTCATGTCTGGCTTTCAGAATGAAAGGTTTATCAGTAGCAGCTTCTACCGCCTGCTTGCAAAACCTCATCCTCACCTTCAACTTCCTCTAGCTCCTTGAGATCTTCAGGCCCACAGTGGCCTGATGACAGACAATAACCAGATGGTCTTTTACCATCCAGCAGTGAGTCGTTTCAGGAATTTAATCTGATTTCCCAGAATACGCAGCACAGCTCTTCATTCTAAAGTTGGCATGCAGGTGGGATCGCATGCCTCTTTATAGCACGGGCTTTATAAATAGGCCTAACAGTTCGTGGCTTTGGTACACATCTGCAATTGAGCTGTTTGCCTGTTGCTGGAATCCCTGCCTGGGCATTCACTGGCGATTCTGACTCTGGTGGCTCCTATGCCTCTTTGACCACCCTGTCAAACCGGTCAGCATTTCCTAATTCCAACAGCAAAATCACTTTCTGCTTGGTACCCAGTAGCTCTTACAACAATTTCTTTGCACATTTTGTTGTCAGCTACACTATACTGATTAATTAAAAGCACATGTAAAACACAAATATAGAAATACCTTGCTGCAGTAGGAAGTAGAGGTTACTGAAAGGTTAACTACCCAGATATGACTACATCCTTTCCCTCCATCTACCCCTCTGCAAAGACTGCCTCTCATTTACTGACTAGAAAGGAGAGGAATCAAAAGGTTCCCCCATCCTCATGCCCCAGTGGGGGATTGGAAAGTTTCGGGGTCCTCAGTTCCCACTCCTGTGCTTTGGGAAGTCACTGCTCCCCTTGGGAACTCCTCCATCACTTGCAGTTCACAACTGTGCAAATTGCAGATATCATGCTTGAAGGACATCATTTTAATAGATCCCTGCATAATTTAAACATGTTGCAAAGATCAGAATGTGCCTTGGAGTTAGTTTTCACACATGATTTCAGCCTTTTTAAGATACTTAATTCTTTCTTATTTACATTTTAGGACTCACATAGGACTTTTCTGGTAAAAGCCCCCCATAAAATTACTTACAAGTCCTGAAAGGCCTTGCAAAAAGAGCAAAAAATAATAGTGCTTCTACTTATTCATTCTATCTGCACAAAGATAAAGGCATGTTTGTACAAATGCAATTCCAAAACAAACCACCATTAATATTTATAAGGAAAAAAAAACGCAGGGTGTAGTAATAAAGCTGCTGTTCTATTAGACTGAAGATGCTGATGCTGTGTATGAACCTTTAATCCTCTTAAAAGATATGTAATTATACCTCAAACTATGTCATATCCCTCACTCAGGACCATCTTCATCTGCTGTGCTTGCACCAGTATCTGTTGAGACCAACAAGAATTTATCACTTTATCAGAAGTGCAGTGAGCCTGTGATGGGAAAACCCACAACTGGTTCTACTGCAACCTAGTCTTCTGCCCAAATTATTGAATTAAGTATAGATTAATTAAGTTTTGGCTATACCACCGCTAGAGGTATTTAAAATATATGTAGACATGACACTCAGGGATGTGGTTTAGTGGTAGAATTGGCAGTCTTAGGTTAACAGTTGGATTCAATGATCTTAAGGGTCTTTCCCAAACTAAATGATTCTACGATTCTACGTATCTTTAATTTTAGAGCAATGATTTTGGGGGAAAGCAGTTAACTTGAAGCACAAATATTGCTTCATATTATAACTCTTAGACTCCTTTCAAGCACTTTTTTTCCTTCATTTCTTCTTTTTTTTAAAAAACAACCAAAATTAAAAATCCAAAATTGCCAAACAAAATTAAAACCACCTTTCATCCAGGCTTTAAATCCAAATTCTTACTCCCCATATAAGCACACAGCTCTCACTAAACCAGTGCTGCATCCAAAAGCTGAATTTGATTCAGATATTGTTTAGTATGAGCACAGTTTGACATCCTATTTTTTTCTTCAGCCTCAATTCTTTGAAATTTTGCACCATAGCAAAGTCAAGGCCTCTTCCTGCTTGGACTGGATGCTTGGCTTGTGCTTTCAGGCCACAAGAACAAACACTAGATATCCTCTAATTATGCACACCTCTAAGTATTAATTTGAATCCATAAGCAAGCAATTAGGAATCCAAGTACACAAATACACTCTGCAAAGAAGGTTGGATGACCTTTTGGCAACGTCCTCATTGGATGTGATGTACAGACAGGACAGGACCCCACCAGGCATAGCTTCCCACATCTTCGTGTCAACAGACTCATCCCTGAATCCTCCTATCTCACAAACTCCGTATATTTTTAAAACAGTTAAGCTTTGGTCTACACAATTTGGTTTTCTTTCCCAGCTTCCCAACAGCACTGGCTAAATTAACAGAAAACGTGAAAACTAACATAATTCTACCAATTATTTAATTAGTCTGCACTCAGCCATGGCATTGCATGTGTTGCTTTCTCATTCTGTGCAAGAACAGATGATCTCAAAATTATATCAAAAATATCTTCGAAATTGCGATAAGATTTATATTAATCCTCATCAGTTGTGGTCATTTTCATCTGTCTTTCACCCATTTCCATTTATTTCTGAATATTTAGGCAATGTCCACTATCCTGCAATCTTGTGACCAGGAAAGAAACTTTTAACTTCATTGCTATGAGTAAAGTTCATCATCCTTATGGATCATTGTCACCAAAGGGAAAAAAAAAGAAGGGGCAGGGGGCAGAGAAGGAAAGCAAGCCTGTTTCAGGGTGGGTATGGACGGGACCTCAAAACACAGTTCCTTTAGATTTCTAATAATTAAAAGGAATAGTGAAGAATAAATTTAGACTGAAGAAGTAATGAGGAAAAAAAGCTGCTTTCTGAACTAGGCTTTCGCAGAGTAACTCTCTAGAGAAGCCCTGCTGTCTGTTGCTTTAGAGCCTATAGGCTGTACACTGGGAAAAGGGAACACTTTGGGAAAGGTACTGTCAAACAACCCTAGTTCAGAGACCTCAGCAAAAATACACCGTCACTCCTCAGCACTCAAAAATAAACTCTCTCGATTTCTCAGTGTTGTACGGAAAAGCCACACTTAGCTTCCCTTCACTCTAGCCATTAAAGCAACTAAAATTTTCATGACTCATATTTAGTCATTTTTTTGGCAGCTCAGTCTGGCTTGAGCCAAGTTAAACCGCTAAACAGAAATTCATAACCAGAAAACAATGCAGACCTTTGGAAAAAGGAAAGCAATGTCCTCATGAAATAACTTGTACCTGGGAACTCATCGAACCACCTACAACTTTTACCTATACATATGTTTCCAAAATATTTTCCCTCCTAGGTCCAAAGCTATTTCTTGAAAAGTGCAGGCAAACAAATTCACAGGAAGCTGGGAAATCACACAGTCAAGATGACAGACAGCCTGGCATGGGCATGCCCTGGAGATGGAGGAGGCAATGCCATGTCTAAGGCTACCACTTAATGTCACAAGCCCTGCCGAGCGGGTTAGGATCACAAAAGGAAACAGTGAATTACACCAAACATGCTAGAGTAATGCAGCCAGAACATGAAACTGAGGAGAAATCCCATCCCTTTATGATTCATGGTACATGCAGCAAAAATAAGAAGGATATTATTATTTTGGGGTATTTGATATATAATAGGAAATATATTTTTCATATTTGCTATATATTTGATTTTTTTGAAAAAAGGATAAAAATAGGAAATATATATATATATATATATATATATTATTTGATATATAATAGGAAATTATATATAGGGATATATATAATATTTGATAATTCCCCGCCACCTTCCCCCCCCCCAAAAAAAAAAAATCCCCTTCAAAAGGATCTGCAGAATAAGACACCACAGCAGTAAGGCACAAAAATTCTAGACAAAGATTACTTTTTTTAAAAAAAAAAAAAAATCTTTGTCACTTAACACTGAGTTTAAAGCTTATGGGACCAACTCAGTGCTAAGTATGATGTATCTTCAGTAAAATTCATTAATTCGTTCACCTATTCACCAGTACTCTGGGTTTAGTAAAATGCAGCACTGCAATAATACACATGACTGTCACAGAAGAATCCAGCCAGTTGCTATGGTCTTCCAAAAATAATATACCAGAAACACTCTTCCATGACGTATTTAACGTTTCTTTTCAGCACACTCCTCAATGTATCTGGATAAGATTGTCTGGCTACACTGTACTACTTCCAAACCTGTATTTATCTCATTGCGCATGCAGACCTATTCAGAAAGTACATGCTGGCTCCTGGTACTGCACACCAGCTGACATAATCTTGGAGTTGTAACAAGCTTTGAACTTTGAAAGACAATCAAGACCGATTTAGTTTCAGAAATAAAACCCACATCACACAGAAAAATCGTATTATTCTAAGAGATGCTAGGATACACTACCCAGAGAGAAACTTCAGCTTCACACATCAGCAAAGCAGGGGAAAAAAAAGACCTGATTTCAGAAGGTACCAATCCCTAAAAGCATCTTCTTAAAGAAAGGTTTTTAGCTTTATGGCATACTTTATGCCATAAATAATGCATGGTTACTTTATGTTGGTTTTTTGTTTGTTTTTTATTTATTTTGAACAAGCTATGATCACTTATCCATAAAGATGGAACAAGAAGAGCTTGCAGTTTCCTTAATATGACACCGTGGACATTGGCACTATGGCTCTGTTTAGCACTTATTGAATTCAGTGGAAAATATCTAACCAGACCATGGACACCAAGCTCTTGAAAGCTAGAGAAGCCACAGCAGCAAAGACACCACTGTGATCTCCCTGAATTCTGGATGCATTAGGGTACATCCTAGTAATACAGATAATATTTTATTCTTATTTTAAAAAAAAGAAAGGGAAAGAAAGAAAAGAAAAAAACAATCAATGTGGAAGGGAGTTTAATTCTTCCCAGTACATATATAGATAATGTCAAAATGAGATCTCAGTAAGATGAAGGTACATGCAATACATGCTAAGATCACTCAAACGTGACTGATTTGTCTGGTATCAGCTGATCATTCTGTCACCTGTGAGGGTCAGTGCCCTGGACCTTATTTGACACTGGAGCAGAAGCGCTTCAGGGCTATCCAGTGTTTGGATTATGAGGCCATTTACGCTACACCGCTCAGGTAGGGTAAACACCTATCTGACCTCCTTGTTTTGATTGTTTAATATCTTGCTGCAAAAAGCTGAAGGACAAAGACATCATCCAGACACACTTACATCAATGCTGAGCTGAAAAAGGAATAAGTTCCTAGGCTACAGGCCAGACTGTCCTATACAGCATCTATATTTTGCTTCCAATCTGAATTTTCTGAGAGCATCTATGGCCAGTTTTCTCCAAAAAACTTCTTTTTCAGCTGTAAAGACAGTCTTTTCTCTTTCACATGTTTCTGCAGCTTGTCTAGTTTCATTGTGGTTAATAGTCTTTAACTTTTGAGTACATACAAGCTACTATTCAAGTACAATTATTTCACTGCACAACTACTGACGTAAAACTTAATTTCTGGTTTTGTTTCTTTTATACCCCCAAAAGCTGGTGTTTTTGCAGTCTGGTTTTCAAGTTCTTCGCATAAAGCCCACACTTACTATTTGCATTCTTGCTTTCTATAAGGTAGCATTTCTGGATCTTATAAAATCATTCTCCTTTTATATTTGTTTACTCCTCAATTTGCAGTTTCAGTTTTGGCAGCTAAGTACATCAAAGTGACATTTTTAAAGACAGCTATATCTGTCAGTCTAAGAAAATTCAAATGAGCAATCCACCACAACTATGCACTCATTAGTGCTCTCTATTTCCTGTGAGATCATCCAGCAGCAAAGATCCCTTGGCATGACAGTTCTGCCCTTGTTCATAACCTCTTGAAATACTGAAGGTACTCTCTGAATTTGCAACCTTGTTTTTCAGGTTAGATGAAAAATCACAGGCGTTCATTTGGGCCACAATACAGTAAACCAGCTTTCTAATCCAGTTACACACCTTTTCCACATCGCTCTCCAAAACCTACCTTTGCAAGTTATCTTTTAAGTGCCAAGAACAGACTGCAAACCTCTGATTACCTGTACAAATCCAAAATATCAGATAGCTCAAAATTGTTTCCAGCCAACCGACCTTAAGATATGACCGTCTCACTGTTTATTCAATAGCTACTAATCACACTCCAAGAAGTTATTTTGCTCTGTGCCCTTTGACATTTAAAATTATACAGTGAAAGTTTTAGAATGCCTTTGCTTAGAATTATAGATTTTCAGTATAATCTACATGAAAAGCTGCACAATGGAAGGACTATCAATATTTACATTTTACTATTCATCCTGCTCAGCAGTGAGCATTAACCCCCCTTTAATTTTCCTGCATAATGCAAGAATTGGTATCAAACTGAGAAATATGTTCTGAAACACTTAATATGACAAGTTGCAGCAGACACGTGAGAGCTTCAGAGCTATTAAAACAACTTTTTGATACATTTCCTTTACCTCTCAGGATGTAGTTCTGATAATTCTGGTCAGCCTCTGCTCCCACTTTGATTAAGCAAGTCAGACCTTCAGCAACAACAAACTCATGAACCAAGTCCTTGTCATCCTGCCACAGGAGAAAGCAAAAGCTGCGTTAGAATTTTGAATGACAAAGAAACAGGATATATCATAATGTAAAACTAAATGCATTCCTGCAACATTGACTTTATGTTTCAGATAATGTAAGCAAGTTGGTATGAAAGTTGTTTTGTAGAAGACCAAAACAAGAAATCTGAATTTTAAAATCAGAATTAGATACATCAATGCAAAGCAAGAAAGAACAAGCTTTTACCTTTAAGTATGGAAGATTAAAATCAGTAAAAGGACTTTTGATTTTTTCATTAAAGGCTTGCAGGCATTCTCCCCAATACTATAGTCTCATCATATCACAAACAGACATCCTGAAAGCCTTGAAGTGTCAGGATCAACAGGAGAAGGCCATCTCTATGCCTTAGCGTAACTCCAGTTTAATTATTTTAAGTGCAAAACTTTAAAACTGGTGTTTCTTGCAACATAATATTATATTCGTTATCTTAATATCAATTCATTATATTTAGAGTGGGAAAGTGTAGTGTTGAATATAAGACCACTAATAGATAATATTCCACATTGCAATGAAGAACAGGGCAAATAAGAGAAAACACTCTTTAGTATTTCATGGAGTTTATACTTGTTAATGAGGCTCACTTGTTTTCAGCCATCAGTCCTTTACACAGCAGAGTGCAGCAGAATGACCCCCTATCACAGCTACATGTGATAGCAGGGAAAGGAGGGCCTCGCTGAGCACTACGTGCATCATAACATTATATCAAGGGACTATAAACCACTGTTATCTAAAGCTTGCCTTCTCCTCTTATAGAAAGCTCATGTACACAAACAGGAGGCTGCTAAAAGCTTAATTAAAAACAGTTACTGAATTAGCCATACAAATTAGGCACAAAACCAACTTAAAATATTAATGGAAGATAATTTTTCCATGGACAATCAGAGTTGCCAAATCCTTCTTCTAAGTATTTTTAACATATGTTTTCATAGACAACAGTATTAGTTATAAATTTTCAGCTTTCCAATAACACAGCCCTGAGAAGCCAAGATCCAGGCAGCAGATAGTTTTGTCGAGACTGCTTTCTGAATTCACTGCAAGTACTTAGAAAACTGCCAATGGAAATAAAACAATCAAGCTCCTTTTAGTGTGACAATTCACTTACTGCAAATTTCTTTCAGCCTGACAGTTTACTACTTTTGAATTTCCTTCTTTCACCAGAGCTAAGTTACATAAATCTTAAAGGCTTGACCAAATGTGATATTTAAAACTGTAAGGCGATTTAGCAATTCATGAGAAATGTAGAAATTATGAACAATAAAATCTGGTTAATGTCTTAGACGGTCAAATTTATGAAAATAATTTCAAGATGTATTATAGTCATGTATAGAGAAACTGAATTATCATGATAAGAGTTGATTTATTGCCAAAAAGTATATAAGGAGAAATTATACAAGCATTCCCCATATCTTTGCAAAAGTGTATTACAAACCCCAAAATATGAAGATACAATCCACTGCTGTGCACACTTGAGCTAAAAATTTTATTTGTTTCTCAGTCTCAAGTCTCACTGTTCCATTTTTTGAGGGTGCTATTTTTTTCTGTTGATAGATAAACACCTTGATAACACTTTCTGAAGAGCTAGGAAGTTTACAAACTCCCATGTCAGACCAGGGCATTACAGACAGAAACACAGTTTTATGAAGACAACAAATTTCCTCTATCCATTTGCCATACTCAAAATATGGTGGGATTACTAGTAGAGGAAGAGTACACTCACAATCCACCTGCTAATACACACAGTGCTAATTACATCCTGGTTTCCTCCGTTGTACGTAACTGTTTTAAAGGTGCATACACAGATCCCCCTCCACTGCAGCCCACCAGGGAATTCCCTTTGCCATTCCAGAAGAGAACTGAAGAATTAAGGTGGCTGTTCACACTGAGCAGCTAAAGGACATCTTTACAGCAGGGGACCTTTGGCTGGCACCGAGGCTGCTGTCTGTTTGGCCAAGCTGCCAACCTAAAGAGCACATCCCAATGCATGGGCCAGGAGCGTAGGAAAGGGCACAGTCAGCCAGGGTATGTGGATGTCTGCCTCTCCCATCCTCACCAGTGGCCTCCAACAAACCCCTTCCCAAATGCCACCAGTCAGAGGACTGAACTCTTAATTCTCAAACAATTTATCTAAAGTTAATTTGTGCAGCAATGCCAAAATTCACATGGTGAACTTCCAGGACAGTTGTTTTACAACAACTGGAGTCCTGGAAAGGTAAGAAAAGGACCCAAGACAAAATGCTTTTGGATGATCAAAGGCATCTCTCAGGCTCATTCCCCCTGAACTTGGGGCACTTGATTTAGAATCAAGCAACTGAAAATAAATACATAAACAAATACTCATGCATGCAATATACAGATCCAAATCACACCGGATAGCAAGCAAAATTCAAGATCGTCTTGCATGATGGAGAGCCACCTCCAGCAGTGAAGGGGGGCAGAACCGCACCCAGGGACCACAGAGGAGCCTCCTCCCTGGCTGCCAAGCATCTGCTCCCTCCCATACATCCCTTTGTATATGGTGTTTTTAACTCAAAGAAATTCGATTAATCTCCTCTTCTTCAAGAATTTTGCATCTTGTTTCTCATAAAACTCAAAGAGAGAGGAACATATCCCTGGAATTTGTCAACTCAGCAGTATAGTCAGGGTTCAGGTAAACTAAAGCTACATGCCATGGTAATTCACAAGGACTTTGCATGCATAGAAAGTAAGTTACTCTGTATGACAAGGTCAATAGTTAAAAATTCCCTGCTACTAAAGAGAGAAGGTTGCCCTTTTCCCCTACCTAAAGTGTGCAGTGGTGGAAGCAAGGGCAAAGGGCAGAAAGGACAAGAGTACACAGAATTCAGAAAAAACTAAAATAAATTGGTAGCATAGTGCAGAAATGAGAAAGTTGTGGGGAAAACATCCTCCAAAATATTTTTTATACATATCTGATGACAAATAGATGCATCTTTTAATTGACAACACCATTGTTTAATTTAAGAGAAACAAGATACATAACAACATAAACTACTGAGTGAAATAATCAAAATTATTTTTTCAGATGGTAATGGCGTCCTAGCTCAGGATACACTCCCTTTTTCTTTAAATCCCTTTATTGACACTTTAGTAGACATTTTGATTTTGCATTAATTTTTTTTGCATCATCCTTGAGTTGAGGGGAAAAGGAAAAAATCTATTCTGTATTGAATCACAGTCAAATAACCCAAAGACTGGAGAAACAGGAAAAAAGGAGGAAAAACTGGTCTGTGGAATCTGATGTTTGTCACTAGACATAACACACTTGTTTGGGAAAAATAAAAAACATCCCATAATACCAAAAAAATTTGTCCCCATGCTAGAGAAGTTAACAGTAGTTCAGCTTCAAAGACCTTCAAGTTGAACACAAAAAGAAAACAAAAATTTTAACAGCACATAGCCATTAAGGGCTGTTGCCATTTAGTGAAAGACAAAACCTGAAATATCTATTATAACTTTAAGATGTTTCCCATAGTCTTAAATAGTGAATGCATATTAGAGTATCACCTGGGGAAAAATTAGCATTTAATTCTCAAAATACCCCATGCTAAAGATCTGTTTAATGTTAGTGATTTTTAAACAAACAAACAAACAAACAAACAAACAAACAAAACCCAAAAAACAAAAAACAACCAAGGACTTTTCCAAAGCAAATTCTGAGATCTGCCTTCTGGAACTTTTTCAAAGGAGCCGAAGGAGTAAACCACTGCAGCACAGAGTCACCCTTGACTGAAAGGAGATATATTGCAGGGGAACAGCAGAGGAAATGAAGAGGATGAGGGAGTCTAACCAGACTGCTTTTGGAAAGCACTGAATATACAAATCAAACCTGAATTAAAAAAAAAGGCTTTTAAGGTACTTCTTTCCCAAATAAAAGGGAAAAAGAAGGTGTAATGAAGCAGAGTACAAACACATCATGTTCTAGACATAAATCTGAACTCGGTATGTTATCTATCCCATCATGTATACACGATGAGAGGAAAGAAGCAAACATCTGGAATGTGCAGAGAAAGATGAAAGGCATTCAAGCCCATACGTTCCACATTGAAAGGATAATGTTTACATCGATTTTGGTCTAGGATAATCTTTTCAGACCCATTAACTCACTGACTTGCCAAGTTAGATGACCTCAAGAGTAAAGGCTACTCTCTAGCAGTGGTAAGAGGTTCAGGTTTCCAGGAAGAGAGCATTCATTGTATAGAATATATGGTGTGTGTGTGACAATGATATGTACAAGTAGCTGCCGCATGTGTGTGATAACAGTTAAAAGGAGGCAGGGAAAGGTTGTCATTTGCTATGGAAATGGACTCCTCTGCTAATATCCCAAAGATTTATGACCCCTTAATCAGCAGGCATTAAGGCACTGATGAGAAAAGCAGGAAAACACAGGCAAAGCTCTCTAAGCTTCCTGCTAAGCTCCTGCAACCATAAAGATTGTGCTGTGACACAAAGGCTGGCTACTTAAAAGTCTTTCTGAAAAGATACTGCTAGCCTTGTCAGATAACTCTATTTTACGTGTTCATTCACAGACTTGGTATAGATCATGTCTCTTCATTGCTTTAGGCATCTTAGAGGAATTAAAAACAAGATAATGTATGTTGCTTTCTAGTAGAGTTCTATTTTTGTCCAATGTATAATGAAAAAGACATTAATTATATTCAAGCTGGTGAGTTTAAAGCTTGCTTATGTGGTTGACAAAATGCATAAATCATACTTCCATCTCCATAACTCAGCCTAGCTATTAACAAGACCTCACAACCCTGTGATCAAGCAGTCTACACAGTACGCTCCTGTGCCATAGCAGAATAAGTGCAGGCAGGATTCCCTTCTCTCCTACCCACTCTCCTGTCTCTGTGCCACTTGATATATTCTCTAACACAGTTTTGTGGGGTCTTATCTGAAGGGAGAGACTGAGGACTTTTTTTCAAGAAATGGCACTTTGCAAGAATGCATCTTATCTGATGTGCAGCTTCCACGTGCAAAGATAAATTGTTTACATACTGTTAAAGATAAATCTTTCTGAAGCCTGTTATTTCTGCAGGCCATATGTTTGAGAACTTTTACACAAAGCATGATTATTCTTATGCCACAAAAAAAAAAAAAAAAAAAAAAAAAGTTGCTTTGCTTCCTAATAAGAATCAAGGTTTTGGAACACAGTTTCTCAAAGGGAGATTTTTATGATATTTTTTTTTTAAGCTAACAAATACTGCTGAAAGCTCCTTTCCAAGTATTTGAGGAAACTGGATTAGTAACTGAATATTCACATTTGGATATGTGCATACATATTTCTCCCTTACGTGGCTAACAGCTGTGCAGAATACTGTCTTTCTGAGGAATCATAGCAAGATGCTAGTCTATGAGATTTCCACCAAAGAGAACCTCATTTTAATGTTTTTTTTAACTTTCCTTTCATAAGATATCCCATTGTTTCTGGTTGCTTGAGCATTCCCATATTTAATCCTGCACTGTACAACTCTCTCCTGTTTTTGTAACAAAGTTAAATCTTGCACACACTTTATAATGTTCATTTCCTTAAATAAAGAACCATGGGGTTCCCCAGCCTGTGCTCTCTACATGACGTGTTTCTGAGTGAGCCAGCAATCACATTCAGTACTGACCAAACTTTCCAAAATGTAAAAGTTGCTGCAATCCAGCCTAGAATTGAGAGCAGCACAGGCAGCTGGGGTACCAGCCATAGCCCTGAGAATCTTCTGGCTAAGTTTTGCCTATGGGCTTACAGGAGGGGACTGCATTCACGCTGAGCTCCAGTGGTTGATGCACCTCACCTTCTATCTGAGGAAGAGCTTCCCTCTCTGCTCTGTTACTCTACAACATTCCTATAAAGAGAGATTTAAGCTCTGATTCTCAGGCCAGCTCTGATTTTGTCTGTAGACCAAAAATGGTAACTTCGCAAAGATACACTGCATTCATATTTTAACATTGTGATAATTCACCTAGGCAAAAGACATGATTTACATTGCCAATTCACTGTGCAACGTAGCATAAAAGGAGAAATGCAAACTCTACCAGATTGAAAAAGAAGGAGCATCCTCCCCCGCTGCCTGAATTCTTGTGGGACAAGATGCTGGCAGCACACCAGTACAGAGTCCTATAGGCAGACAGAGCACAGCTCGTTCAGACACTGCCTGGCTCCTGAAGTAACAATCACTACTTTTATAAGAGGGGGAGCTATAGAAATTTTCACTCATTGCTATGCTTATCTACGAAATAGTATTGGGAAAATGTGCTGCCCCCACTCCACATTCATACATCACAGCAGGGTCTCCTTGGAAACTCCTCTTCCTCAGATTCCCTTGCCAAAAGTAGACGCTACACAGCAAGGAGGCAGAACTGAAACAGAAATCCCAGATGATTAAGCTCAATATGAAAAAAAAAATAAAACAAGGAAAAATACATCATCACCAAAATGCCAGTGCACTTACAGAAAGTCCGCCCCCAAATATAAATGATGGTCATCCACTTTAGAAGTGACTTTTTTTTTTTTTTTCACCCTTTTCCTTTTAGTCAAGATAGGATCACAAAGTTCAGCTGGTTTTAGGAGGATTAAGCTTCATTCATTTGGGGATGTAAATTAGAGGCGGAGGGACAGCAGCTGACTGCTGAGGAAAGGGAGGAAGGAGGAAGCAGGTCAAAGAGCAAACCATGTGTGACTGCAGGCTTTTGCTGGCATAAATCTCAGATGACAAGAAATCTGGCGCTCCACTACAAGACAGTAAAATGCAGGACTACTGCCCAATATACTTGAAAAATCTCCTCTATTACTAAGTGAATAAAGGCAGAATGATAAAATCCAGGTTTCTGTTAGCAACAGCATCAATGATGGGTAGGTGCTTGTCCCACTCTTCCTACTCCTAATAGTACACGGAGAATAGAATTCTACTGATCTTCTTTCCCAAGCATCCTCTGGTCTGGCTCTGGCAAACCCTCATGTATACAAAAAAATAACCAAAAAACCCAAAGAACCCCATAGCTTGGTTCCTAACCTGACTGCCCTGGGTAGCAGTAGCAATGTGGCAGTCCAGGTTTATGACCAGAATGCATTTTCATTACCTGACATCCTTCATGTCCACAGGTTCCCCGTATAATTTCAAATGCTTATATGATGCTTTGTCCCTGTGGCAACAGAAAACTAACAGCCAATTCCTCTCAGCCTTCCTTTCAGCTACCTAGGTCTGTGATCTGAGTCTACATTAGAAATACAATTAAATAAAGTCTCCAGAAGAATATTTTTAACTATCGCTACCTGCCTTCAGTATGCATCACATCTGCTACGGTTACCAGCAAAATAATTACTCCCATTGACAAGACTACAATGATGTAGTAATAAAAGAGTTATGCCGTGGCTTTATTAGAAACAGAAATCCCAGATCGTTTCTGGAGTCCAGCTTTTTTACTGGCTTAAGCAACAGGTTGCATTTTATAGATCAAGATTGGCTTGCAATGTTTGCAGTTAGAAAAACTCATTTTGGCTTGAAAACTGAGTAAACATAGTCAGGAAGTGATTGAAGGAGCATAGACTGCCAAGATATAATTTATAGTTACTTTCCCACACTTTAAACTATAGTTCTGTTCTATGGACTCCATAATTATTCATATAATTAAAATACTAGATTGCCAATCCAGAAGTGCCTGATACTATCTAATTCAATTGTCACTGTTTATTTCAGTCCATTTTAAAATCCAAGTCATCTATTGCAAGCAAATCTACAAAGAAATCATTCCAAAAACACACACATGCACATATACACACACACACACACAAACATACATAAACTTAAGCCCTATGAGTCCCTCAGGATAGTATTGCCAGTTCAACCTAAATTATTTAAGCAGCTACAACACAATTCTATGTATGGACCGGATGAGCCAGTGCTTAAGCAGGCAAATCTTGCATTAAGCCATGCAATCTCAGCTCGACTTTGAGCCAGGACACTACTTTTAGAAGATGAACCAAATACAGCTCTCTGGGGCAGCAGAAGAGAGTCTTCTGTGACAAAGAGTCCATCTCTTCAAACAAGTCTTTTCATTCCCTGACACTTGGCAACTCAGAAACTATCCCAAGATACGGGTGCTAGGCAAGTGCAGTTGCTGTTTTCCTTCCCCCAGGATCCCACCAGCACATCTAGAACATGGGTGCCCTGGACTGGGATGTTCATAAAACTGCAGTCAGCTGCTAGAGGTAACTGAGGCAGTGGCAGAAGCATTTTAGTGGTGACGGGTTTGACAGGGACCAAGCAGCCAGTTTGTCCTTCAATGGAACTTCCTTCCCCTTGCTACCTCTGTCGATTTCAAATAGACTTCAGTCGCTTTACGGCCCTCACCAGCTGTGCCACAGCTTCCGCTCCTCTGCCCTCCACGGTTTTCCCTGCACAACTTCGTGCTGACGCCACACTCCTTATTCGCTTCCCTCCCCCACCCTTTACACCTTCCCAACTCGTCACATGTACATCTGTGTAGAAGAGTGACCATAACATGATATAAAGACATCAGTATTTTTACATTGTTCTCTTTTTTCCTATTCTCCCATCTATTTACATGGAGCAACATTTTGCAACAATACATGGAAATGACCATCCCCCTTTTACTTTCAGTGAGGTAATATATTTAAGCAGCCTGCAATGCAAAGTTGGGCTTCAAGTGATGATTACAAAGACAATTCACCCTTAAGTATCAATTCTGTTGCACATCCTTGCCATGAGACAAGCTGCCTAAGCAGCAATCACCAAATGCCAGCAATTTTTTTTTGCCAGCCTTTTAAGCACATCGATGCCAGCTAATGATAACGCTACACAACTTAAGTATTAAAAAAATAATGTATTTTTTTTCTTTCCAAGTTGAAAACATTTCAAATACAGACCACACTTACTTATTATTGATTTCCACCTTGGTACCAATAAATAGATACAGAAATTCACCCCGAAGTGTTTGCTTTACAGTCATTAATTCCCTGTAGTCTCCCCTCCGAAATACCCTCAAGTCCAGGAAATAAATAAAAAAAATGCTGTTTCTCAAGAACACATTTTGTATTGTGCTAAAAATACCAGCAAAACAAATACAGTATTTGTCAGTGTTTCTTGTTAGCAAAACAGAAAAGCTGCAACAGTTATTATTTCACACCTCCTTCACATAGGGACACACTTTAAATTGCAAGCCTTTCTGCAGATTCTTTTGGATAGTTGAAAGAATACATGGGGGCAAAATAAATGTTTTAATAGTTAACATTACTTTGAAAATTAAAAAAAGTGAAAAATTAACCAGTATTTTATATCTTGATACACATATGCAATTCTCTTACAGACAGGATTTCTTCAAGCTTGAGAATACTGGGAAGTACTCTAACCCATAAGACGTTAAAACATCTTTTTTTCAGCTATTCACATTTTTACAAATATATAAAACTTGAAACAAGACATTCATATAAATAACTTTTCAGTAATGCAAAGACTTCTCAAAGTCTTTCTCAAATTCCTCAAATGACAGGTGTGCAGATACCCAATCTACCCAGCATTAACCATGTAGGTATCCCAGTAGCTGTCCTGCAGCATATGAAAAAAAAATCTTGAGGAAATAAGTAGTAGACAAGTATCAAATCCTGCTTGATTAGATTTGTTGAGATTCCTCAGAGTCAAATCAGTGTTTATTAGACACAGTTAAGGTATGTTTATAGCATCAAGTTCCAGAAAAAAAACCAATAAAAACACCCAAAAAAACCCAGAAGAAAAACTGTGGTAGAAGATAGACAACAAATATTGCATGCATTTATAAAAGGATTTAAATGTTTAAACTTTCTTAGCAATCTCTTATGTTTTCCCTTTTTAAAAAACAAACAAACAAACTTGTCTAGTGAAATTAAAGTAACTTCTTTGAATAATTGCTCTTTCCTATTGAGCATCCATAAGAAAAGGATAAATTTAAACCCAAAAACTTTTAGCTCATAACTGTATTATTTTATCAAGGTCCAATACATCATTTATTACCACCCATTTCCCATTCATTTATTACTTTTTCTTCCTTAGTAGATGCAACTTATTTGTATATGAATGAAGAACTGCTCCTTTAAGATTTTGCATTTCCCTTCATAAAGAGTTTTCTTCCTTTTGGATATATACACCAAATTCTTAGAAGACCAAGGAGAAAAATCAGCCTACATGTCTATCATGTTTAAACTTTTCTGATAGATAATCATTCTGTAAAACACACGATTGATTGGCACATACATATAATGAAGGAAACAGAAGTGTGCACCTCTAAGATGAAAACAAAAGTATTTTCAGTGGATGTAACCAAGACCTCCAAAGAATCACTCGTAGCTTAAGTCGATTAAAGACAAAATTTAGAGAGGGAAGGGTTCTTAGCCTGCACAGCAAAGTTGCTCCCATGCTGCACTTCAGTTCTTATTTTAAGTCTGCTTGCTTCAGTTACCAAGGTCAAATCATTGTGATCCTGCCTGATATTCACCATCTTCTCCAAGAAAGCTCTGTTTCCTCTTTTCTCTGAACATGGTGTTTTGCTTCTTCAGTGACATTGGTCATTAACATCACCACTTTAACTAACCTTCCTGATTCCTATATCAGATGAGGGAGCTGCAGGTAGAAAGCCATCTCACTGTGACACTATAATGCTTGCTTCTACTGCTCTCACTGCACCTAACTTGCAGTTCCACGATGCCACGTTCACATAAGAAAGGTTCCAGAGTTACCATCAAGTTCTACCACTGACAATGGTGGGCTACCTCTTTGGGTTGTACAGAGCAATAAGCCGATGCATTCCGCCTTTCAGGTTGAAAGAAAGGACATGGAAAAGAAACTCTGCTACTATTTCAGCAAGTTGAACCATGTGGAAGTAACTTTCTGTTTCCAGTATTTTATTATTTCAGTTAATGAAGGCACAGATAATTACAGGATCTTTTCCCCCAGATAACTTTTTTCACCTGTAAGTGCAAGAAGCAAGCAAGCAAAAATAAGTCACACCTCAATATCAGATTAATCTATACAAATTATTAGCCAGAAAAGCTTTGGTTGCCTCCCCCTATGAAGACAAAACATTTAGCAGGAAACAAACATAAAAAGATTTGCTGTCGCTGCCTCTGCCTGTTTACCACAATACTTTTACCTGTATACACTCAACCACCAGGTAAAAATAACACTAAGACTAAAGATGTTTTATGCCATTGACTTGCTGGGACAGAATTTCATCCTTTGCACCTTCAGTAGACAGCAGGTGCATCAATACAATGGCTTTTCCTCTCAGTTAATAGAAGAATTAAAAATTACTAGAAAAGTTGCCTTGACCAGACCCTACCAGGAGCATTCTTCATGGCAGCTAAGCAACAGATCAAACATTTGCATTGTGTTACATACCTGAGGAAGCTAAAGCAGATAGGCTCCACACAAAAGAAGGTTTCCTGTTCCAGTTCCAAGATTCGTGCAGATTAGAGAAGGAATAATGGTGGCTTTCCAGGTTTTTAGGTTACCTTTGTGGCCGAAGTAGTTCACATTTTATCGTCACATTAAGAACTGTTTAGACCTCAACCCATAACATTGTCTAGGCATGAATACGACAGCCTTTTTGCCACTGAAATTGAGAAACTGATTTTGACATTTAACATGTTATATGTATTTTATCTATAATCTCTAAACAGTAATGAGACATATCCTTTGTAAAATAGTGTTAAACAGATAACGTAAGCTGCTATGCAGAACTATGGTGAATTTGATTTTTGAAAGAAATTAAGGTTTCTCTTTTTCATGACTCAAGAACCCTTCCAAGAGGGCTTTTAAAGGGGAGAGGTGGCAGCCTGCCTCACAAGTGATGACAGCAGCCCCTAAATCAAGCGTCACATAGCTTCAAACCCTCAGGAGTCATCAGTCATGCTTGCAAGAGGGGAAGGAGCAGCCTCCTTCCTTGAGATCAATGAGGCAAACACAGAATACTCCTTCTGCTCTCCTAAGGATGATTGATGACTCCTTAGACACTGAAGTGTGTGACATTTGATTTCAGTCACTGATAAGGCTGTGTCTATCCAAACACCTTCTAGTTAATGTTTCCAGGGCCCCTACATAGCTGTTCTTTGTGATGTTTTACACAAAGCTCAATTGTTCAATGATTAATGAATTTCTTAACAATAGAAGAAAATTCTGTAAGAGAATTTTGTAACTGCATCCCTTGATATTCTGATCAGAACACAAAATAGGAATATAGGCTCCTCAGGAAAAATAATAGGAGATATCCTGCATTTGTTAAATAACAGTGGGGAAAACAGTCCTAAATGAAAACTGGCTTTTTTCCTCAACACTTTAAAATATATCCTTTAGGTCTGCTGTCTAGAAAACCTAATGCATTGATAGATTAAAAATATTTTCCAAAACTTTAAAAAACAGATTTACATATTATTATAGATTTCAACAGACTTGAAACATGCTTTATAGCTTCCTTATTTTTCTTACACCACCATATTCTTATCCAGTTGTTTCATATTTTGAAATGATGCAATCAGCACGATTTGAAACTATGGTTTGTAATGATTTGCAACTACAGGGCACAGTTTTGTTTATAGGTTCTAAAACATCTTTCGTTTATAGGTTCTAAAACATGCTTGCTTTATATTACATCTAGTTGTATCAGAGGTCTTGATAAATATTTTTTTTAATATCAAATAAATTGCACAGTACTATTTATATATATATTATAGTGCTTGTACCCAATTTTTCTGCTTTTTAAGATTGATACTGAATTAAATGTTTTAAGCAGCTGTATTTTTGTATCTCTTACAACATCACAATCAGGAAATGCAAGAATGTTTTTCAGCCCTGACTTTATAAGCGCCATGTTCAGCTGGATTCTGCCCTAGATGCCTTTGGGAGTTTTAGGACTCTGCACAAAATTCATGAATCTCTGATAAACGCAACAGCTAGGCAGCTCAGAAGTTTGTCAGAAAATACATTCAAAGGGAGCTAAACTGTACTCCAACAGGTTGTCAGTTATATCTGTGTATCTTTTTTCAGTACTTTTAAGGTCAAGTGCTTCATATACTTCTGGTCTGAACATTAGTCTCCTTACTCTGTAAATTTGTTCATCAAAAAGCATACTGGTAAATCAGAAGAATACTGCAGCACAGTCCAGCAAAAGATGATGAGTGTGGCTATCTTAACCCTTCAGAATGAATGACAGGAACAGAATAACGTTACCGTTAAAGAAAAATACTCCGCACAACCTTTATCATTTTGCCAAAAACAGCCCATCAGAAGAAACCAAAGAGAAATTCCAAGCTTGTACTTGTCAAATGAATCTTTCATTTAAAATCTGAAACAAAGGCATTGCTTTTGCCAAACACTGCTAAGCTTTGCTGAGGCCTCGCGTGAAAAACCAAGAGCTCTGACTATTTGGAATTTCTATTTGATGTAAAACTTGGGCCTGTTCCCACTTAATGCAAATAAAAGACTGCGCGTTACCTTGAAACTCCCTAAAATAAAAATGATAGGGACCCAGAATTGTGCCAAATTAACTCAGCTATGATGAAATGATTATAAAAACATGATGGTATGAACTGTCTTGGCACTTAAAGACATGATGAAGTCTCCATAACACTCTGAAAATTTGTTAGAATTAAAATAAAGACTGGTTTTGAACTCAACATTTTTCTTCCAAAATATTATACTCTTAAGGAATTTAAAATACTAAATATAATAAGATACAAAATCAAATGAGTATTTATGTTGAAAAATATATTTTAAAAAACTTACCTTTTAACATAATGATAGTTTTCTAATACTGACACACTTTAATGTCATCGACAAAAAAAAATAAACCAAGTATGACCTTTTGGGCAATACTGTTTGTTCTACAATATATCTTAACTTGTATTTTTCTTTACTAAAAAACTGAAACAGCTTTTCTTTCTAAAACAGATATAAAAATCATCTTACACTGACTCATGGTTCATTATGAGATAAACTAAAATGATATTCAAGAGTTGCCCTTAGCAATGACGGTAACTGTTGCCAATGACATCGAAGTTGAAAGGTGAACACAGATGCTTAAATCATACAGGGTCTCATTTTACAGTTTGAAGTGTACTGCTTCAAGTATTTAAGCATATGATATGAACACTCTCCAGCCTGAGGAAAATTTCTCTCAATTATCCACTAATGAAAACCTGTATTTTGAGAGTATAAGAAGATTTTTAGAAGGGTACATTTGTTTAACAAACATCCACCGTTCTACCAGAAGTAGCTACTTAAAGTGGTAACAGATAATTCCCAAAGTCCTTTCCGTACCATATATATTAGGAAGCAGGGAAGTTGAATTCTTCGAGGAAAATTATATTCTGAAACTGTCAGACAGGCTTCACTTAAAAACTAAATTCACACATTGATATGGGTTTGTGCGCATCGCTTTTCCCCTTTCTCTCATTCCTCTTCAACCTAGTCAACTCCAATTACATTTAATAGGATAAATATTTAAAACACATTTCTATGTAAATCAGCTGGAAGACAGATCTTACTGGTGTGTTCACGGAAAGCACAGAGCACTATGTGCTCAGAAACACCTACTAGACTTCAAATAAGATACATGGAGGAGAATATTTGTGAATACCCAAACTGGGAAAAGTCATCACGGAAGGAATGGGAGGTATGGCATGGGTGGGAAGAGAGACTTAGTGTTTATTGCTAAATATGCCCAAGTGCCCAGATTAACCTGTGGAATACATAAATTCAGAGAAATACAACTACTTCCCAGAAACAGTTGAGATGAACAAAAAGAGAAGAAACAAAGAAGGCTCTTGGAAACCTGCCTAATTTCCTCTGAGCACACAGTCCATCTGCTTGACAAGCTCACAGGAAAACTCAGCTTCCATCATTCACTTGGTCTTTCCCTGGGAATGCCTTGAAGAGACAATGGCTCTCCCAATCTGTTGCCATGAGATGACCAGACTGTTTTGGAGCTGGAACTCTTTCATTGTCCAAAAGTTTCAAAATTCATGGTACTTTTTTTTTTTTACCCAGAAGACACCTTCAATTACCAAAATTTTCCAATAAATGGTTCACCCTTCACAATCTACTTCTAGTCTTCAGAAATATCTTCATTCTGGCATTTTCTAAATTCTGAATGCTCAACTTTGAAATCTGCAAAAAGCATTATGTGTTTTGGAAATTTGCATAACTTTGTTATTCTTCCTAAAAATAAATGTCTGTTTAAAACAAAGCAAAAAATACTAAACTAACAGCGTGAAACACTTGCACCTACATGTTGTAGCTGTAAAACATAGGTTGTCATCCTCCATTTGGACCTGTTAGTAAAGTAAAAAGGTGCTTTTCTTATTAAGTTCACTTATATTTACTGATAGAAATGGAATGTGTCATCCTGTATTCCATTTTAGGATCACATTGGCAGTATGCTCTAGTTCACACGAACATTTTCTTTTCATTTTTCCTGACCTGTTCTCTGCAAGAAGTTTCCTTCCAGTCCTGCAACTTTCCAAAGTCCTTCTCCTTACCCAGTAAAACCAACCTAAAATCCATGCTTTTCTATTCAATTAACTTTTTTATCATCCACATCACTTGCCTATCGCATTGGCTATTTCCCCACAGAATCCTGTTGATTTCAGGCCTTTTCCATAATGAACACTCACATTCAAATCCATGCCTTTCCTTAAACTGAGCAGTCGCTACCATTACCTCCTCAGCTCTACAAAGCATCCTTTTGGCTAATCAGTAAATAATTTCCTCTAAACTCACTCTAAATTCTAACACCTTCAGAGGTCTCCTTCTACATCTTGGTTCCTCATCAGATCTGTCCCATGTCTCTCACATACTTTTCCAGTTTTTGATGTGGCTTAAGCATAGTTTACTTGTCAATTATTTGGCTAATGTTGGACCATCACTTCAACCCATGGTTTTCTATTTTCACACCTGCCTCCCAGTCTTCCCAATACAGAAGTATGCCACTGTCTAACAAGCAGCCTAAGTTTCCATCTAAAAGTCCCCATTTTCTAATTTTCTGGCAGGTTCCAACAACTAACTCTACCATTATTCCACATCTGGTCCTGCCTTCTGAAAGACTGAAGGAACAGGGGAAGGCTTGCAGACCATAAAGAGAAAAGACCTAAGAAGCAATTGGCTAATTGCACATTACAAATAAAGTCTTAAAATTCTCTTTTGCCAGAAACTGTAAGTTATTCCCTACATTAAAAAAAAATCATGTAAAAATCACAGAATGGGCAGCCATTATATGCTCACCTGAAATATTTGTTTCAAGGAGAAAAGTGCCCGTCTCAGCTCCCGTCCATTGGAATTGTAAAGTTTTTCTGGGGGGGAAAAAAAAAAGACAACAGAAAAAAATTCAATATAAATAAAACTGAAAACATGGTAAAAATACAGTACTGATTTCAAAAGAGTTAGAGTGGAAATGTCATAATTCCTATTTCCAATTATGTAGACTGCTGTTAAATAAAGCTTTATTATTTTTATATATTTATTTATTTATATATATATATATATACTCGTTCATTTAAAAAACGCAAGTAAATTCAGGGTTTAGTCATCCATAATTTTGGATGAGATCTCCCAGGTAAATTTACAATGCCTTTAACAAGATCAGTGAGAAACAATGCTCTGAGGAATTTTTGAGAATGGCTAGAAAAACTGCTCTTTCTGCATTAAGATAAATTTAAGGTTTACTGAAAGTACCAGATTAGTCTCAAAAGTCTCAACTAAGAGCACCCTTTGCTTTTGTTATCAAAGCTAGAGCCACTGAATCCCATCCTTGACTGCCTTCCCTCTAGACATTCTTTTCTCATGTTCTCATCTTTCTATTGTTAAATCCTTTCTGCAATGGCAATCAACGTTAATACCAGAAATAGTCGGACAGTCTGTTCTAAGCATAATTCAAAACAGTGTTTTATTCTCATGAAAACTGATCTTGATCTTTTTCTAAATGAAGCAGAAGCCTTCTTTTCATCATCCAATACTGAAACATATTACTTCATTTATTCCCCTACTAATACATACTCATAGAAATAATTTAAAGATGACAAAATAACTTTTCTATCTTTCTGAACCCTGCCACAACATTTGCTCCTTTGGAAGAAGTTTTGGACAGTACATTTTAAGTTTATTATTGTGTATTTGAAAGTGACTTGTGACTATGCATGGATGCAGCAGAGGGCATGCTCTTCCAGTCTTCCTGGTCTACTACATTTGGCGTACCTGACAGAGACGTTATGCAACATTTCTGCAGTCCTAAACTGAATTTTCTTACACTAATGCAATCTGAGGACAATTACAAAGGAAAATCAAATCTTCACAGTCAGCTCCCATGACGCACTTTGTGTCACCCACAGATCATCATGAAAGGACCTTCTCTGCAATGGACAGCAGCCAGCAGCTCATGAGATAAAATGCTCATGGAGACAGAGTATTCTTATGAGAGAATGAAATTTCAAACTCCAAATTTTTATTTCTTACTTCCTCTTGACTAGTTCTCTTTTAATTACTACTTTACACTACAAAATAAAATTAAATTTTATTTCCATCTCTCAGGAAGTTACAAAAAAGGGCCTAGCATTTGAAGCTTCAATGCATTTACAACCCAGTAATCATTTTTTACTTCAATCAAAGGCGGCAGGTTTTAATGTAAAAAAAAACATTTCTTATTCCCAACAGTCATCTTCAACCAAAGGAAAAATGTGAAGTAAAACTTCGGCAAAACTCACACTTTAAAAAAAAAAAACAACTTTGAAAGTAGTTTTAGTCATCCCTAATTGCCTCTGATTTCAAAGGCAGAATGTGTAGATTTGGCAAAACTATTGTTGTTATAAGTTGTCTCCTTCCTTGCACTGTTTATAGATTCCTGACAAAACATTGGAGGAACAGATTTCACTTCAAGCCATAAACTTAGAGGCATACTTTAATTACTCTCGCTTAAAAACACACTGGCATGTGAAACTACATTTCTTGGCAGGATAGAGTAATTTTGTCAGGAAAGCTTAAAGAATAATAAAGGTCTTTTAAGACCCAGTCCGTCAACTTTACATGCCATATTACACAAAATACTCCTCTTTGAAAGATACCCTCATCTGGCACTTGTTATTACTAATTTCCCTCTATTCATAATTCACCAGCATCATTACAAGCAGAATGTCTCCAAACAAGGCAGTACATTATCATCTTAATCAAGAGAGGCACCATTTCTTAAAATGCTGGCAACTTTGTACATAAATATCAGCGTCCTAACAAATGCCATCTGTTGGTCTGGGTCTTAAATAGGAACAATCATCATCCCAGCCCATGGTAAAGTCCTAACGAACCACTGTTATGATACCGTAACACTGGCTGCTTTCATTGGTGCATGCAGATTTTTGGTACATCTCAGAGGAACAATGCTGAACATTTTTATTCTTGGTTGTGTCACAGAGTGTGACGGCATCCTTGGCAATCAGCACAAACAATGCCTTTCCTGCTGGCATGTAGCAGAAGACAGAAGTTATTAACTGCAGCTCAAAAAAGGGTCTATCATTAGAGCGGAAGAATCAACAACTACTGGAACCATCCAGTTTGGAAACAGCAGTGGCAGCAAGACAGCAGTGTGTATCACAAACGTTTCAGCTTGTCTGACACCCCTTTTGAGAAGCAACAGCCCAGGTAAATCATCTCATTTCTGACATCTCCTACCAGGGTGGAGCAAGCTCCACAGAGACAATGTACATTCGCAGATCCCTCCTCATGTGCAGCTGCTCTTGTTGAATCAGCTCAGAAATACAAGTTCCTAACCTCTTCACCTGATGCTCTTACACACGGCAATATACTGACCATCTATATAAGTCTTGGCACCCACTTCTTACAGTGCTGGTAGCCATCAGAAACATTCACGGAGCTTAACCCAAGGAGGAAAGTGAGATGGTCACTCCTTGGAGTCATGCCACATCAGAAAATGTTTTCATTTAGGAAACCATAGTCCAGGGTGAATCTCCCCCAGGGCACGAAAGCCTGCTTAAGCCAAGGTACTGCATCGGTATTTTTGTTGTGTTTCTGTGTGCTGTTTTTCAGAAAGTGATAAATGTATACAGCAGATTACATCTCAGGGACACTTGGCAAGATGCTCTCAAGGCCTTACACAATACCCGTTTGTCAACAGTAACTTTAATGGCACAGAGACCTTGGGGCTCATTCCTAAAAGCCCCAGACTGCAACCAAGGCTATGAAAATATATCAGCAGAAACTGAAAGACAATAGTCAGTCATAAGCTCTTTTTCTACAGTAGAAAATCAAATTAAAAAAACAGAGAGGGAAAGGCACATTTGCTTGCAATGTTTTCAGAGTGAAGACAACTCAGAAACAAGATAGCAAATGCTTTTCAATGCTTGCTGTTTTACATTAGCAACTTACAATGTTGCGCTCTTTTAAGCAGACTGAGAAATAGCCTTCCATGCTAAAGCAAACAGTTGACTGTAATTCCCATAGTGCATCCCTGGCGGAGTTGTCTTCAACTAAAACAAGTGATATCTACAACTTGGAGACAGGAGTCCAACCTGCTACTATCACCCGAATCAAAAACTTCTGAGGGGCTCCAAGGACAGCCCAAAGTTTTCAGCTTGTCCTACCTGCTCACTGTCTTGCTATAATGTGTTGTAGATGCGCTTGAATATGTACACCAGGATGGCTTTATGCCAGAAATTGAATCTCTGAACTTCAGGCAGGAACACTCGCTGCTCCACCCCTCCCTGAGACTTCGTGAGCCTCTGGCCCTTTGGTGAAACACACCTCCCATCCTTTCCCAGGTACAAGTTGGAGACCTACTACACTCATACCCTTCAAGATCAGAGAAGATGAAACAGGTCAGAGAGTTTGAGCTTTCTGACTGTATCTACCTATTAATGACTGCGTGTCTGACAGTTATGTCCTGATAAGCTATGGTATTGCAGTTCTTTTTTTACTACTTTTCTTCAAGAAATAAAGAGCTCCTTCTGCAGCTGTGAAACAGGTTTGATTGCAGGTACCTAGATGATATACAGTTCTCCTGGTGGTTCCCTCTGCTGTTAAGGAACACTAGAGGGCACTGCTTATTTCTTTATTTTATGAAAGAAAAGGCACTCTGTCCCTCCATGGGCTTCCCACCGATTAAGCAATACAGTTTGGGATGATAAATTGGTACTTCACTAACTTTGAAACCCTGATTTTTATCTGTAGGCTGTAGGTCACCCCGAGAAACTAAAAAGTATCAGCACTGCCCACCTCAAACATTCAGAATCAACTATTTCGAAACTATCTGACAGAAAACCAGGTACTGGTATGGGCTTGAGTTTTATTTACCTTTCTGTTAAGAAGCAAGAGTAACATTTGTTCAAACACCCTTCACATCATAACAGGCAGGTATATATTCTTGAAAGGTGAAAAGATTCCCTTAGCTCACCACTTCTTTCTACAGGCAGAGCATCAAAGATAACCTGACTTGTGATACAAACAGACATGCATGAGAGATGGAGACTTACAAGTGCCTACTTCCCTGCAACAGCAGCACTTGGATCAAGAGAAGGCTTCATGTTCTAAAATAAACCCATCATTTATTACTCTGGGGGTTTGTTTGCTTTTACTTTTGTAAAAATTACTTTTCTAGAAAGGAAAGGAAAACAATTCACTTTAGGTGAAAAGGGATTTCTCAAGGTGAATTTGGTACAAATACGGCAGTGGAAGGGAGACAGTTGGCCATCAGCATCTTTTCAGAAAGCAAGAGAAGCCTTTAAAGATCTTTACTATATCAGGCCACTGCACTGGTAGCTCTCAAGGGAGATTCTATATTTTCAAAGACGACCATCACAGACTTAAGTGTCATTGGGTATTAAACTCTTGAGTACACGGGAAAAGGAATGTTTTAAAGAAAATAATAATTGGTCTTTATATTATTAGTGAAGGTACTGACTTCTGCTCTCTAAGGGAAAATGAGTGTTTTCAATCCACAACAATAAAAGAAAACACAGAACTGGCTGAGTATTGCTTGGTTCAGTCCCATGTGTTACACCTGACCTCTGACCGACAGGGTACCATCATCCTCCCTTCCTCTTCCATCACACCCATTGAATTCGTCCCTGGGATATAGTAATTTATATAGCATCAGCCTTTTGAGCTGTTGGCAAAAGCTCATGAACATCTGGCTGAGCACAAATGGGAGTTGCTCTGCTTCAGTTGCTGCTGCCTGAATGACCTCCACATCTCCCATCCATGCCTCTTTTCTTTAAACTATAATTTAAAGATGAAGCTCCTTTCCTTACAAAAACATAAAAGGGAGATTAACTCCACATTTGATTACATTAGCAGGGTACCTGGTGCAGATCTAATTAAACAACATTTGAAACATTTCCTGCCATTCATTTCTAAAGTCCTTGCATGGGACAGAAGTAGCAATATTCTCTGGCTTCCAGTAGCCACTTGCAAACTGGCTAGTACTTAGAAACTAAAGATTTAATTCTTGCCCCTGCACCAATGAATAAAACATTATTTTAAGTGGTCATGAGGAAGAAATATTAGTCAGAGTTAACTGTAAAAGTCTTTCAGAATGTAAATGAACTGCCTAGGTTTCCACCAGTACTGACGGGGTGTGGGTGTGGGAGGGTGTGTGTGTGTTAAAGGAAAAATGTAACAATGAAAAAAACCTCTTTCTGCAAATACCAAGTACCATGCTTCCAAATCTATTACTAAAACATTTCAATCTTAAATGGGTGTTATTCTATCTGAATGAATTTACAGAATTATAAAACTAGTAAAAAAAAAAATATGAACAGCACAGCAAAAAGTCAGGCATATGGGTCCGGTCCTGCAAACAGGTTTCAGGAAGCAGCCTGGTAGACTTCACTGGGTTACTCGAGTGAGCCCATGGGTATATATAGTCCTGCAGATTTACAGAACAACTGTATATAAAACTAATTAGTGCAGTGTGCCAGTCTTTGACTGTATGTCAAACAAGTTAAAGCAGTCCTCTAAGAAAAGACCTGGTCCTATGCCAAGAATAGACTCTCCTTTTAGTTTTGCTTTTGTCCACCAAAGCTAGTCATAAATGCATAAGCCAGACAAGGCACTCTCTTTTTCCTCCTGGACCCCCTAAAAAATGTATGGAGAAAGGATTCATTCACAGACACACTGCCCACTGTTGCATTAACAAAACTGCTGCTTCTGCTGAGATTACACTGTTTTGCATACTACAAATCTTTGGTTTTTTCTCTGAATCTGATGATATTTTCTCTCTGTGAATTGTTATGCTTTGATTAGTGCAATACATCACAAGTGAACTCAAGGTATGTATTTTATTATCCCACTGATCCAGGGACAAACGATGAGTAACTTACTGAGGAAAAGGACTTTTCCCACATAAAGGACCCGAGGCCAAGCAACTGGCTGCCTACAAATTTCGGGAAGCCCGGTGGTGCCACGCCGAGCCCATGTCACCCTCGGCGCAGCCTGCTTTAGAGGAATGTGCAGGCTGCCTCTAAGGAATGCTGCCCCGGCTCCCCTTCTGAGCAAAACCTCCCTCCCCTCCTTTCCATTCAAACACACAGCAGCTGCTTAGCTAATTAACTGGGACAGTGGGTCCCCTCAGCGAGCAGGGTCCTTTGCCCCCGCTGGGAGAGGGAGATCCTTTGTGGGAAGAGGATCCTATTACGTCTGCATATGAGAAGAGCTCCCCTTCAAGCCTGCATCCTTATTCCCTTTCTCTGGAAAAGACCCGCAGGTGGGGAGTGGGAGGAGGGGAAGCCACAAATCAGCCTCGGACATCCTTCCCTACCCCATACCTAAAGCCACGCGGGCAGAGGCTTAAAGCAGAGGGTGCAAAGAGCCACTGCAAACTCCAGGGAGCCTGTGACTGCGGACAGGCAAGCAGGGAGAGCTCCAGCGCGGGATCTCCTCTGGGAATCAAAAACACTCGTTATGACCAGCACTTAATGCAAATATACACAATTGCTCTGAAGGACTTTTCTGCCTCTTTGAGAGCACAAGTCTGCTTTCCTGCCACCGCAAGAATTCCCGTGGACTTCCACAGGGAGAGTACACAGGGCAGAAATCCTGCTTTGGGAAGAAGGTCTGGTGCTAAACTTTTTTGAACATCTTTCTGAAGCGCCAAATGTTGCAACTTCTGCCACAAGGGAATTAACATAAAACTGTCAGCACAAGAATGATTACACAATTAAATATACTGAGATACATATATCCATTCTTTCAGGTGCAAGTGTCCTCCCCTTGAAGTATGCCCCGATTCTTGCTCCTGTATTTCTAAGACATGTGAAATGAGTTTCAATCATTTGCAGGAAAAGGAGTAACAAAAAGAAAACTCCACAGGACTGAGGAGAAAAAAAGATGACCCTGAGAATGAGGGATCAGAGACATGCATCAAGAGACACAATACAGAGAGAAGTACACAAGAGCAGAGGGGAGTCAGTAAGAAGGAGAACAAGACAGCATGGGAGGTGAAGGTCTGGAGTGCCACTAATATGAAAACAATAATGATTAAAGAAAGCAGTAATGCTTAAACGATCACCTACAAAAAACTAAAGAATTAGGAAGCAGGGAAAGACTGACTGAGAAACTGAATCATCTGTGTAAAAGAGACAGAAATCACCCTTTCAGGGTAGGTCCTTTTCTCTCTGAACACATCATTCCTCAGCATCCTGGACACTCCCACACCCTTGATTCCAGGTTTTAGTCAATGTTTGTGATTCATTACCAACACACATAAACTACAGTAACATCTAAGTAATTCAGTGAGATTTAAAAAGGATAGGTTTTTACACATACAGCTGGTAGAGGGGACTTTTCCAGTCTTGCCATACTCCACTCCGGGAGCCTAACAGGTCTATAGTGATCTCTCTTTTTGACTGTTTTTACCAAACTTCTGTTTATTTTGCTTGGCTTCAAGCAAACCATGAGTAATGAATAAACCATTAGCCAGAGTTTCCCCTTCATAAAGCTCTAAATTATTATCCCTTTGCTCCTGTAGACCCATATGCATACATGTGAAACTATGAATAACATTTGTCACACTATCTGTACACACTATAGCAAACAAATGGCAATGATTCATGCTAAAGGGAGATGCTAAAATGCAGCAAGTGTTTATATAGTTAAGTGCAAAAGGAAACCTTAGTTTTTATCTGCTGGATCCTGGGGGTTACAGCTGTGGAAGCTGGTACTTTATGTTGCACTGCATTATGCTAAGATCTTAAAAGCTGATGGTGTCAAAACTTCCTTTCACTCCTTGTGTTTCTGACTTAGTGTATTAAGGCCCCACTTACTAATAAGGAAGTGGAAGAACACGTAGGCTGATGGGGGCTGAGAGCAGAATAAGCTGGCTGACAGAAAGGGCTAGTACTTTTTTTTTTATACCTCTGCTTGCTACTGTTTTTCCAGCTCTGTACTGCAGAAACCTCTCTCACTTACCTCCTACTGCTGCTGTGGAAAAAAAGGACATAAGCAATAAAAAAGCCCATCAGCAGGAGAGCACAACAGAGCATTTTGTTTAAATTGTGAAGTAAAATTTGGAATGGGACATTAAACCCCAGAATCAACAGCACAGAAAGCAGCAGCAACAACCCCAAGACACTTGAACAGCTCGAACATTTCAATGATTAAAAACCCCCCAGGCTTTATAAATTATTTGTCTCTGGAGAGATAATGAAAATGCAATGGGTGTTCATTGAAAAAAAACCCTTTTCTTAGAACGGGCTTTCGTGATCAGGCTGGAGCTGGAGCCAACGCCACAAAAAGCATTTTCTGCGCTCTATAAGGTGAAAGTTATGAACAAAGCAGAACAGCAAGGCATCTTTGAATCCACTTATCACTGGTATATCACTGCAGCTTTTCTTCCATTTCCAGATTACTTCTCTTATATGTATACTTTCTGATTTTGCAAGCTAGAATACAGAATTCCCCTTTACAGTTACATTTCCCATTTAGTGTGATTCCTACCGATAACTTCGGTCATATGAGGGAAGCCTGCTGTTGCAAACAACAGCAGTGAAGTGCAGATCTAGAATATATTGCTCATATATGCTCAGTCTTCCTTACTTCCATGTATTAAAAAGCAACATTAGAAAGGCATATTCGAAAGTTACAGTTTTGCCAACACAGTAACAAAGATCCTCTGCCTGTTCAGCTTATTTATTCCAGCCATGGAACAATATTCCAGCGTACTCCCCTGCAATGATTTATTTATACAGGTCTTCTCCACTTGAATGGAAAAGGCACTAATATGCTCTTTAGTTCTGAAGTGCAGGAAGCAGTACTTCGGGTTGATAACTTCAAAGGAGGGCACTTCTGCATGTCCAAAAAATGCTGTGACTGCTCTTCTGTAAAAGTCAAAGGGCTACAAAAGGGAAAAGGCTGTGTAACAAGGTCAAATATTACAGCACCATATTACAGCAAGTGGTGATGGAAAAGACTTAAGAGGTCATCTTGTTCATCCCCCTACAAATACAAAATTGTTCCCTAGAGAGTAATACAGTAGGAAAGTAGTTGTTACACTAAAATATAGGTTACATAATTCAAGAGAATGGGGCCAGGGAAAATTGCTAGAAAAGAAAATAATATAGAACAACTTACTGCTTTCTTTAGAGATTACTGTAACCAATCTGAAGCTAAAAAATAAACATTAAAAAATTCTACATTGAGGCCAATCTTTAACATTTGTTTTAGTTTACAGCTAGATCTTTGAATTGTTGACTTGTATGTTTGTGCCTGAACAAGCACATCAGTGCCTCTTGGATAACAAGTACTTAATAACCACATGCTCGTCATTATTTGAGTTTTCTGGTTTTATTCCATTTTAAACACAGTGCCAACATGCTGCCCTGAAATGTCAATCAATATTAGTAAACAAAGAGCAACTAGAAAATTATAGCAATCTATCACCAAAAAAAAAGACAAAAAAATTTAGGCACACACCTGCTATCCCTGGAATTATGGATGTCTTATCCATGCTGACAGCTTGGCAAGAGGCAAAACATCTGAGTGCAAACACATCACAAGTTTGTGCCAAGAACGTGAATGAGCTCCTGAGCTTCAAGTTCAGACCAAGTTTTACTGTTGTCTAAGACATGCCAAAATATGTCAGAGGCTATCTCCAAGATTAGGTTGTTCCAGTGATCCCATTCCATCCTTAGGAAGTGCAACAGGATTTAACCAGCCTCAGACCTCAGAGGATGCAGCCTTCAAATTAACTGCATGAGTTTGACTTCATCAGAGGTTGTTCAAAAATTTAGACAGCAAGTGTGGAGCACTCATCTGATAGCAAGGCAACAGGCAAAAGAGCATCATCATCAGTTGATGGTTAAAATCTGATAAAGCTACTTTTCCTTCAGACCGCTGCTAGTGATTGCAATGGTGTGTGCAGCTTCAAATACCTGAGCTCTCATTCAAATACCTGAAGCGTCTCACAGTCACGCTGCTGGGGGCAACAGGTTCCAAATCAATGTTGGGGTTGTTTTTACCATTTGGTAACAAAAAGTAGCCCGGACCAAGCATCCACCACAAAATCCTCACATACCAGAACCAGTAGATGCACTTGTGACTGAGACACACAATATATATATTAAGGGTTAATATTTATTTGTACTTCAGCATCACGCAGAAGCATCAGCCACACAGTCCTTTAAGATCCCTCCTTGAAAGCTTATAGAGGGGGCACCCAAATGCAGTGGAGCTTCACCTATAGGATTTTTTCCCCAAAATTATTTAAAAAAAAACAGAATAAGCAAAGAATTCCAATGGAAGTGCCACAGCATCTCCAGGACATTTATTTCATTATTTCACTACATTTACTGATGACAATAGTGATTTCTAAAACATTTTTTTAAATTTAATTTTCAGACCTTTCCAGTCTGAAAACTCTTGTAATGCCTCCATATAACAGCCTCTTCCTCACATTAAACAACTTAACTTGTAGCTCATCTTTCCTAAATCTCTGACAGTCCTTCTTGTTCTTGTATTCTCTACTGTGGCCAGTAACCTGGGGAGGTTCGGACATCCCCACTACCTGCTGCACAACTTACCTCCCAGCATTTCTACCTCTGCTGCACCAGGTGCCTCACCACCTCCTGGGTCACACTGGCATGTGTTGGGTGCAGGTGGCTGGCACATCCGTGCTACATCTGCCATACTGTGCATTACAGCAAGAGGGACATAAACAGGCATACCAAGAACTTGGCACAGGCACCGTGATGAGCTTAACACACGGAAAAGAGGTAACACCATGGGGGAGCCAACAGTCTCAAATTTCGCATGGAACACCGAAGAGACCTGCAAGAGAGTGCTGAAGTTGCTATCCTTTACTCCTGTGCAATTTATTTTTCATTCAATTGCTGTTTTTTATTACTGCCCATATAGTTGTGAATATGAAGGGTTTGCAGCAGAGGGGACACAGACTTATTCTCTCAAGGACCTGTACATTAGAACGCAAAGACTTAGCAGTGAAAGTGCCTAAATACGCACATCCTTATAAAATCAGGTAAAATCAGGGTACTGCTCCACTTTCCAAGTACCACAGTTAGGACAAAGGGAGGTACCCAAAGCCACACATACTAAAATCAGGAAATTACTGATAAAAGACCATGGTCATCACTTATGGAAATACTAACCGATCTTCACAGGTGAGAAATATCCAGGATTTGCCAGGAACAAGATGCGTGATGCTGGTAGGCTCCACAACAGTATGGTTGGATGTGAGAGTGACAGAAAATACAAAGCCAATATCTAAGCAATCATTTCACCCCCATTAACAAATACAGCAAACAAAACCCGCTGTGTTAAATGCTTCTCCCAGTTGCATTTGGAAATCAATGAGTTTGTTTAAGTGCATTAGCCACACAGGCCCTACATTAGCAGCATGACAGAAACTTATACACAAAACCATCCACTGCTCTGGCAACAGATTTTCCCTTCTGAAACAAAAGCTGGCCAATGCCTCCTCAAGCAACAGAGCACTGCCGGTTGGAGCACCAGCTTTTCACCTCTCTCGCTGTGTGCAGAGATGAAGGCGAGACAGACCTTGGAGCACATCTAGTCTCACTTAGACTGATTTCCCACTTATGTTTTCCCTCTCAACCCCTGCATATCAACAGGGTTTTTTTTAAACAAATAATTTAAATGAAAAGTCACTCAAGCTATTAGGTTCCTTTCTATATGGCTCAGTCCTGCACTGGCTTAGGGCAGTTTCGAGGCAAGTTTGCAATGGGGACAAAATATCATGCTTGCAGCTTAACAGCTGCACAAACCAATAAAATTATTTTTAGTACCAGCAAACCTCTATATCTGTATTTGTTAAAAACAGTAACAACAATAAAAAGCTATTTCTGAAGCACCTAAGAAGAGTTTTCCTTTTACCCTCCCCTGAGGAAAGGCTACCCTCACAGCTCTTTCCACATACCACCTACCATCCATTTATATTTTCAAACATTCCTCAAGTGCAATTTCTGTTTACCATACCATGTGGCACTTGGCCTGAACTTGTTTAACACATGTTCATGTTATTTATTCAAACTCATTCATCACAGTTGTAAAACATCTGATAAATGATGGAGGTTTTCCAGTATGTATCAGGCCTCTTGCTTAATTCAACCACTGATTATTTCCACCTCTTAAGTAATTTGACCAAAGCCACACGAAAGCATTCAGCTGTACTAAATCTTTCTCTGTTTGTTATTCATTCAGTCACTGGCTGTAAAAACCTCCAGCTCTACTTACCTAATTAATTGGAAGAATATCAACTATATACACACAGATACTATATATACACATACATATTATATATACTCATAAATTAATAATAAAGATATTAGTTATATATATTCTACACATATAAATTGTTTCTCTTTAGGAGGATCCATGTGATAAGAAAAGCTTAATTGCCACATGGATTTGAAATTGTAATTTGTAACATAAATACAGCCAGCTGCTGTGCAAAGTGTTTCTCTATGCAAAATGTAAGGTTCTTCCACACTGGTGCCTCCCTTTCCCTCATGTTTATGGAGAGCTGGAAGAGCACAGTGACACTTAAGGCCACAGCTCTGTTCCTTCTGTTCTGCTAACCTAACCTTGGGTTATATCAGTTTCCCAAAAGATCTTACACAGGTTATAAGCAAGTAAAAGCTACAATTACCTCTTCAGAAATGCCAGAATTTGTGCTCCTGCTCTTTCCACTGTGCTTCTCAGCCACAGCTACCTTAATTTCCATTGCCCAAAACATGTGGTAGCACCATGACTACAATGTGATGATTAGGGCTGGCTCTTAAGTCCATTAAGAAAAAGATAGGCAAGCACTGATACTGATGCAAAAGTTATTCATCACTAGGGTGTTGCTCAGTCTTCCCTGATGTGCTGCATCAAGCGATTCAACATTCACCAATGATCCTGCATTACTCACCTATGACACACACACTCTTCTCTACCCCTTCCATCTGCCAATACTGATAAATATTTTTTCTAGATGCAACCCCATGAAACAGCAATTTACTGTGGAGCAAAAACCAGACTCCCAGCACAGCACAGCTGTAGTCCCTCTACTAAAGCATGAATAATTTTGAATTTCCTGCTGTAAGCTAAAAGCTTACACTTGATGGACAGCAATGTGTTACCATTTACCATAGCAGGAATAGGTCTTGATGCAAGAAGTTACATCGAAAAAGTTAACCACTCGCTCTGTCAGCTGGATGAATACTCACTCAGATTTCTTTATTTGCATCCCTACACCACCCCCCAACATCCCTCAAGCACAAAAAGATGTGGAGGTTCTCAGCGTGACCGATCCCTGCTGGTCAGGCCCTCCAAGCTCTGTCCCACCCCACAGGACAGGCACCCCTGTCTTAGCTACAAAACTGTACGGTTCCCTTGCTAAACCTTAAGGTCATGAAACTACAGGCCCTATTTCAGTTGCAACATTACACAACCTTAGCTACTTACCATCCTCACATATGAACACACCCATTCCTGAACAACAAAGCTGACCAAGCAAAATACAGGTGTAGTTGGCACCATGAACACCAGCCAGTCCCCCAGGGTTCACCCTTGATAAGCACTTGTGGATTTGTGTAGCCCTCATGATTCCACTTAGGAAATACTGTGACAGATTCAATAGGACTTTTATGTAAATGGATTTATAACAACGGTGTGCATGAAGTTACCATTTCTTTTCCTCAGGTAGCAAGGAATTTTCCTGTTTCCTTATCAGCTCAGCTAAAGCAAACACAGGGTATATATTGTATATAAATTAGAATAATCAACCAGTTCTAGGGTCTTTATCCTTAGAGGCATTTAATACCTGGCTAGACAGTCTTAAGTAACCTGCTCTGGCTGACCTTGCTTGGAGCAGGGGAGTTAGACAAGACAACCTCCTGCAGTGCCATCCAGCCTCAATGATTGTGTGAACAGTCCTCTGTCTATGCAGTCATTCTGCATAGTTTCTCATCCAGTTGACAGAGCTGATGCATGCACATACTACAGCACACACGCTACGTACATTCTGCTACTCAATGTGAAATTTTTCAATTCCCAGCCATGGCAAAACACAGTAACATCAAATCTGTAAGTTCACTTATTGCACATGTAGTTTGAATCAGATCCTGCAACTGGAAAGTAAAATCTGTTCTGCTTTCTGTGATTACTGAGCACAAGTACTGTATTGCCTTTTTACTTGTCTCTTGCAGAAGAAAGATCTTTCATTGTTCCTTTTTTTTTTGCATAGTTCACATTGCTCGTTAATCATAATGGCAAAAGTCTATAACCACAAAACTAGAAGCAAGTGAACAGCTAGGATCTGCAAGAACATTAAAAGGACGAGATCCCTCTCTTCAGGGTCCCTAATAGACTTTCCAGATTTAAAAAAAAAAAAAAAAAAAGTAGTTCAAAAAGTGTCATACAGGCTACAAGAATTCAAGACCCATTCAGTGCTCCTGAGAAACCTGCAACTGCCTGCTGCATGGCTTGGCTGTCTCATGTGTTACTTTTTTTTTTTTTTTTTTTTTCCCCTTGAAGAACTGTGTAAAAACCGTTATGAACTATGGCATAACATTTTCACTTGACAGCACAAGTTGGTTAGTGCAGACCTCAGAGAAAATAAATAATAGCCTATCCTTTCCCACTTCAGGAATCCTATACATATTTGTTGTCAGACTGAATCTGAAAGGAATGCTGGATCACTTATCTTTTTTAAAAAAGAAAAGATTTAGGTATGTACAGTGGTAAGTTTATGCTGTGTTGATGTTACTTGCTGGCTGAAAAATGCAGAGCAAATTATACATGATTTAAGGGACCCTCACAAAGACAGAAGTGTTCTAGGAGAGCAAGGCCCAGAGAGAAGCGGGGCAGTAAACTGACAATGAAAAATCTCCGCTTCCCTTAAGTCAGCTGGAACTTTTAGAGTTCTGACAGCTAGTATGGATCTGACCCCTTTGCCTTTCTCCACCCCCCACTCTGTCATTATTTCTAAAGTCTATACAAAGGCACTGGAAAATAAGGATGATGTTGGGGGATGAGTACAGAAGGCAGCTCCAGCAAGAAAACAATAGGTTCTGTAGATCTGATTATATTCTGTTACATTCAGAAAACAGGAAAATGTGGTTTCTTAGAAGAAACACAGGATATATTATTACTACTGCCTACAGAAGGAAAACCATGAAGAAATAACCAGTTGTTCAAGGTTGGCTTAGTGGCACTCCTGGTCTGCAACCAGTACTAATCTTCCATACAGACAGCAAACACTGAAGTTGAAGGGACAAAATGCTGTAAGGAAAAAGAAAAAAAATAATCCTTTGTCTTTGGACTGAAGAACTATTTCTTACTTCTTTTTTATTGCTCTTGGCTAGGCTTCTTATGCAAATCAATGCCTTACAGCCTACCGCCACATGCTGTATATGAGATAACCTCTCAAGTGCATACAGAAAACTTCAGCTGGTGCAGGATTTGGCCACTTGCTTGTTAAGTGGCATTTTAATTCATGAGCATATTAAATCTGTGATGCATAATCTCCATGGGCAACCTGCTAGTTTTAAGATGTTAGTCTAGACCTCTAAAGCCCTAAATGTCTTGGGACCTATTTATCCAGGAATCGAGCTTTTTTGGAGGTTTTTGGATGAAACAAAAGTTATAATCAGAAACTGTTGGTCACTAAGTTAGAAACACTGCATTTAAAGTCTCTTGCAGCCAACAAACCCAGGGACCATGGAAGGATACGTTTTTCAGCCCTAAGACAGTGCTGTGAGAAGCTGTGGGGCTGCACATGGTGAGGCAAAACTGCAGTTCCTAAAAAGCTGAGAGCTCTTGGAATTCAAACTGCACTGTTGGCATCCCAAAGAGCACAACCTGGAGCCAAAGTGCTGCAAAATGAGAAATGTGCATTTCAGTCACAAATTTAAGAAAGGCAAAATTAATTTGTACTCAAAGTACCTTTATTTCAATATAATTTTTCTGCAGAGGTATTAAGATGGTATTTCCTGAGCAGTTTCTAATCTGTGCCACAGAATATTGGGTGTGTTTGTGAAAGCTCTGTCACTCCTTGCTCCCTGCAACTTCAGGGTTTTGCATGTCTGGAACAATCTTATTTTTTTCCGGTGTTTCATTAGCAGCCCCTTTCTGTGAAATGCCAGGTGGCACCATGCCCAGAATCACTTGCCAGCTAATCTCAGAGGATTGGGCATTATGCCATTTGAATTAAAAGAGCTCAGCTCTAACTCACTGATAACATTTAGGAATCAAACCAATAAAATGGTTAAACAAAATTAATACAAATAATCTCTCAATGCACACAGATAATGGCTTTTACTGAAAATGTATATAGTTATGGAAGAAGAAAAAAAAAGTAGGAGTGGTCTTTTCCCCAAAACTTAAACAGGGTTCAAGTGAGAATAATCTGCTATGATTTCATTAGTTTCTCAGAATAGCAAAAAGAAAAAAAGGAATCTGCACATTTAACTACAAAGGTAACAACACAGGGTTCCCTGCAAAGGGAGCTCAAACTTCAGGCAAGCCCTGCTACACCACTCACCCTACAAAGTGCAGAGGAGAAAGAGGAAGAAAAGAATTTGCATCTGAAGGGAACAATGGAGTTTTCCCCTCAGTCCCCTCATTCTGACATTTTGACATGTCCTTCCTAAAATAAAGATGACGTTTAATTTATAAAGACCAATAAAATAATAAAAATCCAGTTAAAAAGTCTGCATAGTCCTAACATTGTCCTTATGAACAATAAAACATGGGATACTTCAGCATGTGCACGTAGATGAGCGGGCAAGAACACTGACCAACAATTCTACAAATTATAAACTTTTTCTATCCATGATTTTTAGGTTTTATAGGCTAGAAATTCCCACACAGAACACAGCCCACAGGAGGGGTAAGGGAAGGAAAAACATGAAGCTAATAAGGATGTGACTATTAGGAAATAAAACAATTCAAAACCATTTCCTATAACACAATTAAAGAAAAATATGGGAGGCAACTTTGGCTTACTCTGACTCCTGTCTTTATAAAGTACATATGTGTTATTTATATCTTCTCCTCTATTCTTTTGGACACCATGAGTCAGCAGGGGACGGTTATTTTTCCTTCCACTTCCCCATGCAAGCCTTGGAAGGTCAACTAGCCTCCCTCTTGGAGTATTTCATACTTTAATTAACAGAGACAAGAGCTAATCAAATTAAATAAATCATACAGAGAAACCCGTCCTTTTCCTGTGACATAACAACATCCAGGCATCTTTTTATAGGAGAAATAACAACTGAGAAGGGACTTAGCAGGTCTCTCTCCATCTTACAGGCAAGGCACACTCTGCAGGGTACAGCAGTTTTAACTTTGGTCACAACAAACCCATCCACAGATCAGATAGATGGCGGCCGTAAAAGTCACTTGCTTTTTCAGCCCCATTTGCAAAGCACAGACATTAGCCATAGACAGGCATATCAGCATCCTTCAAACAGGCAGACATTTCAGAGAGCACATAATCTTGTGCGAGACACTTGCCCTTTCCCTGCCTGCAAGACCCCTCACACGTCGCGCTGCCCGGCAGGCTGTGGGGATCTGCTCTCCTTGCGCTCCCAAGGCAGGAGTGGACAGCCAACATCTAAGGGAGCTGTGCACGTCAAAAAGGAGCTTACATGCTGGCAGCTGTGCCCCTATCCAGCACACACTGCTTTCAATGGCAGCCCTGACCTACCCTCTCTGCCCCATGTCCTGGGTCGCAGCTTGCAGTGGAGAAGAGAGCACTGCTCCTCCAGCCCCCCACGGCTCCACTGGACCACCGGGGTTGGGTCCCGCCCCAGAGCACCAGCCCTGCTGTGCGAGCGGGCCGCCCTTGCTGGGGAGAGGCCTCTGGTGCCAAAGGGACCACCATTCCCATGTGGTCTGGGTGGCTGTTCCCCACCCGGTTTCCCATGCGGTGCTTGCCGCAGTGATGGCCCAGCTCGCCCTCAGCCGACAGAAGCCCTCTTCCAGCACTGCCCATTGCTGTCTGGCTGTGATACCCGTGTTTCCTAGACTAACTTGTTTTCCCACACAGTAACACTTCAAGCCACCCAGCAACCACCCCTAGCTGAGGTCCAGGTACCCCTGGGACATTTAGCTGGGAACGAGCCAGAGCAAAAGATCTGGCTGCCGGGATGCGTGGCTCTGGGAGCGCGCTCTTGCACATGGGCATGGCAAATCCCGCTCTGCGGCACCAGCACCGGCCTTGGCAGAGCGCAGATGTAACACCAGGCTTGGTGCAATCACCCATTGCTGGCTTCTGCAACACACTTCTGCAAACACAGCATGACAGCCCTGTTGGTTGAGCACAGGAAGGAGAGGAGTCCAGAAACAAACCCTGCAGCACTCCATCCTTTCTGCTGGCATGGCTTGCAGTTATGGCCACATTAAAAAAAAAAAAAAAAACAATTAGAAAAAAAGCCGAACATTACTGAAACACAGAATTTCATATATATGACCTTAATTCCAAAAAAACATATTTCTGAGAATCATACCTGACTTGCTATTGACCCAGACAGGCATTCAGAGGGAAAGGGACTAGCTTCTGAGGTGCTACCAAAAAACCCAGGTTTGCTACCTAATTTATTACCTACAATCATTCCTGCTTTCAGTTTCTGGGGTGCTTCTTCCACCCTTAGCAAAGCCTGTTTGTGACAGGACAGGCAGCAAAGCAAAACTAGAACTAAACCCCATTCCAATGATAACAGAGCAGACAGAAATTAATGAAGAGCAAGAAGCATAATTACAGATTACACTTGTACCAGGCTAATTCCCGTAGCCCAGCAGTATGTTTTTATATTGATCTTTTAGCAGCTGTAGGACTGGATTAGTTACAGTGCTTATACTGCCAGACATAGTGAGATTTTTAAATACTTCCATACATCCCATTT
Source organism: Falco peregrinus (assembly GCF_023634155.1). Classification (NCBI taxonomy): domain Eukaryota; kingdom Metazoa; phylum Chordata; class Aves; order Falconiformes; family Falconidae; genus Falco; species Falco peregrinus. The sequence goes on from NC_073723.1 coordinate 78,437,867, forward strand.
CTTTCAAGGGTATAACACAACTTACAGAAGTCCTCAGGACATCAGATGCTATGGATAGGCAGGAACTACCTGGTTTTCTGCTCTGTTATATCAAGGCCATTGCCAATAATGAACAATCATATAATGAATTTACAAGAAGTTTTTGTGGAATGCTTAACAAACACAAATAATCGAAGTATACTGTGTCATTCACATCTTTCTGGTGTCTTCATTTTAGTCACACTTCTGATCAAAATACACTGTTGTTTTCCTCTACCAATAATGTAGCTGGTAATTTACTAAACACTTGAACACCGAGAGTCATTTCACTGAAAAATTAAATGCCCTGAAAAATGTAAATCAATACCCACTGCAACTGCTTTTACTTTGGCATGCTGGCCTTCTTCCCAGCATGAACAGATGTGACAACAGAGAGATTACAGTTTACAGATCATAAGTAAAATACCCTGGATAAACGACTTGGGTAGTTATACACAATCAGAAATTCAGCTCACTTCAAAATCTTCAAAGCTAGAAAACAATGATTAAAAAAATATACAAAAAAAATCAAAAGTTCCTGTGAGAAGCAACCCTGGACCTGAATTTCAGATTCAATTAACTTGAGCCCTGGATTCATAAATGAGCCTAAACATGGTAAATGTGCTCTTTCCACAGACTATCTAAACAAATTAGACTTTATTAAGCAATTAAAATCAAGCACCATTCTTCTGTCATTAGATCAGAATTTGCCTAAAGAAATCAACATTCCCAAAGCTGGAGCACTCCAGCCATGCTACACGTGCTGTTGGAGGCAGGTTAAATCAGTGGGGAATCCTAGCTGCCTAATATCTGGCTTCAGTTTTCACCGGCAGTGTTACTCATTTAACACTAAACTACAATAAATCAGTACACTGCAAAAAATATTTCCTTTTCCTTTTCTTTTTGAGATGCTGGCCTATGAAAATTTGAAGTAAAAGAAATCTTTTGCAGGTAGATTGAAATTGTTTCCCAGGCTACAGCCTGCACTACCTATCCACGAAAAACTTTTGCCACTAGATGAATGTGTTTGTGTGTCCCTGGTCAAATTTTTGTCTTCTCTCAGATTGTTTTCTGAAGTACAAATATTGCTAATAGATTTGTGTAAGTGGTTTGGCATGGGAATGACCTCACATGACAGCATTTCCATACCACTCCAGTGGGGCAGCACAGTGCTGGTCCCACAGTGCAAGCTGACATCACGCTAGTTCACACCATCTGCAGGCAAACCGCTCTCCCTCCTCTTCCACGTCAAAACTGCAGAATCCAAAGCTAAAGTTCTGTCCAAATCTGAAGAGACTAAGTGAGGACAAAAATGAACTTTTTTTTCCCACCTACAAAACAAGCACAAAACCCCACTGAAAAGCTAATGTCTATTCAGTAAAACTCAATTTTTTGTGGTGGAGATAGGGTATGCATGCACACTGTTTGCGCTTTCCTCTTCATCTAAACTTTGTCCAAAGTAGCATTCATGGCAAGTCCTTGATTGAAATCCATGAATGTTCTACTTATTTGGCTCACTTAGACGAAAGCCCAGAACATAAAAACTTTTGTTTTCATGCCATCCCCTGCAAGCGGAACCGAAGCAAAGACTTGACGGCTATTTTATGTTTGAAATATTGGCTTCAAAGCAATGGGGACAGCACAGTGTGGGTGGGCCTGACACTACAGCTGTCTTAAAAAAAGAGCCTATATATAAAAACCTCCTTTACAACAGACAGGATTTACCCAGAAAGCATTACATCCAACAGAAATTAAGATGAGGAAGAGGACATGCACACATTTGTGTTCAGGGAAAGTGAGGGGGAGAAGACTAATGATGTGGGGGGTGGGGGGGGGTGGGCTATGATACTTAAGAATGTTGTATCCAATTCCAGCTGCAACCATTTGCATGGAAAATATTTTTAAGAGCTTTCTGACTGCATTACAGTAACTGAACAATACCATATAAAATGGGAATAGGTACTTGAGTTAGTAATGCGGCAAAACACTCAAAAAGAGAGACAATTTAACTATGTCAGCATTCAAATAAGACATCCCATGTTTCTACAGACTCACATGGAATAACAGGGACCATACCAACAGCGAAATGTCGATGAGGTGGCTAAAGTTTAGATCATGTTTCTGTCCGTATACTCCATTAAGACAGATTCAGGGTGATTTTCCTTAATGTAAATTAGCAACGAGAAGCAGCAAACATACTAAAATATCACACACCCACACAATTCTTGTCAGCGTGTATTATGAAAATACCATAAAACCTAATTCTATAAACAGAAGTGAAACAGATGAAGATTATGCAGGCAAAACATTGCCATAATTCTCAGTGCCTGTGCCTGAGTTTGCAAATGACAAGTGAATATTTTGATTACAGCGTTAGTTTAAAACATTTGACAGGTTTTCAGGTACCGGGAGCTGTAACTTCCCAGAGCCTATCTTCTCTCCGTTTACTGTTCTACCTGCCAAAGCCAGCATGTGTATTCACACACAGCAGCAATCTCTTCCTACGCCTACCCAAGCAAAAAGGCTATCAGAAAGTAAATCCATTGAGGCTTGCTTCCATCCCTCCCTCCTGGGATTGCACGGGACAACACAACACAGCTGGACTGAGCCACCTTGCCTGTGAAAGATTCACTCTACAAATGAAAGATGATGAAAATTTCACCTGCTGTTTCAGAAAGGCCACCAACGTGCCACAGTCCACACACAGTGCTTGAAAATGGCGTTTCATCAGCATCTCAGAGGTGAGTTGGTTTACCTTTTGGACACAGGTATTACAGATCTGAGATGAGAAGTGAGGCCTGCAAAGGCATACACCCAAAATATATGAAGTCAATACCCCGACGCCCGCCCTTGGAAAAGACGGTACTCCAGGCTGTGCTGCAGCCTGCCAGGCGATGCAAGGAGCCTCTCCCTTGCAGCCGGGAGCTTGATGAGCCCACACTGCACATACCCGCCGCTCTCAAGAGCCTAACTGAGCTGTGGTTTTGGGGTCAGAAGATGCATGGGGCCAGTAACAAGTAATACCATTAGCACGGACAGAACCATTAGTTTAAAGCAAATCAAGATATCTCTGCATTGTAAATCTCTCCTCTCTCACACACATGCATGCACAAAAACTTGCTGTTTGTTACCCCTTCATCAGAGTGATTTGTGTGTAGAAGCTGGGTCCCTTCAAAAAGAATAACCATTTGGTGGGGGCAGAGAGAGCTACTTGATACCTATACAGAGAGGACATACATGGCTCCGTTTGCTCACAACAGGGCATCTCACTTCAGGGGTCCCCACATAGATGAAAGCTCAAAGTCTCTTTTGCAAACCTCCCTTTGTTTAGTTTTTTTACCCTTAGCCAACTATGACGACTCCAGAGTCACTGATAACAAAAGCAGATGTTTACAGACACATGGGAGGCTTCTCTGTATACAGTGGCTACTGCATTACATTGCATTAGTCACTCCGTGACATCTACCATATGTATCACATTGATTAGTAGGCATTTTAAATCCCATTGACAGTGGTGGGATTAGATGTGCACAAATATTAAAATGTAGGCTCCTTCCCCATCTGGTGATGATAAAAACAGTTCTCTAAAACACTGGTTTGCTTCAGGATCCTCGTTCCCCCAACTGAAAAGTGTGTGGCTGGTTGCATATCTTGTTGAGAAACAAAAATGAGGTTTTCCTAGAATTCAATGTGATGGCAGGATCTATTAAAAAAAAAATCTGTATTTTGCGATGTATTTTAGAAAGCAGGATTTGTCTTCTATTTTGTATATTTCTGGAGACAGTGCAAACAACTCTGTTACTCAACACAACCGACACCCTAGATAGTTTTCTCCATTTTAAAAAATGCATAAAAGGGCTTCTGGAAGAAAAAAAAAAAACCCCAACAACTCTTTAAAATGACTCACTGATATATTCAAATGATTGCTACCTGGCACTGGCTTGGGAAACTTCATCTGTGAATTGCTTCCTGCCATCTACTTAATTTTGGGGTTTTTCTCTTCCAGTTCCACAAGGATTAGTTTATTGGTCTGATTCACTGACCGCCTTCCATCTGACACCAAACACCGCCATTCTGACCATCAGTTTTGTTTTCATCTGTGTTGAACCCAGCACTGGGGCATCCCAATCTTCTATCAGCTCCATAATTACAGCTAAGGTCTGTTAGTGCTAGTATAATTGCTAGGCCACTTGGAAAATGTACGGGTACAATTTACAGACTAAGCATTTCCCTGAAATTGCAAGTACGGCTTTAAATTAGTAACTCACACAAACACCAGTGCATTAAATAGAATGGAATTACTCATCAGCTGGGACCAAGACATCCACAAGAAATTTGTATTAGATGTCCATGCATAGCAGAATCTGAATATCCTATGCTGATGAAGGCACAGATTTCAATTATCAGATGAAGATGTGTATAACCTGAAACTTCTCTGGTGAAGTAATTTATAAAGACTTGGCATGTGATGCTGTCTGGGATTTGGCATTGTTAAAATAAAATCTTGAAAAGATGGTTTCAAAGAAAAACATATTTTATAAACATAACCTATTACTGCAATACAGATGCCAGCAATTCAGGTCCAGAGGAAGGTGTAGCAGGGATCAAACAAGCTCTGTGGTCCTGCCCTCCAATCACATACCCATTTCCTATGCCATAGAAATGTGAAATTTACTATTATTATATGAATATAACTTTGACGGGTGCTGGGATTTGGTTATTGTAACTAACTAAGCCCTTTCCAGTGTTCATTTACTATCAAGATGGGAACAAGCTGTTTCTTTACAATGCTGACTTCATACTTAGCATGGCCTACCACGATACATTCAACCAAGGAATAATAAAAGTAGATAACATTATCTGACAAAATCCCTGGCCCTTCCTAAAAGTAACTGAGGTGTTACAATATGAAGTAAAAACCCATGTTTTTTTTCATCAAACACTAGGTAAGATACTAGACAGCCTGGCCCATTTGCTGCACTGCAGCATGCACAAGCCTGCTGGCTCTCCTTCCCATCTGGCTCAGGATCCAGGCACTAACATGACAAACAGGGCAGTTCCTGCTCAGCCACCACCATGGCTTAGGGTTTTTGGGACCCATGTGGTGGCAGGGCTCTGGAAGGTGCTAAAGAACACTGGGAACCTGGTGAGACCAAACCCCCTCTGTTTAGCCTCAAAATCCCCTAGCAAAGGTAGGTACTGGCAGCTATGTAGGGGCAGCTCTGTAGGGGTAACATGCAGGGGAATCTATCCACCTTCTTTCCTTGCTCTCCCCAGCCCAAATAGGCAAAAAAGCGTGCCAACTTTGCAAATAGATATGTGTAGTGATAGCTTTTTCTTAGCAGGCTTCCCCAGAAGATCTGAGCTTTATCATAAGCATATTTGTGAATGGTCTTAGGGTCAACTCAAGCTTTTTGATAGGCTGAATTCACTGTCACTGCCCTTAAACTGATAGCAGCCTCAAACGTTTACCTCCTTCACTACACCCTTTTCTTCATCTTACACAAAGCAACAGTTGGGAGTACAAATTCAGTGTTGCTTTTCAACTGATAAACCCACGTTTTTTGCCTGTGTCACACGAAGTAGCAAATAACATGTTAGTGGTATTAAATTTAACCACAACTCTCTAGACAGGACTCTTTGTGCAGGAAAGATGGGAGAATAGAGGATTTACAGCCAGGAACATTTTCTTTATTCTGGTGCAATTTGTCCTTCACATGACAAAACAGCACCCCATAAAAGACAGCAACTGTGGCTGAGACAACTCTCAAGCATGCCAATACATTCTGGCAAAGTTTTGATTTCACACTAAAGTGCTTGTCAAGGCTCGATCAGGACCTTCTCACTGAGTATCCCAACTGACAGCTTCTGCCGGCTGCAAGCTAATCCTGTCAAGGTAAGCACTTGCTTAAGCTTTCAGGTGAGAGAAGCAGGAGATACATCTGGCTGCATGCACACGTTTCTCGTTACATATGAACTACTGCCTCCCAGACCAGAAATTAAAATCAAGAAAGTGATCTGGGAGCAGAACAACTGGTTTGCACTTGGACAACCCCAACACAATCCCGCTCCTGCAAGCAAGCTATGCCTTGACCTAATAAATTCCTCAATGCTTCTTAATTGTGAATGAAGCCCCAAAGTCAAAAATTGTATTTGTGTGCAAAGATTAAGTATCAGTCCAGCAGAATCTTTGCTTAGCTATTTTTTGGCTGGTTTCTTATATTTAAAATGGGAAGAATATTGTTTTCGTATTTAACAGAAATTCAGATATGCCTTTTGAACCGGCTACTTTAAGTCCTTATAGAATAGATTTATAAAAACAAATCAAACGTAAACAGATAATGGGTGCAAGACGGCACCAAACATTTGTTACATTCAGAACAGGCTAGTTTTAATTGAAAGGGAGCAGAGGCAAATCTGACGCATCCTACACAATTATTCAAAATCTCAATCTACAGCCTGAAAGGTACATGACTTGCTGCTATGCACAACTTTCACCTGCATTTTCTAACAGCTGGTTATTGGAGATGAATGACTTAACAAATTTTATTCCAGTCGGAACTTAGCTGCACAGCCAGCAATTTTCTTGCTATTCAGACACAGATCAGAGACCTGAATGGCATCTTGCTTTATTACTCAGCAAATTTCAGACTTGAAAATAATTTTAGAGTAGCAAGGGAGGGTGCAGGGGGAGTTGTCAAGATGCTTTAGCTCTGATGGTCTATGATGTAGGATTTCAATCTACTTTTGAAACAGCATGATTCCTGCTCAAGTCCAGCATGAGAAGTTGAGCTCTGTTGCTCAGTGACACCGCTCCTTCCCTGGCAGCAGACACTTGGAAACTGCAGAAGGTGCAAAACCCAACTGACTCCGAGTTCTCCTAAACATTAGAAAAACATGAATCTGAAGCCTGCAGCTGCATTTTATCAGATTTATCCATATAAATAGACCAAACTCAAAGTGGATCCAGACCTGAACTTTTCACCTTGTGTCCCTCTGTGACGAAAATGTATCTCATTTTGTTACTCAGACCAGAAATTCTTTAAAAGATTTGTATTATATTTCTTGCTAAGGAATGACGCTCTCACCAAAACCCTACTGTGCTATGGTGCCTAAAATAGTTAGTTCACTAATACTGTCCAGGTTTGGAGGTTACACTGTACATGTTTTGACTGAGTAAGGGGTTTTTTTAATAATCTTTTCAGCTTTCCCCCATCATTTATCTTCTTGGAACACAAGCCACTCTGAGCCTGGATGAGTTACAAATACCAATGAAGAGAACACTACTCTCCTGTGGGCACTACCAGAACACCATTAAGAGAGGAAGACATGCTCAGGAGGATATCACAAGTTTTTTGTCTGATCTTCAGCATATCATATACCTTGGAATGTCTCTTATTAACTCTTGGATAAATGTCTCCCATAACGCGTAATAAAATTACTGATGACTGATCAACTACCCCACTTTATCAAGCCCTGTCTTTCATCAAAACCAGACATTTTCACAGCCCTGTAGTGATTCTTTCCCCAAACCTAATCCCAAACATCCCTTTTTCAAAACCATAGCTTGCAAAATTTGGGACACCATTCAAAAATATTATCTATGTACAAAATGCATGGAAATCACATGCACTAAACACAAATGTTATTAGTATTTAAGATTTTAGTGGTTTTTAGACCTCAGAAGTTGGGATTTTGGGTTTAAGTAGCATTTTTCTGGAGTCAATTCTCCACTAGTTGTCCTATTGTGGAATGAAGAAGACACCGATTTTCTTCTTAAAGAACAAATATGGATAATGTTACTGCTTTCCGAGTTTAATCTCGGGGAATTAAGCTCAAACGACTTTATACTGCACTTGCCATTGCATTCAGTGTCATGTTAACAAGAAAAGACAGCAATGTCTGATGCCTGAGCTACTGCACCCCACTTGACTGAAGCCAGCCCAAATGAAGCTGGCCTAGGGATCTCCAAGCTGGTAATGCAATCTGGTTAGTTTGCTTATGGAAACAAACCCAAGGTGATTTTACATGTTTTTCTCAATAAATATTTTATAGCCAGATGTCAGCTTTTCAAAGGTATTCAGATAACCAAATGACTTCAGAGCATCTCCAGGAAATTTCAAAATACTGAGGGACCTACATCCTTGACAAATGAAGGAGGTAGGTAGCTCAGTACAGTACAAAGGTATTGCAAATAAAAAATAGTGCCAGAGCTTTGCAGCCAGTAACACTGGCTACTTTGCTGCATTTAAACAGAGGATAGGCCATACTGCTCAATCAGTCTAAATGGGACAACTTTAATAGCGGTGGAAGCTGTGAGTGGACGGAAGGATTCACAAACATTTTTTTCCCACTCCGTTTGAAAATCCATCTGATTCATAGCTTAATTTTCATTGCTGAGTTCTGTGGAAACAGGTGGAGAAGCTTCCCAAAAACCATCAGTCTTGATGCTTAGGACATGGCTCAGACTGCTTTTTAAATGAAATAACAGCTTTCTAGACCGGCTCTGGAGAGCATCTGCTGTGCCACTCAACTGCTTCCTCTCTGATTAATTTTTTTTCCTCAACTTGAATTCATTAGTAGCTTCTTTTTCTTGTTTTGCTAGTGACAGGAGTCAGAGTCAATCCCTCCAAAAGTTAGTTTTTACTAACCTTACAAGTTTTTGTAGTAGTAAACTCCTGTTTGGGTAAGATACGTTTATAGTGTTCTGCTCTATACCCATACAAAAATACAGCAAGCCTAAGCCATGAAAAGTAATAAGCAAATCCTCAAATGAGCCACAGTGTGTCTACAAGATGCAGTCACTAGAAAGGAGAAATTGTAGAGGAATTAATTTTTCCATCAATGAACCAGAAGAATTCAGATGTTCTGAGTTCTTCAGTTACTCAAGGTATCTGCCCCCTGCCCCTAATACCAAGGCTTCACTGCTGCAGTTGTGTCTCCCAAACAGCTTTTTACACAGTCCCCAAATTTATAGCATCTACACAAGCGGCACAGAACTCAGCGGTGCAAAACACTATTCTTGGTATATCAAAATAGGATTCCTGATCGCTGATGCAAACCTGTTGCAAACTAAATTAAGAGTGACATTGGTTACACTGCTGTGCAGCATGCTTACAGGTCCTAGTTCGCACAACCTACTCTCATGTTAGCCCATGAACACACGACATGATGAACATGGGATTAAAAGGTCTCCAACATAAGTTGGGATTTGTATAAATCACAAGATGAGTAAACTGGTTAACTGCACCGAGAATCAAGAAACCAGAGCTCAGTCCTTCACAGAGGTGCTCTCTCTTGTGCTTGGCTCTATTCTGCAAAAACAGTGGCTCCTCCTGCAGGGTGAAGGAAAACAAGGGAGCAGCCGATCTCTATCTATTCCATGCAGAGAGAAGTGGACTCTTCTCTTGTAACAACAGATCAGCTCAGCTGTGTCAACCTAGAGCTCCTCTAATCATCATCATTGCATCACTCACCTCTGGAACAAATCTTGAACAACCTTAATTACAAAGTGCCATGGTTTCAGTCTCTCATACCTGCTATGAGCAATCAAGGTGCATGCACGCTTCTACACCCAAGTCAGCAAAAAAAACCCCTACCTTTATAAAGTTATAGAATCAAAAATAATTTAGGTTGGAAGGGAAGTCAAGGACACCTGGTCCAACCCCTGCAACTCAATGCAGGGCTCTGAAAAGCTACATGTGAGCTAGCTGCTGCACTGTATGCAGTAAAACCAGAAAATGCCAAGACACCCAGTTCCAGCATTCACTTTAATGGGACCACAGCTGAATCCATCTAATTGTGAAGTCTCCATTGCCCTAAAGAAAATTATCAGATCCTCTTTCCTCCAGTGAATGGCTGTCAAATGAAAGGGAGCTATCATTCAAGGGCTGTTTTTTCTAGCCAAAGACATCCATTGCACCCAAGAATCTGCAGCTGTTAAAACTGCTTGGGCTTCTACACTGAAATAGCTCTGTCTACTCAAAAATACATTGCTTAGAAGCAAAGGGTGAGACACTACAGAGAGTGCTTAAAAGGGAACCCAAATTTACACCCAGGAGCAAAAGAAGTCCATACTCTAGGAATCATCTCATTTGAGCTGAGAATGAGAGCTGACCAGAAATCAATCAGGAATACATTTTTGCAAATGAGGGAATAAAGTAGGGAGTGATCTAATTACAGGTAAAAAAAAAAAAAAAAAAAAGAAAGGGGAGAAAAAGGGCAAGAAATCATTAATGACTGAAATTGTTTCTACACTTTGAAAGCATTTGAATAAAGACTAAAATACAGGGATACTTCTTGTCTTTCTCACTGCATGAGTTTCAGTTTTAAAATGGAAGTGCTTCTCAGTGCTATAAAAGGTAGGGACTTCAGGGACTTGCTCACATTGCTATGTCAAGTGAGTAGCTCCAGCAGCTTGCAAAGTTTATTCAATTCACATTAGAAGTGTTCCACGCAGGCTTTCTGTAGGCATGCGAAGTCTCGGCAAATGGCAGAACGAGCGATGTGATCCTGTTTTCACTGAAAACAATGGACAGCTTTACATTTGCTCCAAAAGGCTGTATACAGCCACGAGTATCTGTTTTGCTTTACTGGTCTGCCTACTTATTTGCTTTCTCTGTGTCCTGTAAGAATAACTGAGTTCTGCCCGAACCCTGGCAGTTACTTCATTACTGTATTGCCAATTACTCTGATAACTGCACATCTCTTCGCATTTGGAAATAGCTTTATGTGAATAAAGTCATCTATACTCCTTGTTTATTAAACCATCGAGACTTTGTGATTTCCCTCTAGAGAGGCTTTCCTAAGGTATCCCTAACATAAACCATGTAATTACACTACCTCTATGGTTCCCACTACCACAGCCCAGACTTATTTCTTGACGTTTCTCTCACCATTCTAGTGTCTGCTCTAATGAGAACAACAGACCTTCAGCCAAGGGCTGCTTTGCCACAGGGAATATATAATGGCATGAAGGGCTGAGGGGTGCCTTCCAAGCAGGGGGTGATATGGGCTGTAACTGAAACAAAAAGCCCATGTCCACCTGTTCTGCTTATGGACTCTAGTCTCCAGTCAGCAGGGTGGAATATTTCACGCACACAACCACAATGCCAATTGTGTAATTCCTTACAGAAAATAAGCCTCTGCTCATTCAGATTTAGCCCCATTAAACAGCTGCCAGTGCAGCAAAAATAACCAATAGTTCTGCAGAGCATGAGATAGTGAATGTTACCACATCACGTTGGATCCTAAGCACCACCACCACATGAACTGACGCCAGAAATGCTGCAGTAACACCTTTAGTGAAAGGGTATATTCAGCCATGATTAAGCACCAAAACAGAAAGCTGCTGTTTAGCTATTGTTTAATATGTCACGTATTTAATACTCCCACTTTTGAAAGGTCTCCTCAGGGCATGATAAGAGGAGATCAAGTGTCTCAAAATGAGGCAGCAATTTGGACAGACAAAAGAAGAAACACATGACTATCTGCACTCGGATATTTATGCATAACCCTCAGTCCCATTGTGGAGCTGATACCTCTCCTTTTCAGTAACTAAGGATGTCATTTAAATAAGAGTAACGTGGGAAGAAAATTTCTGTTTTATCTGAGAAGCTATCTGGGTAGGCATACCTGGATCCATGTTAACAGTAAAAAAAAAAAAAAAAAAAAAAATTCTCAGAAGTCATGTTGAAGTAAAACATTTGAGTTTAGAACCTTGTGAATACCATGACCTGTTTAGTTCGTGACATCTTATCAATTTCAGCAGTTAAGATTTAATGCCATAAAATAAACAGCTTGCATCAGAACTTATCCATAAGCAAGCTCTTGTAAAGACAATCTGATATATTCCTGCTACATACCAGTTTCAGATCAAACAACTAGTAAAATTCCATTGATTAAAAGTTGTCTGTGAAATTCTCAGGTTTCATGAGAATCTGAAATCCTTCAAAGGCCATTTCTTTTATTTGGACATATATATCTAAATATTCCAGTAAGTGGGTAATCAAGATTAACCTGCAATGGCATACCGTGACAACAATTCGATTCCATCTCTTAAAGTCTTAAAAGTTGTAATTATTACCATATTATTGCCATAAAGGCAATGCAAGTTGGGATTACAACTTTCCCAACTCTGAAAAAGCTTGTGGACAATTACCAGTTGAAGCTGTTCCATCATTTTCTAATCCTGCAGAAAACCATATACCTGCAGAAAATCATATAACTACAGATGCATATGTTTTTTCCTGTAGTTGAACTCTCCATCCTGTAAATTTTCAACTATTTCACCTTTTTTTGGCTTTACTTTTTTTCCCCCTTGATCCTTTCATACTTCTACAGCAATGACACATTAACACACAGTTAATACACAGAATTCAGAAGTTATCTTGTAAAATGTTTTCAAATACCTCAGCCCTAACAGCAATAATGCAGATTGAAATGTAAAGTTCCCCCAAACCAAAAGCAAGTTTTCACAAATGTATAAACGTCCTCTCTGCCACACTTCCCTCAAAACCAAAAGCAACCTTATTGCAGCATAGGCATCCTGCAGTCAGGGAGCTAAAGTGTGCCTCCTTAGCAAGCTATGAATGTCACCCAGAAATGTCAGGTGAGTTAGCTCTTGACAACAATGGCGAGACACATCTTGCATCTGCCCTTGCATTTCTGCTGGTATCTAAGTAACTGCGTGTGCATGTGAGCAACACTGCGTGCAGTTTCCACGCTTGAAGTGCTGCTAAGGCTGATCAGCATTCAGCACACATCTCTAATGACATATATTTAGGACTGATGAGAACCTTACTGCAACCCTGCTCTGTGCTAGCCATAACGTGGTACCACAAAGAGCTTGGCAGTTGGCAGTGCTTTCTGTTTCATTAAAAGTTACTTCTGATCACAAAACAGGCATTTCTATGTGTAACAGTCTGTTCAAACAGGCAAAAGATGTTACGGCTGTAACACCACATTTCTGAGGAAATATCCTAGACTTAATTTCACTTTTCTTTTCTTTTTTAAACATAATTTGATCTAGAATTGCACCAAACATTTTGGTGTCACTTCTTTAATCCTGGGTTATTCTATGTTCTTTAGACAAATTCCACGGCAGGGCCAAGCCTATAATTTATTCTTATCACCTTTTAGGTCCAAGAGTTATGTGTAGCACCAGATCCAATCTTTAGTTATAGTCTTCTCTAAAATCACTGTGTATTTGTAATTTGCCTTAGGTTTGAAATATGGTCTGAAACCCCCCTCAGATGCAAAAGACTGACAGGAAAATACTGGGAAACTACCCAGGCACAAAATGTTACTGGAAGGTAATCAATCTTCTTATTCCTGACCTGCTCCTTTCAGCCCTCAGTCACACACAGCCTTTTGTCTTCCCCACCGCCTGCAGCAGGACAAAGCCCGGGCACAGTTCAGCAGCCTCCCCCAGAAGCAGCCTGGGGAAAGCCCCTCCTACAGCTGGATTACTGCTCAGTGAAACCCGTCTTGTAGCCATCCTTAAAACACACCGTCTGAAATAGGCCAAAAAGCATCAGCCAGAAAAATTCACTGAAATACATCCACCAGTAAAGTAGCAAGGTTTCCCAAGATGTGTATGATGATCATATTCCTGTGTTCTCCAGGTATGGAAATAAAACCCAGACATTTCTTTTAGTTAACTAAAATACAAGAATACACTGAGAGAAGTTTTACCTCAGGGCTATAAATTATGAAAAGAGATTTTGCACAGCCTGGGAAAACACTTCAAACTGGCAATGCTTTCTCCAGTGCTATGAAAACGTGAAATGAGAAGACAGCCAAGGGGAGGATTTACAAAAATACAAGTATTTGCAACTCCACTTTCCCATGTCTTTTCCAGCTCCGAGATTAATAATATATTGTGTTAAACTTTCTAGAAAAGAACAAGGCCTTGTGTTATCCATAAGGCCACGGGTAAAGAACTATCTGTGCCAACTCCAGCACAGACAGGGAGGGACCACGGGGAACAGGCTGTCTCACAGATCAACCACCCACCAACCAAACGACTCCAACTGACAAGAAGTAACCACCTGGTTACTACTCTCAGAATACAGGCCAAGGAAGATGAAGTACCCAAGGAGCATGAGATGCCTACACCAAGGGCCAGCAGTCACCTCTTGAGCTTAAAGCTGGCTGACAAATCACGTTGCCAGAATGAGCTGAGGAATCCTAGTTCCCTCTGATCCACAGCATCCAATATTCTGGGGACAAGCTCTTCATTACTCAGAGCCAACAAGTCCAGGAATATTACAAGCTGCTCACATTTTCAAACAGATCTTCATTTATAAACTACTTTTTTTTTTTTTCCTGTGCACCTCCACTGACCAAATTTTGTCAACAAATGCATAAAAAGTTCAACAGGTATGAACATCTTAACCATGTACTTATCAAACTCCTACTTGTTTCTGTTACGTATTAAAAGCAAAACTGAAATTTTACCTGCAATTTCCAGGATTTACCAAAGCTCAACGGTATAATAAAACCTGGTTGTAGGCTTCAGAACAACTTTCAAAAGCAGTGAAGTGGCTTAACAGCCACGGTCAAATCTTAAAAAAGTGATCTAGGGTATGGATCGTAAATGCTTAAAGAGCAGTATCAAATACATACTTTTTCTTTTCCAAGCCAGCGATAGAGCATGGTGATAGGAACTCAGCAGAAGCTGAGTCAGTTCCTGGGGCTGACACCTCCCTGCAGGTGCTGCCTACCCCAGCTCTCAGGGCAGCTGGATCTGCTGAGCCGTGCAACATCTATACATGCACCACTGCCCTTGCCCAGCTGGTCAGTCCCAGCTTTGGGTATGTCTGCAATAGGAAACGGAGACTCCTGCATTCGTGCAGCTCTAGTGCTTTCAGACAGGAATACCATCACAAATTCATTGATGCTTTGATTGACATGCCAGAGGCAAGAGAAAGGCAGGTACATTCAATATCTCCTTTGCTCAAAGTAGGCACCCCCAGGGTCTGGACCCAGCCCCTGGGATAAGCTTCCACACTCCCTCCTGCTGGATGTGGGACCTCCAGTACAATTGTGTTGTGCTGCAGAAATGTTATTAAGCCTGGTAACTTGAGCACACTCTTTCCAAACTCATGCTTTTGTGCATTCCTGGTTTAGAAAGTGCTTCTTCAGTGACAGTAGAAACAAAAAATAACAAGTTTTTCAAGGAGTTTCTGAAATATGTTTGCATTACATACCACATGAGATTATACAGCGCATGTGGATATAAAAAAAACAAACAAGTTTCTTTACCCCTGATTAGTAATGAAGGGGACATGGTCTCCACATCCCTCCCCAGAAGCTATACAGGTCTGCATGGGGACTCAGGGTGGAGATAGACCACCACACTGCAACTGGGGGGAAAAACCAGAAGATACCATGCTAAAAACAAATGCAGATTACTATTACACAGAAAGTAAGAATGACACAGAAAAAGCCTCCCAATACGTAATAGACAACATTCTAATTTGAGGGGTGGTTAATAATTATAAATAAAATAATCATAAATTGTTTCAGTTATGCTTTGCACTTACCATCCAGTTTCACTAAAACTATGTGAACATATGGGATCAAAGGCTACAGAGTAATAATACAAATATTTCTCAAATCAAAAACAAGATTTACAGGTATTCTTTTTCTTATTTGTCTAGATAATTAAGTCAAGGTAGTTTTTAAAGAAACATCGAAGCAAGCAAGGAATGTGCCGGAAACTCCTGCACTTCAGAATTCAAGACAAGTCATCCTTCCAAGATCAAGAAATTAATAAAAATAATTTAAAATGGTTGATGCATCTTGAGTCATCTTTTCCACCATCATTTTGCAAACACATCCCAGGTTGCCTAAGCAGCAGTCCCTCAGCTAAGGGTCAAGACTTCTCAGACCTTAGCTTGCTGTAGAGAAATGGGCTGCTGCATCCCCACAGCAAACACCAAATTGAGTAGATCACACATGTAGTTAATTCCTGTTACCAAATTATTTTCTAACAGTAACACTTGAACCGAACTCTCACTCTGAAAAATCAGACAGGACTGGAATACAAGTAAACACAAGAACCTGAAGATTTTGAGTTAAAGGAGTAAGAAAAAAAAGCTAAACTGCATGAAAAACAGTATTTTGTCAAGCAAATTAAGCAACAACAAACGAACAAAGAGTATGGGACATATCTGTGTTTTCTGCCTCTGGCTCTCACAAAACATTGGTTTTCAAGACTCCTTAGAAAGTCTCAGCCCACTGACTTACAGCTAATACATAAAAAAAAAAAAATATTTCCATATCAAGGGAGTTTTTTATTTCCATATGAAGCGAGTTGAGCACAAATGTTCTGCAAAAAGACCATAAAAGGAAGAAAAGAGGTGAAAAACATGAAGAACATGTCTGTGTATTTTCTAGTTGACTTTCAGCTATTGGTAAACTAATTTTCTGGCTCTTGAATCTTTGAGTAAAAAAACAATACTTGCAGAAAAGTATGAAGAACTGAGCTTAGCCTAGGAATGCTGCTCAGTTTATGAATCAGATTTTTCTTTGTACTGCTGCAGGACACACAGACTTGTGCGCAGGAACAGAAAGGGCAAAACCTGTTGATTGTAACTCAGCAAACTCATCACAGCTCTTTACATTACATATTGGGAAATACTCACTTGCAAAGAAAATTAAGCCTAGATAAGTCTTATTTTGATATATTGTCCACTTTTTAATTTTTTTTTACAGTATCCAATAAAATCTTCTAATAAAATAAGATCAGGGAGTTTATTTCCTTTCCTCCTGTTGTCCACTGATGCTTCATATTAACAGAAAGTTCATAATTTAATAAATGCTTCTCTTTAATGAGGGAAAAGGCATGGTAAAAATCTCTTTTCCCTTTTGTGCAGTGTTGCTATATTTGCTTTGAGAAAAATCACAGATTCACAGACTATATCCGTGGGACAAAAACATAACATCAATGTTTCTTTTATATTTCAACAGGTGATTACATGTCTATGATAAAAATTATGTGAAATGTTAATCAAGACTATGCTGATTTGTAGCAGCAGAGGCTCATGATGGTAATTTGGCAGGCACCTGAGAACTCCATAGTCCACGCTTGGCTATTGTACCCTCCATCTGCTGGAACTCATTTCAGCCACCAAAAGGAGGCGCCGAGCATGACGCCCCTTCTATGCCACACTTCGTATTTCATACCCATGGCTTGGTTGATCATAATAAGACAGAAGATAGCCATGCTGATGCCAGCATTTTTCAGATACACCTCTATCCTGAAAATCCCGTGGATACTTCTCATATTTAAGGGTGGCTTCAGCACTGATACAACACAGGAAAAGAAAAAAACCTTGCATGGCCCAGGGCTGTAAAGATTAGAATCAGCATTTTGTAACAGGAATAGGCTGATAACCTGCATAGCATTTGGAGCAATGATGGAAACTGATTCAAGAAACTCATGGAATACATGAAGAATAATTAGCCTTCAATTAGCTAGGCTCTTTTCAGTGGTGTCAGCAACAGGATAAATAGCAATGGGCAGAAATGGAAACACAAAAGGCTCCACCTGAATTTTCAAGAACCTGTGAGGGTGACCAAATGCTGGCACAGATTGCCCAGGGAGCTCGTGGAGTCTCCATCCCTGGAGATGCTTAAAAGCCATAAACCGGCTCTAGGTGGTCCTGTCTAAGCAGCAGGGTGGAACCAGATGACCTTCCAACCTCAAACATTCTGTGATTCTGTGACTTGCATTTCCCTGCATAAATGCTATGTATATCCTTCTGAACACGTTGATGATTAGGTTCCTGCAAAAATTAGAACAACGGTAGGTGAAGAACTAAGCACCAGAAATGCAGTTACTGGGTATCACCCAATTTAAGACCCAGGCTGCAAATACATGGAAAAACAAAAGAAGCACTGATACTTGGGTACGAGGCTTCGTTTCTCAAGCTTGGACTGGGGCCCAGGCCAAAGAGCACAAGTTAATATAATTCCCTTACAATGTAAAAATTAATGTAATAGACCACTGTTGTTCTTATGTGAAAGAGAATATAAGGCAGACTTTGTGAAGCAGAAAAAAAAGACTTAGAAATGTATAAAAATTGCCACTGCAATCTAGACTAAGGGAATTCCAGCTACAAACTGGCTGATGTGAGACTGATGGGCAAAACTGTGAGTGAGCAGAGATACAGGCAAAGTAACGAGAAACTCAAGGTTTGAGTTTACAAGGCTTACTTACTAAAAGCACCCCACAAAGCTTGTATAAATGTACGCTTATGGCAAAAACCCGTATGCACAAACTATTGTCTTGTGTTTTAAAAGGCAGCTGCTTGTTGGGCAATTCTGTTTCAAGAACCAAGAAACACGGGACAGGAAATATTGAGCCAAAGCTCAGCTTGTTGAAGCAATTACACAGACCTGCAGGGCTCTGTAGCCAAACAGCCACAGTCTGTTCATGCAGAGTTGAAGGATTCATCCCCTAAGGTGACTAGAAGCCTGACATAAAAACAATGTCCCAACAAGCCATGACAGCAGTTATCTTTGGAACTTGAAGATCGTGCTCTCTCAATTCCCCCCGCTGTTATGCACAATGTATCAGGTAAGCTTTCCCAAAGGCTGTATGCAGCAACGTGACCGTGGCTGCCGAGCAACAAGACTCCCAGGACACCGATCACAATAGAAGATGGAGCAAGGGAAGGTGCTGCCCTCTCCTCTAACACCCGAGGGGTTTCAAAAGCAACCAAGCACCTAATGTTTCCTTGCAAACCCTCTTGGTAGGAGCTGAATGGTTTTCTTGCTGTGTCTATGCAATTCTGTGAAGATGAACAACTGGTAAGTCACTACCGAAGTGGGAATCCACATACAGCCCTTAGTAAGGTGCCCTTACTGTTAAGGCACCTTAAGGGGTGGGGGTGGGGGGGAAGGGAAGGGAAAAGGATAGCGAAAAACTTAAAGAAACAAAGGCTGCAATCACTCAAAGGTTATTCTTTCCAAAAAAGATTCAAGACCATATTTGTAATGGCAATAAACACTTCAGTTATATGCTTACTGTATTTGGGATTAGCAGATATGTTAAGCAGTCTGCAATATAATAGCTTCAGAGGCCAAATAGTTTGCTCGGCTCAAAGATCTACTCTGAGACACACAGGAGAATATGTAAAACAATTGAAGCCAAGTATTTGTGTAAAATACTTATTTTTCCAGTACCCTGAAAAAAATAAGCAGAAAAATCTCAAGTTGCAACTTAAACATGAACATCTATTACTGTTTCCTTGTGGTCAATGAATCTAATCTTACTGCCCGTACATCAGACTTAGTTGCCTTCCGCAGCTTCTAAAGTGCCCACTCTTCTACGAAGTCTTAGTCTATATTAGCTTTTCTTCTTCATGTGTGTTTGAGGTGCAAAACTGGCCTTTCCTTCCTGCAAATATGTCCTTGAAAGACCCTGCAATCACTTTGAGCTTCTCCTTTTCCTAATGCAATACATTAACATAAATCAAATCAGAGGACTGGTGTGGCAGTTGTCCTGTGACTGACTCTGATGATCAGCAAATCCATCACAAAGCCAAAACCAGAGAATTTCACAGTGAAAGCAATTTCAGAGGCAAAAAGGGCTGCCGTCCCTTGTGAAAGATCTTCAGTTCTGCCAATAGCAAGTTACCAAGAGATGTAAATTGGTTTTGATGTTTAAATTGTCCTTGACTTTAATTTGTTTTCTGCGATGTTAGCCTTTTAAAGCCATTTTTTAGGTAAAACAGATAGGCCTCTCCAGTTGCTGGGTCGCCACTTTTAGAAAACTGTTCGAAAAGGCCCTTCTGAGATACATAGATAATGGGGGGGTGTGGGGGGTGTGTGTGTGTGTTAGATTGTTAAATTACCTGTCTAGTGTATCCATGTTCTGTACTCATCTTTATGAATTTATACTTCTGATGCCCATATAAGTGCTAATCTCTAAATTTGAAACATTTGTGAAAATAACACCACAGTCTAGCCATAAAAAACCCAGACTACTTAGAATCATTCTTAGATAAATAAATTAATAATGAAAAAATAGCCTATAAATTTTGAAAACAACATCAGCATGACCACTTACTGCACCCTTAGCTGTATCCTAACTCTACAATTAGCCAGTAATAAAATTCTTTTTCCCCCTTATTTCCAGGCAATGTTTTCCTGCGGTCAACAAAGAGTATGGAAGAAAGGATTAGAAAGCTATCCCACAGAAAGCAGCATGAGTGCTTATTAACCTCAAAAGACTGACTCAGAGGAAACTAAATTCCAAAACTTGACACATCCTACTTCTTGTATCCCAAAAGGCTCTGTGGTTTTCACCACGATTTCTCCATTCTCTAGCAAAAACGTCAAACTATTTGGAACCAGATGCAGTTCAGACGGTAATGCTTTTCTGAGCCATGGACAGACAGCATTGTCCAAGACTAGGCTTATACAGAGAGGCACGGTTAAATGCAGATGTTATTCTACTAGAGGTGTAATGGCTTTGAAGTTTTCCAACTATCTTAAGAAAATTGCTACATAGAAAAAATGCTGTCACATGCAATGGTGATACAGCTGCTCACAAAACATTCATAATCCTCTCTTCAAGCCTGGGCACTAAGTCAGCGGGACACAAGGAGGGCATCATTTTTTATGAATGTAGGGCTGCATCTTCCAAGAAGTGGAATAATAAGAGTGAATTTGTTTTTTTCTAGGACACTACAACCCCAAATCCTGAGCTGGTGAAATGTTTTTGAGGCTTCCTGCTTACTACACCTAAAGCATTAAAACCAGGATATTTTCTCCTTAAAATAAAGGATAAGTCACATCAACAGAAGACTTATCACAAACTAATCAATGAATCATCTTTTATTAAACACCAGCATGGGGAAAGTTGTCAGAGTGGAAGTCAGTATAAAAATTATTTAAACATAAGTACTTGAAAACTTTGAACAACAAAACCCACAGAAGATATCTGTACGTTGAAATATGTTGTTTAATATTCTACCATCTGTTCGGAAGCTGCTAATGAAAAATGTCTCAAAACCTTCTGATAAGTAAAATAATTTCCTATTTCCCTGGAATAACTGGAGAATACATCCTAAAATAGACCAATTCAGCTCCCTTGATCTCTATAGTAGGAGCAGAAAATACTCAGGAATGAAGTTGTAGATGTTTTTTCATGGCCATGCACACACATACAGAGTTTACCATGTTTTTAGAATGCAGCTTCATCTTTTGCTTGAAAAATATGGGATACACAGTAAAAGCTAACAAAGGATGGCCATATTTTGGAGCTCAAATCATGAAATGATCAAAGAATTTCATGAGATGGTTCATCATGTTAGATAATTTCCAGAAATAGTAGATCATCCTTATCCATTTCAGACCAGAAAGTTTCTGGTATGGTCAGAAATTTTGTGTTCATACTAGCAATGACTGCCTTCTTTACAGTAAACATGTACCACAGCTTCCCATGGCATCTAAGCCATGCTCTTAACCACAGACATATGTTGCATATTATTATTTGTGGTAACAATCTGTTTGCATTCATAGTCATTCATTCTGGTTTATCAGTGGACCTCTGTCACACAATGCATATTACCATCAGTGGTTTTATTTATTTAGTCTTGTCTTTGTTAACTTGTTTGCTCCAGTTTTCTAAAGTTTGCAATTGAAAAAAAAAATAACCCTCAAACATTCAAAGTTATAAAATAATTAAATCAATATGTGGAAACAAAACTATGCCTTTGTGAAATTTCAAGTAATCATCATCTAACACTTCTGGCCTCACTTTTACGTTCTCAGGTCCCTGTAAATTCCTGAAAATAGTTTAATACAGGCTTCACATTTTTACCTGTACATGGTAATACTACCACTTTTCTTTAAAAATTAATTTGACAATTTTAAACAATATTTTTCAAAAACTAGGAAAGGGAGAGAGAACTAATTCTGCACCAGTTTAAAATAAGCATGAATCCAGTCCATCACTCTTCACTCTTTTAGTGAATCGGCAATTCACTGAGGCAAACAGTGCTCACAGTCCTCTTTTCTGCTTTCACAGTGAGGTCTGGCAGAATCAGACTGCTGCTTCGCATGGTCAGCCTGACTTGATTTTTCTGACAGCAAAATCCATGTTGACTGAATTAAGGATTTCTGAATGAAAGCTAGCCAGATAATTAAAGCTACTCCTGTTAAAGCAATGAGAAATAATTGCCTTAAACCAGTGCCTATGCCATGGAGTTTATCAATGTTTCACCCCAAAAAATGCGATGCAGCACCATCTACTTAAAAATGCAAGCAAGTAGCTATCAAGGGGGTGGGACCGGGCAGGGAGCAGATTTGAACAAGGGAGATGAGGGTGTAAGTGGAACAGGTATCTGGCCTCCACATTGTCACTGGATGCTTTGGACTAGAGAGAAAGCAAAGAAAGTCAGAAAAAAAGTCATTCAGCCTAATGACAACCATCCATTCTGCTGCTGCTCTGAGCATAAATGACAAGCACTTTTACCACTGTGTGTGCTAAAAATAAAATAAGCAATTATTTTTGCAATATACTCTTATTTTTTAGTTTAATCATGTTTTACACATTCCCAATGTCCTTTTCCATTTTACAGAGATTGCTTCTCTCAGCTTTTCTAATGGCATTGCTTTTGGAAGCAGCACAAGGTAACCTGGATGCTGTCCTGTTTGGCTTGCTGTGCTCTTGCATTAATTTTAAGAAAAAACACTGCATCAGCACAATTCCAGAACTCAGGTTCCTTTGCAAATCACAGGTAGCAAAGAATTTTGCAAGCTGGCAAAGCATTAAAAGAATATGCACCATAGTCAGGAGTTCATCAGTTACAAATCACACAGAAAATCCTGAGGACAGCAAGAGCTGCATTTCCAAGGACACAGATTTTACCATCAGGACCAGATCGTGGGTAGACTCAATGCTGCTTTCTAAATGAGGGCCAATGGGATTTTTCCATCCTGTCACTCAATATTATAGAGCTAGCAAACATTTTTAATTAATCTATCTGTGTTCCCATCCTTCAGATAAACTCAGTTGACCTATCACTCTAGGCTATACACTGCAAAATTTGTGCCTCTGTAAAGCTCCACATTAAAACACTGCTGGTTGCTTCTGCAAATTAAACAAAAGCCTTCCACCTGGATTTTCAGCAATGTAGCAGCAACACACATGAAGTATTTTAGTCAACAACTTTTCACAACACACACTTCTTTCTCTCTGAGAGAGTTTTCTTTAAATCTGAAATACTACACCTCTTCTTTAAATCCTGGAAAGCATTCAGCTTCCCTTTTGCCATCACAGTTCATTTATCTTGCAAGAAGTTTCCAAGTGCTTGCTACAGAGAAGAAATTAAAGAAAGGCATAGAGTGAGAGAGAAAATGTCATGGTGGCTGATAGGCTCTGGACCTGACTCTACACACATTTTGCCGTGGAGAAGCTTGCACTCAGACCCTTACTGGAGTCATCATTTTTGTGTAGTGCACTTTGGCCACTGCTTTCACACCTAAGAGTCATGCATGTGTAAACAAAGTCACCACAAAATTATATGCTCATTTTGCTCAGGATTTAACATGTCTTCCTACAACGAATGTTTTTATTTCTCTCCCATCCCCACATATAGAAACTTTCAAGAAAGTACCTAGGTTTAAGAGACCCTCTAAGCTGAAGTTATGTAGAATACAATGAGCACATCTGGACCCCTGCAGTTATTTTTTTAATCTTCCTTTCATATTCACCTTAGTCCCATTTTCAAAATAGAAATCCCTGTGCAGAGTTCCTCTTCCTGATCCTCTGTCTCCCAAGAAGAAGCAGCATTAAAAAAACCCCAACCAACCAACCAAGCCCCCAAAAACAAACAAAAAAAGGATGATTTGGGATGCCTGGCTTAGTCATGGCTGGGAGACATCTAAGGGGCTTTTAGGAGAGAAAAGCCTAAATACTGCTCTTTCCTGTGAGGCAGAACGGGCACACAACCTAGGGCTTTCTGTGGTCTTGCAAGTAAAATGTAAAACCAAAGTACTATCTGTTTGTGGTCACAAAAAATACACTTTTTTTTGCAAATGCAGAGGAGATTTCACCTTCCATGAAGCTGGCAAAATTGTGCTTCAGCTTTTATCTCAGTCTTCAGAAACCTCCCAAACCCTGGCAACACAAGAATACAAAATCTTGTAACGAATGTGCCCAAGTGAAAAAAAAAATCTACGCAACTTTAAAGCTTGTGTAATTCTAATGTGTCTTAAATGTAACAGACTACTACTGAAATTTATAAGGACTAGAGGGCAATATACTTAATTAGCCCATTTAAATCACTGCTTAAAATGCACACATATGGGTGTGAGACCCATCAAGGTGGCTATGGGATTCAGTTTTGAGAGGACCAACTGTTAGCACTGAAAGGTAATGGAAAAGAAAAACTATTAGGTAGAAGCTCAGCAAATGCTGTGCCTCTGCAGCTTGGGTGCACCCCTCAGAATCTGAAATGCTACAAACCAAAAAGGTTTTAAGAACCTCTGAAAAATCAGCCATTTTCCGTATGACACCAGATATTCACATATTATTTTTGTTCAATCTTTACCAAATTTACTCCTTAATTGAATTCAACTTTGAAAATGGAATTTAAATTTGAAAATCATTATCATTTACTTCTATAAGAGAGAGACTGTCTGCAACATGTCATTTGTTACAGCGAAATGTGTGCTAGATGGATATGTATTATACTGCAACGTTTCTATAATAACTAGTGTTTATTCTATTACAAGAGAGGAAAAAAATAGGGAAGTGAACATACCTACAAATTATTTTTATTCTCCAGAATATTCTTGCAACATCGTGCCAGCCTACCAGCTCTGCCAGACCAAATTACTCAACTGTTTCCAGTGAGCCCACAACATTTTTTTCTCATTTTCTGTCCTGTTGAGTGAGTTGTTCTTCTCTAAACTGCTTTTGGCCAAACACAGATATTTACACAGGTCTTGTTCTGCAGCATGTTAAGAAGAGAAAGCCTTTACACGTGAAAGGTGTTTGGTCACTGATTTTCTATAACAAGATCGGTTTAGGTTTTTTCTTCACTTAGCAACAACCTCATTTTGCACCAGCAAGCCAGCCTTATCACCCTGTGAATCATAATTCACTCATCACCCAAGCACAGGCAATCTAATCCTTATCTCGTTAGTCAGCACTGGTTCCTCAGCATCATTTATTACTTGTTCTGTCTGAAATATTTAGACATGGGATAGAATGAGGAATGAGTATGGAGAATTTTCACAGATGCATATAAACATTTAATAAGGCCAAGTGATGTGAACATCATGGACTGAATCCAGTTAATTAGGGCCAACGTGTCAGCTTCAGCAAACTCTCAACATGAATATTTTCTGGATGAAGGGGAGCTGTATAACATCGATAAAACACTCACTTTCAGAAAGCTCAGGGATACTTCAGACTCCTACAGCCAAAATCTTTTTTGCAGCCCAACATGTGAAGAGAGCTGAGTGGTTTTGTCCACCCTAGTTCTAGATAGCCTTTCTTGTAAGCAACATCTTTCCTCTTGAGACAAAACCAAAGCCAAAGGAAAACAGCTACAGATGGACACAGCGACACATGCTACTGGGAGGCAGGGTCAGGGGAAGCTGTCACGTCCAGTGACTCAGTGTCTGACCCCACTTGGGCATCCATTGGATGGATCGCCTCACTGTGGGGCAGATTTGAGATAACCCAAGCCAGTGGGCCTATATGGGCACCATACAGATCCTAGCATGGATCCTGAATAACCTTACAACACGAATGTATATAACTAAGAGTGAAGTAACAGTGACAGTACCCGTGCCATTTCTAAAATCAGCAAAGAAACTGAGGTGCAGTTGGCAGCACTGGACCATCTGCTTGGCCCACAGTTTTCCTCCTGCTTTGTGTGGTGGTGTGCCCCAGGCTGTGTTCCATGCTTGGGCTTGAGGTGGCCGCAGGCGGGAAGGTCTGTCCCTCGCTGCATAGAGAAAAGCGAAGGCAACTGCGATGGGAACACTCCGGAGCCCACTGGGATTGTTTCTGTCTTTCTAACCTTTTTTTAGATCAGAGGGGGACTTTTTTTGTTTGGGTTTTTTTTTTTGGTTTTTTGTGGGGTTTTTTTGGGTTTTGTTTTTTTTTTTTTTTTTCAGTATTGGGACAGACGACCAATTTGGCCAGGCCCTGGAGCATGGTAGGAAAAGACCTTGGAAGATGACAGATACATATTGACAATGTGTGTAAGGGCTTCAAAAAGCATACAATTTAGGAGACTGACTTTTGTCAGAAGGTTTTGGCAGGGGCAAAAGCCACCTTGGATGAAGCAGCCTCAAAATTACTGCAGAAACAGCCCTCAGGAGGAATTACTATTTCTAGAGGGGAGGACAGCAAAATAACAAAATCGTGCAATATATGACAAGAACAAAAATATTTTCTTTAGGAGGGATGAGTTGCACTTAAAATTCACAAAATAAAGGTTTATATCTGATTTTGGACCAGAGGTGGCGTGAAAGTGTCTTCTTTCCAATTCAGGTAAGCTAAAGTTGTGCAAGATTTTATCTCATAATGACAGAAAATTAATCTCCTAAGATTTTACCTTTCAGTAGATAAATCTAATGGTTAACAGCAACTTGAAAAAAAAATATATAAAAACAAGTCATGAGATTTAGTTGCTTTAGTTGCATCTTAAATGTCACCTCCAATTACAGTGTGTATCTAAGTCACCAAAAGAAGACCTAAACAACCCAGCTGGGATTATTTAGGAAAGGTAATTTCATCAAGTATCGTACCTGAACACAAAAACTGGTCATTCCAGTGTGCAATGTTGCAAAATCAGCTGATTACTTCAACATGTTTTCTCCTGTTTTTGTTACAAGTGTTACTATGTCACTGACTATATATTAGCATTAGGCTTTGGCAGCTGGAGGAGTTATACTGTGCTACACCATGGTATAATATAATAATATATTATAGAGTATACTGTGTTATAGTATAGATTTGAAACTCCTACGCTCTGAAAAGACACCTCTTACCATCATTCTCAAAGTTTTGGTTTAAGTCAGACCAGTCAAAACATTTATTAAAATATATGAAAATATTTTATGATAAAAAGGCACTTAGTTCTACAGTAAGAGAATGACTATAAAGACTCTGCGAAGCCCAAAGAAACAAAGAGCATTTAAGGTTCAGCACCCTGTTTGGCCTCACACAACTCACAGTGAAGCAGGCAGGGACTGCGCGTCAGCAGCTGAATGTGAGCGACTGGGCCCAGGGAAAAGCCACTGTGCAAGTGTGGAGAGAAAATAAAAAGAGCACAGAAAGAAGATTAATAGTTTCTCCAAAAAAATACATAGTAAGCTACAGAACAGAATGTCAGTTCCAGAAAAGATAAGGAGCCATTCCTTTTTGGTTACAACCAAAGCATAGTCTTAAGATTTCAATCTAACATATAGTTGCAAAAGAGCCATATAAGGCAGAAAAGCAGAATACGAACAAAACACTCCACTAAATAAATTTCTAAATGTTTCATGAACAAAGGACTATTTAACAAAAATGTAGTACTCCACATTTCAAGCGGCTTTTGCATCAAGATGTCATATATAAATAAGATTAGATTCTGTAAACTGGATTTAACCTTGCAGTTCTGAAAATGGAGTTTCACACACACTGACATGGTCCCCTGGCAGGGAACATACATGGGCTGCATCTCCCTGGGCTTCTCCAGCTTTGGCTTCTCCAGATAACTATGTACTCATTAATTAATTTAGCTGATATTACCTTAATTGCTTTTGTTTCCTGAAGAAGTACAAATTCTGAGTTGCTAAAAATAATAATAATTGGGAGCATGTATTTAAGTGCTTCTCAGGGAAAGACATTGTCCCTGTACAATGTGAAATGCTTCCCCAGTGAGGAAAGCATTTCATGAATGTTAATCCAGGTCCACTGAGGCTCAGTCCAATACCCATAGGTTTGCATACATCAGTTCCACTAAATTACACTTCCATGCCCATCTACCTTAGGTAACAACGATTTTTCTCTCCACAATTACGCTGCTCTGGTGAAAGTTATATTAATCTATGCAGATTTATTTAATATTCAAATTCCTTCTGTCATTTGTCTAAAAAAATATAAATGAAAAAATACTTCTGCAGACCATGTGTGCAAAATAAAATACGAGCAACTTGGTGTAATTTCCTGACAAAGCTTGATAAAGCATGCTAGGAGCACTAAATTCAGAGACAGCAATGGAAGACTTTCATTTTCACTTCACTCTAAAGGTGAACCAAAAAGTTTTTTCTTATAAACGAAAACCCGAGTACATGAGCCTTTAAGTCAACTTCCATACACTCTTCAAAAGACAATGTGCAAACCTGCTTAATAAATATGACTTCAGAGCCCTTTATTTTTTTAATACCTGCTGCAACTTGAATCTGGGGTATGCATTTATCCTGAAGCACTAAGGGAGAGGGCACCAATGCCTCAGACAATGTAAGGAATGCTACTGTCTGCATAGTTTATGTATGACTGAGGGGACACTGGCTCCTACCTGGAAAGCAAAGACTGCAGAGCCTACACCTTGGCATGTATAGAAATGTTTGACCCTGAGACATGCTGAAACCTCAGCAAGTACTGGTACAGTCAATGATGGCTGTGTTTTCAAGCGCTCAGAATCCAGTGGGCAGCAGTCACTGACCCACAGCCAGCTCAGCTCCTTGGAGAAGGGGTCCATCTAGCCCAGGCTTTGAGCCGTTCTGGAAGAATGAGCTCTGAGAGCCAGCACTGCAAGGAGCCGCTTGTCAACCATGAAAACTGAACTGTCATCCTGAAAAACTAATGGCAGGTGTTTTACCAGACCTTTTAGTGGTTGTCCTCTACTTCCAACATACTACATACCTACCTAAACAGAGTGTTTAATTAATAAAAGTGCACTACTGTACTCAATTACTGTCTATAAATTCCTCAGAAACACAGCCAAGAAGCCTGCCAGAAGATTTCTTGACAGCTCTGTTAGAGCCCATAGAACCCCAGGTCCCAACTTTGCTTCAGATGTCACTCACTGACATTTTGCTTCTGAAAACTCAAGTTCATTTAGGTCTTCAAACACCAATGGAAATTAGCCACATTAGACCATGGCAGGCCACAGTCCCCTCTTTCAGTATTTCCTGTCATACACATAAAACCGGTATAAAAATAAACATGTTCTTGTTTCTTATTGAAATGTTTCTTTACCATTCCAGGTAGTAAGAACCTTCAAAAGATTATGCTATAATTAAAAGCTATTTTTCCACAACTTTTCCCAACCTGATCCAGACTCATTTTGTATCCAAGAGAGGATTTTGCATATATGCTTTCATAACCAACATTTCTTGTGTCATTTCTGCATTTTTTCCATGGTCAGCAAAACCATAATTTTGTTGGAAGCAAGAACATACTAAGCTCAACAGCAGCAAAGGAATTGGGGACAACTTGAAACATGAATATTCTAAATTAGAATTTGATTCGATTTCTTATTATCATCCTTTCAAAGCCCCAATGCACCTCTTGAAATTCACTCAATGCTGTTCGCTCGAGAGGGGTTTGGCAAATGTCCACTGCACTGAATGCGGAACGACACAGAATCAAACCACAGGAAAACCAAAGGCAGAAAAAGCTCTAGAGGCTTCACACAGTCCCGACAAACATGTCCTGTCATTTTTGCAGCCCTGCAGCCTTGCAGGCATTGCTGCCACCACTTGCAAGGCCCAGGCAAGCAAAATAAACTTCAGCCCAAAGAGCGGTCTGGTGGCATCCAGCTGCCCGGATCCCTAGGGAGAGCTCAGCCTCCCCTGGGGAAGCTCAGAAGCCAGGCACAGAACGACAGGAGCTTTGTAAACTACATAAAATCCACAGAAGGAAGATGGAAATCTCCTGGTTTTCATCAAGGAATCACTCAAACATTAAAAATCAAAAGACAGAGAGCTCACTGACTCTAGAAACAAGAACAAGTTCTTATGAATTTCAGGTTGGCAATGTTCTTTCAACACATCTACGTTAAGGAAAAAATTATCAGGCTAGCAGGCGAAGGATTTGGGTCTTGCATATGAGACACTCTGAAGCGGAGACTCCTTCAGAGGAAACATAAGAGATCCCTTGCACACAGAAGGTGGCAGAAGCTTACCTTAAGCCTACACAAAGCTCCATGATCTACTTGCATAGTGAAGTTCATGTACGTGTTCTATTGTGATGATGGTGAGACACTGGAACAGGTTTCCAGAGAAGCTCTGGATGCCCCATCCCCGGCAGTGCTCAAGGCCAGGCTGGATGGGGCTTTGAGCATCCTGGTCTAGTGGAAGGTGTCCCTGCCCATGGCAGGTGGGTTGGAACTAGGTGGTCTTTAAGGCCCCTTCCTCCCAAACCTTTCTACGATTGTATATGTAATCCCCTTTTGTATTAAAAATTAAGCACCTGCATAAATCTATTTCAGATTTAGACCTAAAATATCTGTTATACAAAAAGGGAGAATGATTTACATTATCTTAAGCTTGCAGAAGCATAACACAGTACCACAGAAAAATTAACAGGCTTTTAAAAATACCTTTCTTCTCACTTTTATATAGACTGGTAGAACAATATATTTCATATTATTTCCAGTAACATCTAAATACATCCTAGAAGTGTGGGGTTTTTATAAAGAACACATTTTCTGAACTCTAAAACTTGGAAGAATCAACTACCCATTATCCTCTTCAACATGCTACAAACGCTGAAAAAAATGACTGTGAAGCAGTTATGGCTTCAGTTTATCAAAATCCTTCAGTGTGATCACAAATTTTCATCACCAGTCTATCAAGAATACCACATATGCTATGAAGTTGGAGATCAAACAATGAAAATCTAGGGCACACGTGTATGAATAAAACCATAGTTTTAAGTCACTAAGCTGGAAGATCAACCATTTCCAAGCATGGGAACAGGGGTCTCCCGCAGAGAAGACAGTCACAGTGTGCCAGCTGGTGTCGTGCAAGGCAGCAAGATTCTTCCATCAGGGGCCTCAAAGGCTGAGGAGCAGTTTCATCAAAAAAAAAATATTCAGATTCTGTTCAGTGTGAAAGCCACTGACCCAGTGACTGGCCTCCATCTAACTGTCTCCTAATCACAACACCTTGCCCCTTCAACACTCACAAAACAATTCATATTTTTTACTTGCCATGGTGCTACAGCATACAGGTGAAAGCATGTCTTAATCCTATCCATATATGTACATTGATCAATTTCATGATCAAGCCCAAACAATTTATTTTGGAGAAAAAAAGAAACAGGGGAGAAAAAAAAAAAAAAAAAAGGATCTGCCAATTGAAACAACTTACACCATTTTGTTCCAGAAAGACATGACAGATTTCACTTTTTCAGCTTCACATCCTTTTCACTACCTTATGCATTTTATTCTATTGATACATTGCAATACCACATTTTTGTCCACTTACCACAGTCTGGTGGAAAAACAGATTGCAATCAAATTTATAATTGAAGTAAGATTTAAAGATTTTTACTATAAATTTTTAATTACAGAGTGGACTTTTATCTCATGATTCCCTGTGCCACTATGCTCGTTCATTGTTTGCTTGTTTGTTA
Source organism: Falco peregrinus (assembly GCF_023634155.1). Taxonomy (NCBI): domain Eukaryota; kingdom Metazoa; phylum Chordata; class Aves; order Falconiformes; family Falconidae; genus Falco; species Falco peregrinus. The sequence continues at coordinate 78,469,497 of NC_073723.1, forward strand.
CAGGAGAAATTACATTCTCAAGCATCTTCTGCCAATACCTGGAAAACTATTCCATTGCTCACCATCCTGGAAGACCTGTGGCTGGTCAGACATGGAGTATATTTCCTTGAAGGGAAAACATGTGGACTTCTCAAGGGAAGACTCACATAGTACCAAGACTGTAATCCGAAGTATCCTTTGACACAAGCAAGTGTAACGCAACAACATGTATTTTGAGAAATAATATTTAGATATCAGTCTGCTATATTTTAAAATGTTCTTTTATGATGAAAAAGAAAAAAACACTTCAAAACACTGCAACACAGTGGGTATTTCAGCTTCTCAAAGTATTATATTATCTTACTCTTCAACAACCCACGTCCCCCAGACTGTCATGTTAAATATGGGAGTAATTTATAGACCAGGCTTTGGATCTGGTTTTACAAAAGCAGCCACTCAGAAGATAGATGTCAGTCTCATCAACTTGGCCACTGAGTAACAACCTTCTCCCCAAAAAAGGGGGAGAAGGGAAAGAGAGAGCGCTAGAGTGGAAAAGGTGAAAAATTATTTGCTCCTGTATTCATAAATGCTTGCCCTTACTTCGTAACATATACCTGCACAATTACTATATTTTTTTCCCCTGGTTGTATATAGCATTCAGCAGGGTTAAAAACTTACAGTGTTACATATTTTGCATGTTTCGAATCTCTAAGATGATTTTAATAGAAATGCTAGACACCAGTACTGTTCTCTTTCCAGTTCGCTGCTCTTCACACACAGAGAAATAGATGATCAATGACACTTGCTCATCATAGACCTGACCCATCTCCCAGGGAGTCAGGTGCTAGACACTAGCTCTGCTAATGCATCTGAGAGCATGGTCACTCAGGTGCATTCAAGCAGTCAGAGAGCCTAGCTAGGGCTCAGTGCTCTGCACACACTTATGGGCATGGACATATACTCTGGACATCCATTAACAACCATACAGGTCATTGGAGTACTGCTTAATGGATACAGATCCCTGACATGGGAATTAGATGTTATCACCCACAGACAAACAGGAAACTTTGAAGATGGTCTTTCCCTTGAGACCCCACAATTTTTACCAGACAAGCTCCCTGAGTACCTCTGGCTTTGCCAGGACTACTACCAGCTGCTCCTCTGCCTTACCATTAGTTTGCCAGGCCCATCTCCTCCTCCTGTTACGCCTCCTAACAGTCACTGACAGACGACACACACACAAAACTCAGTAGCCCCCCAAATCCAAAAAACGCCAGTGGCTGGAGATTCCTCTCCTTTCAATGGTCATCAGGAGGGCCACCAAGGGCATTGGAGGCTATACCCAGCACTGCCAGTTACCTCCAGCCAGCTCTCAGACCTCCATTTCTGCTACCACATCCTCTTCCGCTGAGAGACAGCTGAACATGGATTTTCTGGGTTAATTTTCAATCAATTTTGTTCCCTGGCCCAGCTCACCATGTGGCTGGATAAACACTGCTTGCTGGGAGAAGGACAGAAACAGACACTGCGCTTCTGTCAGACTGAAGCAATTCTGGATCCAACCCTGTGTTACCAGCAGCCAGGCACACCAAATTTTGACTTCTCTCAGTGAACCAAGGCCATGACCAGCTTTGACACATTAGAAATTCTATTCAGGTTACCAAATACATTTGTAGATAAACATTCAAAAATTAAAAGGAGATATTTTCATAGTTCATGCAATATATTGTTTAGCTGTTACAGCAATTAAGAAACAGATGGACGACAGGGTGGGGAAGACGAGGGCTGCTGACAGTGGAAACACGATGCGTTGTCTTGGGAGTTCCCCCGAGGAAACCACACTGAAACGGTAAGCCTTCAACAGGGCAAGCAGGATCACTGGTCAGATATCTGCTAACGCAGAGAGCCAAGGGGCCAAATTAATTCCTTCTGTAACCCCAGTGACTTCAAAGGAGCTAGCCCAGAGATGAATTTGGCTTAAGGAATTCTGAAATGGACCCTGACCAATTCCCCCTAAGTAGGATTCACATCTGTGGCTTCTTGTGTTACAAAACTGCCTTGGCTTTGTAATGTTATTATGTCCTTTATCAGCATTTTTATTCATACAGAATGACTAACGAACTCCAAACCAGTAGCACCACCTGACTAATATCAACCACTCTTCAAAGCATTTGTCTTAACACCAGGGGTTATTGTTTTTCCAAGTTGGTGGGTCTCAGCACTGATGACTTCATTGTGTGGTCCGTCTGGTCAAACTTGCTGCTGAAATCCAGCCTTTCACAGCTGAAGGGTAATATTTTAAGTTAGTCATGAGCAGGGTTTCAATGCTAAACTCTACCTCTCCCCCTTTTCCAGTGTGTGTATTTCTGCGATTCCTCTGCAGCCTGTGGATGCCTAAGCGTGGTTTTCTTCTTCCAGCTGTCAGAGAGACACGATTAACGTTGCTTTGTCATGTATCAATAGGCAGCACAGAAACATAAACAGCCAAAAAGCTGTAATGAATTCTAATTATCTTTATATAAAACTGGATTTATAGTGACTGATCATGGTTCCAGCAGTCAAAAGATGTGCAAGAAGTGATTACACAGTCTAGTCTGACTGTTCCTCTCTGCTTCAGCTGTAATTACGCTTTTGGGTGGCTTGGACTAAGCACACCATTTTTACATGTGTCTCTTCTAAACGTTCCAAAAGCAGCGTATCTGCCAAAAAAACACCTCTGCAGCCAAAAGTATGATTTTAATACTCATAAATGCATTGAAGAATGCTGCACTGTTTCAGCAGTCCCAGTAACTTCAGCAGGCAGAAAGGTACCACTCAGCATGGGCAAAGGCATCACTGTTGGGCCTACAAGCATCCACAGGGCCCTTTGAACATGACCTATATTTTTTTTTCCAAGGTCTGAACAAAACCGCGTTAATTCCAAACCCTCTGTCCTTCCCTCCTGAAGCTTTGCTGTGACAGTGTGAGTGGCTGAAAGAATTGTTTGAATCTGTTTTTTCTTCCACATTGCTTTTTTCCTTGCAATTTTTCTATATATCTTACATGACATTCTGTTTTTCATCAGACAGACAGATTTTCAAGACTGGGTTGCTAAAGCACAACTCAGTCACATTTTAGGAGAAAAATATATATATATTAAAAAAAAATGGTATGAAGGTAACACTCTGTTAACAACATCTGCTCCCAGCTTAATTTCAGGAGATCATGTGCCTTTTACCATTCTCTTCATATAAATTAATTCAAATTCATAGCAAAAATCAGTGACTATCAGCAAAACAAACTACTTCAGCTTCTATGCTCCAAGTGTATGAAATAGGTAGTTTGTGTGGCAGAGGTTCTATTTTCTATCTTGTTAATAAGTTCATTACCTCTGGCTCATTGCTTTCATTAAGGAAGTACATCTGGCTGCTTTAAAGAATGTATGATTAATATTTTATACGTGATTTTGCTCATAATTTCAGAATTAAATGAAAATCAGTTCACAATGGAAGGCAAAACTGAAACTGAGGAACACAGAAATTGCCATATTAAATCAGAGTGGAGGCACTATCGCTTGACAGCTGCACAGCCCAGCTGCTCAAGGGCCAGCTGCAAGACCTCCATCACAGACAGAAGTGGGATAATCAGCCAGCATCCTGAGGTGCATCTTGATCTCTTAACAGATAAGAGATTGGATTAGGACTGTATCTTCATGAACAGTAACCAGACAGAGATTTACAGGGGAATGAGGAGGATTCGTGGAGGGGGGGGGCAGATTTAATCCCTTTCCTTAGGTATTTCCCTGTGTCCAAAAGCTTAGCAAAAGTAAAAAGAAATGACTATCATTTCATTCCAGCTCCCCTCCAGTTCAAGTTTGAAAGTAGCATAAGAGGGAGCATCCTATGAATATGAGGCTGTCTGGAAACTCACTACAGACTGGGGAGGGGGTATACCTACTCCTGTCTTACTCAGGGACATCTCTACAAGACCTGTAGAGCTTTCCTATTCTCTCCACATGCTCTGAAATACTGAAGGAAAATGAAGGGTATCTTTACCAGTGAGCTGAAAAAAACATACTTCTCCTCCTGTCTCACTAAATCCATTATCTGAAATCATTGTATAAGTTACAGGCCTCTATAAATAAAAAGTAAGTGTAATTCTCACATACCTAACTAGGAAAACACACATGTGCCTCATTTCATGACTTAGAGCTAATCATTTATCAGTTGCTGTAGTGCTGTTATCTACTATCTAAATAACATGGAGAATTACCACTATCAGTGTCCTAGTGCTGATATATTATCCCTATCAGGAGTAATTATTTGGTTTCACATGCAGAGTTTCAGTCAGTATCTGGGGTCTATGCCAATAGGCACTCAACATCAAATAAAAGGGCAGTCATGATATAAGCAGACCTTTATCATTCTTGCCCTAACTACCAGTAAATCACTGAGAACTTTGTGGCTTTTCTTTAGGACTTTTAGCAAAAAATATCTTTAGAAAATAAAAAGGCAAAAAAAGTCTTTCCAATGCTTATAAATTCCTGAAGAAAGCTGAGGCTTCTCTTTTCAACTAGGTATCTAATCATTCATGGTCTTAGTAAACAAAAATTATAGCAATTCATTTCAAAACACTGGACTACCTTAAAGATTTTCCTAGTATCCAAAGCAAACAAATACACTAGCAAAATTAATCATAATATTTTAAAACTAAACAGGAATTTCTTATGTGATATACAAACTGGAATGCCTCTGAATTCTTCAATTCAATTAGCTCAAGATTCTGAGATTCCTAAATTAGAGCTACCAATAAAAATCTGTTTTCCTGCAAATTTCATTATCATCTACATTAAGAAGTCATAGGGGACAAAGTCAGATTTGGTTTAACCAAGTCAAATTTGACATCTGTAACTCTGCCTTCAAAAGTCACAGGAAATTCACTGAAAGGGGACTAAATCACACAAGTTGTGGCGGGTTTTTTTGGTTGGTTGGTGGCTGGTTTAGGGTCTTTCTGCACACAAATGAGTAAAATACTTTACCACTAACCCTCTCCTCAAAAATAAAGGTAACTCAAGACCTCTCTCAGGTCAGCTAATAGAACAGGGTTGCTATCGGACAAAGAAATCTGAGTAAAGTAGGTACATGATGCATCTGTGGAAAAGCTGCATCTCAGAGCTTTCATCAATCTGAAATTTAACTTTTTAGTCAAATTTATTCTGGGGAGTCATAAGGTAGGGATGAGCCAAACCCTGTCCCCTGGCTCCCTCAGTCTGCGACCAAGCACCAGAGCAAAAATCCATTCTTACAGATAGCTTATTTTATTCAAGCTACTAAACAAATGGAGGAAACAACTGAAGAAACTGAGTGAATTCTGGTACTCAAGCCATTGAAACTAAAGCTACCGCAAAATAAGCTTCTTTTTCTCTGCTTGAAAGGATTTGCAGGATATCCTTTACCACAGTGAATACAAAAATAAAGTGAAGCATCCCAATGTCGGCCCTGTTACCAGGCTTCAGAAGACAATCCAGCCACAGGACAAAACGCAAGTCTCAGGAGGATGCTACTTGTCTTTTATGTGATTGGTCCCCCAGGAGAGAAGCACCATGTAATTCTTGCTCTGTCTGATATGCTATCTATAGGTTATGCAAAGCAATCCAAAAAGATAAAAATAAATCCCTTGATAAGCACGTAACAATTATAATCCTAAGTATTTTTATACATTCAGAAAAGATGTTAGCTTCTAGAGACTATTTATTGTATCTTAATCCTTATCAATACACTCCTTGATGTTTATATTATAATAAGACAGTGGAAGTACTTACGGTTCCTTCAATTAGTAATTAAGAGCTGCATTCATACCAAGATCTTCACTATCGCACCACTTACGCCAGCATCCCAATTCTGCACCGCTATGAGTTAACTTCACAGCTCATAGCATCCAAAGAGGAGCAAAAAAAGCTGGCGAAGGGTCTAGAGCACAAGTCTTACAAGGAACAGCTGAGGGAAGTAGGAAGTGGAGAAAAAGGAGGCTCAGAGGAGACATCATTGCTCTCTACATCTACCTGAAACGAGGTTGGAGCGAGGTGGATATCAGTCTCCTTTCCCAAGTAACAAACCGATTGGACAAGAGGAAATGGACTCAAAGTTGCACCAGGGGAGGTTTAGATTGGACTTTAAGGAAAAATTCCTTCACTGAAAGGGTGATCAAGCACTGGAACAGGCTGCCCAAGGAAGTGATGGAGTCACCATCCCTAGAGGTATTTAAAAGACCTGTAGATGTGGCACTTAGGGACATGGCTTTAGTGGTAGGCTTGGCAGTGTTAGTTTAACAGTTGGACCTGATGATTCTAAAGTTCTTTTCTACTCTACATGATTCTATAATTTACACTTTGCTACTCTCCGCTAGAAGTCTTCTGTCAGCTCCTCAAGAGGGTCACATGCTCAAGCATAGCTCCCTTTATGAACTCATTCACTACACATAAGATTTAAATAAATATTTGATAGGTAAGTTTCATTAGTTACTACCACTGAATCCTCACCAGGATCATGACAGCACTGTATCCAGAAAACTGAAAGTTAATAATTTAGAAATAGGAGGGGCTGGAGGAGAGAGATGGGCTGGGGAAAGACAGAAAAATGAAATACAGCTTATTATCCTATGTGATTTACACATACATTTCACTTCCAGCAAAAGAGTCCTCTGTTCTGGAAAGATTAATACCAACTTTCAAGAGAAGCATTAGAGTTTTACACTGCAAAATACAAAACAGTGCCCTAAAATAAGTAGATACTGATTTTTTAAGTGCCTAGCCATTAGTAGAAGACGATATATTGAACATTATACCAAACTCTGACAACTCCATAAGGTTAAGATTTAGAGGGAGAGACTTAATGTTAAGGAAATACTTTTACTGAGGAATCTGTTCCCCACAAGTTCAATCTTTCAAGTAACATATGTCAAAAGACCACAAAGGTAGGGGTGTATGTTTATGTTACAAATAATGATGGTATCACTTACCAAGTGAGACTCTCTTCAGTAATACCTAATGAGCGGTTCCAGAAATCCAGCAAAAACAGAGTGGCTGCTACTGGAAGATAATTTATATACAGTCTTTACCTGAGTGCAATTGTGTCATGATTGATTAATGCATATGCTTCTGTGCATATATATATATATATATATGTGATTACATAGGGTGTGCTCTATGTATGTATATATGCACATGCATGAACATTTAGCTAGGAATAAATCATCCACGTTTTTGAGTAAAACAAAATGAAGTTGTGGGGGTGGTGGTTTTTTTTTTGGGGGGGTGGGTGGGTGGGTTTTTTTTTAAGGGAGTTGGTTAGTTGCTTCCAATTTTTAAAAGAGATGGCAGCATATTGCACAGTCATAACTGGAATATCCAGGAATGAAATACCTCATACAGATTAAACCACATAAAACACTATTCCAGTTAATGCTTTCCTAACACAAAAAGTAGCCTCCAAAACCCCTAAAGAATATATGCTGAAGAAAACCATGCAAACAAAATGAGGTTCTCTAATGGGACATAAACTCTCCCTTCTCAGCTGAAGTATTTTAATGCAAATGTTGTTTCTATTGGACTTTGCCAGCTATTCATTATTTCACCACTTCTTTTTCTTAATTGTAAGCAAGGCCTAAGACTCTTCAAGCAGCAGAATACTGATGCCATGGTACTATTAACACCTATGTACATCTAAGAAGAGGAAGGATGAGGATTCGTTTAAGCTGATTACAAAAGAGGAAATAAATCTCAGATATCTAGGTACTGTATCACCTGGTCAAACATGAAATGAAAGATGAAAATATATCACAATATTTCAAATACTGTTTTTAAAGAAGTCTTTACTTTGCAGTCCTTGTAATACGTGCCATTTTGGTACCATTTTCGTATTCTCTCTCTGAGAAATTCTTTCCATTCTGTAAAATTACTGATGGCCCAAAGAGGTAAGTGATGCCACTCATCTTTTCCACTCCAACGTGTACATCTATATAGGCTCAGAGCACGTTTCGACAGCTTCTTACTAAGGGAAATAATATATATATAATTTCTGGGTTTTCTGCAGAAGAAATCTTTGTCATGTAGTCACCGGCCTATGTCTAAGCTGCTCTTTATTCACAAAGGTTTTTTTCCCCATAGACTGGAGCTAATGCAGAACATGTTTTGATTTTTTTTAATGCCTAGGGTAGTACGCATGCTTCAGATTTTTATAAAGATTAAGCATGTGACCACACTTGCTTACAACAAAATATCAATACATGGATAATTATCCAGGCTGTAAATAATTACATTTCTTGTCCTTTGGGGAATTTCCACAGGCATTAAAATTCAATGTCTCTCGGCGTGGAGATGGTTTGGTTTTGGGGGGTGAGGGGGTTGGTACAACTGATGACAGCTGTCTCAGTTTTAGCCACTGCTAAAAAGACTACACTACTGGTGATAAAACAACGTACTGAAATGCACTAAAATACAGAAATTTACTTTGTATTTATGATGTACATCTGTTATTCCTATTTCTTTATGAAGTCTCCCCTGCAATGACTTCTCTCTATGGGTTCCTCTCAATGCTTCCTTTTGTTTCCCTGCCACTGTACTTCATCTACTTGCTTCTCTCTGCACTGAGTGTATCCCATAGTATGTGCTGGAAGACACTTCTCAGTTTCCTTTTCAATTTAACTGCCACAGCTGGAGGTGTTCACATCTCCATCACTGAAGGAATAAGCTGAATTTGCTGCACCTATGACTCAAGGTATGATCAAACGCAGATCCCAAATCAATCAACCTGACAGCTGCTTCTACAACTGACTTAATGACTAAAAAGCCAGATCAAAACATTATACAAATTTCCTAACTCCTTGATGATCAGCATTGCCTCCATGGGTGGGACCTCCTGGTTGGCAGGAATCAAATTGTTTTCACCTGATTTTCCTATTTGTTTGGTACTTGGAGACTAATCTAGGCAGTGAAATTCATTACATACAGAAATAACATCCATTATTTTAAGGTGTGCAGGGAAAGGGAGAAGAAAGGTGAAACGTGGGAAGACTCTCTAACAACAAAAATGAAACTACATTAATACTGGGATGTAAGTCTAAAATCCCTCTCACAAAATTTGAAATAGAAAACTTGACCAAAACTAAGTGAACCAACACCACCAGGTTGCCCATAAGTAACTAACTAATAAGCCACTGAATTTTCTAACAATTGTACTATGTATGGAAAAGAGTGGCATTTGCTTGAACTCCTGCAAGGCAGGTAACATTACAAGTCAGAAAGTAACCTTCATATGGCAAACGTAGCAGTCGTGTATTTCAGAGAGACCTGTGCAAATATTGTCTACTCTAACCTAAAAACTCCACTTTTTTGCGTGCTCCACTTCAGGACTCCTCAAATGGATATGGGAATTCACACATTTTTTTCATTGCTGAACAATTCCTTAATTTGGTTTTGTGTTGAAATACAATGATTTACAGAACAGCAGGAAAATTAAATACATTACTAACCAAATGAAAAGTCAAAACAAAATAGTAAAACCTCTCATATAGTATCAAATCATTTACTCTGATATACTCCTAAAAAGCTTATTCATCTGCTACGGGACACTTATGTCACCATGAGTTAAAAAAAAAAAAGATAAGAACAATTTAGCTCCACTCAAGAACAGAGAGGGATGGTAGCTGAGTTCACTCAAAAAAACAGTAATGATTAACAAAATCAATAAAACCAATACCAGTTTCTGCAAGTATATTTATGATATAAAACACATATCGAAATAAAGCACACACAAAAAAGAGAACATAATGAAAAAAATAGTTCATTTCATATTCATTATTTAGCAACACCAACATTATTCATTTATTAAGGAAGAAGAGATTACATCCCAGCTCCACTGGAATTCCAGCAGTAAGGATCTGCCTTAATTTGTAGCAGACCTTGTGTATATAGTTCAATAAAATTTGCTTGCTTTTGCTGCTTGTATTTCAGAGTCCCCAAAACATAAAATGCATTCAAGCAGCAGAATTGTTGATTTGTGGTCAGAACACTAGCACTCATTTTGATAGCTTGTTCGTTGTTTCAGCAGTTTTGTCTCCTTTTTTATTTCTTAATGATATAATACTATTACCATGAAAATTGAAAGTATTACCATTTTCAGACACTTTACCTAACTAAATTTCTTAGGAGGGGCATAAACTGATTAACAGCAGGTTATTTTAAAAAGGGATTCATTTTGCACATAACTGGATGAAGTTTTTCTTTAGAAAAGAAAAAGAAATTCATTACCTTGATAAAGAATCTTTGCAAAGAACAAAATAATTACAGTCTGAAAATAAAATTGTGGAAAATAGTAAGAAAAAGTTGGCCAGAAAAACTACCCAACACAGGTGTGCTGCCATAATCAGTGCATGCTATTGGAGCACTGGTACGTGGTTGGTTGCAATCGGGTGAAAACTGAGGAATGCGGATTAAGGCAATTGCAGATCAGAATTCCACGTTGCATTAAGTAAACTTTTGTTAACAACACTGGACAAATATCTCGGTCACCTCACCCCTCACGTGGTCAAGAAAAGAAATTCCTTCAGCTTCTGTGTTCAAGACTGCAGCTGTGAAGAACCCTCGGCCTGAGAAAAATCAATGATCGAGATCGATCTTCTTGTGGTTTCAATGACACAGGTGACTTCCAGGTGACTCCAGTTAGCCCCATAGCATAGCACTCTCGTACCCTGCAAGCTCAACCAGGCATGGATAATCAAAACATTTTTGGCTGCTGAAATGTAACTAACAAAATGTTGGTCTATATTTGAGACTAATTCTTTGACAACTGAAATTTCTTTTTCACCTACATTAACCAAGAGAAAAATTAGCAATGCCCAGGATGAAGGGCACCCTCCCCAGCCCCTATGGCTGCAGCTGGGGAGTTGGAGGTCCAGAGCTTCATGCCCAGTCCACCTAGCTGGGCACCTGTATTTGGCTTTACTTTTGCTCTTTTAAGGTATATGGTAACATTTAAGAGATTTGCAGTGTTAAATTTTTCCGGACTAGACCAGAAGAGGTTAATGAAATAGCTGAAACATGTCACCTACATATGCGTAAATGGAAAGAGCAACTACAAGCCAGGTTTCTGTACAGGTCTTTATCTGCACATTTGACACTCGACTAGAAACTTGGACCTAGTCCCGGGCTGATAAAAAAAAAAAAATAAAGGAAAAAAAAATACCTGAGACCCCCTCTACAGTTTCCCTGGACTGACAGACCTCCAATATTTCCTTCAGTCTCCTGTCACTCTCCTGGCCCCTTCCAACATGCCTGAAGGCCACCTGGCACATGGTCAACATCCTCAGACTTTGCAGGCCTCAGACTGTTCACCTGGTCTTCCTGTACACTTCTCAAAGACTGAGCCTTAATTTAAAAGCTCTCTTTTCCATTTTCTATTTTCAGCCAGCTACTTCTCCCCTCTGCCTCAAAAGAAACACATTTTTTTAACCCCTCTGACTCAGAAGTGGTGTTGTACAAAATTTCTGAGGGGAATTGGCAGTTACTTGTACCTTCATCGGACCATCATAATTATTAATTTTACACAGTTTTACTGGTTCAATTTGTTTTGCTTTCTTAACTATCTTTTCCTCTATATGCATTTGGATTACAAAAACAGCTTTTGCGAGCCAAGCAACACCAGTCCCACCACTGCTTTTGCCTCGGGAGACTTGGTGGAAATGTTAATCATCCCACACCAATAAACAGAAAATGCTCCCAATGCATGGACACACTTTCAATACTAAAAAGACATGGGATTTTTGACACTCTGGTATCACTATAAGCCTTTGATATGGTTGTCAACCTTGTTTTGTAAGACCACATTAAACTCTGATAGGCAGTAAGTCCAAGAGAAAATATACATCATTGAATTGTATTTCTCCCACTCTGGCAATTCAAGTATACAAGTTTCAGAAGAAATTATCTGGACACAAATGAAACTGAACTAATAAACAGGCTTGAAGACAAACTTAGAGATAAATTTTAGTTTCATTGCAGTCAAAATTCAATGGCATGTTGAACAGCAGGAATGAAGACGAGATTGTCTTGGATGCATCTCAGTCATGCAACAAAAAAGAGGGGAAAAAAAGACAACGCCGAAATGTGGTTAGAAACAAACAGTAGGGATTGGTTCAGCCCCTAGAAGTTGAATCAAATTTTCTTGTTCTGCTTTGAAATATGAGAAAGAGCAGATTCACTTTAAGTCAGTCCTAGATTTCAGCAACAGAAAAAAAATTATGCTTGTCTAAAAGCATCTGACAAAATCATAACGTAAATCTGACTGTGACAAAGAACACTCCTCTCTCTTCCATTTTTTTCTTCATAAGCATTAAATGCAGAGCAACGCCAACAGCTGGAGCAGTCAGTGGTTAAGTTCAGCAGAAGAATAATGCCACCCCAACCCTACACTGTGCAGTTTACAGCTTTCTGCCTGTCTAGACTCAAGGGAGTGTAAGATTTATCATAGATTAATAAAGCCACTGCTAAATCTGGCATTGCTGCGGCTCAGCCACACAACACCAAGCTGTCAGAAGAATGTTCCCACATTTACAGCCTCTGCTTTCTCCCTGAAAGCACGCTAACTCCAAGACCAGCCATGGGCTGCAGACTCTTACTCTTGTCTTGGGTACAAAACATGTCAGTGAGGGTATTCGACATCTTCAAAGCTTGACATTACACAATGCTGTCAAACTCTGCTGCTCAGAAATCTTGGTGTGTTTTTGTTGTTGGTGGTGGGGTTTTTTTTTAATCAAAATATCTTAAAATTAGCAAATCAGGAATTATTTTACTTCCCATTTCAATTCTTACGAGACATTCAGAAACATTTTCATGACCCAAGACCTTGATATTTAAAAAATTCCTTCTAATTAAAATTTAACCCAGATTTTCACCCAAACACCTTGCCCTCCCTGAGACCGATTTTATTAAAAGAAATGAGGTTTATTAAAGCACTTGTAAGTATTGTCAACAATGAGTATCATTCAACTCTTCTTGTAGCTTCTAGGAAAAAGAGAACTGGGATGCGAGCCAGACCTGGGGAATGCCTGGTCTCACACACCCTCTCTCAGGCTGGGGGCAGCAGCAGCTCCAGGAGAGCAAGGGGCAAGGTCCATGACACCAGTGCCTCACCACCTTCGCCTCTCAATCTGAATGAGCAACGGGTTGCTTTTGGTCTCAAGTGTGGAGTTTAATACCTTTATTGATGATTAAAAATGCGTCCCCTAGTGAAAGGGCAACAAGTCTGTAGGAGATTGCAACCTAGTGTGAAAGATCTTATTTAATGTGAAGTAATGAACCTTCCTGAGATTCTACCACTAGTTGTGCCACTTTAGTGCTGCGTTTTGCACTGCTCCTTAATATTATAGCACCATTTTTGTTTCTTAGAAACAAGTTTATCCCTCAGAACACAGCCTGGGAGGAGAAAATAATAAAAGAAAAAGAATGCAAAAGAGAATGAAAGCAAAAAGTGCCAAATGTGTGTTGGCTGCTTTTGGCAAATGTATTCTTTTCCGTGCATTATGCTAAGTACTGTTCAGCACATTTCCGAGCTGCTGAGATACGAAGGAATTGTCTGTAGCAGAAAGTACTTTCTATCCGTGTTACACGGTCTACATTATATAAAGCTACTTGTATTCAAAGGAATGAATGGCAATGCCTACTCGGGGTGGAGGTGGTACATGTACAACCACAGCTCCCTGTTTTCCCCAGAACAAAAAACTTCTATCACTCATCCCTGGAACACTGCAGCTGAACGGTAGCAATCCCAGTTACACACTAAAGCCCCTGGGCCAGGCGCAAAGACCGTGCCCTGACTCCCTTCCCATCAGTAACGCTTCAGTCCAGGAACAGTTCCTGATAGCAAGTCAGATATCCATGACACAAGTTTGCAGAGTTTAAATCAATAAATTGTGAATTTACTCATTCTGTTTACTGCAATTTCCAGAAGAGTCAGAACTTGGAAAAAGATGAGATAGATTCAGACTTTACTCACACCCTTGAAAGTCTGGCATGATTAAAGTCCATGCAAATTCTGGTTAGTTACTCTAGTAGAAATGGCAGCAAATCTTGCTTTAGGCATATTAACTACGTAGCCAAACACACAAGAGATTTCTGAATGAAATCTGAGTCTTAAACAATAGCACCAAAATATACATCTCCAGCAGCTGGTGGATGGTCGAGGCAGAGGCCCACCCACTAGGCTTTTCCTTGAAAGTGGGAAACAGGCACCCCTCAGCCAAAGGAAGAGCTTCACACATTACAAAGCAAAGCATGGTACGCAAAGAAGATACACACAGATGACAAAGAAAACAAGAAAACCAAGCCTCAGACACAGGACTGAAACCACGATGTATTGATGCATAACAGCTACAAAATTACTGTATGTAAGGAAAATCTTCCTGAGTGTATTAACAGCCTGATTGACAGCTACCACCGGACTACTGGCTCTACCAGCTACTGCTCAGAAGCAGTAGTTCAGCTTTCCTTCAAACATCTTTCCATATAACAAGAAAACAACATATATGCTGAAATGAAAGGGGGGTATAACAGGAAGGCTGCCAGACAGCACCTATGGAAGTTGAAGGACAGGGATGATGTTTGCAAGTAAAGGAGGAAGAATATGGAAATTAACACCAAGCTGCATGACATGGAGCTCATAAATACCATAAAATAATAAGCCCATAAATACCATAAAAAAATGCTTGCAAGTAAATATTCAGGAAAGCACAAAGAAGTAAGCTCTGTCACAAACTGAAAAAATAAAACAACACACCATGAATGCCAGTGATTTTATCTTTAAGAAAAATGTAGTCCAAATTTACATGACCTATGTGGAAAAGCAATTTTCCCTGGGCTTTCATACACCATTTTCTCTTTGCTTCTTTTGTTTCCATCCTTTCTTACAAACATACCTGCCACACTGGGCAACTAACAGAAACACTGAGCACTGATCTATCTGCTTTGGCTGAGGCATCAGTGTATTCCACTGAAACTTAACCTGACACAAATGCAGTAACGTCTCTATAACCTATATGGCTTTCATCTATTCTCTACCAAAAAACCAAATAAATAAGGTCTAAGAAATACCTGCTTTGTATTGATTTAAATGGCAAGTCAAGTCTGTTAGGAAGTCAACTTTTCATACAATTTCATATTTTTACATATATATATAGAGAGAGATATAAATATATATTAAAAAAATAAACAAAAAAAAAAAAAAAAAAAAAAGAAACCCCCAAACCAACCAACAAAAAAACCCCAAACCAAAAACAAAACCAAACCCCAACAAAAAACAATTACTAAAACACTAAGGATTGTCATTAAATGGCATTCTGGCACACATGCTTGCTTCATTCCAGGCAGCAAAAAAATCTTTTGCAAGGAAATACCAAATAAAATATTTATGAGCCTTCTCCAAGTTGCAAATTTCCCAAGCTCCTACATTTTGTAATGTTAGGAAATTGCTACTATAAACAGCCTAAATCTGCCAGAAAATAAACATAATTGAGGCTAACTAAGGGAGGGCCAGGCTTCTTCCTCATTCCCCAGCTCTCAGGTGGTTCCTGCCATGAGGACAACCTGTCATGGGGACAGGACTGACCACAGGCGCTACCTTGGCACCGGTGGGGCTGGGGACTACAGCAAGGTCACCTCCCCCCTGGAGAGCTGCGAGGAGGAGGTGTGGGCAGTAGCCGTGTGCTGGGACAGAGTGGTCACCAACAGCCCAGGGAGCCAGAGCCCCAGTGGCCAGGGGCCTGTTGCTCACCTGGAAGGGCACAGTGTTTCCCAAGTACTTAGTCTGCAGCTTTTCATCTGCACATACATGGGTTTTGATTCTTAAGCATCAGATGCAATGTCACTTTATCTTAAAGACAAGAATAAAAATGATTCTGCTGTTTGGTTGTTTTGTGGTGGTTTTTTTTAATTATTATTATTATTTTAATTTTTTAGCTAACGTCATCTCTAGCTCCAGGTAGAGGCAAGAAGAAATCCAACCATTTCATAGTGGCTTCTTCAAAACTTCACAGCACATACACTCAGTAGCTTTATTTACTCAATAGTTCAAAGTTTCATTTCATATCAACAATGTCCCAGACAATTCCTTTCATTATTTTAAGAAAAGCTAAAGATGGAAACTTTTCATGTAGCCTCCACTTATATTACTGTGGCAAGGAATGGCATTTCCACCACCCTGCAAACACAGGGGCTTTGTTAAAACGTGGCCGTACAAAGGGAATGCAACAGAGTGTTCATTGACTCTTTGCCGGAGCTATTTGGGCTGGCAGCAACGTTTGACTGATTGGGCAGAGGCTTCTCCAAAGACAAGATGCTTGTAACACGCCAAGGGCCTCTCACACAAAAGACACTACTTTACAATGCCAGTCAGCACTCCCGTTCTGTTTCTTTCTCAAGGATCCTAAGTCAGGCCAACATTTGTGCTTACCAGAGAAGACCAAAGACTATTCTTTTCTTTTGGAGGCAATTACCCTAAAATATGTTCTCCAAAAGAAATCGGCTGTAAGGCAACTGGAAGGGTCCCAGGGAGCTAGCTGTGCTACCACCCACAAGGGACAGCAAAAGCTGATACCGAAGATCAGAGACTGGGACTCAAAACAACATCTATGCCATAATACATATTTTTTCAAGTGCTCAGTCATCAATCATGGAAACTGAAAAGTTCCCTGAATCAGAAATTTTACAAAGCTTTTTCTCAAACAAAAATCTTGGAGGTGGGGAGGAGTCATCAAACCTCTTTCTGGGCCTCACCTTGCAAATACAGTAATAATTATTTCTGGTTCATGGAACAAAACAATCATCTATAATACATAATATTAATTGGGATAGCTTAGTGCAAATATCTAGCTATTTTGGGGTGGTGGGTTTATTTTTTTTCAAAACTACACTGTATACCTTATCATTCCTTGACAAGCAGACCAGAGAATCCTGAACTACCTATATTTTGCAAGTTGGTACCACATCCCAGATGGTGCTTTCTTGTTTCAAAGGAGCTTGTGAAGCCCCATAAACTAAGAAAAAAGTAGTTCTGGATGCTATAGCACCTTAAAAATTATTCTGTTGCTACAATTTTATAAGCAATTCAGACAGTCTGGCATTGTTTGCAAGCCCAGATCTGATCTCTGTTAACGCTTTTTATTTTCATCCTTAACCTTGCAATTTAATGGCCACAGGTTACACAGAACTTGAACTCATCACATATTTCTTGTTGGCCTCTTATTGGGGAAGGTTATTTACACAAACACATTACTTCAATAGAGTACAACTGCAAGAAAAAAAAATAATAATCAGGTAAAACAGTCTTTAAGTAAAATGATATGAAGACCTCTTAGTTATAAATAGGTTAGAGATGCTGGTTTATACAAATATAAGCAGCAATTTGATTAAAGTGTCATTTGCTCCTGCCTTGAGCTTTCCCTAGAATGACCACATCAATACATCTTAGGAAATTCATTTTTCATCTTCAAATGCCTTTACAAACACTAAGCAGATCCTTCTAACAAACACAACAGAAAGCCAACATCAACATGCATAAACACACAGCAATTCAGCAACATCAACACAATGCATTACTCTAGGATTTACTAAGACTTTTTCTTTTCCTAGCCCTGATTTCCTCTCCCCCTCTTTCTCTATTTCTGACCCTCTCCTGGCCACACAGTTTGCTACTGCTGACATTCCCCAGGCAGCAAGGGAAGCACCTGGGAGGCAGGTGGATGGGCAGGCTACACACAAGGTCTGCAGCCAACAGGCACGCAGAACCTCAGCTTCCTCCCACGGGCAGCCCCACCACCACACAGCCGCTCTTACAGCTGCGGTACTGTTTCTTCTCATCCACTGCGTATCACCTTGGTACTTTCGGTGCTGTCCCACCACCCTTATCTTATAGCCATATTTAAAGCTTCCTCAAGCCCTTAAAATCAGCATCCAGCGATGCCAGTGATTTAGAGGCTCAGCTATGCTTTCAAGGAGAAACGTATTTGCTGCCTTATTTGCAAGTTTTATAAATGACTCTAAACCACTGTGTACTGATTTATATTGCACATTTCACAGCTCTTCATAAGTAAGTCTAAATTTCTCTGTCCCAACCTCTATCCTCATTCTGTAGAGGCTGCTGTGAAAAAGCTCTGTAAGTAACAGAAAGAGACCACCATCATCTGCAATGCTCTATGTAATATCAGAAAGAAGACAGCATAGCTGTAAAACCTCCATCTGCAATGCCGCTAGCTGCAGGAAGCTATACAGAAAGTGGAGAATAAGAGCAAAGGACACACAATGGATTCACAAAGACAATGCAAGAGAAAGTCAAGCAATGTGCAAGAGCAACACAAAACCAGGTAGCTGGACAAAGTATGCAGCTGCATGCAAGACAGGATCATCTTTGAGAAATTTCTCCAGGAAACTGCAACTCCACAAAATCCATCTACAGTTTAATAGAATACACAATTAAAAATAAAATTTAAACCAGGATTTTATTCCCACAGAGAAAAAACAATAAAGACTTTGGCTACAACACCCCCAAAAGAACAAAGAGTTTTATTAAATTAGAAGTGCCTGCCAAGTTATAAGTTTTCTAAAAAGAAGGGAATTAAGAAAAAAGTTTTTAAATAAGAAAAGGCGGCAATTTGTTTTGAAACATGAATCCAGCTGACTTAGAATCTGATTGAAAGAAAATTATAGATCACAGTAAACATCATGGGTAAAAATAAGGAATAATCAGAGACCCTTTAAAAAGAAAAAAGTCAAACAAAACAGGCTATCCATAAAACCAATAATTCTGAGCCACTTCCATGCCAGCCGTAATTGCCACGTTGCAAAATACATTTCTCAAAGATATTCAACTTTTTTGTGAAGTTTGCCAAATAACTATTGGAAAGCAGAAAGAGCAGAAAGGGATCCTCAAGAAAATAAGTTAGAAGTATCATTGTGAAAAGAAGTATTGTGTTGTGGAATTCAAAATACATACCACATCGATGTTAAAAGTTACAGTAAAAAAATTATACAGGACTGTACTGTCTCTTTCAATGCTGAAAACATATAAAAATGCCCAAAGTCCATTTTCAAGCTTACATCAAAAACTAATGCTGGTATTCAAACCTGAACATGCTCCACCTGCTTTTAGCATGGACAGGTCTCCAGAAAGCACCACGTGCAGTCACCTGTGGGTGGAGAACCAGACCTCTACTGTACCAATTAACTCTACAGTTTCCTCTCCTACAAATGTCAATCAGGCATCTGAAATTACAGCAGAATCATGTAAATAGACATAAACATGAAGAGGTTAACTTCCTTTTTAGAAAGCGTATGGTGCAGAACTAGGCTGAAAGGGCAAACACTGCATTGTATATTTTAGCTATATAGCATGAGATTCATACAGCACGGAGTTAAATTTTTTAAACCAAATTAAGACAGAATATAAATTAGCGACGGGAGTCAGCAGCCACCACTTCTTGGGATGGATAGTCTACAGCTTAATTTCATATGACCAATGGCTACTTTTCTGTATGCTATCATCAGATACCATAAAGATATGCATTAACATGTGGCCAGCAGAAGGGTGTTCAAAAGGGTTCACTGGCCCTCAGTAAAGGAGCCAGTTTCCTGCTTCTGCCCTACAGCACATGGCAGTAACCCATGCAAGTATCAACAATTATCTGTCAACAAAACTCGAGAAAGAATGTTATGCTTCAAGTAACATATGTACTCCACACAAATTTCTAGAATACAGATTATGCAAAAAACCAAAGCACATAGATATATCCCATTAGGTTAAAATTAGATTTGATATGCTTTATATTATATAAATATTTGCTGGACATTTAATCCTCTTTCCCGTGCCCCTAATCTGTCCTCTTCTCCTCTGCCCTGACCTTCCCATAGTATCAAGTTTACAAACCAACTTTAGTGTGCTCTTCAGAGTCCATTCCCCTTTTGGGAAAGGATATGTAAAATGCGTCAGGTTTGTCTGCAAAGATGCCTTTCTCATAGTAACTTTTAAAATGTCTGTTCTGCTGCTAAGATTTTGTTCCTTCTCTAAAAACCATTCACAGCTTCTTCCAGAAAGAAGAGGGATGATATATGGTAAAAATAAAAGGGGCAGAAATAAAAGGGGGGCAGCAGGTAAGAAAAGCACTAGTGCAAAACTCCCCAATCAGATCTTCCATTCAACTGTTGTATCAAAAGCCTTGTATCAGTCACTTGTTCTGCAGCCATCACCATTCTCAGACCTCCAGTGGCATTATCACTTCCTTTTTACAAAACCTGTGGCAAACAGTTTAGTATTGAGAGTTATAATGGCTTAACGATGCTTATGCAGATTAGGTACACAACACAGATTAGATAACACATAATGCAGAAGACTGAGTCTCAAGATTAAGGTCTAGATTTACCATCTCTTATGTCTGAGGTGTTTAAACTCTGGGTTTGGAAAAGCCTATTGAAGGGAAACAGCTTCAGATCTCAGAACTGGGCTCAGGTTCTCTCAGTGGTGAATGTCTCCAGCATTTCAGCTGGGACCCCATCCTCAGCTGCAAATGAAACAGCTGGAATTAATCAACATCTCTCCATATACAAGCCTTCATCCCCACAGCGAGGAAGAAAAAAAAAAAACACACAAAAAAACACCACCATGCAGGAAATCCAGCTTTTGTGTTTGTTCACAAGGCAGATAAAATGAGCTGTCATCCTTTCTCACAGCAGGAAAGAGTAAGGACAGCTCAGATGAAAGCGCTGACAGGCCTGGCGGCGGGCGCTGGGCGATGTGACCCTGTAAGCACCGTGTGTTCGCAGAAGACCACCAGACACAGAGATAAAACATTGTTTAACATCAGGTACATTCACAAGGACTAAATACAACCAGTTTACCCAGCATTGCTCAGCTCCAGAGAATTAGTTCATTCATTTATTTTATATGCTATCACAAACGAATAATTACGAAAAGTAGAAAGGAAAAAAAAAAAAAAGCATAGTGTTTTACCGACATGCTCTGTCATTCTTTATGTTATGCCATGGTTTAGTGACCAGGAATCAGTTACAGGCTGAACTGCCCTTTTGAGCCACCACTGAAAAGTATCCAGATGTCACACTATGTGTGCACACAAAGTGGTCTCGCACTGCAGTGCCAACTCAGTATAAAACATAACCAAAAATGGATTCCAACCAAGTAAAACCATCCCAGAGCATTAGCTCACAACTCAACATTTTCTGAGCCAGCCAGACTTTACATAGACTTTTTAGTCATCTGAAGAAGTTTAGTTTCTCTTGGTAGAAAGCTTTGAGGAGAATATTCATCACTGATGAATATTCATCACTGGTAGTTTGGGCCCAGGTGGCACACAGAAGTCTGCAAGAGGAAATAGTCTTTCACCTCATGACATGAGACAGGCATGACTTAGGTTCCAGAAAGTATTAAAGAGTATTTTATAACCGGGGGGGGGGGGGGGGGGGCGGGGGGGGTGGTGCAGCCGGATTGTAAGTCAGCACCTATGCCTGCATGCAAAGACTAAACCCCAACACTAAACACTAAAAAGAGTAAACCTGCATGTTATGAAAATGTTGCATTAAAAAATGTTGCATTAAAACTCAAACTAAAATTTCCCAGATGATTAAAAATTACTAACAGTTTTCACTCTATATAAGCAGTATGCTTTGGATTGTTTTAGTTTCTTTTTGAGGTTTTTGCTCAGTTTAGGCAGATCAAAACTCAGTTTCTTATTTAAAATAAAGCAAACAAAAAACAATATATGAAATTACGTTCCCACCCAAAGCTGAGATCTCCAGTAGGAACCTGTGATTCCATGAGCTGGGGTTTTAGGAACTTCAGTTCCTCAACATTTTTGACTGAATGACAAGAAAAAGGAGGAGGGAAGTTTTTAAGGTTTAAGAAAAATATCAAAACAAAACAAAAAAGCATAAAGGAAAACTGCAATGAAAATTGTCAAGAAATGAAAGGGACTGAACTTTCAAAATGCAAGAGTGCTTGAGTGACCTAGGTTACAAATAACTGCCCCTAAATGCTCTTTCTTCTTCAAACAAAACAATGCCTTCACAAACAAAAGATGACCAGTAATTTCAACTGCCTTAAAAGGGAAGCTAAACCACAACGAGGTTAGCTTCCCCACCGCCACCAAAAGCAAAGAGAAGAAAAACCAACTAAGATCAACTCTATGACTTTTGGGCTCCTCTGCAATCCAGACTTGAATCACTTTTCTTGTAAGAAGCAGGACCTTTTACAAAGAAATACAGATAGTGACAAGAGAAGAAGTTCCACACGCAAAGCCTCTTCCTGTTACCTTTAATATATTAAAAACCAAAATGCCGCAATACTGAGTTGCCCATTACAGTGTCTGCCACCTCCTCTAGTATGCAAATGAATCACCAGAAGTAAAGGGGTACCCTTCTCCTTCCTGTCTGTCAAAGCTGAGGCACAGCAATGTTCACCAAAACTCCAGGCATGACAGGTACTGATGCTGTTAAACCCATATCGCCTTCTGTTTCGCTGTAAACACGGACCTGATTACTGAGTGATACCACACTTCTTGGTAGCACTTCAATTATAAGCTCTGCATCTTGTCTGTACTGGTTAAACATAAAACTTGTCCAATCTATGATACCTGGCAACAATCCAGTGTGCTATTTTGACAGCCAATTTGCAAGACTCTAAGTCAGTTTTATCCAAAATATGTATGACTCCAACTGTATAAGAACTTACAAGGCCACAACTAATAAAATATAACTAATGAAGTATAAGTACCCACCGTGCTTTATGTTACTACAAATCATAGACTTCAGACACTGATCCTCACAAGAGCTTTCCCAATGAGACACAAGCACATCTGTGCTTGATGGCATTTACAGGAGACAACTATGCAAGGGCTGTGCTTTCTTAAGAAAGGCAGAAAGTGGTCACTCAGGCTTATTCTGTAGAGCCCTCCACAAAAAGCTAGTATTTGCAATCTTGAGCTTCAGCCATTTGTAAGTATTTAGAATATAAATGCGTCCTCGCTGTAACTGCTGGTGTGTTGCCTCTGCAGGCAGCCTCTGTTGAGCACGTCCAAGCTTAACACTGTGGCAGGGTCAAACACTCTCCTTGCTCAGCGCCTGGACAGCAGCAGTTAAAAAGCAGAGAGAGAGGAAAAAATGGCTTCAAAACCCGTTTGAAAGTCCTGCCCTTTCCTCCCCTGGGCTGGGGAGCATGGGACAAGGGCAGCTCATGTTGTCTCTCAGCCAGACATCCCACAGAGCTGGGGCTGCTGCCTCATGGCACCCGATACCCACCACACTGACACCACCTCGCTCCTCCAGACTCCCCAGCCACCCAACACAGGGCAGTACCTGGCAAGGCAGGCAGGACAACTGCTCTGTTTCAATCCTGCCCATCTCATCATCTTTTGATCCCACAAAAAGGAATTTGCAGCAGAAAAAGTTCCAGATCTAAGGGTAAATGTGGTTTTTTTAGAGCAGATATTAAACACACACACTGCTACTTGGTTTCTGCTCTGGCTCTCTCGGCATCTTGTTCTGACAGTGTGAACACTAATTAAATCAGTAAGTTGAAAAGATGCAGTAAAGCTATGAAAGCCAACAATTTGACCTTTACATTAGACAGTGGAAACTTAAAACGTTCACCTTTTTTTAAAAAAAATCTTCTCAGTAAGATGATCTAATACTTGCTTACAAAATTTCTAGTGTATATTTGTTTTGTTCCTGTAGGAAGTTCACTCCTGCAACTTCTGAGATCAGAATTCTGGCTCATTTAATAAAAAAACCCTACCTCCTTACCTTCTCTACCCCTTCTCAGAATTTTTCTGCCTTCTGATCCTAATAAAAGTAATAAATCATCACTAATTTAATCAGCAGTTTGCTTTTGAGAGGATGATAAAACATTCTGCGTGCTGCACATAAAAGAAGTGAAACCTGCTCTCATCCCTCAAGCCAGCTAAGGAGGAGACTGCTGGCATGCACCCCATTGCAGCGAACAAGTAGTTCATATGCTTCAGGCAGTAACTGCAGGGTATGGTGTGAAACCTACCTCTAGTTATGTATTTTTTTATCTCCATCTGTGTCTCTCTTTTTGATAAAAGAATCGAAAGTTTGATCTGTAAGGGATGACATTATTTTCAGAAGTAGCAGACGGCACAATTTTGCCTCGCTTTCTCTTTCCCTAGAGTTTGCACACAACTTCGGAACAGCATTAGGGACAGAAAGGAATGAATTAATTTTCCAAAACTATTTCCAATGCTTATTCAGTTTTAGTATGTTCTTTTGAGGTTTCTCTAGCTGTCTGACCTGAGACCTGTTTCCCTCGGGGGCTTGTGTTGTGGTGCCAGCCCTTTTATTACAGCAGGTTCACATCTAGCAGTGAGAGTGGAGGAGGAGGAACTGCAAGCTCCCTGCTGCTGCATTTGGCTAGCCACCTCCTCCTCCTCCCACTCTTCAGCAGATGTTTCTGCTGTCTTACCACAAAACGATCTTTTTATACCCTCTCGATTCCTAAAGCAAACAGCAGCCAAAATCTGAGAACCCATCTCTAGAGAGCCACAACAAAAGCACTGACCCAAACCACCACCAGAATACAACTGGAATAAAATCCTTGACCCTTGGGAGAAAAGAAGGTTGTACACAACGTCACAGGGCTGGTGACTAATATTTGGCAGCTCATGTGAGAAAGTCTTGAAGTAGCTGTAGTGACAGAAAACAGCATGAAAACAAATGGATGATTCAGACGTAAAAAATATTCTTTAGAAGTGATATTATCAGAAGCTCACATAAAACATTATCCAATCTTTTTACCATTTGGAAAAGCCAATGGCATTTACAGCCGTCTCCCAGATGTTATGCATTTTCAGTTACATTTGGGTCTGCATGCGTGTGCATGAAGTCAGTGGGTTCAAAACAGGTGGGATTTCTAGCATCTCCATTTTTAAACAAATTCCTTGACACCATTAAACATACATCCCACAGGGTAGGACAAATAAAGTTTCAGACAGGACAGATCACTCCACATAAGGCTCTTGCAGCTGACAGCAAGTCCACGCTAGCAATTTTCTCACAGCAGCTGATTGTGGGGCCATGTATGCCAACTAGGTAAGATAGATTCCCTTTAAATTACTGATGTAGACATATAAGGCTCTGTGTCATGGTGCTCCAAGAGGTACTTCAGTTAGCTTCTCCCTGTTGCCCACCCTTCCCCTCCAAAATCGTGTTAATTAAGCCTTACTTTAAGTAGTAACTAACCAAATCCAATTTGTACATACAGAAATAGACATCACATTGCTTTGTCTTTTTAACCTGTTGGATGCAAGTGATCTGTGGCACTGCTGTGGCAAATGTAGCAAATCCTACAGAACATATCACTGTTGTGTATTTACTGTCAGAAGGCATCTGCACCACCCAGTTCAGATAATAAGCAAAGCTACAGTTGTGACTGAGCTAAGGTATTTGCTTGTGCTGTACGGCTACTATTGCCTGCTTTGAAGAAGCCACATGTGAAACGGTATGAGGTGTTGTGAACATTAAGCAGACCTTCCATCTGGTTTCAAATGTTCCTACAGGCTGAGGGTATGCACATGTGTTTGTACACAGATGTTCAGAGAAACTGCACAACTTCAGTTGCGGGCCTGCTTTGCAGCATATGCTGTTGCCGTGATCTCCGCTTAACATGTGAATGGCAATGGTACTATGCACAGGAGTGCCAGCTGAAGCGCTGCCCTTTCACTCCCTCCAAATGAAAAGCTGCTTGCTCTTAGTCAAACACCTATGCTTGCTGCTGTTTATCCGCACATGCTTGATTAGATATCTGCGTTTCCTTATTCTTTAAGTAACTGCTTCAATTTGATGCCTAGGCTTTCATCTGTCATAACAGCAAGGAATCGTGTTTGGGAAAGAAAAGCACAGTTCAAAAAAAGAAAGCATTTGGATGCCAACAGCCTATATTGGTAGAGGACAACTGCAGATCAAAAGTGCTCATTTCCTCCTGCTCCTTAGCCTGTAGATGGTTTAAGGGAAAGTGAATGAATGATTTCCTTGTTCTACTGACATTCTGGAAATCCTGTGTAAGTGAAGCTATCTTTGATGAAATCTTGGTGAGCCTGAAGTTGAAATAACAATGATGATGCCACTGACAGAGTGGCATTGGATGCTTTTCACAGGTTCTGTTGAACTATTCCACAAACACTGCACTGGAAACTCTTCCTCACATTTCAGCCATCTTCCAAAGTCTGGCAATTTGATTTCATCAGTCGAAGACATCTGAAAAGTTTCTCATATAAGCTGTTCTTCACATGGTGATTAAACCCAGAATCAACAATTTCTGAAGTATCAAACTTTTAAAATACTACTGAAAACATGTACGCTTAGTTGCAATATAAAATCATGAGTGATTATGGGGGAGGAGTTTTTTTAAAACAGGTCCAAGAAAAACAAGCTTGCATCAGTTGTGTTGCATAGAGCTGCTAGTGAAGATTTTGATAGGATTTTCTGAAAAAAATGCACATTAAGTATTATTTTGAGAACTACTGCAGAGGAGGATTTTCAGAGCGAATACAAATATTTACACTATAAATGCACATTAATCTAGTAGCTCTTACTTTGGGGAACAGATCAGAGTACCACCTAATCCATGGGTTTTACTGGAGGTCAAGAACACAGCTTGGGATTTGAAATACTGCTCTTAGCAATGAATTTCTCACAAACAAGCTGGAGAACAAGCACTACCTGCAAGAATTATGCAAACCTTCCTTGCAGTAACTAATTGAAGATTATGCAATTAAGAAAATTGCAGATTACTTGCAATGTGAACTGTTCTTCACTGCATAAAATCTTACCAACGATTCATTAGTGTAGTAAGAGAAGAACAGAATGTCCACCACCGATAAAAAATAAAAAAAAATATAAAAATTATAAAAAATAATGAGAAAACTCAAAAGTTACTTGAGGACTCATTAGCACAGGGAAATGAAAAATGAACTGCTAGTGATGAAGATAGCAATTTGCATTCAAGCTATAAGCTATCAAGTAGGAATTTGTCAGGCTACTTTGGAAAATTTGGTTACTCAAGCAACAAAAGCTCAAACTTTACACAGCAGATTACAATAAGAATGGAAACCTTCTGTCCAAAAATCAAATTATTAAGTCCAGAATATCCCTTAAGATTTTGTTTTTGGATGGGTAGTGCTTCTAGATTACAGAATTGTTTTGAGTTTGGTTTTTTTGTGGGTTCCCCCTCCAAATCAGCTAAAAGCTCTTTTGGTACAGTCCTTACCATGGATGCAGTTACATTACTGTCATGGAGACTGAAGCTGGTCTAGTTCATTCCTTCTCAGTAAGCAGTAACTCCTATTGAAATAATATCATTCTGTACCAAAACTGCAGCTATGTTTGGCAAAGTTTTACCACGCTTAAGCAGTTATGTGAGTGTGCTGTAGGGATCTTCAAGTTCCTGACAGAAAAGTAGAGATTGGTTAGAGAAGGGCTCAGGTACTTACTTGTCTTTACATGTGTATGTACATACGTACTGGGCAAGGCAGGTACCCTCCAAGAAGGTAGTTGAGAGCATTTACCTTGGGTGTCTGAAGTTAGATTGACATCAGCCTCAAAAGATTTTTTTTCAGTATTTTATCTAATATTTTAAGATTTGTTTCAGTTTGCCTAGACCTAAAAGAGCTGGAAAATGAAGTGGGATTTTATGCACCTCAGTTTTAGGGACAAACCTCACTGGAATCAGGCTCTCGAAAGCAAAACATTTAAGCATTCTAATAATGAAACTTCTATGATTTCTCGGAGAATTTCTGGTGTGTCCAATTATTAGTGATTTTAATGGTTTTCCTTTAAATGCAGTATATTTTTCAAAGCAGGGTTTGTAGAGAATGATAGCACAGCAATGGACTCAACTAGGAGATGCAAGGAAATGTAAAGGAAATTCAAATGTTTCTTCAGGCTTAATATAGAAGTAACAAACTTCCAAGATAAACAGCTTGAGAATAACTGCTTCAAATTTAATTTAATAAACAACATTACAAAAAGACTTTATAATGCTCTGCAGTTTGATGGCATTGGAGATATCTGGAAACAAGGAAACAAAGAAAATCTGAGCCTCTCATGAGAACCTTCCTGCTATTCAAGACTGTAAATGATAAAGGAAAAACAAGGCAAGAGCCCCTAATATTATACTTTACATTCCATCTTAGATCCCATACGCTGCTACAGCAGTGATTGGTGCACTGTGGTCAGCACAATATGTAGTAATGATTTTATAGAGATAATGAATTGCATTAAATCCAGTATATTTTAATAAAATGCTCTGCATGTGTTGTAAACAGTGAATTTTTGAGACTCAAGCCTTGTGTATCCACTGCTGCATACTTATGAAGTCAGCCTTCCCTTTCTCCATATGAAGTTACTGCAGCCTATATTTCATCTCTGGCATAATGTCATTAAAGCTACTTAACTACTCAGTGTTGTAAAGACATGCAAAAAGTTCCTCTAAATACACATTTTATTTCCTATAGTTACATCCCTAGATTTTTTAATCACACTATTCTACAGTGTATTTTTTTCTCAATACATCAAAACTCAGTTAACCACAGGTCAGTTTTGTAGATTATGTTAAACTTCACCAGCAATTAAAGAATCTGTGCTTCTTGCAGCCCTGAACCGGACAAAAACTTGACACACTGCACCACAGCCCTTCAGCAAATTAAAAAGAAAACATTACAAAGTAAACAACTTGGCTGTGGTGCAGCTCAGAGTCGCTGCCCAGTGATAACTTGTTACAAAGCGACTTGGGAAAGCCCCCTGCCCATTCCAGATCCACACTGGCACCACTGACAGCGCCCACAGTGAACGTTTATACTAGGACTCCCGAGTTTCTCAAAGTGCCGGTTTTTTGAGATTATTATTTTTGGTTTAGATAATGTTTGAGATATTTTTTGAGAACCCATTGGTTTCTGGGGTTCGTGTCTATCTGAAACTATCCCAAGTACATTACGTTTGAGTGGTATTAATCATCAGCTTTTTGGCAACCCTACCCAGAAACAGAACTCAAACACAATGCAGAGGAGCACGCTGTTTCATTATATATGGACAAGTTCATCATTAGTTATGCAAATCACTACAGCCCAGTCTAAAGGGGCTGGCACAAAGCTGCAGTAGGATTTGGGTACTGTCTAGGTGTGCAAGAGTATGGGCACTCTGACAGTGTCCCCACTGCTCCTAAATCCTGCCACCTAAGCATGTCCTGGCTGGTTCTTTGACGGCAAACTCACTGCTGACACATCTGCTAATGACATAATTTTAGACCATATTTCCTGAAAGCAAAGAGACCTGTTCAAAAAAGTTGCTATTTTTTTTTTTGTAATTAAATCATTATTAATAGCTGTATTTATTAAAATATTAAAAAAAAAGAAATTGCAGCAGCAGCCTTCCATCTCAGTCTATGTATTTATTAGAGTAGCCAAAACTCATCACAGAGCATTTTTCCAAATATGACCCAAAGATCTTCATCACCTGGATCATGCAAAAATATCCACAATATTTTAAAGAAAGTACAAAGGGGTGTGAATGATTAAATTTCTTAAGCTGTGATGACATCGGGCACCTATCTTTGTTGCTTGGATCTCAAGAAGACTGAATAAGTGAAACTACAAGGAATAAACATAAGTAGAAAATGCACTGTCACAATGAATTAAGGCACACCCAGTGCACTATTCTGTATGATGACTGATGCAAGTAACATGTGAAATGCACCCGGAGAAAATTAAAACTGACAATAGCAAGCCTGCATTGGTTTTGAGCCATTCAGCTACTTAAGACCTTAACCAATTTCTTTAGGACTTCTCCACTATTCACTATTTTAGCTTATTCTTTCCTATGCCTACCTGCTACTCCCTGAGCAGCAAACAAACACAATAGCACACAGGAAGCAGCAAACAAAAGCCCTTTGAACGCTTGCTCACACCATTTGCAGCACATGCCAGGGCTGCTCAGAGTTTACTGGCTTATACCTAAAACCAGCCGTCTTCAAAATACAGAATTGTGCCTCATTTTAAAAGTCAAGAAAGTGGATATCTTAAAACTTGAGGGGGCAGTGGAGAAAACTGACAAACCCAAAGTATTGCCACAACTGGCTTCTTTTATTTTAATTTAAATGTTCTGAATATTCAGTTGAATTTCCACAAGAGGCTTTTCACAAACATCCGCTCTATATTTTGTTCAATGATGTTCATCTACTGATACTGACATTTCTTGCTATTTAATCATTCTTGCAGATGAAGAGCTGTCACTGATGGCCTGTTTGCTTTCTAGGCTGAGTTGAGGCAAAATTCAGAATCCAACTACACAAAATACTCCCTTTTCTTCATAGGCAAGAGCAATGAACTGATAGGTGTATTTGACAATGTCACAGAGCTGTCCAGATGTCCATTCTGCAACTCTTTTCTGAAATTTGGTTTAATTAAAAGAAAAACAAAACTGAACAAAAAATCCCTTCTAGAAATATAACTAAAGTTTAATTGTAGCAAAAAGATAAGGATTTATTTTTCAGTTTCCCTCAAAGTGGTAGCATGGTCCATCAGTACTGCACACACTCCCAATGAAAACTCTCAAGGACTTCATAAAAACATTCCATGAAAGGACGAATTTCCACAAGTATGAATTGAAAGAATTCATCACTTTGAAACTAACCCATCACAAAAACCTCTCTCACTGCCTCTAGCCGAAAGCTACAATAGTGAAGGCAGTTCATAAGCAGGCACCCGATTTCTATTGCCACTCCATGCCAAATGCTTTACCCCTGCCAGGTTCCAGCTACACAAGATGTCCTGCCCCGTGCAGGAGGAAATGTCAGAGTCAGGGACACACACTCTCCTGGTTTTGCTGGGTGAAGTTACAAAGAAAAAAACCCATTTGTGTACTGTTATTTTTTTAAGAATTGCTGTAACATTTTTTTGAAAGGGAGGGAGGAGAAACAGAAGAAAATATTTTTTTTTTTCTGTTACAGATGAACATGCTTTTTCTTTTTGTTGTCATTTTAAATTAACACCATCAATGCAATAATGAAACAAATATCAGCGGCCTGGGATTTGTCTAGATTTTTTCCCCCTCTTTGTTCTGCAGGCAGTAGCTAAGGACCAGCAGTGCAAGTCTCATCCTTACTTTGGGGGGAACTAAATTCCTCTAGCAAAATCATAGGGGTTTTTTGACAAAGAAGAAAAATGAAGGGAATTAAAATTGTGATGGAACCCAGTACCCATCAAAGCAGGGACAAGCAAGGAAGAATTCAGCCTCTAACACAGGACATATGTTAAAAGCAAGGTCTGTACAGGAAGACTAGTCACTCAGTAAATAATCCCACCACCTTCCCCTTTGTGGTGCAAGATGCTATTGTAGCCAAGTAGCTCTAACATATTCCACACTATGCCATAAGAAAATAAAAGAGGTTTTGTTGGTTTGCGTTTTTTTCTAATTTTGTAGCTTAGTTTTATCATTTTAAGGAACTTACAAAAATAACCAAAAGCACCAGTGAAGTAGACAAGGCTACAAAAATGATATTTAAAAAAGGCTTCACAAAAGCTCAGATAAAGCATTAACATACTGTATTACTGCTTTGTTTTAGCAGAAATGCTGTCTCATATTTAATCCATAAAGTCTTGGTACTTGAGTGAGAAAGAAATCAGGCACAAGTGATACATGTCTCAAGAGGGTAAAACAACCGAACACCTCTCTCACCAGACAAAACCATAACCCCCAATATATTGCAGCAACAGTAAACCATGAACCACCAAAGCAAGTTCTGGCTTAGTAAGACTACCTTTGTTCAAACAAGCATCAGGGAAGGCAAGGAGACAGTTAGGAGAAAACAGATGTTTGCCTGATCCTAAGAACAGTAACAGCTTTGTGGCAAGGCATATAAACCACCTTCAGGTTAAAGAAATGCATCTCTCTTCATCGCGGGCACTCAGCCAATAAATCCCCCCGAACCCTTGTTATTTTGTAAAGTTATCTAATGAAGCAGGCAAAAATGTATTCCACCTGCTGTCTTCGTACCAGATTTCCTCCCTTCAATCCCATCCCACACCTCTCCCCCCTTCCCTTTCCCGGTTTTATATAGATCAAAAAGTCATGTTGCAAACCAGCATGTTTATGTTAGAGTAAGAGGCATGGAAAGTGCTACCACAAAGTCTTTAACTGAATTATAGTCATGTGTTTCAAATAACAAGGAATGAGAGCAAAATACATGGTTAGGCCCCAAGCCTCTTCCCATAAACACGAGCAGAGCAGGAAGGATGGCATGCATGTCCCTCCAAGACCCTACATAAATATCTGAGATGTAAGGTACGGACAAGCAGTTCAGCAGGGGGGGGTGGACCCAGCACCCTCCCAGGCTGGCACCGCTGGAAACCTCCTGGTAGACCCACTCTGTCACTCCAATACCAACATAAGGGCTGGGTTAAAGGGCTCCTTCACCAACCTCAGACAGACTCACAGAAAACCAACAGCAGTGTGTCTTCCCACCAAAAGGAAAATATGTGGAAAATAAAGGAATCTGTAGCAGATGGCAAGGATGTTCTCAGACCACTGGAAAGCCAGCTGCATTGGAAGCACCCTGAATCCACAGAAAGTCAAGCAAAGTTGGCTGATGTGCAACAGTTCAGTGTTTTTCAAGAAATACAAAAAGGATCCAGGAAAAGAAATTCTGCACAGAACAAACCCTGCAAAAATCACAGGTTTCCCTGCAAAGGGTTGCTTCAAATCCACATATGAGAAAGGTGAGCTTGTCCAAAGGCAAAGTCTTCAAAGCATCATGGCTTTCTCAGTAAACTTTCTTCAGATCCAGTTAGAGTTGAATCAATGTCAGCCTGTAATTCTTGAAACACTTTTCATGGCAACAAGTCAGCCTGCACACAAAGTCTAGATCTGAGCTACACCAACCCATCTAAACGTGAATACGGGTGAATAACTGGTACATGTAATGCAGCTCCTTCCTTGTCCTTGTAATGTAAGTCTATGCAGTTAGAGAAAAAATAGGAAGAAGCACAAAATATTAGCCGATTTCCTAAGTACACTGTAACAGATGATAAACGGGGGTTTATAAACTGGAGTTTAGCAGAGTTGCATTTTAAAAACATAGTATCAGGAGTGGATAGTCCACCAGATATTCTAAATCCCCACTATGTGAGAGGTTTTTCAGTGAGCAGGTTTTTTCTGATCAGTTCCTCTTAAGCAGTGACAGATACAAGGTAAGTAGGACTTCTCAGTACACCTTCCTCTCTAGTGAGAGAGAGATGCAGGCATTCATTCACATTGCCCTATTTTATTTGTTCTCTTCTTGCCACATAGGAAGAGCAACAGTAACAGACTAACGATGTGTCAGATCTTGGCATGTAATATTTCATTTTCAAGAACTGCTTGAAATTGTAAAACCACCCTATTGTTCCTATTGTTTTATCTTACCTCAGATTTTCATCTTTCGTTCTGCATGACAAGCAGGCACTGCAGTTTTTAAAAGCCCAGTTGGATGAGCACACTTAAAACTTCCCATTCCCACATGGAAGTACTGCAGGCGGGAAGATGCCACAATCAACTTTAATAAAGTAGGCGTTCTCAGTTTCTGGCACAACAGAAATAAATGGAGCAAAGACTTCCAATCTTTTTTAACTAAGTCACTGCTGTGAACAAATTTACTTGAGTATCTACTGTTAAAACATAAAGCCCTTCCTCTTTTCAAAAATGCATTTCCTAAATGTGATAGGTCAAGTGGGAAAGCACACACTTAAGGCCAAATGGAGGTTTGCTACAATCACTGCAGGATCACTACTGACTAGTATATGCCTCTAACCAGCCAGGAAATCTTGCCTAACACAAGGGTCCTCCTGATAGTAAAATGAGAGTACGGTAAGAATACAGAGGATAACACTGAACTGAGAACAGAAGATTTTTTTAAAAAAAAAAAAATTGAAGTTTCAGTACTTTCCACAATTTCTAGCAGCTAACACTTTCAAAAGAAAAAAAAAAAAAAAAAACAAAAACCACACAACAACAAATTGGTCAAGGTTTTCTCTCCTTCAACTAAAGTAGAACTAAAAAAGACATGTGAAGTAGCAACTCCAAATTATGTTTCCACAAGTCTTTTTGCAAATGAAAGAACTAACTATTCCTGGTATTCACACTTAAAAAAGAAAAAGAAAGAAAAAAATAGAATGAACACTGAAAACAAACAAGCAAACAAAAGACTCTACCAAAATACTTTGTGCAAGTAAGCCTAAGTGCCACATTTCAGAACTCCTTTAAGCAGCACTGCTATCTGTAAACAGACCAAGAAAAGAAATGGCCACTTAAATGTTCCATGTGTTATCTTACTGAAAGGTTACACAGCCCATTCAAAGGCTTAACAACCACTTACCAAACTTTTTGCTCATCCTGTAGATGGTGTAATTACACACACACCCTGCAAAAACACTCTGCCGACTTGCAGGACATTTTAAACTGCCTTTTGGAGAAGAGGTTTTAAGTGTTACAAGAAGAGCTTTACATTAATTATAATTAACGTGATTGGGAAGAGAGGTGGTATATATCTAACACTGTCTCAGAAAGGCAAAAACTTTTATCCAAATTGTCACATTCTTTTCCTGGAGATTCAAGATAGTTAGCACAACTTCTGCTTCTTCATGTAAATATTTTCAAATGCATTTTGAAAATACTTGAAAGGCTTTTAAACAACAATGCAATCATCAAGCACAACGAACATGGGTTTGGAAAGGGAAAGTCCTGTTCAACTAATTTGATACCCTTCTATGATAAGGTCACCCACCTAATGGAGAAAGGAAACGTAGTAGATGTAGTTTTTCTGGATTTTAGTAAAGCTTTTGATACTGTCCATCACAGCATCCTTCTGGACCAGTTGTCCAACTGTGGGTTTACAGCGTGCTGGGTGAAGAACTGGCTGAAGGGCAAGGCTCAGAAGTAGTGAATGGGGCTACACCTGGCTGGTGACCCATCACCAGCTGTTCCTCAGGGTTCAACTCTATCTAGGGCCAGTTCCATTCAATATATTTATCAGCGTTCTGGATCCAGGAGCTGAATGCACCATTAGCAAGTTTGCTGATGATACCAAACTGCGAAGGGCTGTTGACCCTCTTGAGGAACAAGATGCTTTGCAGAGGGATCTAGATAGACTGGAACATTGGGCTATGATTAATGGGATGAAATTTAACAAGTTCAAATGCCAGATTCTGCACCTAGGACAGACACAAGTATAAACTGGGAGAGGAATGGCTGGAGGGCAGCCCTACAGAGAAGGATCCCAGGGTGCTGGTTGACAGCAGGCTCAACATGAGACAGCAGTGTGCCCTGGCAGCCAAGGGGGCTAACCACACCCTGGGGTAGATCAACACAGCAGAACAAGCCAGTAAAAAGGAGATCACCCCGCTGTATTCAGTGTTGGTGCGGGCTCCCCTTGAGCACTGGGTGCAGTTCTGGACCCAACAATTCTAGAAGGATGTGAAGGTCCTGGAATGCATCCAGAGGAGGGCCACAAAGCTGGTGAAAGGGCTGGAAGGCATGTTCTGTGAGGAACAGCTGAGGATTTGGGGCTTGTCTAGTTTGGAAAGGAGGCAGCTGAGGGGCGACCTCATTGCTCTCTACAGCTCCCAGAGGAGCGGACACTGAGAAGGAGCTGCTGATCTCTTCTCCCTCATACCCAGTGATAGGATGCACAGGAACAGTTCAAACCTGCTCCAGGGGAGGTTTAGACTCGACATTAGGATGCATTTCTTTACTGAGAAGGTGGTCAAACACTGGAACAGGCTTCCTAGAGAGGTGGTCAATGGCCCAGGCCTGTCAGTGTTTAAAAGGCATTTGGACAGTGGCCTTAATAACATGCTTTAACTTCTGGTCAGCCCTGAATTGGTCAGGCAGTTGGACTAAATGATCATTGTACAACCCTTTCAACTGAAATATTATATTATATCTTGATATTCTTGATGTTCTTAACATTTTACGACCACCAAAAAAAGGACTAATTTCAACAAAACAATAAAAAAGTATTATTAACAGTTTATGATAGCATCCTAACATAAGAAGCTCAAACAGGTGGGTTGTGCTTATAGAATAACCACCCCATCACAGAGAGAGGTTTCTCATTCACAACCTGGTTAAGGCCCCAGCTCTTGAGATGACCCAGGGCAGGCAGGTACAGGAAACGGGAAAGGTGTAACAGATGATCTGTGAAACAACAAACTAAAAAAATGGGTTAGAGCTCTGAACCAGCACCATGGTGAGGAAAGATGACCTATGTTCGCCACTCTGTGCAAAATCTCAGTAACAATTCTCACTCAGGAAATAGCACATGCCAGAGGAAGCCACTACATCAGTGCAGCTGCCTGCCTGCTTCTTGCAAATCAAGACAGACTTCCACTACCTATGAACTTCTCTTCATAGAAACTGATGGGAGCATTGCTGGAGCCTACACCTCTGGCATCATAGCTGACACCTCTGGTGAATGCTCCAAGGACATCAAACTGACTAGAATGGCTGGACTACAAAGATCTGTAAACACCACAAACAGAAATCCTGACAAAATGCTTAGTGCCTTCTTAAAATTTACCTTTAAAAATATTAAAGGTATAGATGGAGAGATTACCCTATACGTGTACACTTCAAAGCTAAGAAAACTACGGATAAACCACATTTATTACAATGTATTAAACATAGAACCAGGGGCCCCTGTGACATATGACTTAATCCAACACTAAGAAAAATGGGGAGGAGGACTTTTTCAGTTTGTTCAAAAAGGCTTCCTTTGTGTCAGATTGAGATTTTAAATATTGAGTTTCACACTGTAGAGCACGGCTTATTTTGGAAGTACAACAATTCTGAAGCAGGACTTTACAGTGGAAGCACTTATGAGTGCAGTACCCCTCAGGATGATTAATTTCTGAGAAAGGCTGCTTGGAATCTTCAGTCATCATTTTGCAAGAACATGCATACATGATACTGACTCAACAGCCAAAACTGCACTTCATAACGGGCTCCAATCTGTGCAAAGTAGGACTAAATGAAATAAGATATCCACAAGCTAATTATAGACAAACTTGAAACTCAGGCCCATGGCTGTCACAGCAGACAAGAAGGGCAGACCCACTTCCTTTACTCTTAACAGTACCACTGCGGCACACATTACTGAAGGAAGCCAATGGCAACAAAACCCCATCCTTGTGCACCTTGGCATGAGCAATACACCTACCACCAATGCTTATTGCTCATTAGTATACCAAAACTTCCCAAGATTAGCTTCCTCTGTTGTTGTTGGAATATTATTTTTTTTTTAAGCAAATATAGGGCAAAAATGAGAAAAGGAAGATAAAACGACTTCTGTGAAAATACTATGAAGGCTACACATACAGGATGAGAGGATGGATTGATCCTTATGGTACATGAAAAATGACTCCACAGCATACAGTCTATATTCCACAGCTAACTGATCTGTGAAAAGTGATGCTTTTTTCATGAAACATTTGTATGACTTCTGAACCTCTGTGTAAAACCACTTGCAAAACCAAAAGATCTGAAGACATGGGCTTGATCCGGCATTTATGAAAGGAAGAACATAACACAAACCAGAATACATAAACAGGCCTAAAATTACCTCATTTCATTACCTCCCTCTTTCTTATGCACATAAACTACATTCTATGCTTCATTGTTGCCCTTGTTTCTTCATTGTAACCTTCTCTCACAAGCTCATGCTGAAATAGTCACATAAACAGCATCTGCATTTCTCTAAGAAGCATTTGTTACATGGAAACTTTGGGCAGTCATATATCCAAGGTCTTAATTAAAGAGCGACCAATCCGCTCAAAAGTGTGACCATTCCCACAGGAATGAGAAGAAATCCTTCTTATTGAAATAAGACCAGGAAAATAAAATGGAATTCGTTCTTGTTTCTGGCAAGAAAAGCATTTTCAAATCCCACTTGGTGTTGTATTTCTAACAATAGCTTCTTCTTTCAACACTACACTGAAGTACATTTTTAATCTTTCCAGGACTCTGACTTCTTCATTGTCTTTAACACATTTATACATGTATTTAACATGAGTACATCCATCTCACCCCTCCCTTTTTTTGTACATTCTGCTTAAGCTTGTCAAATAAAGAAATGGAACTAAACACCAGAAAAAGCTGGAAATTCCAAGAGCCCTTAAACTGGGAAATAAAACCTGCTGCTACTTGATCAAATAATGCTCATGACCTAACATTTCAATCCCCACCCTTATCTGACCGATGCTAATTTTACACTGGCATCCAAAAAGGTCATGATTTCTGTTAGAAATCACCTAAGAAGATTTTCTTTTTTCTGGGAACTGAAGACACTTAACTCCTTTCTGACTAGCACAAGCACCTCAAAATTGTCCTAACTTTAGCATCACTATGACTTCAGCTCCACAGGCAACTTAAATGACCATTATTGGCCAGCATTTAGCGCAAATACCATTTCTCATCCTTCCTGAAATTTCGGGTAATTAGGGGGATCTTTGTAAAGTGAGGCTCAACAGAGAATTAGGACTTAAAAGTAGCAAGTAATATTCTGGGGCTGACAACTACAAACTGTGGCAATTTTATTTGTTTTTAAAATATAAGATTAATATTATGATATAAATAGAATAAAATGGTATGTATGATTTAATTTTCCTTCATTTTGCCCTCTGAATCTACTACAGTTTCACTGTATTTATCAATGAAATGACTACTCAGAAAACAGATAGGACTTTTTTTTGTCTATGGCTGATTTCAGCTGCTTACAGCGTTAGCTTACAGAACAATTTCTAGCCCATATGTTTTTGTCATGTCAACGGTTTCCAAAGATAATAAATGCTCTTCAGTATCATGCTTGGCATAACGAAGCCTGTGAGCAGGCTGCTAAAATTATATGGAGAATGTACAAGCAAGGTCTTCAAGCAGTTCTCTAATGACTTCAACCCAAGAGCAGCACTCCAGCGAAACGGAGGGATTTGGGCAGGAATGCAGACTATACAATAGCCAGCTGTAAATAGAAACCAAAGTTCGTCACAGCAAGCATCTGAAGCATGTCTCAGTGTTATGCTGCTATGCGGGCTATACCTCACCCAGCTCTAGCCAGCCCTTGCAAGCGCAGGCACAGCTATGCTACACGCTGTTGTATTTACATCCTACTGCGAGAGCTGTGCCATATAGGCTCCCTTAACATTTTCCGCATTATACTGCCAATTTTCAAGCTTTGGCCACAGGCCATTTCAAAGGGGTGGGCAAACAACAGTTAAGGAAAGCAAGGCTACTGTCAACTTTAAATTCACCTTGCAGATTACTACACTCCAGGCTCTGTAACATCTTCACGAAGGGAACATTGCACACAGTTATGGCATGGCTGATTCCTCAACAGTAATGAGGTAGTATGTTTTGTAGGTGATCCTGTTAAGTTTAACTTATACATATATATATTAATTATTAAAGAAAAGAAACCTATCAATTTAGCATAAAATAATATATAGGCATAAAACAAGTATGTTTAGAACCCAGATTTACTACAAATAAAAATTTGGAATCATAGATAAGCCTCTACATACAAATAACTGTAGCCTTAGGCAAGATTGAAACACAGCTGAAACTAACAGCACAACATTGCAACCCACTGAATCATAGTATTTCACTCAAGAGAATATTCTTCCTTAAGATCCAGCTCCTGCAATCCAGAAATTGCATATGAATTTTGGCTTTCATTTTTACAAGACAAATTTTAGCTTAAAAGAAAAAATAATAACCACCTCAATCACTGAACCCATGAGACTAGAGGTATTTTATCTACTTCTGATAAGGCACGACTACCAATCACCCAGATCCTGTGGAAAAAGCCCAAGCATGCTTACGTACATTTTATAAACAAGACTCCTGAAGCCTTAAACTTTGTGTCCAAGGGACACTCCAGTCCCATGAGGGGTCTTGGGAGTTTCAAGGCTGAATCTGAGCCACTGCTGACACAGGTTTCAGAAACTGCTTCCTCCTCTGACAGCACGGTCTCATTGACAATTACTTAAGAAGACCCAGAAATGCAGCTTCTTGCATTTGAAAGTTTTCTCAGCCTTTCTGAAAGCTGATTATGGAGCATCTGATCCAATGCTCAGCAAAGCAAGTGGAAAGTCTCCAACTAAGAGCCTTTTGATTGGGTTCTCCAGTTGTAAGAGTATTCCTCATTAGTTGTTCCATTAAATACAACACACCCCATAAGACAGCATGTATAATCTTACTGATTAAAATGGCACAATCCAAGACGACCTTAAGACAAAACTGCTACTCAGTTGCCTCCTCCTCCTGAGATGTAAGGTATACAAAAATATAAAATATAGTCTTTCCTTTACTCTTTTCCTTGTCTTCCTTGGCAAGCATCTCCTAGCCTCTCTCTTCTTAACAACAACAACAAAAAAAACCCCACCACCAAACACACACACACACCAAAAAAACCCAAAAAACCATAACCCAAATCAAACAAAAAAACCATACAAACATACCACAACCAAAAATACCCAACCCCAAAATATTAACGCAAATCATCTTAAAAGCTATGAAGAAGCCAGTTCTGTAGTTTCCCAAACTCAAATTTATTGAAGGCAGGGTGAGGTCCTAAAACGCAGAGCGCGCAATATTTGAATCCACTGACAAAGTTAAATTTAATCCACCCAAACATCAAATAGTCAAAAGCAACCTGTTAGAAATGTATTATTACAAGACAGTATCAGCACCAAAATCTCATTGAAGTTGCTACAGCCTACTGAATTATTCCTCTTAAGGGCTTTTCCACCTGCAGGCGAAGAAAAAGTCTTAAAAAACACATGCTCAAGAGAAGCAACATTTAGACCTTACCCTACCACACACAGCTGTAAATATGGTGCCACTGATACCCTTCCTTCACATGACAGTTTTATACAAAAATAATCAAAGAGACCACCACCAGGAAATGTAGTCCCAAGAAACACCTTCTTACTTCAGCTTTTGTCAGAATGAGCTGTGAGTACTTGTTCCCTCTTTATTTGTTATTCCTCAGTGCTAACCCAAAAGCATTGAACAAAGAATTCTTACTAGATGACAAATGCTTCACCCTCAGCATAGGCAATACTATGTACCGTAACGAACATAAACAAATGGGCTTTTAATATGACTGACTAGAAAATTAAGTCTCTAAAAACAGAGATTGAACCAGCCAGAAAATACAGTTAAATAATTTGAACTCCACACACAGCAACTCAGAGGACCCAAGCTCTAAGAATTACAAAATGATACAAAAAAAAGAATTTAAGAGACAAGATGTTTCCCACCCTTTTACTTGTTCAAATTCAGTGGAGACACATCAGCATGTCAAATGGCCAAATGCAAAGTGCATACAATCTGACTCCAGTGGTAAGTTGTCTAAAACTACTCTTAGGAAAGAACAACTTGTTTTTCTCCTTATAGGACAGTACTTCTTGAAAAACATGGAATACATTACATTCATCTCACTCCAGAAATAAAATCAAGGTGAAAAGCAACACTCTTCAAGCTTTCATAACCAAAAATAAATTTGTAGAGAATATTCTTCACAAAGAACATCCCTACAACACCTGAATCACTCTTAGCCTTGAATCCAGAAATATTTCAATTGTACCCCAAGATATTCATCATTCAACAGGTTTCAACAGCTAAAAAAACAAAACAAACAAACAAACAAACAAAAAAAAACCCCAAAACTTTCTGAGACCTAACTGCAACTTTAGGAAAACTATTTCTAATCTGTAAGTCGGGCAGAATGACTTCCTTAAGGAAGTCTAGACTACAAGTGCACTGCAGAAAGGTTGGACTTGAGAAGCATAGACTATATTTTCCACAGGAACAGCTCCTGCTGCAAACTACAACCAAGCCACATTTCTTCAATCTAACCAGTAACACCAGATGAATACAGAAGCAATACCAGAACTGTTTTCTAGTTAATTAAGTAGCTGTCCAGACACATAAACTTACCTATATCACAGTTCTGTTATCAAATCTGATAAATTCAATACATTCTACAAAGATACCAGGATTTTAAAATGTTTCAATGTCTGAAATACAACAGTTTTCCTATTTTTTTTAAGACTTATGAAATTATGTTCACTGCCTGTTGTTTTACTGTCTCGATTTCAACATAACTGAGCTATTAAGGGGCTAATTCTACAATTTCTACAGGTAGAACTATAAAAGAGCAGTAGTCCATTTGCAAACAGAAACTGGTTTTTTAATTGCCATTAATAAAGCATATAAACTTCAAGGAAACTTTTATACTACCTACTTGCAACCAATTTTATATGTTTTCAGTGGCAGTGTAACTTCAGCATGGAGAAAAACGAGTACCTTCCCTAGTAGTCAGTCACCTGTAATTATTCACTAGCTCAAACCAAACACTTTGCCTGACACACCGTCTCCTTACAAGTACGTACCTTTCTCTGCTTGTGACAAGTTGCTGAAGGTAGAACATAAATTATGATGATGGCAAATTAAGGAGATAAAGCCAGCTAATAACAAACAGGCGGCCCATACACAGACTCTGTAGGAAGGGTCAAGCAATTATGTTGACACAAAGTCAAGTGTACATTAGTGATTTTGATGCATCAGATGAATCTTTCTGAAGACCTTAAAAATCACATCTTAACAGGAAAGTCTTTATAGCAACTACTGAATTAATACACAAAACCTTTCCCATTATTCACATGCATGCAAGCATGAATATTTGATGTTTTGCAGATGGATTTGAAGGTCTAACATTTAAATTAAACCACAGCAGTGAACTAGTCACAGTAGTCTACTGTAGACATTGATATTGTGAAGACAAGCACTGATAACTAAATATGAAAACTCCTAGTGCCTTCTGTTTCAACATATGCTAGCTTATTTTCATGTGACTTTTAAATTATTCTTAGCATAATCAAACAACTCTTACCCTTCTGGCACGAGTAACTAGCCTACAAACAACCCCCCCTCTAGTAGAAACATCAATTGAAGTTTATTATGATTTTCTCATTGACTTGATTGGGATGAGGATTTCACTCTAAGGAGTTGCCTGAACTTCTGGGTATGTGGGATCACCATCCAGCAAGCATCTAAAGCATGACTTTCCTCCAAGCCGCAGGGTGCTGAGAGTGCAAATGCCTATGGTTCAGAGGCTAAAACCTGACATAACTGGACTGCTAATTTTGCTTCAAAAAGCACATAGCAGACTACACCTCTTGCTCACTAAAAATGACAGCATTTTGGATGTACATATCAAATACAGTATTGACGAGTTCACAAGTACAGGCAAGCACACTCAAGCGTCTCTATGCAGGCCAAGTGTGTAACCTTTCCAGGGCAACATCCTTCATCTCCACACTAGTAAGCAAGCTACCCCGTATTTGCCTCTCAAAGGCAGTACCTATATATCTCCTAATAAAATAAACTGTTGAACAATTACACTTAGAAGAAAATTTTCCCTTTTCTTTTAGCCCTACATTCAAACTTTTTGCCATCCCATGCCTTGAATCTGACAGCTCAAGTCAGTCAGTGTGCTTCCACCAAAAATACTTCAAAAATGCGGAAGCTCCCAGGCAAACTACAAGAAGCCTCTAAATTTTATTCCGGCTTCTTGTGCTGATGGCTTCTGTGCACACCGTGGTATGAGCCACAAAACAACGGCACAACTGGAAGAGGCTCCTTCCAGGAGGGCTCCTTTCCATACAGGTCCTTCAGACTGAACAAGAGAAATGCAGGAGTCTGGGAGCAAGGACAAATGATAGCACAGACTTCACTAGAAATACATCAGGCAGGTGCATGGGAGGGAGTCAAATGAGGACAGTTGACACGTCTCCTGTGGACTCAATTCTGAACTGGATTTAACCAGCACAGCTTCACTGTTTTCAAAGAACCTGTCCTGATGCGTGCATGCTGGTATCAACAAATCCATGTTTTTCCACAGACACACGTGGAAAGTGTTCATTAGCATTTTCCTAACAAGTAGGATGCCCCCACAAAGCACTTCCCATTTTCTTATTTCTTGTGTTCAAAAGCAGAAGTTACAGAAAAGCATTTATCCAAGTATTTGCAGAAGTCTCCTTGTTTCTCCTACATAGCGCCATTATGAGATATATAACTCTTAGTATGTACACATAATTACAGCTTTACAGCATGATGCAACTGGATATACGATAGCACAAACAA
Source organism: Falco peregrinus (assembly GCF_023634155.1). Lineage (NCBI taxonomy): Eukaryota > Metazoa > Chordata > Aves > Falconiformes > Falconidae > Falco > Falco peregrinus. Next base: position 78,513,751 of record NC_073723.1, read on the forward strand.
CTTCTCTAATTTGCTACAAAATATAAGATTTGTAATTGCCAAATGCTCACTCAGTAGCAATTGAAGTATGCTAAATAAATCCTAAACATAGTTCTATGTACAGAATTTTAGCATCATGTATGTTAAACGTTAATGAGTAAGGGCTGTTTTTTCCTAAAGCTTAGACAGCATAGTATCCACAGTCTTAGGAAGCCTCCCATGATCACTGAGCAATTCAAAGCAGTAACACAAAGTGAGCATAACTATGCCAGATCATGCACACAGTAAGCAAGGAAGCATCTAGCACCTGTGAATCACATGCGTATCTCATACCAGCTGAACCACAGCAGACTGAAACAGGTGTCTTCAACATCAAAACAAAGAGGAAAAATAATTTCTATTTAAAAAAATACAAACAAAAAACCAACTAACAAACAAACAAACAAAAAAATAAAAACCAACCCAAACCAACACACCAAACATAGGCACCGGAAATACAAAGCTTTCTGGTGTTAGCTGTGACAGTCTCTGCAAATGGGACACTTGAGCTGCTACATAAGGCAGCATATTATGTGAACATATTACAAAGGCTGGCTTGTTTAGCCCTGTTCTTCAATAATGAATTATTTATTAGTGATAAACATGAAAGCTGGTAGTTTAAAACAGTTTAGTGCATTGACAAAAAAAAAAGGAGACTCTGCTAAGATATGGTGAAATTATGTGTTAGCAGCATTAACATAATTACAATACAAAATTCTGAAAGAAGTGGAACAAAACTATTGAATTAAGAAGTTAACAGTCCTCACTCGCACAGCTAGGCTACAACAGGTTGTATTCAGACAGGTGATGCAGCTTTATATTTCATTAGTGAAAAAGCAGATTTTGCTTAAAACATCTGATGGATTTGAAAAAAAAAATTAAAAAGGGTGGTTGGAGCACAATAAATATCCTGTGTAGGAGGAGGAAAAGAAAAAGAAAAAAAAAAAAAAAAAGGTACCACAAGTGAAACTTCTTTCCATCTCCAGTCTTGGAATCAAGCGGAAACAGTATACGAATTAACGCATTCGAGATTAAAGTGTTTTGAGAAATAGCACCAAATTACCAAGAAAAGTAAAATTAATTGCCAAATAACAAAGTGATTAGAAGTTTCCATGTTTCTGAAGACTATGAAAATAAAGTTTTAGTAAAATACAAGTTATTTAAATGCAGTAAAAAAATACTGCAGTAATAATAATGAGAGGACATAGAAAAATACCGCCAAGAAATTAAGAACTAAGTGTATTAAAACATGGATCACCATCACAAGGGAAGAGGTGGAATCTGTGCCACTGGATATTTGCAGGACTGGAAACCTAACGAAAAGAGAAGTATTAAAACCAGACTAGACTGGAAGAACAAAGGAACAGATTATTTAAGAGTTTTCTTTTTTTCCCTGTTGTTTATGACAGTCTGCGCTTCACAATTAGGCACTAACAGGATAAATTAAATAAGTGAGACTGCTATACTTAATTCACATTAGTAGTTTGTTTCTCTGATTAACTCTGCACACATATGCAAAGTTACACAGTATCACACAAGAAGGGGTGTTTTTTTTGATTGTTTGGTTTTGCAATGATGCAATGCATGGTTTAAACCTCCAAGCTAATGTAGCTTGCAAGGACAGAAAATAACCTCTCCTTTTCAGAGAAAAATTGCTGTCTTCACCTCAGAGTGCTGCTGGTAGGAATATAGAGAGGACTAAGGAGAATATGAACAAATTAGAGAAATATACAGGACCAGATAAGAAGTGACCGATAAAACCTCACCCCAAACTTAATCCAGTGGCTCCTGATCTCATTGAAAAAATACATAAGCCAATGAAAAAAGTCCAGAATTTTTACTTTACAACACTAATGAAAAGGGCAAAAACAGGTGGCTTCCCTGGAGTCCCCCCTACTACCTAATCTTAGAAACATAGAAACATTTAGGTTGGAAAAGACCTTTGAGGTTATCAAGCCGAACTGTTAACCTAGGGCTGCCAAGTCCACCACTAAACCATGTCCCTAAGCACCACATCTAAGTGTTTTTTAAACACCTCTAGGAATGGTGATTCCACAACCTCACTTGGCAGGCTGTTGCCATGCTTGACCACCCTTTTGGTGAAGAAATTTTGCCTAATATCCAATCTAGACCTCCCCCTGGATCAACTTGATGCCATTTCCTCTTGTCCTGTCACTTGTTATCTGGGATAAGAGAGCTACCTCCTTATAAACCACACACTGTGTCTGCATTTTTCAAGACTTTTTTCAATGTCAAGAAAAGATCTGTCGTGATATAGTGAATGGTATGTATCTTCCCAATGCAGTTTTCGCAATTCAGTTTGCAGTTAAAGAGAGTAACAAAAGATATTAATGTAAGGAGAACACAGAATGGATTCATGTCAAATTCAGAAGCCAGTCACAAACAATCATTATTTTTCACTCGCCCTGAATTTTGGTGTGGTCAGGGACTATGTATACAGTCTCCTCAGCCATGACTTTGCAAAGACCATTATGGAACTTGTATGCTTTATTCAACTTGGATGCAGCAAATGTAGGTTGTATAAGGGTTTTCTGTTTGCCTTTTTTGTGCATTCACATTTCAGCCTCCAGCTTTCCACAAGCTTCAAGATTCCTGAACTTGGCCTCTCAAAGCAATGCATTAAAATAACCTTTTAGACCTACAAGTAAAGATGAGAAATCCAAAAGACCTTGACATTCTGCCTAGGCATCACAGTTCATATGAGTGTACATATCCCTGAAAGGGAATATTAATCTACACAAGTCTGAATTCACTTTAGATTTACAGTCCCCAAAAATTGAACCAAACAAAACCAACACATACCCCCACAAAAAAAAAAAAAAAAAAAAAAAAAAAAAACCACCAAACCACACTTCCCCCCACAATAAATAATTGGAAGTGTGCAAGAACAAAGCAGGTCCAGAATGTAGGGGTGCAGTCTTTTAGTCACAATTTCTACCACATTTTAATACAATTTACAGTTGCACACTTATACACAGTGCAAACTGCACAGCCTAAGAATTAAGACACTGAAAGAGATGCAATAGTGCTATTATTCAGAATAAAAGGCACAGCAGTTGCAAAATACCTGGTATATGTTGTTCCTCTAGGACAGACTCCCACTCCATATTATACACATTCATTTGAAACTACAGGGGTACTTAACGTAATAAAGACCAAAACCTCTGTTTGCATTGTTTTTTGTATTTCATGCTAAAGTTGAAGCCTGGGGAGTTGAGTACAAATTCTTTATCTTCTCAAGGTTCTGAAGGCAAAAAGCCACAGTACATTGAAGCGTAGTAAAAAGGCACATACATAAAGAGTAGTAGGAGTAGTATAAAGGCTAGTACAGTAAACATTTAATGTTTTTTATTTTTAATGTATTGGAAATATTTTTTTCAATAAATACACACAAATTACTAACAAGGAAGAAATTCAGAAATATGAGGACTGTATTCTTCATTATTAAGAATCATACATGCTACATACCATTCAGGTTTAGGCATTTGCAAATGCTACAAAGCAATACTTCTCTCTCCTGAGAGGTGCAAAATTATTTTGCCAACATGTTAACTCCTCCAAGACCTAGTCAAGGTAACTGCAGTGTTATTCTTCTTACTGGTATCATAAACTGGCATTTATGGCTCCCTAGCTAAGCAATACAACTGATCTCAGGTTTATTGGATTCCCTAATGCCTGCTGGCTGATGTTAACGTGCTCATAGAGGGTGGGTGCTGATATACACCCAGGTTGCTTTTACATAGTGTGCTAAGCATGCGGGAAACACCAGTTCTGAAATAACACTCCAGCTCATGTACTTGCATTTCCAGTCATGTTGCCTAACCAGCAAACACAACCCACTGCCACAAGTCACTAAAAATAACAGCCTGGCACTGAAAGGTACAGGATCTCTGTTTGGCCTGCAGTCTGACAACAGCTGTAGCCAGAAATGTAAATAAGCAGCACTTCTCTATTTCACTCAGCTAATGGTACCAGTTTTAAGACAGCAACAGAATATTTTCTGGCCAATAGCAAATCATTACCCCAGCCCCAAAAGGAAAGACATCAATGGCAGTACTTTGTTGAACAGCATTTATTTTTAATTTGTTGCATAAGTGATGATGCTAGACACAACAGGTTAGATGGAAGACTACAGTGGAGCATTTCCATCAGTTGAATTTCTGGAACCTCTCTTGACCGCTAAATTAGCCTTTTATAGCAGCTGCCTTTGTTCTGGAAAAAAAAAATAAAATAAATCCCCTGCTCATTCCCACTAACCATTCATTGGTTTGGTTTACAGAGCAGTTTTGGTGCATGCTAACATGTTCTCCTTTTGGAGATAAATTAAACTAGAAGCTCTGTTCTAGCCCCACACCAAGTATGTTCCAACTCCTAAGAACAAAGTACAAATGAATGACTGTTCTCTTATACAGCTGTGAGTGACACATGCTAGGGTGAGAGAGCCCAGGGGACCAACTAAAAGCAGCATGGAGTCTTCAAATTGTATGTAGTATAGACTTAGAGATCTCAACATCAATCATATCAGGGTCCAGATTTGATTATATTGCACCAAATTACTCACTAGTTTGCACATAACTAGATCCTAGATTCTAGAGATCTGTATGTGATAAAGTAGGAGTCAGGACTAAAAAATTCCTGCCTTTTAGATAGGACTTCATAAAGTATGTCATATACATACTATGAACAAAACCTACTGCCCCAAAACTCTGCAAAAATTATTGATAGATCTCAAAATACAACAGGCCAAGCTTTGCTTAAGTTTGCCCCAAAGTTTATAGGCTCATGACCTTACATTTTAAATAAATCTAATAAATTACTCAATCAGAATCAATCAAGGAAACTACTCTGATACCAGTTACATAAGTAAAACCTAATTCCCCCATAGCATATTGAAAAAATAATCTAATATCCAAACTTTGCTATGAATATGACAGTTTCTGATATCATAAAATTAGCAATTGATGAAACAATCTTTACAACAATGGTCAGGGAGAGTATATCCTGCACATGACGGAAATGCTTGTATTTAAGCACTAACTCACTAACCTCTAAACAACAAAAGATTACAAAGTTACACCACAGAAAACCTTTAAATGTTTGGGGGGGTTCCCAGAACCTTGCTAGTACCATAAACAAAGGTGGCATGAACTACATGCTTCCCCCCACCACAGAACACTACACCTGCTCTCATTTTCAGCAGTGTAACCTGAGAAGACCCAATCCAAGTGAGTTCAGAGTTTCTGCAACACGGGGGACACATCTCTGCTAGGCCAATTTCGTCCTACATACTACTGAGAGCAGTAAAGCCAATACTACCCCTCTGACAAAACTGTAGTATTCAGTGATGGCTTAAAATCTAAGCTCCTGCTCACTCGGGACCCTACTAACGATCTTGCAGTGCTGACCACAGGAACAAAGAATGAGGGTCACGCTCCAAGGGTTCCCTGTTCCCACATTATTGTGCAAAAACACTTGCATCTGCTGCAATTTCATAGAAGCAGCAACGTTCATGGAATTTGTCCACATCCAGAAATGAAGTGCTGCAAAATCTTTCAAGAGGAACAGCTATCATTGTATGTAACTCCACCTTATTTTCAGTACTAAAGAGATTTTAAAGATACCAGACTCTGCTTCTAATTACACATAACCTGTCCCTTGCAGTAAGCAAGATACTTACTTGCTTTCATTGTTTTCTTTTGTATTCTAGAAATCAAATATTTGGCAGCGTGTGCTTCAGTCCCTCACTAGGCCACCTTCAGCTGCCAGCTGACTAATAAATGAAGTAAAGGACATTAATTAAAATCCCTATATAGGAGGGGGCATCATCAAGCATACAACTGCACAGGATGAAGATGGGTGGCCTGAACATGAGCACAGGAGTTGCCACTTATATCAGTTAAAAAAATCAATGAAACTAAAATCTGGTAGTAAAGCCTAGTAAAATTCATTAGATTTAACAATGCATCAAAATCATGCAAATAATTCTGTGAGAAGGAACACCTTCTCGGCACTTTTCAAGCCAAAGGAGTTTTACACCAGCTGCAACAGATTTGAAGTTAAAAACCTGATCTCCTGCTACCTTTATATTCCTAGCAATAACTGATGGGAAGCCATGTAAGTCAGGGCACTGGGATGACCAATTTAAAAGAAAAAAAAAAATTGTATAAATTCTAGTCTAAATCATTATCTTAGTTATCTCTGTAAATTCCTCTAGGAACGCTACTGTCCTTGTCCACTTCCAGTTATCAGTTGTATTCAGTAGGGAAAAATCAAAAAATACTCAACCTATAATATTTGTGCCCCACTCAAAAGTAATGATTCCTCCATCAGCCAAATCATTCCCTGCACTTTTATAGCAAATTCTACAGTTCCTACAGTTTCCCTTCAGGGAAAAACTGTACCTGTGTATCCCAAGGGTAAAAACATATGCCCAGATCCCTCTGTTTCTTAAACCTAAAGAGGAAAAAAAAAAAAAACAACCCACCACAAACAACAAACTGACTCCTTTTTCTGAGCAAAACTGTGTAGGAAACACTAGAAACTTTTGACCAAGTCTCCTGTTTGCAAACACTCTACAGGCGGACTCACCCTACTAAAAAGTCCCCAGGGAACCCCCATGGCAGTACATGAGGACTGCTACCCACACCTGAAACATGTACCATGACAGACACACCGTCATCTCATCCCACCTGATACACAGCTCTCTTAGAACAGAAACTATCCACTTTTAAAATTAAAAATGTTAAATGTGAAAATCCTGCAAATTAAGGATAGCTTCTGGCTGAGGTTTTATTGAGGAAAGGCTAGATACTACCACCACAGTTGCTTTCCTATACAATTCACCACCTGTTTTCCAAGGGTGGTGAATATACCAATTCAATATATCCAAGATACCGATTTTACATTGTTTATTTTAGAAGAATACACACAAAAGTACATAAAGCTTCTGAAAACTCTAGCTCTACCACTAGCATCTGTCTTTGCCCCATGCTGGGCTATGCCAGCCTAGCAGAACACAGTCTTGAAGCAGCAAGAAAAATGCAGAAAGAATTTATTTCAGACCAAATGATAGGAAGCTCTTTACCATGAGTAATTTTCATTTCATCAGTCATTTGAAGATTCCCTTCCATGCCAGCAGCAAAGCAAACATTTACTAACTAGCAATGCTCAGATGAGACAAGCAAGTCACACTACCATTTCTTTGATGTATACTTTTCTCCAGTGTAGAAGAGAAACATGAACCTAACTTTCAAGCTAAAACAAGTTAAATCAAATTAAATAGAACTCTTTTAGCCTCCATTCAGCAAAGATAGAACTGGGACAGCCATTGCTCTGCTCTTTTCCTTAAGGCAGCTCTAGAAAGTGTTACATAACTGGTATGTATTTTTCCTCTCAGTTCTTCTATTCAAGACAACTGTTTTGCCCCCTCAACCCCTGGCCTGGCCATGAGGTTATAGCTACAGTGTAACAAGGGAACTATTTCTTAAAGCGAGTGATATGGCACACCTAAAGACAGTAACAACTTGGGATTTAGATGTTCCCCTTCCCTTGAGAGGAATGGAATCTCAAGAGAGGAGACACAAAGTATGTTTCACATACAATCACGGTAAATATATATTCACACAAGAAATTAACTATATGGAATAAATAATGCAGTTAAGTGTAATACTTCCACTATACTGGAAATATTCTCAAAATTTCGGTAGGGAAATAACAACTGAAGGACAGAGGCAAAACCAAAAAACCTACATAGGAAACTCCTATTGTTGAGAGCTGCCTACGTATCCCTCCTGTGGTTAGTCAGAAGGTGCTGGTAGGCAAGCTCTTGCCAGCCCACCAGGGGCAGGTCCTTCCTCTGTCACTACCCCACTGCACATCAGAAGAGACTACTTGTCCCTGCTTTGTACCTGGAAAAAGCCTTCCAGACCTGCCGACCCCACTTCACCAGCATGGACAGATTTCAGCCTGTGCATCCTGTGCACGTGGAGTGCCTGAGCCCACAGGACAGGCTGAGATTTAGGGGGCAGCCTGCCCCCACAATTTCCAATAGCCTATATGCAGTCTCAGCCCCTGCATATTCTGGTTTTGACCATCATTGGCATCTGCAGATCTCTGACATTCAAACTGAAATTTAGGCAGTGGGGCACCAAAGGTCTATCGTGACTTCAGCTCAGGGAGGCGAGGAAAAAAATGTTGTTGCTGTTTTTTAAAACCTTGTTCTACCTTTTACCTGATTCCTTTAGCTAAAATTGCTAAGTACAAGCTCTTTTACCACCCTTGTGTCCTTTCAAGCTTTGAGAAAAGCTGTACCTGTCAGGTTTCAGTGACTGTTAATACCAAGGAAGAAAACAACTCCCTTTTGTAGGCAGACCACCTGTACAACATGTTAACCCTTATGGCACCTCTTCTACATGTAAGCCTGTGAGCAATCACAAAGAACAAACCTGTTATAAAAGAACATGTAAGACAACATCAGTGCTGCATCTGCCTTTAACTGTAATTGCTCTTTTCTCCATCTTAACGTGTTTCTACTTACATAAGAGGAGATATTTGATTTCCTTTCATTTGGTTTCCTTTGACAGACAGATCAGCCCACTAGTACCCAGATAAATTCTTCAGCAAGGAACCACATCTGATTACCAACACGTGCTATCCAAACTGTAGGAAAGCAAAAGAGGTTCAAAGGCCAAAACGTTGTATTAATTTGACTATTTCTTTCTGTTCACTCTAATCCAGGAAATATTTCACTAGTCTTTTGAAATGCTAGTAAGGGAGAAAGCAATTCAGATGTAACAGTACTCCCTTGAACGTCAGTAATACAATTCGCAGGTAATCAGGATGCCTGATCTGTGACATTGACAAAAAAATAATTACGCAATGCTTTAGAAACTTTACCTATGGAATTTTTACAGAGCTGTTGCATTGCTGTGGTATACCAGTACATAGTCACTTCAAATACAGAAGCTTACGGATTCTGAAGATACAACAAGCTTTCTGGTCTAGTTAAAAAAAAAAATTAACTATTTCAGAAAACAGAGACAAATCTTCACCTAGCATAAGGATTTAATGACCCATCACAAAGTTTGTCAAAATTGTGACACAAACAAACCAACAGATTTCACAAAAAAATATGTACAAGATAATCAGAGTTGTGAGACATACTGATGTAAATTTTAGCATATTTTATAGAGTTACTGACTGCTTACTTTAGCTATCAGTTATCTTTTACACTAAAAAATGCTTTTGAAATTTATATGCATTAAGCTCCCCCCCCCCCCCCTCTTTTTTAAACAAAAACAAAACAGCAATACTGCTGCTGCCTTATTTCTTCTAGAAGGACCTCCAAAGGAGCTTTGGTTGCTCAGTTCAAGAGAAAGAGCTCAAACACCCCCAGTTTCTAGAAAATTACAAAGAAAAAGGAGGCAAGGGCCTCCCTTCTTTCAAATACTGAGATTTAACAGACATCCTCACTTGTTGTCTTCTTTCATTGTTGCCCCCTTTTGCAAACCGGAGTACAACAATTCCCATAAGGCTGAACAACCTCACTGCTGAACACGGATGTGCACACAGCTGTGTATGCTACATGTGTACACAAAGCCACGTGAACAGTTGATCATTTTTTAGATATCACAACCTTTCCCTGTAGGTGGATAAACAAAAATGCTACTTCAATGACTTTGTATTTTCTACCCACTTCCCAAAACGTGATCCACAACAACCACTGCATCCTACAGCCAAAGGAACTGAAATTACAATAGCGTAGTGGAAGAGCATGGTATGTAGCATAACAGCTTCACTATGCAGTTGCCCCAGTGTAATGTCGAGTACGCAGCCTTTATAAATAGAGCTTGGGGATACCCTCTCCTGCAAAGTTAGTTTGTTTTCTTTAAGTTGTTAAGACAGAAATAACATGGCAAGGAACGAAAGCTACTTGAAGGCAACAGCAGAAACTTGTGTGTCAGCCAAGGCTGACTGTACATGTCCCCATGCTGTCAAGGTGGCCCAAGAAGACACTTAATAACATGATGCAAAACACTCTGCCTCTGAGGTATGTACTCATCCAAAGAGGAGTAAGTCGGTGATAGCTCAGCACACAGCAGCTCACACACTATGTGTCAATCACTTACAAATGCCATTTAGCAACCACCCACAGGTTGCCAGTCTGGTCACAGTAATTTTTCAAAGCTCCAGCCCAGCTCTTTAAAATCTTTACTCACTTGAGACCCTAGAGAACATTTGCTCTTCCAGAGAATTTTCCACAGAAATGCAGCCTATGGCAGAAGCAAGGAGCCAGCCTGAAGAGGGCCTGCAGAATGCAGGAACAGCAGGACAGCCCTAACAAGCTGGCCTTAACAGTGAAAATTAAGCTTTGCAGTAATAAATGGGCCCTGCAACCATTGGATTGCAATGCAATGTTTTGCATTTGTCCCAGACACTTATTTATAAAAGTCTTCTACAGAAACCAGTTCTTTGCAAGGCTCCATGACATATCTAAATTAAAGTAAAAGGAGAATGGATGTGCACACTGCTGTGTACATCTCCTAAAAAGGAGGGAAAAGCTGAAAAGATACTTTTTTTCTGAAGAATCAGATACTTAAACAATTAATGAGCTATAAATACCTGAATAAAATTATTACCTAAAAAAATAAAACTTAAAGTAATATAACTAGATCAAATTGAGATTGCAGAATCCTTAGCAACATCATCTATTTACATTTAATTTCATGATTACACACACAATTTCCCTCATTTTATTTCAAATAACAATAAAGCCTCTTAAATTCCCCATAGTTTTAGCCATCTCTAGAAAAGGGCATGAAGAAACAAGCAGGTGTTATTTTAAATATACCCTGTCTCCACACCTAGCTCATTTGCTGTACAGCAGAGAACATTATTTTTAAATTTCATTTTAATTAAACCATAGAAGATTTTGAGTGCCATTTTTGTATATCAATACAGAGAAGAAATAGACTTGTACATTTCTTTAGGTTGTGATTATAACAGTGGGGAAGCAATGAAAAAATGAAAAGGAAAAGTAGTAAACAAGGTCCACCTTAACGAACTTTTTGAGATCGCACGCAACACACGCAATGGCCACATAGAGCTGCAAATACCCACACCATAGTCCATCATCTAATGTTTGGCAACTGAGGTACTTACGTTTTAACATGGTGCTTTTCCTGCAATAAATTGCCTGCTACAGGTACTGGCAGTCACACATGATATACCTCCACAAGAAGTCCTTGGCAATGACCTTCTTTTGAAAAGATATCCAAACAGTCGAATATGGTCTTGAAAGCAGACTTAGAAAAATAGCTCAAATGTGTATGCTATTGCTAAAGCTTTTCTTGTATAGCTTCTCTACTGAATTTCTCTACTAAATGTTGGAAATTATCCCACTGAATAACTACTGACCTAAAAATAAAGGGCCGGGGAGGGTGGGTGGGGGGTGGGAGATGAATGGTGCACTACACCAACAAGTTGGTTTCAGTAACAGAAATATCAAATAGTTAAAATTAATTTGCTTAATGAGAATCTTCTCCCTAGACTGACATTGAAGCAGCAGCTGTATTATCAGTCATCCTTAGCCACCTCTAAGTGACATTTTTGGCCCAGAAGACATCAGTAGTTTAGTTACAAGTCAGTCTGGTAGCTTTGCTCTTCTTCATGTCACCTAACACTTGTTATTGTAAGACCCTACTCTTTGCTGTTTATTTTTTTTAGCCATCTGGTCTGTTCTCTCTCCCCTCTTCTCCCCCTCCTGGGAGGCAAAGGGGGAGGTAAAGGAAAGATAAAAAGGGAAAAAATGGTTCATTCATGAAACAGAAATATTGCTTTATCCCTTTTCTCCTCTATCAGTAGCTTGAAAATCTAGCTACCAATACAGAAAAATTTGTGGTTTCTAAAGCAAATTCCCTCCAGCACCTGAAGTTAAATGCAAGTTTGTTGATATCAATATACTTTGCATGTCAGCAAATAACTGAGAAAACCACCAGCAAAACATGAGTTCCAGAAGAGGACCTCAACCTTCCTCTGCCATCCATTAGGACAGTACCACGGCAGTGCCCAAAAGTCCATGATGCACATTCACCTAAGACTCCCCAGAAGCACTGCATCCAGCTTTAGGTGCAACACTGCAGAATTTGTTAGTCCTTTTCACAGAGTTTTGTATTCAGCTAGCAAAGCTTTAACACTCCTATGCCATATTTAATTAAGGAACATATAACACCGCATCTGGGAATTGCACTGCCCGCTCTCACTCCTATGCTGTGATTATGTCTTTCAATACATCACTACTGCCTTCCAATTGCCTGCAGGATGGTGAGAAGTGTGCCATGACCCATGGAACACGCTTCACAGATCCTTCTCACCCAGTACCCAATGTACACAGGGGCCTGAAGTACCAGGAGCTAAGCTCCCTAAGCAGGTACATCCATTCAGCCTTTCCTTCTTCTACAGTGTGCATTGCCAAGAAAAGAAACACAAATAAAATCTTTGAAATGTATCATAATCAAAGCTTTGAAGTCTACCATAATTCCAATGCTTCCTAATTTTTGAGGATTTAACACTTAACCTTGACTTCTTCAAATATTTTCTGGATGTGTAATTAGGCATTTAAATGGCATACACTTTCTTTATTTAGCTCCCTTTCCCCTAACCTGTGTCTATATTTGTGTAGTTAAAAAATGAGTACTTTGAAGCAGGGATTATTATTTTCAAGTATCTGGAAAGTACCTTGCATATAAGTGTATAAAAGAAATCATAATAGAAATGTTGGGTTTTTTCCACTTTTATACTCCTTTCTTTTGATGTTACAGCCAAAGACCTCCAGGAAGGTACTTGTTGATTCTAGCCCTAGTCATGTATGTAGTGTCATGCAATACGTTTGTCTCCTGCCCTAATTACCTTACTCTATTTCAAATAATCTCTTTCCCAAGCAGTTGTCCATCTGTTATAGCAGTATTTTACCTCTGCTCAACTAACCTATCCTCTAGGAGTGAGACTGTACTGAATTAACTCAGCTTCATTTCAACTCAGGTATCCATTTACAGCAGCACTCAAGGCTTCTCAGCTAGTCCAGTCATATCTCCCCTCAGTGACACCATCATTTTTAAGGCAACAAGGAAATCCAAGTGTTCATTTTAGATATGATTGTAACCAAGACCACTCTAATATATGTATGTGTGTGTGTGTATATATATATATATAAAAACCCACTTACACGTTCCTCATCCTGAAGAAGGAGGCACTCCCTTAGGGATTAGGTTGTGGGGGTGTTGCTTGGTTTTGTTTTTTTTTCCCTTGAGTTAGCTTAGTAGCCTCGGGAGTATTTCTACGTCCTCATATTTCATTGTCAGTGCCAAATACCCCACTGTAATACCAGCAAAAGTCTTCACCGAATTTAACTGCCTTCACAGCTGCTCCTTTGGGAACCTGCTGGGTACACAACACGGCAGCATCCAGCAGCAATCCCTACCACAGTTTGCTCAAGATAAATTGCCCGGGTTCAGAAATTCCAGACTCAGCTACCAAACTGTTGTATCTTCCTTCCCACCACTCTAGAATTTTGTCCGTGTTTCCAGCTTTTCAATATTCAATGAATGCATGCCATAGACAATGCTCTGCTGTTTAAAGACAATGCAATGAGAATATACACAGCATAAAACAAGTTCTGCAGAATCCCTTAAGACTAACTGCTGCTGAACAGAAATGTCCAATCTGAAATTTGATCATGAGACCTTAGTTACTCTTTGACTGTTGATCTCTACCCCAAATGTATTTATATTGATTTCATTCCACCCTGAGATTCCACCTTGGAAGCTCCTTGCTGCTTTGAACCCAGAATTTATAGAGCAACAAAGCTCAGCATAAGTGTTTTGCATCTATACGTGACAAAAATGACATGCAGCCTGTACCAGCTTCTCAGCTGACTTACAGGAGAATTAGTTTGCATAGGCTGAAGATCTGATTCAGCACACGCAGCTGTTCCCAAACTTGGGATGCCAAGTCAGGTCAGCAGTAATTAAAATCTCTGGCTGTAGGGACAGCAAAAACTCAGTTTTAGCCAGGATCTACAAAATGAACTTAGCAATTTGTAAAAGCAGCTGAAAGCAAAAAAGGGGCTGTTGTTCATGTATGTTCATGTATATTAGGTAGCAAGTTTATAGAGGGGATTATGTAATGCCTAATAGCAGAGGACTACTGTCAGAGGATGCCCTTTCCAGTCTTAAACCCCTGCATACAGACTATCAGAAAAGAAATACTTGTCTAAAGTGATTTTTACTAGATGTGATGTAGTAAACTAACTTTAATACAGAACAGTGCAAAAATACCACTGATTTCCCAGAGCACATTCTTTATAGCACAGTTTTGCAAACATGCATGAGTTTTTAAATTAATATCCATAAACGCCCTCATGCATAAAAACTATAGCTGTGGAGGATTCTTTTTTTCTTGTGGAAAGCAAAGCTTATACCTCCTGAGTAGCTTTATATTTCTGATATATGTAACAGATTTGCAGACACTTTTTGTGAGTTTCCACAGTGAACCGATCTCCTCTGCATACAGGCTGTATCAGGTGCCCTCCCCGCTCACCAGTAATTGCCCTCAACACCCCGATACTTTTCTGTGCCATTGTGGGACAGATTTACACATGAAAACAGACTGTGCAGCTTTAGGATTTTCAACCAACTTCAAATGGAAACTCACAATTACCAAGCAACTAAGTAATAAAACTGAAGTCATCAGCATGTTGCCTGCTGGTGAACAAGTACCAATGACTGAAGTGCACAGCTCTAGGAAACTGCAAAGCAGAAAGGAAAAAAAAAGCAATAATCTTGAAAACATCAATATTTGACAAATCAAGGGACCGATTTTCAGACAGGCGAAACACCTAGAGCTTCAACAGAAATTAATGCAACTGTTTCAAACTGGAAACTTGGGAAAAATCTGTTCAGAGAATGTAAATAACAGGAGGAGAAAGACATCAGGAGATTTAAAATGTTTTGGATAAAGCAGGACAAGGAAAAATTTCTCTCAACAGAGCATTTTTGCACAGGTGACGCAGACTGTTTTTTCTTACTCCTCCTATGTTTAGCATCTACCTGAAAAAGATGTAATTTCTCAAAACAGGAAGCTGATCTTTTGTGGTTAAAATTGAGGAGTGTATACAATGTCTTTTAGCACCAGTACATTTTTTCTTTAAAAATAGTTCTCCTTTTTCTAAAAAGGAGAGGAGATTTTCTGTGTTTTAATACAGCTGTTTTCAGGACTCCTTATGAACACTGCATTCATCTTGCAGCTTAAGCCAGAGAGATCCAGCGTAATCAAACATTGCACTGCTGGCAACACTGCCCAGAGTTGGGCCACAGGCCTACAAACAAGGTATTTTTTTTTATGGAAAGCAGAACTTCCTCAGAGGATAGCAGAGAAGACATGCCTTCTCTTTTCAGCTCTTCCATTACATACGGACTCTTCATACAGACCAGTCTATCACCTTCAGGGTCTGATCAAAAGGCTTTGGCATCTCCAGATGTATCTGACCTCTTAATCCCAACAGTGACATCAACAAAACCTCATGGAAGTGGGGTCCCTACCTAATCACAAATGCCTTTAAAGTCCACACAAAAACTCTCCAGGTGGTGTGATTAAGCTCTTGACATATCAAGTCATCACTTCCAACGCCTCAACACTGGAAGCATTCACAGACGTGTTGGACAGAGCTTTGAGCAAAGTGATCTAATGAAAGATATCCCTGCCAACACCAGGGGAGTTTGACCAGATGATCTTTACAGATCCCTTCCAACCCAAACCCTTCCACGATTCCATGATTTTAAGTTCCCATAAGACAGATATTAGTTATTTATATCATCTATGCCATCTAGGGGAAACCAATCAAGTATTTCAGCAAGCGACAAGCAAAGCTAATTCTAGCCAAAAGCAAAGCCAGGAAAGGAGAGAGGTGCAGGGATGGAGCCAGCCCCTCTGTGCACACCAGTGGCAAGCATGACAAACTACCATCAAAGCAGTCCCATTCCCACTCCATGCACTGCCAAAAACTGCAGATGAGCTACTGGTGTGACCATGAGACAAGCTTTCTCCAGCACTAAAATGCTGTTGCCCTCTGTTTCTCAGGCTGCGCCTTTTCACCTCCACAACCGTGCCAGCGACAGCTGCAGGAGGGGGATGGCTGCTCTGCACATCGAATGACTCAAGCCATCTGTGCTTGAAGTCCATCTCCCCCCTGTGCCAGTGCAGAGACTGCAGTTAATCCCAGGACTGGTGATTCAGCAGGAAGCACAGCCCAGCACAGGCTCCCAGGGGCTGAGGGGATGGTGAAACGCAGTGGAGGGGCAGGAAGCAGCACTTAGCATGTTCCCCTTAGAAACTATACCCTGAATTTAGCTAATCTTAACAGACAGCGTCCTTCAGCTTGCCCAAAGTATCAAACTGACCACAAAGTGGACAGCTGTTACAGTATTTCATTTTCCTCCTCATACGTGCACAAGCCACAACACTAGTGGTTGGAACACCACCCTGAAACTTCTTAAAACCCTAATTATTAAAGGTCATCATCGGGCTCACAAAACTTCTGGACCTTTCCAAACACAAAAACCTCCTCAGCAAATGTCTGCAGAAAATTCTTGCATTCAGGCCATATGAATTTACCACTGTAAGAGGAGAAAATCATTCCGGCAAGTGCTGCATCTTCAGCAGTTCAGCAAGAGGTGGGGAAAGTGTAGCAACAGAGGAGTGGTGTTATTTCTGATAAGGTAATGAGCTCACATAGCAAAGATGTGTTTTCTGTCAAATTATAGTCATTATGACTTAATTAAGATTTACTGGTCATTTTAAGTAATTTTACTGAGGAGAAGAAAAACTATCTCACTTTTTATCTAAATATACCAAGCTTTTTTCTTGAGTCTGTTACGGATCCATGAAAAAACAGTGATGATGAACAAACAGGAAGAAGTATTATTTACATTTTGATTAGAATGGAAAACAGATGTGTGATGATTAATCACATTCCGGTTAAGACAAGCCCACCCTGGCACAATGAACATAAGGGTTAGTTCTGGCTCCTTCAATACACCTAATGCATCAGTTTACACCTTTGTTTTCACATCAGAACAGGTGTATTGGGGCAAACTCAGACCTTCATTAACCCCTCAGAAAGTCCAAAGCCAAAATTACATCCAATTTATACTTTAAAAAAATTAATTCGGAGTCTAGCTAACTGAACTGATGCATGGGCCTGTGCTGATCAAAGGGAGCAAAGTCTGTTCATTCTCAGTCACTCGAAGTAGGTGAGAGGAGTTTCAACTATGAACTGCCAAAAGACCATCCAATACTGACTGACTGGAAGATAAAAATTACATGAAACTCAGCACAGAAGTGTTACACTATTTTATTTTTTTTTTAATTGCCCAAACCTTCCATATAATTATGCCCTTGAATTTAATTTTATCACTCGGAAGGTGCTTAGATAATACCAGTTCTGTAGCAATTCTGCTTTTTAACTTCTCCAAAGCAAAGTAATCCTGGGAATTATTTTAAAAGGAATACAAAACAAAGCAGAAAGCATCATTACAATACTGTTTAAAGAAATTAGGTACCCACATTTTCAGTAGTCAGTACATTTGAGATCCCCAGTCTCAAACACTGTACATAGCAGAACTAAAAAAGATAGAACTATGACAAGGTTGATTAATGCCAAATAACTGTTGAAGTGTTTTAAGGAAGCATCACACAGAGAAGACAGTCCATATTCCACTGGAGAAATGGCCACCTAGGTCATTCATAAATCCTTTACAGGGATTTCCACCTTGTAAAGACGTGACCTGGGGAGAGGGTGGGAGGGAAACTGAGACTGTTACTGAGCTTTCAGCAGAAAGCTAAAGGTTAACTGGGAATTCCTTTTCCAATACAGCTACAGGTTATCTAATTAAAGTTTCAAGTCTAAAAGAACCAAAAAGAGCCACTCCCTCACTCAGATGAAGTTGAACAGCTGGAACTCATACCTGTGATATTTTCTATACACTAGATTTTGAAGTGTGTCTGAAGAGCAGCTGGGCATGTTTCCAGAAAAAAAAAAAAAAAAAAAAGGAAAATAAAACCAAAAAAAAACCCCACACCACACAGAGGGTGACCAGCTGTGAAGACACCACCTTGAAATCCCTGAAGCACCAAACTGCCAGAGGCTGGGAAACACCGGTGAATGAAATACTTGCTCTCTTCTTTATATTTTTCACTTCAGCAACTGTTATCAGCTATTGAAGAAGGAAGTGGGGAGGATGAGGGAACTTGCCTAGATGGACCTTTGATCTGATCCAGCAAGGCCATTTTGTTATACAGCCCATTTGTGATTCGCTTCATGCTTGCCCACTCTTTGTAAGAGGGAAGACGAAAATCTTTCAAAAGTTATCCACTGGGAATAATATAAATAATTTATGTAAAATAATGTTCTACAAAATAAAGCAATCACCTTCATAGTTTCTTTTGATCATGGAAGATAACAAATTAGCTCTGCAGTTATTTGCACTGTAACTATTGGCCATATGTGTTTTGCAAGTCTGTATTTCATTAAAACACAATAGCAAGACAATGTCTACACACCTTTCCTACGAACAGCTGTTTCCTAAGGATGCTCAGAGTTATTTCTCAGTAAATTATTACCTGATTATTTTTCCAAATCTGCAAACCCTTACTGCAAGGGTTGCATAGATTATTATTCTTTCTGCTTTTTGCTAGGGATTAGGAAGTGGTTTCATTTATTTTCCTTTTAGAAAACAGCATACATTTTCATGCTTTTATTTCACTTCCTACCAAAGAATGCTCCCACAGATCTTGCCCATAGACTCCCTGCTTTCTACCTGCACACTAGCCACCAGGCAAGAAAGAGACACTAAGACTCTTCCCACTGCGCATGCGATTGAGGTGCCAAAAGGAAAGGTATAATAGATTTCAGGAGTAATCAGAGAGAAAGTATACTTAGAGAAAGGGATGGGGGAGTAGGGAAATCCAGGCTCGAATTTGCTAGAACTAGAAGCAGAGAGCCAAGTGTCTAAATAATCAGCATTTCTTTTGCAGGTGCCCAGAGGCGTCCTTTCAATCTTTGTGAACATAAGCAGCACACCACAGCCTTCCTACCTGTGCAACTATGAGCAGGCAAAATATCAGGCAGTTACCTCATTCAAGAGAGTGTGGAATAGTAAACAAGATTGAGAAAACTGGGCTAGTCACTAACAGGTCCTTAATAGAAGTCTCCTGAGTCAAAATGGAAAAGAAATTCCCATCCTTAAGAGTACCCGTTCTTCCAAGAAATTTAATTGCCTCCTGTTTGACCAAGATTGTCAAGGAAGTGAGCCTGAAAACATAATCCCTAGTACCTCAGAAAGAACGAACTGATCCAGTCACCTGCTACACATTTGAGGAATCCACAGAAGAATATGAATATCACCTTGTTCCCCAGTGTGTGTGTTTTGTTCAGTTTGATTAAAACCACTGAAATCCACAAGCAAGCTACCTACTTTATCAGCCAAGAGGCAGTGGCTTGGGAGACTGGTTCAGAGGGAAGAAGCCAGGTTTTCAGTTGCACACACACACTTCTCTCTGCGGACCATGGGATTACCAAAAAAAGTGCTAAAATGACAGCAAGAGACAGACATGGCTGCCCAGACCACTGCTGGACAGAAAAAGCAGTGAATACTGGAGTGACCTACACCAGTTTACCTCAGCCAAGAATATTCCTGGGTTAACAGTTGGACTTAATGGTCTCAAAGGTCTCTTCCAGGAGTAATGTTTCAATGATTCTATGATGAAAATAATAGCTGAATCAGATATGGTGCTCCGAAATGACAAACACACATCTGCAAGCAAGTACTCCATTTGTAACAGCTACTTTATTCAGCAATTAGAGGTTGACAAAAGTGTTACCCTGCATAATTTTGATGCTACTTAACCCCAAGGAATTAATGAAAAGAAAGGGTGGGCAAATAGGAATTCAAGCTCTTTTTCCAAACTATACCACTGCTTTTATTCGTAGAGAAAACAAGTGATCCTTGATAAGAAACAATAAGGCTGTAATACACTTCACATACTATGAACGAGGCAAGAGAAAAATTAAAAGCAACTTTTTTGTGCATGCACAAGCATGCAAAGAATAGCGGTACAAAACCCCAAGAGATACGATGAGGTCACTGGGACATACCTAGGTTGCTGTACTGCTGGCTGTGGTATCACACAACGAAGGCAGTATTGATAGGTGAAAGTCAAAATTTCACTAGCTACCAAGAAGCCAGCATCAAAGGGGCGAACACTGACAGGTGCCACAGCCACCTTCAATAAAGTATTGCATTTAAATGCCCAGGATGTGCAGCTGCCCTGAAAACAATCCCTTGTTTTGTTGGCAGGGAGAGCACAGGTACAGCCCATGAAATGACTCTGTCCTCCTTTGACTTGTTACTCATAGGAAACATGGAAAAGATCTTTCCAGCTGGGAGTTTAATGCCACGGTATAGCTGATCTGAATCTCAAAGGGAGGGATGGGCGAGAGCTCGCATGGGCAGCGCCTGGGCTGCCTGCCTGCCTGCCCCAGCCCATCTGTCAACAGGTGGCACAGGCAGCAGCCATCTCTGGAAACCGCTGGCCGCAGGGCATCAGGCTCAGAAGAAGGTAAGGCAATACAAAAACGTAAACAGCCGCAACAGGAGAGGCACTCTTCAGGGTTTGTAGCTCCACATGTAACACACCAGGTTCTGCAACACAGGGAGCAGCTTGCTTTCTCTGAGGGAGGTATTGTCAGAAACACCGTGCTGGGAGCTAGAGTAAAGCTGTAACTTTCCCTTCTCTGGGGAAGGGATGCTCCCACACATCTGACCTCCTGGAATCAGGCTGGTACAAATTATCAAAAAGCACCATCTCATTTGGGTGTAAGACCCATGCCCCACAAAGGTAGAATGGACCAACTCTCACCCCAAGCCATCTTCTGGGAGATGAGGATTGGCCCAGAAAGTCTTGTGCTCTAACATCCAGAATTTCTGCCTTAGTCCTAGCAAAGCACTTGGGCACAACCACAGAGCAAACACAGTCTCCATTTGCTTCTATCCCTATGATGGGCTTTAGAGCCAATGAAGGTAATTCATAGCTTGAAACCCTGAATTTTACTTGCTCTTACCAAGATTCATTCCATCATAACTTCATGGGAGTTATTCCAACAAATAAATTTACATATACAAATTACGCATTAGATCCTGATAGAAACTAGGGAAAAAAGAAATCAGTGCAACTATTTTCAGAGCTTGGCAAAGAACCAGGTTTCACTAGAAGCTGCTGTCATCCAAGAATGACTGTCAGGACTCTGAAGACAGGAACCAGAAAGGGACAACGCAGAATACATGTACCTCTCAGCCAGGCAGTTCCTCTCCCTAAGCTGTTCCCTTTATGGTCAATGGAACAAGAGCAATTCAGGGCAGGAGCATAACTGAGATGCTCTGGAGTGCCCTCTGCACAGACTGCTCACTGATGACAGAAGGAGCCTGGTGGCTAAGACAGCCGACAAGCTGCATGCCGGGCATGACTGGGAGGCTGACAAGAAGAGGACTCGTGGCAATGGTACAGAAGTAAAGCTTCACCTAAAGACAAAGTTATTTCCCTACATGCACCATAGTTAAGAGCAACTCAAGCAATATGGAAAAGAACTATGATCAGTGCCATGAAGCTCCCTGTCAGCTGAATTAGGCCTGCAACAGAGGAAAGCAGAAAAAAGGAAGGAGCTAAGTCCATGCTGTCTTCTTGTTGTTGGGTTTGGTTTTTTGGTTTGGGGGGATTTTGCTTTTTGGTTTTGGGTGGTTTGGTGGGGTGGTTTGGGTTTTTGGGTTTCCTTGAGGGGGTGGGGTGGGGTGGGGGGGTGGCTTTTTTTTTCTGGTTTGATTTTTGTGGGGTTTTTTGTTTGTTTGTTTGTTGGGGTTTTTTGTAAGCATAAGAATAAGGGTTGCAATTACAAAAATCCTTGTTCTGCATCGCATGCACTTTTCTGTTTGGCATTTTGTTTTGGTTTTTTCTACAGAGAAATTTAGGAACTGTTTAGACATTTCTGTGTTTGGATTGCTCACACTTCCTGCCTCCCCAACAAGCATCCCCAACGGCCAGCTGGAAATGGTACCCAGCACTCCTGTGTAACAGGCAGCTAGTCAAACAGGTACTGTGAGCTCACAGACTGTCCTCTAGGTCCTGTTAGTTGGTACCATATTATATGTATTTTACTGGCTTTAAAACCAAAAGATTCAACCTCATAGCTGTTAGGTTAGGAAAACTCCCCCTAAATTCTAGTAAATGCATTTAAATGACTGAATGTTGACTAAAGAGTCCAAAACATGCAACACACAGAACACAAAACCACACCCAACACCTGAAGTACAGATACACATACATAACAGGAAGACCACAGTGACATTAATGTGCAGACCAGTACCCTTGGACTGAAAACCCAGGAGACCCGGTCACTGCTACCAGAGTGCTCCCATGTATTATCTAGGGTAAGCACAGGTGCTTGTGTACTCATTGCTTGTACTAATCTTTGGACAAAAGCACAGCATGTGTTCACACACAGGGCTTTAGAGAGCTGTTCAGAGCATCCCTGTGGCTCCCCTTTCCCAGGGTACACCACCTCTGCAAGTATTACAGCAGTACCTGGCTATTCTGGCAAAGATACAGGGAGGTTTTTATTTCCTCACCCATTCTTTTTGGATCTCAAATATTTGTAATGGGAATTTTAATATATTTGGATTAATTAAAATTAATACTTTTCAACATACTATCGTTGAAGTGAACATCATATGGCAGAATACCTTTGTGAGAGCTTTAACAAAGTTTTTAAGGTTAGTTTACGTATGATGCTGGACCAAATATCCAAATTTTCTACAGCAAGTTTTTTCCACAGTGCAATACCAAGCATTTCAGGATGAAAGCAAAAAAAAACCCAAACAAACAAAAAACAAAAACAAAAAGGAAAAAAAAAGTAGGGAAGCCTCCTGATGCAGTTACAGAGGAATATGCATGCACCTCTAAGCATCAAGAGGCAGAAAAGCAATGACAGCTGGCTGCGATCTCACCAGCATCATCACCATCGTTCCCTCCTTGGAACCGCTTCCCATGCCCCCACACCCTGCAGAATAAGCGCTAAGGCTACAAGGGCTGAGGAAAACCCCAGCCCTCAGACATGGGTGAGACCAGTCCCAGGCCCCCGCCTCCCAGGCCCAACCTGCCGAGGAGCTTTCCACACTCAGGTGTCCCTGTTTCACACGAAGTCAAGTGGTAAGCAAACCTCTCCAGTGGCATGTGGTGCTGAACAGGCTCTTAAATGGCCAGTGAACTTTAAATTTAGGATTATGGAAGAAGCAAGGAACACATCCAACATTTATATTTTCCTCCTCAGCACAGCAACAAGTTCACTTGATATGCCAGATTTAGACATTCTGAGGTTACATCTGGCCCTTAAAGCTGAAGTGTAATCCTAGTCAACAGTCACGGGGAGACATAAACCCACAGAAGCAGGTTTTATTATATTTATTTTTTTAAGGACACAATTTACCAACACACTCCTCTTCATGCCTTAATACTAAGACCAGAGCTAAATATTTAATGTCTGAAAGGTCAAAAGAAACCTGATATATAACTTCATACATACCAGACTCATCTTAAACTGCTAAGTATGCATTGACATGGCTCATAACGTCCTACCACTGTCAGTAGCATGCTGCTCAGCCACGGGAACTTCTGCTGAGGTTTTAAATTAACAGATTGTAACTTTATCTGTTTGGAGCTAAATTTTTATATGCTTTGTTAAGTCTTAAGCGGGGGGGGGGGGGGGGGGGGGAAGGGACTACCAGGAACTATTATCATTACAATACAAATGCTGTGCATAAAAAAAAGACAAAACACCACACACCAAAAAAAACCCTCCAAAAAACAAAGGAAAACACAGAAAAGAGAAGCTCATGATTAAAAATAACATGAAGACATGAAAAACTGTGAAAACGGAAGCCTTCTGCATTACATAGTATTTAATAGTGCTTATGATATCACCAATACCCAAACAATCCTATACCTCTCTCCCCTTTCCAGAAAGGGGTACAATGATGTCCTCAATTTCCATCAAGCTCATACAAGTACAAAACCATAATGATGAGTGATGGGATTCTTCCACCACTGATGACCACATCTGACCATGGCACATTTTAAGCCAGAGATGAGCATTTCATTTAAATGCTTCCAAAGGTACCATTGCAATATTTCGCATTACAGTACATATTTTCTTCTTGACACTGGGTGGATTTGGCAGATACTTCATTGTAAAATCTCACAGAAGACAACATGTGTTACAGCAGGGAACCGTGACACCTATTTAAATAAAGGTCCCCAGTCTTTGGACTATTTCTTTCAAGAAATAAATAAATTGAGAGGCACCCAATTTACAAATTCAATAATCTTAATTTCTACAGAAATAAAAGCAGTTGCACATGAAAAGGATGAATATTATATAAATGAGAGGGGAATAGCATAACTGAAGGCAAAGAAAGAATAGCACATTTGAATACCACGATGAAAACTTAAAAGAGCACAATTATTTCTTGACTGTTCAATTAAGAGATAGTGCATTTAACACTACCTATCACAGTGAAGAGAGTTAATAAACCAGATGAAAAAAAAAAAAAAAAATCAGTCCAGTGTTATGAAACCACACATATTTTGTATCGCTTTCCACTGTATGACCTTGAGTTGGTAACAAAACTTAATCCTTTCAATACCTATAAGGGCTGAAACTACATAGACTTTGTCTGAAAAGATGAAAACCATAGACTTGGTCTTGCTGAGAGCTCACAAAAAGTTAGCAAGCAGCATGCATTTGAAGCATAGTTGGCCATGAGTATGCACATTTTGCTCACCATTTTTCAAGATAAGCAGACTGAAGCAGACTAATAATGTTCAAACATGCATCTCCTGACCTTGCATTTGAATAATATGCATATATGCTTTATTTTAACCTAATCAAAAATAGATCCTCATAAGGCACTCTGGACAGCATACATTCATCTGTGGTACATGACAGTCAACTAAGAGATCAGAACTACCCATCAGAGAGCAGAAATCAGACATGCAATGGATGGGAAAAACCCACCATACCGGAGAGAATACAATGAAGAAGAAATGTTTCCCTATTTATTCCACAGTTGCTCCTCCAGTAATGGGGGGAGGGGGAAATCAGCAATCAGCCCAGACATTCTCTAGACACGTAGAGGTTTCCATTTACTATTTTGTTAGTAGTAAACAGAGTATACAGATTTTCCTTATGCTAAAACTCTTCCCTTTTGCAGGGCTTCCACTCAGAAGCATCAGATGTAATAGATTCATTCTGAAGAGAAGCCTTCTTTCCATAGTAGCACAATTCCTTGCCTTACGAGCTAACATCACCTCTTCTCTTTTACTACATTAGAAGTACATTATAGAAAATTAAACGTCACTAATCCAGTTCTTTTTCTACCCAAAAATTCTGGTGAGAGGCACAACTTGCACTGCAGCCAATTTCAGGATCATTATGCAGCTCCTTAAATTTCAGAAATCCAGAGCTAAATACAATTGAGCAAGATAAAGAATGTCACATTTCTAAACATACAAGCTATTACACAAAAACCTATATATTTAATGGTAATGCAGTCTTTCATATACATGCTTAGAGACTGTTCATAAATCAAAGCAAAGTTTGTCCATACAGAACATCTCGGGGAGGTAGGAACTATATTTACCCTAATTCCACTTGAGCAAAATCAGCATCCCTCCACCTTCCTTACAAACAAGGCTAAATCAGTGGCAGGGATTAAAACAACATTCCAAAGAAATACCAACACTTTCTATTCCAAACCTATAGTTTTTAAGCAGCAGTTCCTAATTTCTCTTCCATAGTTTAGGTGCTTAATTCTGTTTCAGTCAAAGAAGTTTTGTTAGGTAAAGCTTAAAACAGGCCTGAGTGGTGCATGGTTTCAAGAGAACTAATCTGAACCCAAATCATTTGTTTGGTTTATATCACCTGTATAGAACAGGTTTAGGTGGAGGCAGGAAAAAAAATACTCCGTTCTCTTCAGAGTGTAACACTAATTTATTTGAAGCTACTTAATATGAACTTAACTTTTTTTCCCTAGTTAAGAGCTTGACCATGCTGTGCTTCAGTCTACAGAAAAATAAGTTCAACAGTCTGAACACTGACCATAAGAGTACAAACCACTTTGTCTATCAATACACACAAAGCAGGAAGTGCAAATGGCTAAAAAGGGAAACTACATGAAAACTAATGACAGCTATTGACGTAAGAGTTTGCATGACATTTGTTATTTTATTTTACATTTAAGAAAAACACAAAAACTCCTACACTTAATGAAATTTAGGATATCCCTTTGAAAATCTGGGGATTGTTAACAATGAAGTGAAAGAAGTTTGTCACATTCACAACTAGCTATACAGCAGTAACCATTTCTGTAGATTTCTACCTTAGCAGGATGGCTACAGCCACCTCTTAGCAAGCCACAGCCAAGTGACATAACAGTCACGAGCTGTGATTTGGAAAAGACCAATGCCCAGACAACCCTGGTGGAAAGGCCACACCAAGTATAAGCGGTGCTGAAGGAGAGTTTTGCATCTCAAATGAACCTGCAAAAACCCAGTTACACAGCATCACCAGTAGCAGAACAAGACGATGAGATTGCCTTGATCATGGAGTTTTGCAGCTCTGAAATTGATGCAGTAGTTCTCCAAATCCCCCCTGCCCACCACAGAAACATGCAGAGTTCATGAAATATTTAACCTTGAAGAGTTCCCACAGTTCACAAAGGACCAGCCTTGGGCCTTTGCAACAACTCCTCTAGAACTACAACAGGAATGTTAGAGCTAATTCCTAGGGTGCACTCATTTATTTATTGGGCAAGTATTTCTCAAAATCTAATTGAACAACATGGAAGTAGTTAAAAAAATGCCAAAATAATCCATAAAAATAATTATTTGCTGTTTTTTCTAAAAACCAACACCCCACAAAAACAAAAACAAACAACCAAAAAAGAGCACACCAACAAAAAACAACAAACAAAAAAACACTGAACACCAAAACCCCTACCAAATCCACAAACACCTCATTGTAGTAGATACTACTACTGTGACAAGTTATTTCCAGTGGGGTCCATATGAGCAGTCACAAACAGTTTAAAATGTTACAAAATTCTTCTCACTCATCTCAGAGGTTAAATTTACAATGTCTTTTTCTCTTTAGATTACAAAAAGGTGGTAAATCTAGGCCTAAAAATAGCAACATGACTCTTCTAGACATGGAATTTTAGAAACTTCAATTGCAGTATACTCCAGTAATTTCAAGTTAATCACTAGTTAACTTAGTAGTCTTTTTTTTGTGAGATTTTACTTATCAGCAGATGTACTGTACTTTCAAAGCACTGGGGAGACTGCGTTGCAAAGAGTAAAAGCAGTATTGCGTTTTGTTAGAATTTTTTAATCTTCAAAAAATGTTTAGACTGCATGAAAAAAATCCACTTTTAAAAAATACCACATATCAGTAATATTTTTAATTTTAAAAAAAAACATCTGAAACAAGTCTAAACAGGCTTGTGTTGGGGGGTAGGAAGCAAATCCACTTATTTTCCTTTCTGAATTTATAAGGAGATGGTTTCTTTTGAGGTACCACTGAAGATGATTATAAATAAAGAAAGAGAAATCCTCAAACAAGATTTGCTTTTAATCTCACTATGTTTTAAGAGTTAAAATTAGATCCTTCTCCCTTGCAAATTTTTACACATTGTAAGAAAACGGAATTATTATGGAAATCTAAGCTGTCAGGGGAGAAAAAAAAAAGTCAGAAAGAAGATATCCCAGTTCAAAGACATTTCATGAGATCTCTGCAGTATTTCCCGGTGTGAGTCCAGTCAGATAAGCTTTCACATTTTAACACAAAGCTTCCCCAGATGAGAAAAGCATCCCACTAGCACACTCTACAGCAGTCCTTTCAAACTTGGAACAAGCCCCTTTAAAGCAGGAATCCACTGCTTTAAAGCAAGAACCCACTGCTAATGGAGGTTTTATCTACTCTACAGCTTCTTGGTTCTTGCTGCAGAGCCTATTTTAAGGATTTCATTTAAATGAAACATGCAGAGACAAATCTTGGAAATTTCCCCGCTTTGTTGAAAAACACCTTCTGAAATCCTACGGGACCAGCCGAGAGGTTTCTTGAGGTGACATACGAAAGTCAAGTCACAGGTTATGGGGAAGTACTGTGCAGTTCATCCTCACAAAGGAGGCCAACTAAAACCATGCACAAGGAATACAACAGAAGTCTAACATTTCAGTTTAAAGAGGTGTATGTTATTAGAGCAAAGCCACAAGTTCATTACATCGATAGATTTTTCACAAAGCAATCTGATCTGGGAACTAGGGGATTTTTACTTAGAGCATCTGCAGTCCATGTTCTCAGGAAAGAAAGTTTGAATAATCCTAAAAACCTGAAAAAGGTATTTTTATCATAGCCTTTGCAGCTATTTCATGTTTCACTCAAATTGAAAGAGAGCTGAACCAGATATTTCTAATCACATCTGGAAGCAGGCCCCAGTACCGTGCACTGTCTTAACTAGAACTCAAATTATTTTATTTAAAAAAAAAAGCCTAACCCTTAAAAGAAAATAAATCCCCCCAAGCTCTGGCATTCCTTTTCACATTTTTTCAATTTGTGTGATGGGAGTTTACATCTAATAAACATGTTGTTTATTATCTTCATTTAAGCCAGGACTTTTACAAAGTTACAGCAAGAGATAGGAAGCATATTGTCATTACAAATCTGTAATGCATGCAGGATCCCTATGCAACACCATTAAATCCATTAATTTTCTGTCCCAATTATGCTGAGAAGATATTTGATAAAGCAATTTCAACTCACCTCTCTCTCTCGTTACCATTAGTGCAAAGAAGGCAAACCCACAGCGCTTCCGACAAATTCTCAAGGCACCTTTTTTGTTCCCCTTAAATTAAATTCGAATTGGTTGCACATTTTGCTGAACTGCTAATGCTCTCCACATGTTCTCTCTCTCAAATTGAAAATGTTTTCTATTAGAAATGCCTAACACTGAACAGAAAACTGTAAAATGGCCTTCAAACAACCCAAAGTACCTCTCTTTGAGACTTTCAGTGGAACATACCAATCACTACTTGCCCAAAGGAAGAGCTCACGGTGCCACAATTAAACCTCCTTTAAGAAGGCTTTTTAATTAAAGTCTTTCTCTTAGTTTATTCAGAAGCCCCTTACCAAGCTTTTTATTTAAAATTCAATAAGCTATTCCCTTTTAAAAAAAGAAATCACAAAGTTTTATAGTATGAACTGGAGGAGCTTCATGGCACCCATGGCTATGCAGCCAGTACACTGCAAACCAGGCAGATACAATACGATAATGATATTTGTAGGGAGAAGCACCTCAACTGAGACACTATCAATAGCATGGGTTGTAGGCAATCCTGTCCTCAGAGAATGAAACAGCACCATTTCACATTCCCTTAACCAAAATCACACTGGCTTTTCTACACTTCAATACTATACTTGTAAGAGGACAAACCATGTTTTTTCACCACTTCTGTCCATGTGTCTTAACTTTGCTGCACAAAGTGTCAGATATAGTTATAGACTCAAGACATGACTCTTCTTCAAAGTACTGTGGTTCCACTGGAGGGGAATTTGCATCTAAAGCACCTGGAGGGACAGGTCCAACCAGGTTCAATAGATGAATAAACATTTGCAGAACCTAATCATATTTGCTGTAATACATGCAACAAAGTTGGCATAATGGATAACAGAAGGGAAAACTGTACATGGAAAAAAGGACTAGCTGCATACTTCAGCCATTACAGGACAAATGAAAACAGCTGGCTTCTACTAGCCTCCTAGTTACATCTAGCTTACAGCTTTCCTCAGGTATCTCAGAACAAAAGGAGCTCAAGAAGATATTTATGGCTACGTTTCATAAAAGACACCAAGAACGAGAGGATGTCAATGAGGCAATCCAGACAGCTGCGTGGAAAGGTTGTATTAATGGTGCTAACGCTGCTGGTTAAAGCAGATGCCCTAATAGCATGGGCCAGAAACAGCTGCCATGTGGCATGGCTGCTATTATGTCACATACTTGGGAATAATCCACTGCTGATCACCCATGGAAGGATGGGGAAGGGTAGGCACACTGTAGATCACTTAAGCACTGTGCTCTGGTAAATCTGCAACTGCCCATCTGCAAAAGCCAATAAAACAGGATTATAAAATGGTTATAATGCCTAATAATGAAGCTATAATATACGCTTACCAAGATTCCTCCAATAAAATACTTGCAAACTGTTCAGGGATCTCACTGGATCAATCTATGAAATGTAATGCACAAGTATCTATGCAATTTTTATATTTTTTTTTTTAATCTGGAGAGAGAGAAAGGAAAAACTATGCACAATACAAGAAGGAGTTATAACTATACAAAACCAAAATTAGATAATGCAAAAATATTTTAAATAACTACTTGAGGGTTGGGTGTATGTGGTTTGTTTTGTTGTTTGGGTTTTTTTTAATAATAAACTGACACAAATGAGAAGTAAAATTAAAAAAAAACACCTTGCAATATTTGCTGACCTTCCAAGCTACAGTACTCTGAGCAATCCCAGGCCAATACATGTATTCAGAATTGCCACTGACCTTTATTATTTGCATTCTTCTTGTATTGCATTGTATTAACACCTGAAACTTATGTCAAGCTTCTTTTTGCAGAATCATTCTAAGTCATCGTCATAGGTCCCTGTCCAAACCTCATTCTCGGTATTGACAGCAGCACTCCCAACTCCCCATCACAGGCATAATTAAAAGAGAACATCGGACTCTCTTGTGCTAAATACTGCATATAGATATGTCATAGTAAATTATCCCTTTACTCATAGAAACTACATGAGATTTTTGAGAGAAAACTACCAAGAAGCAATGAACAGACAAGTGAAGCAGCAGCTGCAAAAAGAGCTGTCCAAGCAAGGACATAACGAATAAACCAAAAGTCACTACCCAGAAACAGTGAGGATTTTAAAGTTCTTCAAAATTTCACTGTCAAAGAGTTGATTAAAACCTCCCATTTGGCTTCAGGGGCTAATGTTTTTGGCACTGTTGGCATTCACCCTGTAAAGCTACATCCTTATTTACACTGGACTTTATCAAGGCTTCAGCTGAGCCCCGTAATTGCTAAATACATACAAATTAAAATGACATTAAGACACAACTAAATACAGGCAAGGGAAGTCATACAGCTGCCAAAAATACAAGAAAGACTTTTCCCACAGGGTATTAACTCACAAAAAATCTGATTTGAATAAAAAGTCAAATTTGACAGATTGTGGTGAAAAACCAATTGTCATTATGTGATTTAAGGATTGATCTTCCTCCACTAAGGAATTTAACATCAACATGTACAAAAGTATGTCTATAATTTTCAATTAGTTACGTTTTATGAACAAAACTGGTTTTAGCAATAGTCTTTTGATATATAAAAAAATCATTAAAAATATTGCAGTTTGTATAAAAGGTAATTTAAGTGGTTTTAAATTATTCCTGACAACTTAATCAGGATCAAGACAAAATAGGAAAAGGAGTGGTATTTAAAAGAGAATTTGTTCCTCCATGCTGAAAGTCCCAAGTGTGAACACAAGACAAGAACTCAAATTGAGAAGAAAAAATAAGCATTAATGCACTGAGTGAGATGCTTAAGAGCGACTGATAAGCAATAGAGTAGAAAATACCACTAACAACTTCTGCACTCAAGTTATTAAGCTCTATTCTTTCCCTGCTCTGCTTAAAACCGAAAAAAACCCCACTCCACTTGAGTTGGGACTTGCTAAAGTTTCCCAAGTCTCCTAAAAATATTGGCCTGTAGTCAATACATCCTCTGACACTAAAGCCAAATGAATTCCCCAGAGATATGAAGTCACTAATGATGGAAAAATTTATCGGGACATCTGAACGTAAACACTTGTGTATTTCCCACAATTTAAAAGTACAACATGCTAGGGAGAAGGAAAAAAGAAAGTTGGTCCAACTTTCAAATGACAGCGTTTATTACAGGAAAGCTATTTCTTTACACTTCTCAGCTCTTCAAAGCAAGGTAAAACCTTGAACACAAGGAGGCTGTATGGCAAGCGTGCTACAGAACAAACCACATCTTCCCAGAAAGCAGTCCTGGCTACCAGCTGGGAACTTTGAAAGCATCAGTAACATTGCTAACTAACCACAGTGCTTTCCAAGGATACTGTGAAGACTGAAAAAAAATAGCCAAAGCAAGACCATTTTATTCCACATAACACAAACTCAGATTGCTCTCCTAGCTTCCACTCCAAATATATAATACATCTTTTATCCTCTATAACCTAATTCTTATATTTCTAAAAAGACATTAACAGGCAGCTGATGTGAAAGTATATGCAAGGTGAAGGAAAGTATTCACTGTACCAATGAAATAAGCCTCCTATTCTGTGACAAGTTTAACTGCCAGGCACAGGTCACCAAACAAGGTCAGTACTGAGAACTGCCGAGAATCCCTGACTCTTTCAAACTACCTCATACCAATAAATGAGACATATTTGATATGAAGAAATAGAAAATAAGAGAAAAAAAGTGACATTACATCAAGCGATGGGCTGATACAAAAACTTATCCTAAAACTCTAACTGCAGCAGTGGGTTGGAAATCAGAATCAGATATTCCATTTGGCTTTTCTGCTATAACAAACCAAGCCAAAAGCCCACATCCAAGCACACCTCTGCTCTACATGTTTGAAATCTGGACTCAAGTTCTGCAACCTGGCTTCCTCCTTACTTACCGCTGAAGACATCACTGCTGCCAGAGAATAACAGCACCTGACAAAGGAACGCATTTTCATACAGGAACAACTAAAATACATGTACAATAATATGCCTAATTGCCCACAGTGAGCTTGAAGGCAAACAGATAACAACAGTGCAACCAAGCGTGGAAGCTCAGTACCTGTTGTGCTCCAATTCCTCTATGGCTGCACTCTAGACAAAAAAAAAAAAAAAAATTACATGAAAATAGTTTTTATAAAACCTCAATCCAGGAAACATATGAAACCTTGCCTTGCTGCAGCTAGTCTGTTTTGCCAAATATATTCCCAGACCTAACAAGAACAAACTTCTCCAAGCTGTTCTTAATTTCAGTCACATTTATAAAATCAGCCTAGACTTTGCAGCATCTTTCTCCTCTAATACTTAATGCACAGGCTTGCTCTGCTGTACTTCCTCAAGTCAACAGTAATAGAGAATAATCTGCTCCTGCATGAGGCAGCCTAGAGACTGCTGTCAATGGGAGGTATTCGAGGAATTCTGTAGGTTGCCTATGCTCAGTTCAAATTTCCAGAAAGGCCAATTCACAACACGTTCTTGAGGCAGGGGAAAGAATTTTAGTCACATTTAAAGCATGAATCCTCCGACAGCAGTGGCATAATACATATAGCAATAATACAAAACTTCTACTTTCTTCTTTACCTTTTAAGGTAAATATATTTCAATGCTTCAGCTACAACCTCTTGAAGCAAGACCAAAAACAAGCAAAACACATTACAGTGCTGAATCTATACTATGAAGAAGTTGAAAACAAGACAGGCAATCATAGCACACGGACATAGGATTTTTTATTTTTGTTTTAAACCAACTGCCCATAGCATCTATCATATCTCCGCAACATGAGCATTAGCTTTGCCACTACCACTCAGTGAAACACTCTGTTCTGCAGAATGCTGGAGAACATACTAACACAGCACATCAACTGCCATTTGTGCAACCTTAAAGCTCTTTTAACACACACATTATGACTTTCATTAGACTTTTCCTCAGGACGGCATTGTTTCAACCAATGTTTTTAAGACACTGACACTATGATAATGACAAATACACAGCCAAGATCTGCAAGATGTGAAGTAATAAATATTACATGTTATTAAAACACTGTATTTAGCTGTCAGCCAACAATTCTCCAGATCCCCTTCCCAATTCAGAACAGTCTTTTTCAGGCACACACAAAGGCTGTGACAAGACAGATGATCCCAGATTCTCCAAAGCACCCCCAACCATCCCACTTCACTGTCAAATGCTATGCTACTCTGGGCTGTTAACATATTTTAAGGGTAATGTAACTAATACAACCTAATTTTAACATGCAACAAGCAGAAGAAATCAATTTATTGGCCATTATCCTCAATTTGTAACACAGCAAGTCTGACTCACATTGCCCAGATTTGCTTCTCAAAGATCGATTCTGTATATTTGTTCTCTTTCAGGCATGTGGAACTCCACTTACCAATGCAGGCATGGACTCTCACCGACAGCTGGGTCCTCAGAATTATACTGTGCTTCTTGCCCCTCCTAAAAAGAAAGGAAAAATATTTAAAGGTATAGGAAGAAGGTAGAGGAGTGAAGTTGAGCCTAGGAAAACAGGATGGGGGCTG
This sequence comes from Falco peregrinus, assembly GCF_023634155.1. Lineage (NCBI taxonomy): Eukaryota > Metazoa > Chordata > Aves > Falconiformes > Falconidae > Falco > Falco peregrinus. Next base: position 78,548,361 of record NC_073723.1, read on the forward strand.
AGGGAAGGTATTACGAGTTATGTCTTTCTTTCTCATCATCTGATTCTATTTTAATCAGCAAAAAAATTAGTTTTCCACAAATCAGGCCTGTTTTGCCAATGACAGTAACTGGTAAGTGATCTCTTTGTCTTTATCCCAGTCAATGAGTTTTTTCATCTTCTTTTCCCTCCCTTCTGTTGAGGACAGGGAGTGAGAGAGCGGCTGGGTGAACATCTGGCAGCTGGCCAGGGTCAACCCACCACAATGACTTACCAGGAATCCCTATTACAGAAGTACCAAGTTACAGCTGCACATTTTAATTTTCACAGAAATATTTTAAAGCTAGGTATAGATAAGCACCAAAAGAAAATGCAAGGTTAAACAAGAGGGTACTTGTGATTTCACAGATCTGCTCATGTACCCTAATCTGTCTTTAAAGCACAAAGATAGATGTGTTTTTCACGCAAAGATGCAAAACTGAGTCATCCTTCACTCTGGCTCTCATTTCTGTCCTAGTCTTGAATGGAATGACTCCAACTTAATGAACAGCTACATTTCTCAAGTGTTTTTCAGACAAATTAGTGTTAGCTGCATTTCTTCTCTCCTTTATTTCTAGGTGCTACACCACAGACTGGCATGAGGACATGGCCAGCTCTTTGCCTCTGCATCCAAGCTGGTGGAAGGTGGGAGGATAAGAAAAGCCAGATGCCTTTACCATTTGTACAGCAGCATATTCTCCCTCTTTTCTCTGGAACTAATCATGCAATTCCTAGGCAAGCAGGTCTACATGGCCCTGCTTGAGCAGGGAGGGTGAACCAGATGACCTTCAGAGGTCCTTTCAACCTCAGCCATTCTGTGAATTTATCGGGGGAAAACATGCAAGAAGCTGAACTGTTTTTAGAACACACTTGGATGCAGCTTAGTTTGTGTCATGCAAACCTGAGACCCACTTGTATATACAAGTTAGAGGCAAATTCAAAACCAGCACAGCCTTCCTCAGTTATACACTTTATGACTACGCTGAGATTTCAGGGCCAAACGCTTCACACAGCCTCCCAACAGAATTTTGCACTGGCTATATCTCATTAGAACAAACCAACTATCTTCCAGATAGAACCATAGAATCATGTAGGTTGGAAAAAACCTTTGAGATCATCAAGTCCAACCATTAACCTAGAACTGCCAAGGCCATCACTAAACCATGTCCCTAAGAACCATATTATTGTGTTTTAAACTCTGCCAGGGATGGTGACTCTACCATCTCCCTGGGCAGCCTGTTCCAATGCTTCACCACCCTTTCAGTGAAGAAATTTTGCCTAATGCCCAATCTAAACCTCCCCTGGAGCAACTGGAGGCCATTTCTTCCTGTCCTGTTGCTTGTTACCTGGGAGAAGAGACCTACCCCCACCTGCCTACAGCCTCCTTTCAGGGAGTTGTTGAGAGCAGGAAGGTGTCTGAGCCTCCTCTCTTTCTGCAGACTAAACAACTAAACAGTTCCCTCAGTCACTCCTCATAAGACTCGTGCTCCAGACCCTTCACCAGCTCCATTGCCCATCTCTGGACATGCTTCAGCACCTCTGCATCCCTCCTGAAGTGAGGGGCCCAAAACTGAACACAGGATTTGAGGTGCGGCCTCACCAGTGCTGAGTATAGGGGGGCAACCACTGCCCTGGTCCTGCTGGCCACACTTTCTGATACAAGCCAGGGTGCTGTGACTGCTTTGGCCACCTGGACACACTGCTGGCTCATGTTCAGCTGGCTGTCAACTAGAACCCCCAGGTCCTTTTCCCACCAGGCAGCTTTCCAGCCACTCTTCCCCAGGCCTGTAGCACTGCGTGGGGTGGTTGTGACCCAAGTGCAGGACATGCACAACCTCATACAATTGGCCTTGGGCATCATCCCAGCCTGTCCAGACCCCTCTGCAGAACCTTCCTGCCCTCCAGCAGATCAACACTCCCACCCAACTTGGCATCATCTGCAAAAATACTGAGGGTGCACTCAATCCACTTTTCCAGATTGTCGATAAAGATATTAAACAGGACTGGCTCCAACACAGAGCCCTGGGGAACACCACTTCTGATGTTCCCGAAACCTCTCCCCCACACTTCGTTTTGGCAAACTCCCACTAGTTGGATGAAGGACCGCTTTCACTCCTCTGGGATCCAAAATTGAGCTCCTCAAACATCAAAAGTCCAACTTTCAGCTTACCAACCTATTCCAACCTTCTAATTGCCTTTCTTTTACCTCAACGTAAATTTCAGGGTCCTAATAAACCAGACTTTTGAACTCTGGTACTTCTGACATAAACAAATCCTCCAAGGTGACAAATCAGAAAATGGAAAAATTGAGTAGAGATTGTTGTATTATTTCAGAACAGTAACTGTAAAGAGATAACCCAGATCAGTTTTGCTCAAGTTAGCAAAGAAAAAGGAAGCCTACATAATCAGACATAATCAACTAAAAGAAATCGCTAATGACAATGTAACATGGAAAGGGTATTGTTATAATGGTATTCTTTAGTTCTTCAGCAGTCTGTAGCGTAGAATGTATGCTGACTTTGCCAGGGCTCTGTTGAAATCTGCAGGTCTGTGGTGATCTGCTGAAAGAACTGGACAGCAAGTAGCGCTCAGTCACCAGAAACAGTGAATGAACACAAGGAACTAAGAATTCAGCACCATTGTAAGGCTTGTTGAGATTCAGGCTCATCACAATTTAACAGTTTTACCTTGTTTTTTAAAAACATAATGCGTGATGTTTCTCAATATAAACAATAGTTGTGGGGTTTTTAGTAGTTAGCCAAGCTTCAACAGTGGTGCTACTTCCCTCTCTACCTCATCTCCCTACAGAGGGCCCTGAAAATTTAGAGCAAAACTTAGCGCAAACTTTCTTCTACAAGTTCTATTCTACAATATCAACCCAACTATATACCTCATAACACAGAAAACTCTCACATGCACAAACAGTAATTTTTGTTCTCTTCTATCATTGGTTATTATTTTCAACTTTTCCAGTCTACCAAAATCAACAGCATTCAAATCGCAGAAGTTAGAGAGATGAAAGCTCAACGAAGTCATTTAATGGGGTTTAAGCATACTAGATTTCCCACACAGAAGCTAATTGCTTCTGTAATATGTAAAGCACTAAAAATTATGCATTCTTTTTGAATTTTGAATGTTTTTGACTGTCATGCAGCATGAGTAATGTTTTTGCAGAAGGAAGATCACCTCTGAAAACTCTTACATACACGATTCTACACACATTAGGGGCAAGCATCTTAAAACAATAAATGCCAAAAATGGGGTAACTGAATCTGTCAGGATTTCATAGCCTAATGAACTACTGGACAAACAGCATTAAAAAGCATACCTGTAGGCAAGTTTGTCCTGATAACGGTGTGTGTGTGTGCACATGCACTGTGGAACAGAGAGGGCATTTGCATTAAAACAAAATGAGGTTCAATAATTTTCTGTGAAAAATAATCCCAAACAGGTTCCATTTCTTAAAAACAGAACCTTGGCATATAACATACCAAAGCCTGTAATCTACTCTTATCTAAGGCTTGCAGTTTTCTTGGTATGACTTAAAAAATAAAAGTATACATTCTCATGAGTGCAACTGGCTAGTCTTTACAAAAAAAAGCCAACAAGTATTTAATAGCTGCAATTTAGCAGCAGTACAGTAAGTAAATTTCACATATTGTGTTGATATGTTGATATCAGAATCATTATTGCTATTAGATTAGCTTCCAGTCTTTGAAGTTACCAAGATACAGAATGTTCTCTGCATTCAACTTAGAGAAGTTGTTAATGTAAAGAAACACATGCCAACAGTTCACTGAGTGCCTGTCTTCTGGCATATAAAAGCTTTATTTTGTCATTGTTTATGTACTGTATTACAAATGGTTTCATTTAATTATGCATTTCCAAGACATAATTTATGTGACATTTTGAAAATACCACCTAGATTGGCTGTCTTAAATTGTTACTTGATCCAACGTAAAACCTACGGTTGAACCTAGCAATTCCTTGCCTCGACTAGAAGAGACATACTGAGAATGTTGCATCAGAGACAAGACAGACAGGAAGACAAATGCTAAACAAATAAAAAACTCCACCACCACCCCAGTTTTCTTCTTAATGTTTCGAGGAAGCTTTTAAAGGAATTTTTAAGGGAGTCTATGTTATGATGACACAGACATCCCTCCTCCTCAGATATATGCTGAAGAGTTGCTGGTATCAAAAATTGGATTTCTATGTTATTATCCAGTCATGATTCATTGTCATTATTAGCAAGGAAGTCGCTTCCCTGTTAAAGTTCACCTTTGTAATACAGAAAATGTATGTTAATTAATGTATTCTCCTATTTCAAGGTTTTCTTTCTTTCCTGGTGAACCTTTCTTTCAGGATGGGCAGCCATTCAGATTTCCTAATATTTTGCTGAAAGCCTAGAATATTTCAATCCAATAAACTTAGTTTCTTTTAAAACAATCTGATGTTTATGAAAACGCATAATCATTTAAAATCAAAGTAAAAAATTAATTTTCAAGCTTTCTTAATGATTACTTAATGTGTCAATAAAAGGTCATTAGCCTTTTTTGACATTAGAGGGTGTTCATTCCACAAAAGGTCATGCTACATCCTTCTGGGTTTCCCCTGTTCCGCTTTCTACATGATACTTCACAACCATGGAAAAAAGCCAGAGTTGTATACCACAGCAGCAAAGCTACAAGGATTTTAATGATACTCTCTAGTAACATAGTTGGCTGAAAAGCAAACTCACTATTCTTCATTATACTCACTCAAAAAAAAAAAAAAACCCTGTCGCACAGACACCTGAATCAAAAGGCCATGACCAGCAGAAACAAAGTCTGGTGCTGTTAGAAGCCGTGATTTTAGTTCACAAACAACATGGAGCCTTTCAGATAACATAGATAAGAGAGTATCTAAACTCTTTGCTGGGATCTCGACATTCTTTCATTTTTGAAACATTTAAAGAATATAAGCAAACTTAACCCCATAATGGCAAACTTGGACCTGAATCTTCTGTGAAGCACTACATACATTTATACAGCTACACAGCAAGTAAGTGAAATCCCCCTATGATCTATAATTCGGACTATACCACTCAACCAATCACACTGGAGTCTGGAGTTTCTTTAAGAGTGACACATACTGTTGGGGTGATTTTATTTGCCTTTCAAACAAATAAGTAAATAATAAACGATCATAACCTACCCTCACAGCAGTTTTAAACTAGCATATTCCCACAATCCTCACTTTACTCCGTTCCAAGCAAGGATTTCTTCCTTTCAGATTAGTGTTATCATAAGGGTGTAAGTCCATGGGACCTGATGAGATGCATCCACAGATCCTGAAGGAACACGGATGAAGTTGCTAAGCCCCTATCATATCTGAGAAGTCACAGCAATCCAGTGAAGTTCCCACTGACTGGAAAAGGGGAAACATAACCCCCATTTTTACAAAGGGAAATAAGGAAGACCTGGGATTCTACAGGCCAGTCAGTCTCACCTCTGTGCCTGGCAAGATCATGGAGCAGATGCTCCTGGAAACTATGGAGAGTTTCCATAGGCACATGGAGAATATGGAGGCGATTGGTAACAGCATGGCCTCAGCAAGGGTAAATTGTGTCTGACAAATCTGGTGGCCTTCTATGACAGGGTTACAGCATTAGTGGGTGACAGAACAGGAACTGATGTGGTCTACCTAGACTTGTGCAAAGCACTTGACACTGTTCAGCACAGCACCCTTGTCTCTAAACTGAAGAGACATGGATTTGATGGATGGAGCATTCAGTGCATAAGGACTGGCTAGATGGTCACACTCAAAGAGTTGCGGTCAACAGCTCAATGTCCAAGTAGAAACCAGTGACGACTGACATTCCTCAAGGATTTATACTGGGAACAGTGCTGTTTAATCTTTGTTGGTGAAATGGACAATGGAATTGAGTGCACCCTCAGCAAGTTTGCTGATGAAACCAAGCTGTATGGTACAGTTGACATGCTGGAGGGAAGGAATGCCATCCAGAGCAACCCTGACAGGCTTGAGATGCGGTCCCATGTGAACCTCATGAAGTTCAATAAGGCCAAGTGCAAGATCCTGTGCATGGGTTGGGGCAATCCCAAGCAGAAACACAGGCCAGGCTTTGTGGAGAACAGGTTAAAAGCAGCCCTGAGGAGGAGGACCTGGGGGTCTTGGGGAATGAGAAGCTCATTGTAGCCCAGCAATGTGTGCTTGCTGCCCAGAAAGCCAACCGAATCCCAGGGTACATCAGAAGATGCATGGCCACCAGGTCAAGGGAGGTGATTCTCCCTCTCTGCTCTGCTCTAATGAGACCCCACCTGCAGTACTGCATGTAGCTCTGGGGCCCCCAACATAAAAAGGATGTGGACCTGTTGGAGTGAGTCCAGAGGAGTGCCATGAAGATGACCAGAGAGCTGGAGCACCTCTTCTATGAAGACAGGCTGAGAGTTGGGCTCGTTCAGGCCAGAGAAGAGAAGGCTCCAGGGAGACCTTGTAGCAGCCTTCCAGTACCTAGAGGGGACCCAGCAGAAAGCTGGAGAGGGACTTTTTGCAAAAGCATATCATGATAGGACAAGGGGTAATGCTTTTAAACTGAAAAAAGGTTGGTAGGTTTAGATTAGATGTTAGGAAGAAATTCTTTACTGTGAGGGTGGTGACGCACTGGAACAGGTTTCCCAGAGAAGCTGTGGATGCCCCATCCCTGGCAGTGCTCAAGGCCAGGCTGGATGGGGCTTTGAGCAGCCTGGTCTAGTGGAAGGTGCCCCTGCCCATGGCAGGTGGGTTGGAACTAGCTGATCTTTAAGGTCCCTTCCAACACAAACCATTCTATGACTCTGCGACCAGTCAGTTCTAGATAGGGATAAATCCCAAGGATAACTCAGAGATAAAAATCATTTACTGTGCTAGAAAGGACAATCACACAAAACCTCTGAAAAATTCAGTACTTTTCCATGTATGCATTTTGGTTTTTAAACTAAGAGGTATTATTTCCTTCAGATCCCAGCTGACCTTCCAGAAAGACAGCATAGATGTGGAAGAAAACAAGTTCTAAATGTTTTGATTTAATCTGGCAATAGCAGTAAAGGGACTCTAAGTCTGGAGATTCAGAGCACATACCTTACTTTTCCCATTGCCCCTCTACACTGAGCTAATAGCACAGATCACGCCCTTCCTCATCTTGCTTAAGGGCAATCAGTTCACAGCTGCAGCCTGCATGGAAATCTTGAAACACTATATAATCTACCTATTACATAAAGGTTTGCCCTCTTCAGTTTCACCACATCAGGGAGAATAAAGGTGAAATCAGACACTGGCAAACAGTATAGCATCTTGCATTTTATTAGTTTCAATTGCTATTAGACAGGAAGGTTTCCCACTCCCTAACCTTCAACACCCCCCACCCACCATATTCAGTCTTTCACACTGTAATGTTCAGTATCAGTAAATCACTCACAGCACGATCAACTCTGAACAAGATGGTATCAGATCAGTCAGGCATCCATTTACCTTGTCTCAGGCCTCTCTTGAAATAATCAGATGGTATTTCCATTATATCTCACGGCCACTACCAAAGCAAACAACGCACTACTGAATCAAGCAAAAGTGTGGGCTGTTGCTTGTTTATCTGGAGGAGGGCATAGGCCATATGAAAAAATAACCTCAACTTAGTAACATTGAAAATGTTTTCAGACTCGACCATTTAAAGGCAGCCTAACTGGAGAACTTATCCTATAACAATTCTGCATATATTTCTGCCTGATGCAACAACCTAACCATTACGAAAACCTAAGACAGATGCTGTTCTTCATGGAAAGCTTACAAAGCACATATGCACAACACATACTTCACATTTTGTTACAGTCTTTCACAGCACGTAGGTTTCTTGGTGGACCATCAACCTTCTCCAGTAATCACATCCACGTTTTTTGAAGAGGAGCAGCTTAATGAGAACAGCATCCAGCAACAACCCCTAAGCTCAAGAAGGAGGCACTGATTCCTACAACAGAAGCCTGGATAGTAGCATGTCACCAGAAGCAAATGCATGACCACAGAAACACTCTAAAGTGCATGATTTTTGGAAGTAGCTTTCACATGCTCATTTCAGCACCCATGCATTTCCATCCTCACTTGCACACACCTTTTAGGGAATGGAAATGCTTCTGCAATGGTGTATTGCCTCACAGTCGGTTGCTTCACAGTTTAAGTACTCCAAATCAAGCAGTGGAAAACAAACTGTCCCTTGCTGAATGTGTAAGAGATGAAATTTTTGCCAGAGCTAATGCACTTGAATCCATCAGGTTTTCCTTGAAAAAAATCTGCAAGCCAGCAAAAACATAATAAGGAAAGCATTTCTTAACCTGCTATTAATCAGACAGCATAAATTCTAGGCTTTGATTTCAAAGCTGTTAAGATACAGTTTGACTGCAGTTTCAATATGATATGCTTCTCCATTCAACTGCAGATTCGAGAGATGCCAAAAAAAATTCTGACACTTAAAGGTTGTATAAAAACCAATTCTTTTGAGAGAGAGCAAGAGGACACATGCATGGAGAGAGGAATTAAGAATCTCTCTGAAAGTCATTTGAAAATCTTATCCAAACAAATAACCTTTTTTTGAAGTTCTTCACAGATCATCACCTACCAATCCAACTGTCATGTTCAACCTCATGTTATTCTCATTGAATAAAAGAAACAAAGGAGACCAGGAAATTAAAAAAAAAATTTTAAAGAAGTCTTTTCAATCCTAAAATTCATCTCAACTACACTTCAGACACATGACAGCACTACTAACCCTTTCTGGTACGTGACAGGCAGTTGAAGACACACACTCATCTTCAAATGAAGTCAGTGGACTTGCCTTTCTTACCTCAGTTTTTCCACCTAAAACCTTAGTGTGAAGTGAGAATGTGTCTGCATCCTGTTCTTCTTACTGCAAATCATCTAGTTAGTTAATATAGTTTTATTCAGAGCATTCCTGGACCATAACGCATTTCTAAAGTAAAAACCATTTGACAAGAGCAGGTAAAAATAAGTAAACTGAGATGCCTGTTCACTCATTTAAAAAATAAAAGTAATTAAAAATTGACTAATCTGGGTAGAAATAATCCCAACAGCATATTCCCTAAACAAAAGCTAGGCAGGCAAAATCCTGCCAATTGTTAGTGTAAGCAACAGCATCAAAGGAACAAAGTATACTGAGACTTGTACGTGGTTTTTTTCCCTGCAGATTATTCCACTATTATGTTCCATGTTTGCCAACATGAATTTAACAATTAACGGCCTCATTCCCTACCAGCAACCTACATACCACACAAAAAAGTTACATGTGAATGCCAATGAGAAGAGCAGCAACCTGGCTGGCACACCCTTACCCACCTAACTGCAAATAAGGACTACCTACAGACTGTCACCACAACGTGCTGGATTTTTATATCTACCCGCACTTCCCAAGTGCGGCATTTAAAAGGCAGTGTTTTCATCTTTCTTTTTCTTCCTCTTTTCAAATGGAAACAAAAATCAAACAGAAGAAGAAGGGGGAAGAAAACTCAAAGGGTCAACTGAAACATTCTAGGTATTCAGCAAGTATATGTTATAAACCACATTAATGGTGCCTAATTGTTTATTACTAACAGTCTGAGTATATGTGAGTAAAGGTCTGGGTGGAATTTTCTGTGTACCTCAACACAAGGCAAAGTTTTTTGGCCAAAAGACAATGAATCACTTTCACACACCGAAATGCATTAAGTTAAAATGGGGGAACATTTGTTCCATTTGTCCTTTTTAGTGGTTTCTGTGTAAGCAAACCTCAGAAGCTGGAAGATGAGAATCCCTTCCCCTACTTTCTGAATCATCATGCCAGTTATTTCTCGGTTGCTAATGGCTCAATTTCCACATATTAAAACAATAATCTACCTCCTAAAAGACCCTATAATAATTTGAGGGTTGACTGCTGTCTTCACAGTCATCAAGTGACTGCTTTTCAAGAGCTGTCCTTATTCATGAATGAAGCTGTGTCCCTTCCATCCTAAAAGCTCAACCCATATACAACTGTTTTAAGCAGGAAGTTTATTCCTGTCATTTTGTGAAACACTGAATCAGTTAAATCTCCATCTTATATTTCTGCATTAAGAAAACACAAACTTTGAAGTTGGCAAATGGTGGAGATTTGCAATAGAAGTGGTATTGTAACTATAATATTGTTTCTGGGTAAAACACAAAACCAGAGTGTTGTTTTCATCACTTCTTGTAAACCTCACATCACATTCTTCTACAAAGATGACACATCACTTGACCAGTGCTTTCCAGTGCTTAGTAGCTCTTGCTGCACATTCCTCACAGGAATCTTTTAAATCAGGTAATTTCTTGTCATGTGGTTTTGTTATCACCTGTGCTTTGAAGTTCATGCTACATTAGGATTTTCATTTAAAAGCTCTTTGCACTTGGAGAAACAGACGCCTTGAAATATCCGGATTTTCTTGAGGAAAAAAAAAAAAAAACAAAACCAACACAACAACAGAACTGAGAACCTACAGGACAAGGCTAAGCAGGAAAGTAAAATAAAGTGGTCTCTCAGCAGGGTCACTTGATGCTTCCGTCTCCTCAAGCAAAGGGTCCCTCTGGTGCTCCCAAACACACCATGGTACCCACAGTTTTGGTTCCAGAAAAACTAATGAAGCTGGCCTGGCACTTGTAAGTTCCATAGCTGCAGAGCAGAAGCAAATGACACCTGCATAATTATTTTCATTCTCACAAAGGCCCCTGCTACCTGACCTGACTCTGACTTATAGTACCAAAAAAAGACTTTAATTTTTTTTCATCATTACAATAAGCAAAAAACTGACTTAGTTTGTAAAAAAAGAAATATTTTAGCAGGTTTTCATTAAACCTTTCCCTTCTATTAGAAATTGTTCTCTACTACCTTAAGAAAAAAAAACCAACCTATATTTTGTGATTTTCCAATTTCATTGTTGTGACTGAAAAGATAACAAACAGAAGAGATTACACAAAGCAACACAGAACACATTTCATAGCTATTTCCTACTGGCTTAATTGGCCAATTATGCTCTTTCTCAGCATGTGATCAGTTTAACCAGACTCAGCAAGAACTATTCTAAAATGGTCCTACTTTGCAGTAGAACTTGCATCTGTGTAAGTAAGTACACAAAAATAAATTCTACTTTGAATTGTTCAACATACTACTTTGGGTCTCCTTCTGCCTTTTGGAAGTTTTCCATTAACATCATATTTGGCAAAAGCTCCTTCATAACTTCACATAAAAGTTCCTAAATATAACACACTGACCCTCAGGCCATTTATTTGTCCATATTAATTTCATTTAGGAAATGGGCTTCGCATTTATTGCTGGGCCATCAATGCTTATACTAGCAAGCAAAATTACCGAGCAGCAAACATGAAATAAATTACTGTTTTGCTGTACTACTGTGGTCTTAACCACGTCACTAGTTTTCACACCACCATTACCAGAGATGCTGAGCTAGTGACAGATTTGCAGTGGTTTAAACTGTTAGTTCACAACTGGAAGTTAAATCTGAGACATTTATTTTTATCAGAAGCAGATTATTACCTTATTCAGTGGTAAAACAAACACACACCAAGCACACAGACAGATGAATTCCCATTAGATAAACAGTGTGTGAGCCTGCTTATACAAATCTCGTTTGCATTTACCTCAGGGTAGGAGCATGCACCAAAATAGACGCTGTGGAATAGGAAGTGTAACAAGTTCACAGCTTTTACTAATTACCCAGCACAAACTCAGTCAGCTACCCACATGCTCCAGGCATTTACATTGCAATACTATGCTGGTTTGCAAGCTGCACCAGCGGACTGTGGGTGTGCCAGTGCTGCTGCTGTTCAAGATTTGGATCCTCAAATCAATGGTTTTACTCACAACCAGGGGTCAGTTTCAGAGCAGTCCTACAGCGCTTTCTGGCAGCCCTACCTGAAACCCCGAGGATTTATCTGTTTATAGAAAGAGGAAGGGATTTCCTCCTCGCAAATTGAAGAGAAACACATTTCCAAGCCATGAGAGCTGCTCACTTAGCTTATAACCTCATCATCGATGAGGAGGGCTGAGTGCATCACAGCTATTAAGGAGCTTCAGTGTTAATAACATTAAATATTTTTAAATAAAACATCTGGCATCAGCTGTTTCTAGAAGCTGTTTTTATTTAAGTTTCCCCTCTAAAATATTGGACTCTACAGGTATTTTCACACATAAACCTGAACACCAAACTAGACTATCTTTAAAAAATTTTGTCCTAGGAAACATTGTAAGAATTATTCACACACTTTTTGGTTTGGCATCGTATTTGGTACTTAATGAGCTGGGAGAGTTCTAAGCACAACTATAGTTTTGCAATACATTTTGCAATGGAAATCATTCTTTGAAGCACTCTTATTGCATTCATTTGCCAGCAGTAATCACTAAAACTCAAAAGCAGCAAATCTTCAAATGCTTCCACACATACCTTGGTAACAACAGAAAAACACCCTCACAAAAAAAAAAAAAAAAAAAAAAAAAACCACACACAAAAAACACAAAACCACCACACAAGAAAATTACAAAAACAACCCCCCAGAGGACAAGACCAGACCACAGAACATTTTAATGCTTGGGATTTGAGGTGCTGCTCCACACCCCAAAAGCCTGTGTGAGTTTTGGATGCTACTCCCAGATACATGGGAGTGACTGGGTCACTTCACATTTCACAAACATCAACTTCAAGAGCTGCCCATGACCTGCCCTGGTCAGGTCTACTAATCTCAGGCTCTTTCTCCCCCAGAATCAAAACCACGCAGAGGCAAAAGAGCTTGTGAAGCAACAACCTGCCTCCTCATTCAAGCCAGGGAAGGTGTTGCTGCGGATCCTGACTCCTCCTCAGCTGGAAGTAGTATGGCAGAGCTTGGAAGACTGGGGACACCGGGAGAAGAGCAAAATCCAACTCTGCGTCCCATCAGCACATCAATGAAAGTAAGACTATGCAGCATCTCAACTTTTTTGTAGGATACTTGACTTAAGGTTCTCCCTCTAGACTGGAATGAAGTTATAAGGTGCAGTGACTGCCCCCCAAATCTGATATCCCCACACTAACTACAGACCACAGATACTCGTGATCACTGTGATTTCTGCACTTACTGCTGCCCTCCAGCTCCCTCCTGGCCAGCCCACCAAAACAGGTGACCACAAATTCTTTCCACAAGCCCAAATGGATCTTGTATTTTGTGCCTTTTGGTGTGAGCAAAGTTGTTTGCAGTCTCTGACTTAGACATATGCAGAAGAGATTTACTTTCACACCATCAAGCCAGCTTTAAAGCTGAGAGTACATGAGAAAGCAAGCCTTGGTCTGCATTAAAATTTATTCGTTTGCTACTATTAATTCAGAAGCTTGTTTTCTAAATACATTTTAAATTCACACAACTACAAAAGCACTAGAATTTTACTACTTGTAGGAAAGCTTAATTTGACAACTCTCATCTTCACAAGATACCAGAAGTGAATCACAAGAAGATCCACTGACAAGAAATCCTTATCTCAGAACTGGTCAATAATTTGTACGGTGGAACATTCAACTGTTAATTGCCTCCATCCTACTTCTAGGGCACATCCTTTAAAGTCACATGTCTCATTTCTCAGCCTCTAGGAAATACATGCACATTTGCTTAATTATTGATTACATGGTCTGGAAGCATGAGTGCTCAGAGATGCCTTGCTATTGTTCTGGGGCAGGGAAATCATGGCAGACCTCTTATTTTAATTCATTTTGCTGTCAAGGCATATTGCAAGATAACTATGAAAATTAATTTCTGCAGTAACACCTAAAGATTAATTTTGACATTCTATCCAATGATTATATATATATAAACAAAGGTATTTTATTAGGATTAAAAAAATAAGAAGTTAAAAAGCTGCATAAAGTTTTGAAAACATGGGTAATAGCTACTGCCCTCAAACTTTAGGAGGGAAGAGGGGCAAATAAAAAAGCACCAACCTAGCCATCCAGAAAAATAATATTTCATCAGAAATGTGAAAAACTTAATCTTTATTACCATTTATTTTGCAACAGTAAATTTTTAGCTAATCATTCACTTCAAAACATGATTCAACATCTTAATCTGATACATTACAGCCTGGAATACTACTACACTGTAGAAAGTCTTATACCTTCCAAAATCTTCTCAGCTCTAGGACAGCCTGAATACATCTAGACTTTAACCAAAGAGCACAAGAGACAGCAGGAGGGTCCCATTTAAGAAAAACCTTGAACACACTAGGCCATTGAAGGCCTACAAGAGCAGAGATAAAAGCAGTGTCATTTGAGTCACTCTCGCTCAGCCTCACACAGCATTATGTTCCTGTACAGCTCTGAGTCTTTCTGGTCCTTGCACCTGGGTAAATACAGATGATGCTATGGGACGTATACAGAGCACCTTAAGCAAAACACAAGAAAGGCTTCCACAATGCACCTGCTCTAAGTGTGCACCAACTTCCTAAACTAATTCAGTCTTCTTGATAGAAAGAAGCTAGCCTTGATTAGGGTTTTTTGTTTAAGATTGTGTTCTGTGGGTTTCTTTATGGGTTTGGTGCTTTTTTGTTGGTTTTTTTTTGGGGGGGTGGGGTGGGGTGTTGCGGTTGGGGTTTTTTGTTTGTTTGGGGGGTGGGGAGGTGTGTTTGTTAAGCTGGTGGGGTTTTTTTGCTTTGTGGCATGTTTTTATTGTGACCATACATTACATTTTTCAGGTTCAGCACTTGGTCAGAGTAATAATTAACATTGTGTAAATCAAAATATTCATGTGGACTAATGCATTTTTCAAAACATAAGTCATGGCAATAGGCATTCACAGTCTCTACTCTTTACAGCAACACCATGACAATCTTTCATAGGCACCTTCTTTATTTTTCTTTCTGTTGGAACTGAGAAACATAATGGAAACAACATCACAACAAAACTGTCATTAATTCAGAACATCTCCCAACAGTGAACTAATACAAAATCAGCATAGGTTATGCTAGTTTGCAGCACTGCTTCAAGAATGAACCACGTAATTTTTATTAAGCAAAAAACAAGTTAACCTTCAGGTGCATACCCAACTTCCTCGTGTAAAAAAGTGACAATCAGCTTTCATTTTCACTATTGTGCTAATTGCGAAGTCTTAAGCAGGCAAAGAACACAGTACATAAGTAGGAAAGGAGTAATGAAGATCCCTGCCAGCCTTCATTGCCTTCAACAGATTCTGAATGGGCCCAGAATGAACAGCAGCATCAAGAGGGAAAAGGTCTGCTATCCAACTTAAACAGGACTCACCCAGCCAAAATGGCTTGGGACAGGGTGTCTGGAAGGAATGCAAAAACATTAGCACTGAAGTAATTTGTCAGAAGTACTTTAAAACAATCTCTGCTGAACAGAAATCTTGAAAATGTATTCCCCGTGGAAATCTCCATTGCTTGCAGCATGCCGTCTGAATAAACTTGTATTCTGCGGTTTAGGACTGTGTTACCTTGTGGGCTACCATTAGGGCCTGTTAAGGCATGCCCATAAAAAGGACAATTACATAG
The DNA here is from genome assembly GCF_023634155.1 of Falco peregrinus. NCBI lineage: Eukaryota > Metazoa > Chordata > Aves > Falconiformes > Falconidae > Falco > Falco peregrinus. Next base: position 78,563,958 of record NC_073723.1, read on the forward strand.
GTATTTAAATACATAAACTTCTTGACAATTCTTGCTTGCTCTATAAAATCACAAGCAAGCAAAAGAAAAGGGCATTACTTAGTACAGGCGCCTCTAACAAAATATGCAGCCCACCTAAACTACCCCCTTGTTTTCTCCTTACACTATTAAGCATCCACAAAGTAACTTGTATTAAGAGCAAGGAAAACAAAAAAAGAAAACTACACCAACAAACAAATAAACCATGAATAAATGCCAGACTTGAAAGGCAGTTTTCCTACCTAAGTGCTCTTATTGACCCATTTCCTGGTCTTGAAACTTTATGCAGGGCAAGCCTCATTGCCTGGCCAGCTGCTCATCCTAGCTGTCTCACCACAAAAAAGCTGCTCATCCTGTCCTGTCCTCCCCCAAAAAAGCCCCAACATATAAAACCAATCTGATTCTCCTGAATCCTACAGCTAGTCCAAAACGTGCAGCAAATGGCAGCAGCGAGAGCTGTGGACACAGGAAAACAATTTGCTCAGGGTTAGCTCTATAGGCAAAGAGGGCATGTATGTTGGGTTTTCTCCTTCCCTAAACAGAAGTTTAAATTGTGCTAGAGTGGAAAACAACTACCAAAATCATCTTTTTTATTATAATCAGTAACAGAAGAGGATTCATTTGAAATTGTGTATTAAGTGCATGTGTTTCTTATACTTCTTATTTACAAGATATAAATCATAAGCCTCCAGCCTGCTACCCTTCTCTTCCTTCGGAAGAAAAATCCTTGCTTTTCACTATGCTCTCATCCAGTCCTTCCAAGAGAAAAAAGATATTTGCAGCCTTTCACACCAATAAAAATTAGTAAGGTTTTGCTTGCTGTGTGGTTTATACGTGTCCTTTCAGCAGTGTTAAAAAACCAACAAACCAACCAAACCCAAATAAACTTCATAGTTTTGCCTGGGCAAACAGGAACAATTAGCAAAACAAAAATCTGGAAAACAGCCAGATCTCAGGACATTCCGGTCACTTGTAATAGGAGTTTCTATAGTTGATGATCTAAAATTTTAAGTGCCATGAATATCCAGCTACTAAACCCTTCATTCAGAGTTTAGCAAGCTTCAGTGACCCTGATGAGCACAGCAACTTTGGCATGGCAGAAAGGCAGGCCCTGAGGTAGCCTAATCTCAGAAAATTAAAACCTTTGAAGATTAAGAGCAGGGCCTTGAAATGACCCAGAGAGAAAGAAAGAGACCAAGTGGTTTCTGTGGCCAGTCCCTCCTAGACAGTGGGCTGCTGCTAAGCCCCCAGTGTCTGTGGGACGCAGCTCCAGTTCAGGAGCACTCCAGCTGAAAAGCCCAGAAATTGGAGTTTAGTTTGCTAGAAACCTGGGATGGAGGGAGACATTACTGTCTGCCTTTGCTACCCTGTATCTAGAATATTCCTTTTTTCTGGACAACATCACATGACTTGCATTTACCCTGAAGTAACAATGGTACTAAGTCATACAGGGAAGCTATCCCACAAATTCCTAATGTTCTGGTTGTTCTTGTTTATCTTCCTCCTCTTGCAAAACATGGACAAAAATAGGATGCAGAAATCCAGCTGAAACCTCACTAGTATTGAAGACACCAAGTTCATTGCATTTCACTAAATTTCAGCTTTACTCCCTACGATGCCCCTTACCTTTTTCACAGCACCATAATCACTGATTTGCTTTCTAATCGCGGTTCCCCAAAATGTCAGATCTTTTCCTGGCAAGCTGCTGACAAGTCAGTTGTTCCCCTTTGATAATTTTCTGCCTGCCCAGCACACTTCACATTACCTGGCCAAACAAGCCACTGGAAGAAGCAATTATTCAACTGACAACAGATTGTGCAATTAAGGAGACCTGCCCACACATACAAAGTTGAGCTCAGAACAACACAGTAGACATGCACTTCCAAGCAGCATCCTTAATCCCACATGTTTTGTTGGGTTTTTTTCCCCCTAGGATAGCCACAACAGAGAAAATACGAATTGTTCCTTAAACATGATTCTAACCATTCATTTTATGTGCCCAGAGGAAGCAGAAGTTAAAGCAATGTGGAATGTTGCTTGCTATTTGACATGCAGAGCCTGCCAGGAAAAGCACCTGTCTCTCGCATGCTGAATTTCTCAGCGATGCCATTGTGAGGTATCAAAAGCAATGAGGTTAAAATCACGAGAATTATCACCAAGACATCAATGGAATGGAAAGCAAGTGTGACAAACTCATGCATACTACTACAAAAAACTATCGAAAGAGAAAATTTTTCCTGCATCTTACTTGCTTTCAACTGATTATAAAGTTAGCTGGAAATAGGAACTTGCTGTTCTTTGCAGCAATTTTTATCACCTCTGCATAAAACTGAAGACTAGACCAACTGCTATATTCAACACTTCTGTTGCATAGGGTGGGAAGCTCAATGCAGCTGTATTGGTTACTCTGTCTGTTGAAGAACTCTTCCAACTATTTTCTGACAGGACAGTTTCTGTATCTTCCCACAGTAATAAAAACATGCTCCTTTTATAAAAAACTGGTGCATATGAAGACATACACAAATGCACATGCATGAATATCTGTAACATTTTATTTAAAATTCTTCTCCACATAAAACAATCTTATAAACTTCAAGAAGTATTAATCAAAGGCAAGACATCTATCACAAAAAATAGAGAAACCAGTATAAGCAAAAGGGTTGCACCACTTAGTGTTAACAAGCCCTGACCAATTCAAAATGCAGGTAATTTCCTTCTGGCACAGCTATATTATCCACATGCATGAAGTCCATGCCAAAACAGACCCGTAAAATTAGTTACAACTATCCAGTCCAGTATAGCAACCAGCAAGGCAAAAATAGCTCTAGACTGGCTTTAAATTTTATATGTTAAACAAGACAAACATCTAAAGGGCCCAGAAAAAAAAAAAACTAAAAAGCAAAATTTTATACATATATTCACACAGACAACATGGATGCTAATTTTTGTTTTCACTTTCAGTTTTCATCAGAGAGAGTTTATGGAAAGTTGTGTCAGCAATCTGTGTCTGCTATCAATAGTGTTTGGGTTTCTTTTAAACAAAAAAAAAAAAGGAGGAGAAAGGCAAGAGAGGAGAATATTTGAAAAAACACCACCACACACATCAAGCTGGCTAAATCAATTCCAGGAGTAAAAAAAGAAATCAATATGGGTCTTTTCTCCAAGAATATAAAAGACAGACTTAAATTTCAAGGCACAAAGAAGTTAGGTTTATAACTTCAGGAGCACCATCCCAATAAAAATCATCTACACCAATTATTATTGTATAAGAAAGGTCTCAGAGTTCTTAGAACCAACCACTCTTATTTATCAAGTTCCAAAGAACGATAAAAAAATTATTAGACTAGTCAAGACATTCATCTTTACAGATTTCTTACAGTATGCTATCTTCTAGAAAAACTGTAAGAGTGAATATAGAGAGAATTCAAAACATTCTTAATAAGAGAAAGGGGGAGGCATGTGCACACAGAGGAAAGAATTTTATCTTTTTTGTTCCTGTGCTGACCTGAATGTACCAAGTTAACCACATGCACTAACAAAACCTCAAAACTTCTAGACAAATATGCTTATTTATGTAGATTTAGTAAATATTTACTTACCCAGCATCCTCCTGGAAGCCTTCCAATTCATCTCTTTGTTCTGCGAGGGTGGATTCTAGATCCAGATAGGTACCATTGTGAGACAATTGCAGGGTGCAGTCATCAAGCTGTAGAACAAAATTCAGATCATTAGATTACAACAGTCATTTTCTCTAACATGCCTCTAACATCACCTTCCTATTTTCCAGGTCCCCAGACAAGATCTCCCTGAAACAAGCCATATGTTGGGAGTGGGTAAGAAAATGGGTGCTTGTTTGGCAATCCCAAGTCCATATTCACTAGCCCATGCTTGGTCACAACAATATCAATACAACTAACAAGCACAGAGAAATGTATTTACTTGAACATAATAGAAGGAGATTAGAGGGTTTTATCACAGTGCCTTTAGAATCCTGTAAGGGAAAATAAGTTAATTTAAATGCATGTCTAGGATATGAATGACTGCTCTCTGTTCTCACAGTACATTTAAGTAGAGTTTCTGAGCCTTTGGATGGAAGTGGAAGGAAGAAGCAGCTGTTTTGTGTGCTAATGAACATCCCCTGTGAGCAAGGATACAGCCAAGGGACAGTGTAAGGTGTGGCAGCCAAGAGTTGGGGCACTGCAGCAAGGGAGAGTGCAGTCAACCCAGACCCAGATTTTCTGGTTTTCTCATTTTAGGGCCAGGTGCTAATCAGCCTATGAGGCTGAAGGGAAGACCTTCCTAGGCACCAGGGGGGAGCACTGGACACCCATACCAAATTCCCACAAAGGTACTGAGGTAAACAAGGACCAGACATGAAACCAGGAACCTGCCTGCAATGGTGCTGAAGAAGAAGAGAGCAATTAATAACCTTCTTTATTTCTATCCTGTCTTCCCTTATCTTCAAGTTTTCTGTTAATTGTTCCAGAAGTTAAAAGGGGGAAAAAAAAAAAGCAGCCAGATTTTATGAAAGTTAGAAAAGGAATTTTCTGGCTTTTTACAGGGAACTCACCACAGGAAAAGGTCTAGGAAGATCCACCCCAAAACTCTGGCTAAGTCATTGCACAGAAATGCAAAATAGTTACTGGATCAAGAGGGGTAACCGAAGAAGCCAAAGGGAGGAGCTATGAAGTAACATAAGCTCCTCTCTTGCCATGAGATAACCCCGTGCCACATCACAAGGAATGAGGAAAAATCCTTCCCAGGGCAAGGAAACAAGAAAACATTTACCAAAGGGCAGGTGAAAGTACAGGGTTGTCCGACCTCATCACTAGGGAGGTAAGTGACCAGCTGCTCAGAGAGCCCAGCCCAGAAGCAGAGAAATTGCCATCACTGAGTCCAGCTGGACAGGCTCCTGTGGACCTTCCTGTGTCAACACTGCACTGGGGGTCCTTTTCTAACTGGTTCCAAGTTCACAAATATTGTAAGCCCCAAATGTGTTGTGCTACTTGGTACAAAGTCCAGTTTGATAGCTGAGCAGTCTCAGACTGACCTGCCAAACAGAAGATGTTTTTATCATCTGCATTTGGCAAAACACACCAACAGGTCCTTTGCCTGCCTCTATCTACCAAAGGGCAGCCATGACACTGGTGGTGTAAACGTACATCACTGCTCCAAAGGCCACTTTGGGAAGAGGAGAGTATTTAACACCATACTTCATACCAATCTTCTGCCACAAGTGGCAGCCAATGCCTCTCTGAAGGGGTAAGCAAGGCTCTGAAACAGCCAATGACTCAAGGAAATAAAATTACAGCCCTTTATCACATCTATGGATTTTTCCTTCTGCTCTTTTTAACACTAGGAAAGAAAATCAATGAGGATCTATGTTTGATTAATTACCTCTTAACTCCTCAAAGTCATGGTTGCCAGTAGCTGTTCAGAAAAGCACGGTAAGTAACCACACTTACTATCTGGTGGTCAATAACAAAACTTAAGTCACCCGGCTTCCTATCACTGATTTATATAATCAAGAAAATAATACAAATAGTCTTTTATTATTCTGGATTAGCGGCGTGGGAAATAACTGCAGAAGAGCTCACTTATAATTAGTAAGTGATAGAGTGTGGCTTTTGGCTTAGTCCACAGCATTATGCTATGCAATCTGAACGAAAAGTTCATCCTATGAAGAAAGGCTAGAAGGAGAAGGTCAAGTTGTATTTCACACCTGTTCCTTTTTAATTTCTTTCATTTTTTTCCACCTGGGGAAAGTCAGTCATCAAATAAGGTGACATAAATTTTAACTCCGACTCCTGGGTTTAAGGAAAACAAAGAACCTCCAAGTGCAGCCCTCTGATATTAAGAATAACAACAGTATTACTACTCTGTATCTTTCCAGTTACAAAGGATATTAATAACCTATGCTAAATTAAAATACACTCTGTTGAGAAGAAAGACTAAATACCACTCTGAGAAACTTTTTTCCCAGTAGCCCAGCGTATCTAATGAAATGCTAATTTATTCAAAGTAATGCCAAAAGGCAAACTACTAATTAGATAAATGTTCTGCTGTCACTATGGAGATTAGGAGATTTGCCCGCAATTTCCAATTATACTGCATAATTGGGGAAAAGGAACTGTGGTTTACTAATATCTTATGACTTTAGTCTATAAAAAGCATGATGAGAACAGCAAGTACTTCATGTACAAAATAAAGAACAGTACATTCTACCTATGTTCATCTCAACTCCATAGTTTCAGTTGAACATAGTATTCATTCAGGCTTTAAAGCACTATAAATTGTACACTTTATCCATTAATAAGAATTAGGCTAATGGGAGAAATGGCAGTATCTTTTATTTCCATTACTTAACACTGCGCCTTGCCCAATTTTTTTTTCTTCTCTTGCATGTGTACACACAGAGGTGGAAGGGAGCAAAACAAGGCTTTTAAAAGTAACATTAAGGCAATGAACTCTAAATCCTTCTTTATAGTATCACTTTGCTACTTTGTCTCCAAGCCTCACTTGAACAGATTTCACAGGCAGAATACAAAAAAAAAAAAAAAAAAAAAAAAAAAAGGCAAAAAAAGCCACCTTATGAATAATTTTTAATTAGTAAATTGCCTGCCTTTTTCAACACAAAGGATGGCTGGTGTTCACTCATTAGTGCTTATTAGTAACAATTCAGGATGTTGGTCCCTCCCATCTGCTCAATGTTAATCCGGTGTTTATCTGCTACACATCACTTCTCCTGTCTCTGGAGACCCTCCCAAATGGCCCCATCTACTTCATGAATGACATGCTCTTCCCATTGATCATAATTCACATTAAAATCCTTATTAACAACAGTCTTCTCTTAGGACAATTAAAAGGCAGAATCCATAAAGACAGTCTTTCAAAGAACATTTAACTGAGCTGTTTTCCATAATAATGAATGAGACTGCTATTCAACTTTTTAGAAATTAATCCCATTTATTTCACTTTGTTCTTCACACTTCTGTTTAACTCTTCAGTATGCTTTACTGGTCCAAAAATTCAGGTCTGCATTTTGTTGTTATTAAACGGCAGAACTCGCTTGTATTGCCACAAGGTCAGATTTTCCAAGACCTCTTCATAAGCTTACAAACCCATTTTTTCTAAAATCACTCTTGCCACTCCCTTCAAATTATTTATCATTTATTGTATAACACTTTCCTGTATTGCCCAGAAGAGCCAAAAGGTTGACACAAGTCATTTAAATGCAACTCATCTTGTAGGTTTTACAGCAGTTTTCCATACTTACCTATAGTCATATTAAAAGAATACTACAGATATCACAGAATCATGAACACAAAGACAACATCAGATGGGTCAGATGTAGTGCTACTTTTTCAAGCCAAACACATGGTTACTCCATTTTCAATTTCTTCCATGTTTTATTTTAGCTTAAACATCAAATGGTATCATAAGCCTCCGTAAAGCTAAAAAAAATCCCCTATGTATACATTTCAATTACATTCTCATCTTCTCAAATTAAGTTTTGGGAAAAATAGCTAGAGCATATTTTTTAATCCTTATGGATATTCCTGAATTCTCTTGTCTCTATAAAGAATGGGTCTATCTAGGAGTAGCTTCTTTTACAGGAGTGAAGGAATAAAAGCTAAAGTACATGCAACTGTCATCAAAACAAGTGCTTTAGCCATAAGCACCAGTTATGGATAGCCAGAGCTATCAGTAACCATCCTCCCACTGGGTTTTACATGAAGGAAGCAAGGAGAATAAGGCTGTCTTTATGAAAGTCTTCCTCACTAAAAAAATTAACTGATGTACTAATTATCATCTTCAGTTTCATATTGAAACCTCATTGAAATACTAAGATCTGTACTCGCCATGACAAGATCAGCATTAAGAAATAGTAAATGCTTAGGTGCTGATTCACTGATCCATAGCTGTCTGGTTTGGACTAGAGGAGAACCTGGAAAAGATATCACAAGCAGCACTGACCTCACAAGTTCTTTCTAGATTTTTCCCTAACTGACAAGAAACATAAAAACAGTGAGAGAACCAGATGTTTCTGTAGGACAGCCTGAAATGCAAGTAGAGCTACTAAATTAAACCAGCTTTTCTGTAATAAATGTTTCAAAACAGAAACCAAGAGATATTTGAACTTTCTCAGGTCATAGCTAGTAGCCACACAGTGGTAACTGACTGTATCATCAGTTGCAGTACCTATGCTGCAACCATAACAGGCACAAATGGAAAACCAAAAAAGCATTGTGCACACACAGACACCCAAACACCACCATCCCAACATATAGATATTTTCCCCCGCAGTTTTCAAAAAAGTTACAACTGCCCGAATTTAAGCGTCAGATCCCTGATCCAGAAGTTAAGCCCTCAGAAGGGAAGAAACAGCTTCATCTGAGAAGCCAGAGCCAAACAAGTACAGATAAACATAACAGCACCAGCATAAATTCAGGACAGCATCATCAACTGTCCGTAACCATGATGTACTTTTTCTCTCCTGCAGGTTCCTGCTTCGTTCACTTCCCCAACATCTTCACGGAAGTGAAACAGGTCACACACAGCATTGTGCAGGTGTTCTCACAGCAGAATCACACTGTGCTTGCAATAAGGCAAGATTATTAAGTAGTTTGTAATCATATCAATAATGACCAATTCATAACATGTGTCCAAATGGGGGAAAAAAATAAATTAAAAAATCAAGGTTACAATGACAATTTTTATTTTGTGTACAATATATGTTTAAGTGTTGTAATCATCTCCATGTAAGTACTTAAGTATAGTGGTTTTTTTAAAGTGAAACAGAATGGTGGTTTCTGCACAAGTTTTACTGATGTCCTTGTGAGTTATCACCACAATTAGAAACTCTTTAAATAACCCTGAAAGAGTTTTCCCACAGAAAAATTAAAATGTAAAAAAATCAAGGTAAATGTAAGAAAAATTAACAGGAAGTACATAAAAAGACCATAAGATTACAAGTAATATTCATACCTTTATAAATTTATACTTCCATTGTTACAAGCATCACTCTGAGAACTTGAGCACAATTTGTTATATAAAAGCAAACATCTGATTAAATGGTTAAAATATCAGAACATTCAAAAGCAGAGCTTCCTAATCCCGCATCCTTTGCCGTTGAACCCATGACAAAAGGAAACTGTATGACGCAAGATGAGGAAGGGTGTCCTGGTTGTGATTGTAACCAGAAACAGTCACTGCAAGGTCAGAGCTGCAGAGCTCAATATTTGCCCTGTCTTGGGGGTCATCTGCACCCCACCAGCACCCAGAGAGCCCTCAGGGGCAACAAGCCCAGCTGCCACATGAACACACACAGGCCGGGTAAATTAAGCAACCAACTCATGCAAGTGCTCCTTATAGGCTGCAAGGAAATCAAGAATGTAGAGCAGAATCTTTGTCATCCTCTTTCACAGGTAACCAAATACAGCTAAGTAAAGGCTAGTCCCTCAACCTGTGAGGACATAATCATTTTTGCAATGAGGCTATCAAGCTGAGGAGGACTCAAAATAGCTTGATAGTAGTAACCACTGATGACTTTTCTCTTGTTTAAAGCACTGACCCACAGAAAGAGATAACACTCATTTCTCTTCATAAAGAGGCCATTGTTGCTGTGCAACAGGGAAGCTTGCCATTTCTCTGAATTTCAGCACTGAAGCACATCACCAAAAAGAGCAAAGAATAACAGGGTGAAAAAAAGGTGGCAGCAACAAGAAAAGGTGACAACAATCACCCAGTTACCTGACACCAATATATGACCAATATCACCTGATGAAAGTAAGTGACCGCTGCCACTTTCAGAAACTAGCTGAAAGAATGGAAAGAAGAAAAAAATATCTGAGATCAGCCATTGTTTTCATCTACGGCCTTTAGCTTACAGTCCAAGAGAAACACCTAAAATGGGGGATGGGGGGTGTACAAGGAGAGAACAAAAAAATCCTCCTGCTTCCAAGTACATACAACCCACACGTCCACCCGCAGACTGAGTACTGCCACCTGCCCCTCCTCACGCATGCTTGCAAGCGCTCCACGTACATGCCAATCTTCTCACTCAAGAAGCCCAGTGGGTAAGTAATTCAGTGCAAAGGCAACACACATCTTACCATGCCAACAGAAACTCCTGCAAGTCTGTTTTTCTCCAGAAGGCTTTGCTAGATTAGCATGCATCCAAAGTGGACTTTCCTTTGGCTTGGTTTAATTTCTCTGTCCCGAGGCGGCAGTAGGTTGGCAGAGGTTAATGGGGGGAAACTCCAGAGGCACCCTGCTGCCTTTTCAAACAGCACAGCAGAGCCATAAGGCATTAGAAAAGCTTCTCCTCTTCCAAGTTTGTTCAAAGGCCACAGAACTGTATGTTTCAACAATCATAGATAAATGCTCTTTCCTCACACCCAGCCCCCTGCCCTGAGAATCCATACACATCTCTCCTAAATGCCGAGATGATGTTACCAAGTTAGCAGGCAGTATGTGCAAAGACTGAGCTAAACATCCTCATGATTTTATCTTCTATTTAAATAAAGGTAGGCACCATTCAAAAGCTTAGCTCAGAGACTGATCAAGGATCACATTCACAGGATAAAGGGCCCTGCATTATGAAATAGGAGGATATGATTGTTTCCTTGGTGTTACTACAAATCACTGGACCAGCCACAAACTAGAAGCACAAGCAACTCACCAGATTTGCAGTTAATTCAGGCTAGAGCTACTGGACAGATTATTTTGCTTATTTGGTTGTTTCCAAAATTACAGGGACAGGGAATCAGAGGGGGAGGGATCAGAGTAATCCAGTATCCAGCTGCAGAAATAAAAATTCCTCTTCAATTGTAGCTTCTGGTTGCAGACTCAGAAAATCCTTATCTTACTCGGGTGTCTTAATCATCATTCATTTAAACATTATTGGGTGGCAATAGTTCTCCTCAGTGGTGGCGTGCTCCTTATTCACCTACAGCATGCTTTGCAGAGTAGGGCTGATAAAAATCAAAGTTCCTTTACGCTCTTCAGTGAGTACTAATCACTCAGGAGTGATTAGCATAGTTTGTGGGAGTAGTTATTAATGTTAACACACCTCTGGTTTATTTTTGGCATGGTAACTGCCATTGTCAAACTATTTCAAAAAAGTTTTTCCTTTCTAAATCCCAAACTTTATTTTGCTTGACACACCACAAGTCTGACACATTTTCACACTCCAGCTACATAGTTCATTAGACACACACTCTTCTGGTTCAGCTGTTTCCAGCATGATGGCAATTCTGTTACACAGGCCAACAAATGCCAGTTTTACTTCTGCATTGCTATCTCCCTCCCTTCTTTACTAAAAACAAAAACCAGCCCTGTCTGCTCACCAGCCCAAACATATTCCATATTTCTAAGCAAACCAAACCAACTGATTGGTGCAAATGAATATTGCATACAGTTCCACCCAAGGCCAAGGGCAAGCTTCATACTGGGAACGACCATGCTATTTTCAGGAAATATCATATTTTAATGCTTTTGAAATTTCATTGCAGATTAACAGATGCAGGTTTTCCACACTGGCACATGGCTGGCCCTTTAAAACTTTACAGGATTGCTGTCACTGTTAGTTCTCACAGAGTAATGAAAAAAGGGAGTGGTCTAATCGCATCCCACAGATCACAGCCAACCCACCAGAACAATCCTCTGGCTTCAGAGCTGTGCCATGGTTATGCATGTTCCAGTCATCATCATTTTGGGCAACATGATGGAGAAAGACCAAAACATCTAGCCCAGGAGTGATGCCACATGGCCCATCTCAAGTAAAAAGCTTGACATTAATGAGATAAAAGGAAAGCAAGTAATCTGTAAGCCAAATCTCAGCGCCCAAAATTAACAGCGTACACTAAAAACTGCTCCCATCTTCTAGTATGACAGCAACTCAACACAACTTTAAATCACTGTGTATTTATTCAAAAGTCCCTATGCTCCAAGTAGATCTACTGCAATTGCTTGAAACAAAACTATACTCCTTCCCCCCACTCCAAACCTTTATTCTTTTTAAATATAGTTTTGTAACTCAAACTATTTTCTCTAAAAATTCTTTACGATTGCAATAAAACCAATACTTTTATGAGGTCAGGGTTTTGAAAGTAAGGTCAGGCACAGTCTCTATATAGAAGACCATTTATGGTGAAGGCAGCTGCAGCACCTTCAGTCATCCACACTCACAAAAGTCAGCAAGGTTTCTGAATTCTAGCAAACTCAGTCTTCCATGTTCATTTAGAGGCTAGAGAAAACAAAAACCACAAACCCGCAACAGAATTGCTAGATCTGTAATTTTACATAATAAGTAATTTAGTATGTACAACAGCATTCCCTGATCTTGCAGCACTTCAGGAGCTATTAGCATAGCTTGTAGGAGTGTTATTAATGTTAACACACCTCTGGTTTATTTTTGGCATGGTAACTGCCATTGTCAAACTACTTCAAAAACTCTGTGCACTCTGCAGAGCTTATATGCAGTTGCATTCATGGAGCTGTGCCTACACACATAGTCTGAAGGTTTGTGCAATTGGGGGTAGGGCCATCAGAGCACAATTACTTTAAAAGGAGCTGCTACTCTGATAAGAAAATGCTGGTATTTTGAACGTAGCCTGCACTCCTAGTCTGAAACAGCAGCTTTTATCTCTGGCCTGGTAGTCGCCACAAAATACTCCTGGGGTCAGGTAATACAGTGCATGAAGTGAAACATAAATGCCACATTAAATCCTCAAGAGCCACTGGAAAAATACACTGCCAATAAAAATATTCTGCTGAAATAACAAAGACACTGAAAACAAACACAGAAAGCTGTTATATTAATATTATGGGTTTGACTTAAGAATAACAAAAGGAAGTTCAGAGTTCAAGATTCTGAAACTGCTGTTCTGGGGGTCTCTGAATTACAGGCAACACCACAATGAAAGTATAACCTATAGATGCCTACCTGTTGCTCTTCTTAGACAATTATGTCACTGACTCTCAGACCTTTTGCTTCGCAATTCCCTTTAACACAGGGCTCTGCAGGGAGCAATTTAGAGTTTACTGGAGTATCTGTGTCTAAATATGACACCATGGCTTCCAACAGCAGCCACATAGAAATTAGAAAGCATACGGTGCTCAAAATGTCAACAGATATGGAACAAGAAAATGAAAATAAATTCATCTAGGGATGAGGGTTACTGCAATGTTTCATATAAACTAAAAAGAAAAAAAAGCTAATGGAAAACATGAAAAAAGTGAAATTCTGCATAAAAACTCTGCAGTATAGCATGGTGCATGGGGAACTAACACACATTCTTCCCACCCCCACCTAATTCAATCATTTTAAGTTAAAATAGTTAAGTCTGCGATGACACACAAACCAAACAGCCAACAGAACTTAGCAAAGTCAAATTGAGCCCAAAACCACACCAGCTCTTTAACTCTAAAAACCTACTGCATGTTCTAGATTTCTCACAGCAAACATAACAGACCTATAGGATGAGAATAATGTAATCTCTGCATCCTCTCATCAACTTTTTGGCACCTCGATTCTTCCATTCCCTTTCCCTATCCATGTTCAGCTTTTCCTAATCAAGACAAAAAAGAGCTAGCTCTTTTCACCATCATGGTTAAGTACATCTTTAGCTGAACAGAAAGGAGAGTGACCGTAAGAACCAGACCCCTTCTTTGGAAGTATATACAACTTTTTGGCTGATGCACAGGGGATGTCTACAGCTGACGCACTCTCATTACCATTTGGCTGGAATTACTGTGAAGGTATCCAAGGAAATGGAAATAATCTCTAAGAAGGAGATAGGTCAAGAAAAGTGAGAGGAGGGGGGAAAGGATTAGCTTCAATGGAGTTTATCATCTGAGGAATCTTTTGTTCTGAGTGTGTGTATCTGCGTGGAGGCAAAAACCAGTTTAAAATCTAAAAAATCATGCTTTTAAAGGTAAGTACTAGTCCAGGACAGCAAAAACTAAAACTACTTTGTGACAATTCCATCTGGCTTTTTTTGTGCTTCTGTTATTAAACTGAAAACTGTTAAGTACTTCATATTTTAAAAGGGTTTTTTGAAGTGATGTAGCAGAATGAGCCTATGACTTGCAGCCTTTTATTCTCAATGCATGTCCCTGAGAACAAACTTTCTGTTAGTCTCCTCCTCCTTGCCTGAGCAGCTGAAAGACAGAGGTTGTTGCATCTTGCACCATCACTACTCTAACTGCATTTGGGATACTGCAGGTCACTCACTACCCTATTGCAAAACTAAAATACTGGACTACTGCAGAACCACCTGCACCATTTACAGAGGTTCAGGAAGCACACAGTAAGCAGTAAGTGCAATCCATCTTGAGCAGCAGTGGTTTCATTGACAAAAGTAGCTAAACACCTACTAGACAATACACCAAAGATACCAATCCCTAACCTAACGTGCAGATTGCATTTCCACCTGTATGACCCATATCTGCACCCTTTTAAAAAGAGCGCAGCTAGAATATCAGCCCCGAGATAAGCTGTACTTAATATCAGTATTTGAGAGAAGAGGTTGTCTGCATCCATGATTCTTCCTTTATGAAAAAAAAAAAAAAAATAATCAAAACTCAGGAACACAGAGGAAGTAGAGACATTTGGAAATCCAGAGCAGGGATGTTTTAGGGAAAAGAAGACAGCTTCAGAGGGAGAGGAGTGGGCAGTAGTTCTTAAAGGACTGCAGTCCTAGCAAATTCACAAACTTTTGAGGGCCAAAGGAGGGGAGATTTGGAGTCAATGAGAGTCAGAGTCTGTAAAAGAAACAGGAACCCCATGGTAAACTGTCTTTTGTTATAATTGAAACTTGACTGGGAGGCTTTTGGTTAGTTATCTGAAAGCTTAAAAAAAAAAATCAAAACAACAAAACCGCACAAAAAAAAACCCAACCCCACACCACCCCCCAAAAAAAAAACCCCAAACAACAAAACCCACACACCAAAGCACTAGCACAAATCCACAAGTTACCTGTGGGTTAAGATATGGGAAAATACACTAAAGACATTCACACCGAGGTTTTGTTTGAAATATGAAAGAAAAAGTATGGCAGGATTGCCAAAGAGACCAACATAACACTTGTCAACAGAATATTTTTTTCCAACACAGCCTGAATCTTGGAAGTTTAAATGAAAGGTTTTGTCTACTAACAATATTCTAATGACTACAGTCATCAACTCTTCCTAATACTTAGACTGCCTCTTAAAGGCTTTGTGGTTCCAAAACCAAACATCAATCGGGATGTCATTAAAAGAGCATGATTAAAACATTTAGGAGAATGAAACTCAATACCAGAACACTGAAAAAAATGGTGAAAATATATGTTCCCTGTGGCTCCATTCTTAAATACTACTTCCAAATTGTATAAAAGCACACAAGGAATCTGAAGTCAAATTTTCTACCCTAGAGCAGAATTTATTTGGCACTTTATCCTTGTTTTCTGGGTTTTGGTAGTTTGGTTTTTGTTGGGTTTGTTGTTGTTGTTGTTGTTTTAAATCATTCATTTCTTCCTTGTTTGATTAGTTGCCAAGCAGTTTCCACCCCCAGATTTAAAACAGTTGTCTGGACTAGACTAATCAAACAAAAGAGAACCTCTGCATTCATTAGGATCACATCTGAACAAAACTGAAACAGAAAACCATACTCTCCAACTCAATTAAAAGCAAAATATAGCTCTGTCAGTAAAGAATGGATGCAGCATTACCAGCCATATCTCAACAACATTCATACCTTACTTACACTCTGATCATCCTGTTTCAAAGGGTGTAAAGAGAAAATAACTAGAAACAAATTGCTTTAGTAATAAACTACTGTTTTATTTTCCTTGGCAGCTAACAGGCTCTAAATGGTACCAGTGAGGACTAGGTGATGCCATAAGAGAACAAAACCACTGAGATAGTTTGAGAAAAAGCAAGAGAAGATCATGGTACTCAAAACCAAACAAATAAAAGTCCATTATGTTCTTAGCCTTTTTAGGAACAAAGGAATAAATAAAGTAATACAAAACTGTTTAAAAGTGAGCT
Source organism: Falco peregrinus (assembly GCF_023634155.1). Lineage (NCBI taxonomy): Eukaryota > Metazoa > Chordata > Aves > Falconiformes > Falconidae > Falco > Falco peregrinus. The sequence continues at coordinate 78,580,011 of NC_073723.1, forward strand.
TAAATACAGTACATAATGGGCTCATAATCAGAGTTAAAAACGTAGAGAACAAATGCAATTAAATACCCTTAGGAATAGAAAGACTAATTTCTTGTAATTCAGAGCATACAAAACATGTATATTTCAAGACATCATCTATCCAGTATCTATTATTTAAATCCGTCCATTATGGTGGTACTCAAGTATCTTATAATGGTTTGTGTTGGAAGGGACCTCTAAAGATCAGCCAGTTCCAACCCACCTGCTGTGGGCAGGGGCACCTTCCACTAGACCAGGCTGCTCAAAGCCCCATCCAGCCTGGCCTTGAGCACTGCCGGGGATGGGGCATCCACAGCTTCTCTGGGAAACCTGTTTCAGTGCCTCACCACCCTCACAGTAAAGAATTTCTTCCTAACATCTAATCTAAACCTACCAACCTTTTTTCAGTTTAAAAGCATTACCCCTTGTCCTATCATGATATGCTTTTGCAAAAAGTCCCTCTCCAGCTTTCTGCTGGGTCTCCTTTAGGTACTGGAAGGCTGCTCCAGAGCAGTCCTGGAAGTCTTCCCAGAGCCTTCTCCAGGCTTAACCACTCCAACTCTCTCAGCCTGTCTTCATAGGAGAGGTGCTACAGCCCTCTGATCATCACAGGTCCCATGGACTTGTGCAACTCTAGGTTCCTTAGATGGTCTCAAACCTCATGATCTCCTACAGCAGGTGGTTCTTCATTCTCCCTGCCCCTGAAAAGGCCTAAGTTGGCTCTCCTGAAGTCCAGGGTAGTGAGCTTGCTGGTCACCCTCCTTGCTGCCTCAGGGATCTTCAACTCCACTATTTCATGGCCACTGCAGCCAAGGCTGCCCTTGAAGTTCACATTCTCCACCAATCCCTCCTTGTTGGTGAGAGCAAGGTTCAGCAAAGCACCTCTCCTCATTGGCTTCTCTGTCACTTGGAGAAGGAAGTCATCATCAATGCATTCCAGAAGGCTCCTGGATTGCTTGTGCCTTGCTGTGTTATCCCTCCACAGATACTGGGGTAGTTGAAGTCCCCCATGAGGGCCAGGGCTTGTGACTGTTAGGCTGCTCCTGTCTATAGAGGGCCTCATCCGCTCAGTTTTCTTGGTCAGGTGGCCTGCAGCAGACCCTTCCCCTATAGCATCACCTGTCCCTGCCCTCTCTTTAATCCTGGCCCATAAGCTTTCTGTCAGCTCCTCATCCACCCCCAGGCAGAGCTCCATGCACTCCAGCTGGTCACTGACATAGAGGGTGATGCCACCTCATCAACTCCCCTGCCTGTCCTTCCTAAAGAAACTATCATTCCATTACAACACTCCAGTCATGGAAGCTATTCCACCACATCTCCATGATGCCAGTTAAGATCATAACCCTGCAGGCATGCACAGCATCTCCAATTCCTCTTGTTTATTCCCCATGCTATATGTGCTTGTTAATGGACATTCAAGCTGGGCCCTAAATGGAGCTGACTTACTGGTTGGAGTGGCTGGAATTCCTTTGTGCTGCTCTTCAGGTGCACTCCTGTAATCCCTCTCCAGGCTCTGGGCATCTATTGCTGGCACTGGCATTGAACTGGTATGAGTAGGATGGGCTGAGGTTCCCCTTCCTGGCAACTTCAAAGCCCTCTTTACCGGCTTGGCAAGTCTAGTCTACGATCTAAGATGCTCTTCCCCTTCTCTTACAGATAGACCACACCAGCACCCAGCAGACCAGGTTTCTCAAAGCAAGTCCCATGGTTTGAGTATACAAACACCTGGACTGTGACAGCAATCCTGTAACCATTTGCTGATTCACCAGATTTGACTGGCTCTTTCAAACCTCTTCCCATTGACCAGGAGGACTGATGAAAAAAACTACCTGTGCTCCAGAGTCCCTTGCCACCACTCCCAGTCTGTAATCCTTCTTGACACTCCTCAGACTGCTCCTGGCTGTATCACTAGTGGCCACGTGTGACAACTGTGGATAACTGTGGCCTGTATGAGACTTGGCAGTCTCTTGGCGACATCCTGATATGAGCCCCTGGTAAGCAGCACACCTCTCTAGACAGTGAATCAGGTTGGCAAGTGGGTGTTCCATACCACTCAGAGGAGTCACCTACTATCACCCATCGCCCTTCCTTATTTGTGCTGGCTGTTATACGGGGGGGAGATCAGGCTGCCTTACTCAGCTGCAGCATCTCACCTGATGTGACAGGTCTTTCCTCTTTCAGTCTGCAGAGCGGTGAAGTGGTTCTGCAAGGGCACCTCAGGCTTTGGGGAAAGTGCCTTCCTCCTGCAGGTCCTTGCCATTGCAAGCTTTCATTCTTCTGCGTTACTGGCCCTACTCCCTTCTGTGTGCGCCAGCCGGGGACGTTTTGGCTGTTTGGCTGTGGGTCCACTGCAGACTGCACTTCAAACCAGCTATCTAACTCCTTCTCAGCCTCCCTGATGTGACACAGCCTTCTCACCGCCTCCTGCAACTCAGCCACCTGCTGCAGGAGCTCCTCCACCTGGGCACATCTGCAGGCTGCTCTGCTGCCTGTCCCTGCCCCAGGAGAAAGGTCAAAGCACTTTTTGCAGTCCAAGGCCTGCAGTGCAGCCTCTGCCTTCGGCAGCTCCGCCTGGGTGGAGGCGTTGGTCGCTGCCGGGGTAGATGGTGCAGATCCCCCTGCCAGAGCTGCAGCCTTTGCTCTCAGACAAGTGCCCACCACTCTGCCATTAGGGTCAGGTAGGACGAGCACCCTTGACCAGTGCACATGGTCACAGAACAGTGCCTGGATGCTGGGCTACGTGGCCTTCAAGTCTCTCCACACACTGGAAGGTCCCAGGTCCCTCCTTTGAAGCAGCACCCTCCTGCGCTAACTGCTGCCCCAGGCCCTGGTGGCAGCACCCCCCAGGGCTGCCCTGTGCAGGAGCGGGGAGCAGCTGCTGTTACCCCAGCCCTGCCCACTCCTCATCAGCAGTTCTCATGGGAACTACTGGCTCCTGCCAGGTCTTGGCACTTCCCTGGGGTTTCCCTGGCTCAGGAAAACCCCTTGAATACTACAATGATGTTGGGCTGTGGAATGTGGCTGCAGCAGCACTCATCGCCTTGGCAATCCCCTAAACCATTTGGTACTAGCTTCTGTAGATGGCTGCCACAGTTATCCCCAGCTTCTATGCAAGAAAGAACCACAACATACCTGTACTTTGCCACAAGCATAAAAGCTTATATAAACCAATCCATTTGGGCCTGTTTTCAGTGCTTGCTCCCAACATTTTTTAAAAGCATTTGAATGACCAAATAAAACACAAATAGGGGATTTGATCAGTGACATGGGTCAAACCTACTAAGATTGAACATGAATTTGTGCAGTACTTGCTTAAACTTACAGATGTCTAGCTGGTCAATTCCAAATGGATTTGCCTGCAGAAAAGATGCTGGGAATGTACACAGACACTTACAAGACCAAACATACATGCCACCTTTATGTATCCACATGCAGTCGTCAGCAAAGTTAGCACTTGTCAACTTCAGAGCAACTAGCCTTCTGTATGTACTCTAGTTCCCTGTCTAGCAGTTCCAACAACTTTCTTGTGGTTACTTTTAACCTAGATCACTTTGAAAATCTACCCCACGACAAATGGTTGTGTTTCTTTGCAATGCAACTGGGCACCAAGCTGTCAAAACAGCCCAGGAACAGCTGGTTGGAAGTGTCTGATGCAGACTTGTCACCAAAGCCAATGCATTATGGAAGAACTAACTTTTAGATAACCAAGAATTAGTGAGGAAGGGGAAAATGCTGTGGACATCTTTTGAAGACTGAGCTGTCAAGATTATTTTAGAGATGCCCAAGTCTACTGGAGGGGGATATGGCCCTTAGGAGTATGCTCTGAGGAGCTGACCTAGCCTACACACAGCTGTATTTCCAAATAAATTGATGTAACATTTTTTACCACAGAAAAGCCTTGATAACCATTTGCTTGAGTTCAAGTGCTCCTCACAGCTGCCTGTAGCAAAGTAATTTGGAATTCTCTCTCACACAGACCTACGCCATGAAGCTCTACGGGCTAGCTGCTTAGGTATTTCCCAGAAGGGGCAGGAACGCTATACGTGCACCTCACAAACCTAGCGAATTTCCAACTCTGATACCAAAACTTGAAAACAGTTTGAAGATTTTCACATGGAGAAACATGCCCAATACTTGCAGTTTGGAACAAAGCTAGGAGGAAATTTAAAACAGTGGGAAGAATCACATTTCCCTCAGCAGATTCAGCCCTAAAGTGGCTGACCCACAGTGACATAGCAAGCTTTTGGCACATTCAGAAAGAGCAAATGTTCTCCCAGGTTTTAGATCAATACATTCACCACAAGCTCATCCCTCCTCTCCAAACATGGCCTTTTGGTACTTGCTGCATTCTCAAAAGTATATGCTTTCTTCTGACACAACAATTCCTTAAATACTACTTTATGATAGAAAAAGCATTGTGTTACCTAATAACAATCCATACAATAGGTTTCCCTTCCACAAAGCTGCTTTAATCTCATTAAAAAGTATCTGGCTCACAATGTAAGACTCCAATACAAACAGCATGCATTTGGAACAAGTAGTAGGAAGGGGAGAAACAGGCGAGTCTCTCAATTTCCATACTCCCCCTATAATCACCATATTTTCTCTTCTCTGACTTAAAAAACACAAGTAGCACAGCCCTAAACCAGAAACATACAACACATCCAAGAAAAAAGAAAAAGTTAACCATTTCTGTCTCTCCAGTATTGATTTTACTATAAATTACAGCAAGAACTAATTTATTTTCAACATGAGATTAACCGCTATTACACCACAATAACATAACTGATCTTTACCTCAGAGCTGTAGCTATTCATCCTTCCAGTTTCATTCATTACCAGCAAATGTCTCACACAGCTCACACACTCCAGCGAGAGCTAGCTACAATCAAAAACTCTGAAATAGAGCTTTGTGCTTCGTGTTTTATTCATGGCGGTTTTGTTTGCCAATTAATTTGAAAGCAATTCTTACAGTGGGAGGAGTAGCTTTGCTTGGTTAAGCTGCCATCTTGTAGTACACAGTAAAATGACAGAGGCAAACCCCTTCTGTAAGAAAAAAAAAAAAAAAAGGCAGCATAAAACCAACTGTATTTTCCCAAGCATCAAGGTCTTCAGTGCTACTCAAACCTCACCATCTATACACTGGTGTAACTTTACCAGCCCTGCAGGTATGATGTCATGTTCTCCAACAGTGCGTCAGTGAAATAAGAAACAAGTCCTTTCAACATGCAAAAAGGCCCAAACTTTTTGTTTGGTTTCCACAGAATCATAGAATCATTCAGGATGCAAAAGACCTTTGAGATCATCAAGTCCAAGTCAACCACTAAACCATGCCTCTAAGTGCCACATCTACAGGTCTTTTAAATACCTCCAGGGGTGGTGATTCAACCAGAAGCCTGTTCCAATGCTTGACTACCCTCTCAGTGAAGAAATTTTGCCTAACGCCCAATCTAAACCTCCCCTGGAGCAACTGGAGGCTGTGTCCTCTACTATCACTTGTTACTTGGAAGACGACACTGACACACATCTGCCTACAAGCTCCTTTCAGGGAGTTGTTGAGAGCAGGAAGGTGTCTGAGCCTCCTCTCTTTCTGCAGACTAAACAACTAAACAGTTCCCTCAGCTGCTCTTCATCAGACTCGTGCTCCAGACCCTTCACCAGCTCCATTGCCCATCTCTGGACACACTCCAGCACCTCTGCATCCCTCCTGAAGTGAGGGGCCCAAAACTGAACACAGGATTTGAGGTGCGGCCTCACCAGTGCTGAGTATAGGGGGGCAACCACTGCCCTGGTCCTGCTGGCCACACTTTCTGATACAAGCCAGGGTGCTGTTGGCTGCCTTGGCCACCTGGGCACACTGCTGGCCCATGTTCAGCCAGCCATCAACCAGCACCCCCAGGTCCTTTCCCACCAGTCAGCTTTCCAGCCGCTCTTCCCCAGGCCTGTAGCGCTGCATGGGGTGGTTGTGCCCCAGGTGCAGGACCCAGCAATTCTCCCTGTTGAACTTCATACAACTGGCCTCAGCCCATCAGTCCAGCCTGTCCAGATCCCTCTGCAGAGCCTTCCTGCCCTCCAGCAGATCAACACTCCCCCTGAACTTGGCATCATCTGCAAAAATACTAAGGGTGCATTCAATTCCGTTTTCCAGATTGTCGATAAAGATATTAAACAGGACTGGCTCTAACACTGAGCCCTGGGGAACACCACTGGTTACCAGCTGCCAGCTGGATGTAACTCCATTCACCACCGGTCTTTGGGCTTGGCCACCCAGCCAGATTTTTACCCAATTTTTTTTCAGTGCTCAAACCCTCCCCTGTTGATAAGGTAGACCTTCTCAATTTCAAACAGGGGGAAGGAAGGTGGGGGTAAGACTGAGTTATGGGGGATGTATTGAAAAGGCACTCAGTGAAAGAAGAAAAGAGTTTTGAAATTCTCCACAGGTGCTTTGCTATTGTACTTGGTTGCTGCAAAGCCATGGCAACCCCAGGGACTTTGCGGCATCCCTGTGGCCATGGAGACTCACACTTCTTCTGCCTCCAGTCCCACTGGATGACCTTTCACTTCCTGGAACAAAAAATAAATTTGAAATAAAAAAAACCCACCAACTAAAAAAAAAAAAAAAAAAAAAAAAAAAAAAAGCAGCAAGAGGCAACATTCAAGCCCATCCTGGCAGTAGTCCAAAGGAAAAAACCCAAACAAAACACAAGCCAACAACAAAGATCCACAGACTGGAAAACTGCTGACAACCTAAGTAGTAGGAAGTTTCTGATGATCCAAAAGCCATTGTGAAGCCCAAATAAAAGAAAACAACAGCTATGGCTGTTCAGCTTGGCCAGGCAAGGAATAGCTGACTCAATCATCCTAAAACAGGACAGGAATGCACCTTTTTGTCATGCATAAAGAAGGTTCAAAGTAGGAAATTAAAAATACACTTTCCCCCTCCACATAAAAAAAACCCAACCAACCAAACAAACAAAAAAACCCAACAAAAAAGAAAACACTTTATCTACGCATTAATTCAGTGCAAAAAGCAACTACACATGAGAAAACACTCCTACCCTTTCTTCCTTTTTTGAAAATGATACTTTAATTTCTACAACAGCAGTATTTCAGTTTGGAGTTTTTGTGTCCTTTTTTTCAGAAGCAGTTCATTGCTTTTCACTGGTAGAGCAAACATCCTGCTAGCTTTCATGTTTAAATACATGCTTCAAACAGTTTTCAGGTTATTTGGTTTTAGACAGAGAAATAAGCCCCAGATGTTTCACCAAGAAGGTTTTCCACCAGCAAATTCACGGCTCTTCCAGATGGCTCAGAGATCTATTAGTCTAAACTTGTTTTTTTCTACATGACAGCCATGAATATTTTCTTTCCAACAAATTTCTTATAGGATTATTACAAATGTATTCATGGTTTATGAGTGCAGACTGCACCAGATGGATTTAGGATCATTTAAAACTGGGAGCAGCAATGAAGTCTTCCTAGTCTTTGCATCTTTGAAGTATTTTACATATTGTCTGTCCTTGCTGTGCACACTAAGGCAAGCAAAACTTGGCAGAATATAATTAAGAAAACACACAATCTGTATTTGCTATTACATGAAATAGGCCAAAGTGAGGGCTTGTTTCCATTTCTACAGGCCTTGTAAATTACTGTTTCAAGTGGACTGCCTTGCTATAGCTTTAATGATGTGAAGACCTATAAAATAACTTTTAAGTAATAAGATGTAGAACCCTTGATGGTCATGATTTTCCAGTAGCCAGTATGTCATGTGTGTCTCTGCTTTTCCTCATCAATAGGTAATTTTCCAATGTCTTACAGGCACTAACCGCTGCCCCTTTCTCCCCACCAGCACAGGGACTACCTACCTTTGCTAACACTGCCTCTGTACTGCAGTTACCAGCCATCTTCCCTTTCAAGTTTCTTACTGTGTTAACATGATCCAGTTAAACTATCAGCAAAGTGTTCCCAACATTCAGGCCTTAGAGCTCATACTTCTATTTCAGACCTGAGCAAAGGCTCACATACCCACCTAAGAAAAGTATGTTACTTCTCTTTGCCGCTTTGTCTCCTCCCCCCAGCCCCTCTGAAAGCAGCACAGGAATTCTAAGCAAGCAATGCTGGAAAGAAAAATCAGTATCACATGCTTTTTCTTAAAAAGGAAATTTGTCAGCTGCCATTTTGGGCAGCACTATACAGGACTGGGTTTGCAGGTTTATTTTACATGCTCTTGTCTGATTACTCTAAAGGCAACACTTACTACTCCTCATAGATATACAGACACAATTCCCAAAGAAGATACTGGGATTCCACATGGCCACCTGTAGGGACAGACATATTCTGAGCACACAGACTGCTCAGATTGGAAAGAAAAGAAAAAAAAAAAATAGGAAATACCAAGCAGAAAGAGGTGAAGGTCCTGATTTGTAGGGACCAAACAAAAGAGTAAGTGTCCTCTAGAATAACAGTCAGATCTCATCATAATCATGGTTATACACTGACTTCTCATCCTCATCGTAAGCCCAGCTCTTCTACAAATCTGCACACACAGTCATCTTCAACACCTCCTGCATCTCAGAGCAAAGTAGAAAACTCTGGCAACCTAGCTTACAAGGATTTGCTTAGAGTATGTAATTTTGTTCAGCTCTCAAGGCAGTTTGTTCTTGTCTCAATTAGCTGTTTTCCCTGAACATATTCAGAGAAGATAATCTTAAAAAAAAAAAAAAATTAAAACAGATTAATTGTAAGAAGTTGTACCATGAACTGCACTAGCAAAAAATATAAACATCTTGATTTTATGTTTATTGGGACACAAAACACTTTTAGTACAGAATGAAATCTATGATCTTTTCCAGTTAGACATAGTGTTTATGATATTAAATTGCATTATGTTTATAACAAGAAATTACACTGATGAGTAACTGCAAGCCCTCTGCACCAACAGAGAAGTTAATACACACAATTCATCTGTCCTGACTGCCCTTCAAGAACCACAAGAAAATATTGATTACTAGTGAATAAATACAGTCCTTCATTAGAAACAACTTATTAAATAATCAGGGTAGGGGGTTGTCAACAGCCTGAAGTATAGATCTGCAGTCAATTTCTACTATACTTTGTAATTGTTATGTAAGTGGTAACTTTGTCCTTTTGCTGGAGGGGAACCACAACACGTTCAGCATTGCATACAAAAGACAGCAATGCTGCGAGTACATGATAGACAGAAATCCTGAGAGTGAAGCTTTGCTATTTAAGCTTATGTAGGATCTCTCAACTCTAGCATTAGGCTCCCCCCATCAGCTTTGACAATGCTGGTTCTCCTGTCTGTAGTAGACCAGAGGAGCAAGAAAATCCTCCTATAGTGTTTGCAGTCTTGGTCACCACAGCCACTGGACCCTAAGTTTCAGGACCTTGCCTGGTGTTCATCTGCCTTCCTCCTACTGCTCCTTTGCTACACTCAACATAGAAACATGGGCTGTGACCACAGTCCCCCAAAAAGCCCCAACAGTGGAGGCTAGTGGGTCCTGGCACAGACAGTCCCTGTCCTAAAATCAACTCCAGCCTCACCACAGGCTGCCCAGGCAGAGGTGAGAGCAGCAACCACCTCAACCTCTGTTTAGGTGACAATCAAACTGCTACTGAGAAACTGTGCCAGGCTATAAAGACAGAGCCAGCAGCAAAGAGAAGATAGCCGACATGACAAGGATATAAGGCCACATCAAGCTAACTAACACCTACATTTTTGTTTGATGTGTTTTAATTCACATGAATTTTAGCAGACTCACTTCATACCTTGATTTTTGGTTTGAACACCTGATGTGGTCCCCTGCGACCACCTGTCAATTTGTACAGGAGAGCTGGTCAGAGGCCAGCCCGTGCCACAACCAGTGAGACCTTGGGCTCTTCTGGAGAACTAAAGCATCAGTGGATTAAAGTTTTCAGCCACTGGGCATATGAAGTATTTTTTTTTTATCCCTAGTACTGACATGGTCTAGATTTTAAAAGATATTCATGCACCTTAATGTCCCTGTAAGCTGTAGGGGGAGCAGGGTCCCCTCTAAGCAAAGACAACTGTCCAAGAGACGGTGACAGAAAAAGCTCTCAATCACTCAGTTTGGTGAGACACCAAACCAGAAAACTGAATCCGTAAAACAACAACACTTACATAGCTTTAGGGCACACAGGGTCACATTGCAGAAAGGCATTTAAAAGCACCTCAGCATATAAATGAAAACATAACACATCAGGGGCTAACCCAGGCATCCTTGCTTCCCTCCTGCTATAGCCTTGGTTGGAATTCAACATCAGGTGACACAAGTCACACTTGAGAACAGTGGTACATTTAGGAAAAAATATTCAAGAGATTATTTTCCCCAGTCACAGACCTTTTTGGTACACTATGATCATCTTCCAAAGAGTGGAATCACACCATTCAGTAATTCCCATTCCTGAAGGGTTAGCCCTGATTGCTTAACAACGGAGTCATGATAACAAACTTTCCTTTGACTAGAAAGGACATAGCGGTTGCCAAAACCTCAGCAGGATGCTATGAGAAGGGAATCTATATTCATCACTATCTATGGTTAAACTTTTGCTGAGAGTACTTTTGATTTACAAGCCACTCCACTGAGTTACCCTTAAATACATTAAGCTTCACATAGCTCTATAATTTTCAGTAACATTTCATTTGCTTGCAAACCTAAAACAGTATTAAAAAATGCAAAAAAAATCCATGCAAAGCCTATAGCAGTTGCTGGCTGGCTGTTATACAAGCCTAAATGACAGCTTGTGACAAAAAAGCCATTCCAATATCAAGTACGGTGTATTTTTTTTTTTCAAGGAAGGAGAAAAAGCAGAACTATCAAGTTCAACAAGCAAGTACAAACCATGAGCTGTTTAGTCTTATATTATGAACACTGAATAATTTGACAGCATGATCAAAGCACATTAATGAAGCAGCAATAGACAATAAAATTACATAATCACAAGAAAAAACAGGATAAAGGATTTGCATCAGCTGTGCTCAAAAGGCACTAAGTGTCCATTCAGTAATCAAATAATATCTAAAATATGTTTGAAAGTACCACCTTGGTTTTGGATAATAAAACAATTACTGTAATTTACACAAGGAGAGTACTCTATAGAAACTTACTTCTTAAGCTGTTGCGTCACTACAAATAGCTCTTGGAAAAATAACGTTCAAGAGTCCAGCTGAGCTGCACATTAAGGCCATACTCATGGCCCATTAGTCCAGTGGATCCACTTCAGATGACTCAAACTTCCAAGCAAAACGCCTCCTCTGACCCATATCTAGAAAACCTCAGCAGCAACAGCTAAGCAAGTAGGAAAATGGCTTCCAAATGCCAGTCATCTATCACTGTGCTATGGAGACACACAGGAAAATAACAAAATTACTTATTTTAAGGTCTGGCCTAGAGTCAAAGTATTAGCTGGCACTCCGTCATCAAGAGCATAAAGAAAATATCCTCACCTCTGACAACAAACCCACTACACACTGGTTAAGTAAGAGTAAAATTAACTAAAATATTTTTGTGCTGAAAGCACCTTACGCATTAAGAGTCTCTCACTACGTAGGCCAACATGGTGTGTTCCTCCAACAACAAGTATTTTTTCAAGGAAATGTCTTCCCATCTTTCATTTTCTATGGTTTCTCCAAAAACATTGATGGTGACTCAAAAAATCTGTTCCAAAATCAAACAGTAAGATTAATGTGATATTTTTATTAAGGTTCCTATTTATGTGTTCCTTTTTTACTTTTTTCCAATTTAGATGACTTAAATTACTATAGCAAAAACTTATACTATTTTTTTAAACTGAGTTCCTACTTATTAACACTATTCCAAATATTACTAGAAATCTAATAAGAAACATAATAGCTAAAAGGCTCCTAAGCCCATTTTAAAAAGCACATCCCAAAGGCAAGTGTCTAACACCCTCCCTGTGTGAACTACCTAATTCAACATGCCAAAACTAGGGTGATCGCAGCCTGTGTCACTGTCAAACATCACCACTGTCCTGTACATTGTATTTGTATTTTAATACAAACATGGAATGGTCCACTTGCATTTAACAGTGACAGCCCTCTCCTGCGAGGTGAGAAATGGAGATACCGGTTCCTTCAGGCAAAGGAGGAGACTGAATATTGGCAAGAACTCTGTTTCCAAATCAACCGCTTAAGACAGTTTCTGTAAAACTTTTCATCCCAAAAATTTTTCAAACAAATGTCCAACTAACTACTTTCAAACCTGAGATTTACACTTGTGCAGTAAAACTGTATCCAAATGGACTATTTTTTTCTCTAACTGGGCATTTTACATTGAACTAATATATTAAAACCATAATTTAAATGTGTAATCTAAGATACATTAAAAAGACACTGTTTTCCTCAGCAAATTTAGACACATGCTGCTGTAACACTGATGAGACTAAGTATCACTTTTCCTCCAGGCTAATGAAATAGCTGGACACCAATTCATTCGTGAAGTCAGTTATGAAAGTTTTCTCAGGGGCTGGTGCAAGTTTAACATTTACTTCAGGGAAGCTGGAAAGACTTAATTTTTTTGTTCTTTTTTTGTTCCAAGCAATAGACATACTACTTGAAACTTATTTTCACTTAGAGAAGCTTGAAGAATTTAAAGACAGCAAAGTAATTCCCCTGCCCCCAAATCATAAAATATCAGAGTAAGTATAAACGTGTTTTCTCCTGGACAAGAACAAAACAAGGCATCAATAAAGGCTTGCTCATTAGCCTTTGTTGTACAGGTTTGTTTCGTACAGGTTTAAGAGACTATGTGAAGGGCACAACACAACTCTCAAAGGAGAGCTGCATAAACAAAACATTAACTCTAAAATCTGCCAGCAGCAACACTGGTATTTAAACTTCATGCCAATTTTGCCATTAAGAGACCTTCAGCTGAAGAGTTTCTCCTGGAATCCCAAATGCTACTCTCCTTCGCCCACCCACATGCTCCAGTGCCCAAAGAGCCAATGGTCCAGGCTCCAAACCTCTCATGTTTCTAGAAAGAAGCAATTGCTATTGCCCAAAAATTAATACAGGAAAGGGAACACTTATTTTGCATTCCCCATTCTGCCACAAATGTACACGTGCACCCAAGGGCAAGGTAGGCTTTGCCTTTGTTACAAGGGTTTTGTTGGGTTTTTTTTTTTTGCACTAGACTAGTAGCTCCACCAGTTATATCCTTCTGTGTATAGGGGTTTCAACAAATTCAAACAGAAGCTCTTCATCTAATGACCTCAAAAAATTGCAAGTCAGCTTGATGCTACCCAGTGCAAGCATCTCTGCAATACATATTTCCCCAAATTTAATATGGCCATGAGTACACAAACCTTTCAACATTAGGTTGCAACATACAACTTAAATGTAATTTCATTACCAGCTTATCTTTTCGTTAGCACTGCACGTTATGGCTGCACCCTTTTCATAGGTGGCCCTCCAGAAACTGCTTCTGAGAACCAAGAAATTACAATACTATTTCCAGGTTTAAAATAAGCACTTTTCTTGAACATGTACAGCCTTTCCCTAGGCAAGGTTTCTTCCACTGTTACCCAAGGTGGAAGAAAGGAGCAGGCCTGGTTACTCAAGACAGTTGTTCCATGCACAAAATACCCATCACCATAGTTTCATCCATCAAGACTAACAAAGTAGTTATCAATGACCAAAATCTGTCTTCTTCTGGAGGCTGACTCACAGCAACTCACAAACCACCATTACCTGTAAACTGAGCTTGCACCTTCTGCTACATTGCAGGCTGCAATACTGAATGAGAGATGGCACAAACACTGCTTTGCTATGCAGGCCTTTGTAATCACCCAAACACCTCAATATGTTTGTACAAGCGTTCTGTGGCTGGGGATTTGTGCTCACCTCCCTTCTCCACAACAAAGCAAACTACACACAGTAATTAGCTTCTGATTAAGTAAACAGGTTTTCCCATTTCAAATAGTAGCTCATAAAGGTGGACTAATAAGAGCAACACTCAGGTCATTGCCCAGTGGTGACAGCTTTACAATCAAGCCAAAATTGGTTCCACCGCAGCAGCAAATATAAGAGTCAAATTCCCTGGTAGGACAGGTGCAAGGTTACACAACTATGCTGTTACGGACTTTGGTAAGAACACTCATGCCAAATCACTCATAAACTTCCCCAAGCAGCCAAATAGAATTTCTCACAATAAACCCTATCAATATTTAACAGAGATACCTGAAAATAAACAAGGATTTCAGTTCCTAGATTCTTCTGCAAAATACCTTGGCATAACACCTATTCACACAGTTACAACTGACAAAGCACAGTCTACAAGAGATACTGAATTTGGCTAACAACCTGCTCATGATTGTATTCTTGTTTCTAGGCCAGGGAAACTTTATAGACCTTCACGCTTTTTATTTTTTTTCTTCTTGCATACAATCACCTCAACTCCATCAGCCTTTGGTTCTCTTAGCAATCTGCCTTCAGGAATAACTCAAATCATACAAATTATTAGTAACCACATGGAAATGCAGCATGGAAAGTCAGTCACTTTTCTTAAAAACTGTCAAACAGCCAGCTTGTTAAAAAATAACATGCAGGCACGAATTCAATATTAACCTCCTCTGACTGACATAGAGAACACACTTTGGTCTTGACTTGACTTATTTAGAAGTGGACAAATAGCCAACATGAGAGCACAAAGGTAGGTATAACATTGTTTTAATTTCATCTATGTGTACACACAATAATCCATGAAATTAATATTTTTACAGTAATTGTTTGTAGTTTGTTTTCACTTCCCTGATTTTAAAATCTAAACACAGTGATTGAGCACCTGGCAGCCTGCATCCCTTGCTGGTTCCTTCAGAAGAATTCACTGAGGAAAAAGGTTTTGAGGGTTTGGGGGTATAGGTGTGCGTGTGGTTTGTTTGGTTGTTTGCTTTTTTTTTTTTCCCCACTTGAATATTTCTCCAAACCATATTTTACAAGTTGGTGTTTAATTATCTCAGACATTTAGATTACTGGTTTTATTTCAAGAAATCTAATTTGGTGGATGAAGAACATGAGAGCATAATTTTAATCAATCTCCCTTGAGACTTCTTAAAATAACACTAGCTGATGACTACTCACAAGATAGCAAGCTATTCTCCCCTTGTCAGCTGAATATATCTTTCTGAAGTATTTGAGGGAATATCAGTGACAAACTGTAACAACATAAAGGAAGTAAATATAGCTCAGCTTACACGTCACTGAAAAATATTTCTAATCTCCTTTTTGTCACTCAGATCACACCTAGCAGTAATGATTTCCAAATGCTATGGTCTATTACCAATGACTTTCCCACAGAAGCAACATCAATCTAAAGAACAGTTTTAAAGCAAGGGCATTCTTTTAGCAGCCTACCAGAACTATCGAAGAACAATGCAATAAGTTACTTATTTGAAGTGTAACTATACTCGCCAACTTCATCAAGTTAAGGAGGTGCATTCTTCAAGCATAAAATCCTAGAAATCACCGGACAGCGTTCCACCTATTCCTTTGCCAACTTTTAATTATATCGTGTTACCAACAAACTGCCCAAGCAGCACACAGCTGACAGCATACAGCATGTCCGAGTAAAGCCTATTTCTAGCCTGCAGTTCAATCAGCACTCTTAAAATGGCCAAGATTAAAGCCCAAGGCAGCCATATTGCTGTATATCGGCCAATGCATTTACATGTTGAAACACGTTGAGAGAACGTGATGGTAAACTGGAGTCAACGTTGGGAGGAGCAGCACTAGACAGACATGTGCTAGTGGATGTCTTTATTGGCAGAGCATACACTGGCATCTTGCCTTCTTGATTGATAGCCCACAAAGGAAAACATTAAAACAAATGACAGTTTTAGTACAATTCCTTTCAATATAATTTAGTGTTCATGAAAGACGGACATCATTTTGGCAATCTTGGAGATCAATATCCTTTTACTTTCATTGACAGCTATTTAAGCGACTTAGCTTTGACAAAGCTAAAGCAGCCCACTTCAATCCCGCCCCGAAAATACTGCCAATAGGGAGACAACTCAGTCCTCACCTTGCATGCTCCCGAGCTTCTGTGCCAAGGCAGCAGTTACAGTACCTGTTTTAAAACAGCATTTGCAAGGATGCTTGTAAATACCTGTCTTTTGTAACACTGAAAAAAAGAAAAATATTTTTATGCTTCTTTCCATCAAGCAATATTTTTATATATGCAAGTGTTAACTTTTAATTAAAAATGTTAAACTCTCTCTGTCTTTTTAATATTCAGGAGTCGCATTTTCAAGGCTTTTTCCCTGCAACTATACAGACTTTTTAAAAAAAGTTAAAGAAAAAAATAATCTTGCTGCGTAACAGCCAGATTCAGACATAGGACCTATAGGACTTAATGTTTTGAGATTACCAAAACCAAGAAAAAAAGTGACACCACAAATGCTTATCCTCTAGGATATAGCTAAATGATCTATCAAACAGTAATGACTCTCATACACTAAAACTGGAGCTGAATGTTAATCAGTGATGTGAGGAAGCGTAAGGTTGTGTTTCATTACCAGTTTCCCAAGACTATTAATCTTTTTTGATACAGCTTACTAGCCTAAAGAGTATTGTCTTCCTCTTTGTAAGGGTGAGCATTAGGAGATGCTTCCTTCAGACCACTTGATAAAAGATAAAGACACAGACACGTACATGTTCTGAAGACTTCTAAGCTCAGCACACTTATAAGTTAAAGCACATCTAATTATAAAAGAATATCTGCATCCTGAGACAATTCTCTCCACTATCGTAAGCTTCCAGATTTCAAAATTACTACAGGTGGTCATTTCTCCAAAAGGCACTTTTTTGAGTGCTGATCATTTCTCTTCAGCAAGTGAAATAAAAGCACCAGAAAAACTGAACTCTGAGAATCTTAACAGTAAGTTCAGAAACTCAAAGATATGGGCATACCCTAGCCTTAGCATAAATTCATTCATAACTGGTGGCCTTTTTTGTCCACATTTCAAAACCAAGCAAAAAAAGTCCTTTAAGAGGACAGGAACCCTAAAAGCCTAACTCTGTAATGTCTGAACTGGAGCCTAGGTCTCAGAAACTATACTCCTTTAGCTTCTAAAAGATCAGGATCTTTGTGTAACACTGACCCGACAACATTCAGCTGCATCAGAAAAACGGCTCATTTTCCTTCTTAAGCCAAAATTCCATCTAGAAGAAGCTTCTTAACTGCAGTAACACATAAGGCAGAATAACCCACCATACAGCAGCTGAAACAATACTGCAGACGCTAACTTTTTCATTAGGCTATAAAAAGCAACAATTGATCTAAGCAAGAACATGTTACCATCTGCAAGGCAAACATAACAAATCTAAATGCATTACTTTCAATAATGCAAGCTTGCTTCTGCTCAGAAGTGGGGAAAGGGGACACACGCAAACATAATGAGGAGTACTACAATGTAAAATGAAAGCTGCATAAGACAGGAAGGGAATGCATGGGTCACAGGCAAACAAAACAGCAGATACTAAATCCAGAAAAGTTGCGTTGCTTTCTGCCTTGTACAGCCACAAGAGAAAAAACATCTCATATGTTATAATCAAACCAGAACAAAAAATTCACAGTAAAATGAGACTCCTTCAACTGTGACCAGCAATGATCACTGCAATACATTAATCATTTAGAATATTAAGACAGGTTAAATCAATCACGTCTGTCTGAAATAAAATACCATGTTTTACTTACACCCTGCTTTTCCACTTGTGAATAAAGCCTGCCTACCCTACTTGTGGTCACTGGAGAGTTACAGGCTTCTGCATTTATAATTCAAGCTTGAGTCAACTAGTAGCATGATACAGAATACTTGAAATAAAGAATAATGAAAACAAAAGAGAAACACATGTAAAGACTGAAAAGCAGAAATGGTATAATTTACCAGTACATTTTCTTCCTCAGG
The DNA here is from genome assembly GCF_023634155.1 of Falco peregrinus. NCBI lineage: Eukaryota > Metazoa > Chordata > Aves > Falconiformes > Falconidae > Falco > Falco peregrinus. The sequence continues at coordinate 78,597,995 of NC_073723.1, forward strand.
CACAGTTTTTCAAAAAACACCCATTTCCAAACCACATTGCAGTTTCGTATAAAGACACCTAAAAAAGAAGTTTTGATAAAACGTGTCTCATGAGGGAAGCTTTTAAAATTCAGAAGGCACTAACTTTAGGACAAACACACTTCCATAACCAGACACAGGTGAGCCTGCAGTTCACCTCCTTTCCTTGTAACTCACCACTATCAGGCCCTCAGTCCTTGCACCCTTTTGAAAGTGACCAAGTTTTTTTTTAAAAAAAAAAAAACCAACACAAAACTACCTGTGAAATAGGGCAGCACAGATGAAACTCACTTTCAGAAATCTCCCCCTTCTTCCAAGGGTCACAGAAAACAGCACCATTTCCTTTCTCCCCTTTGTTGGTCATTCCCTCTTCTCCAGCTACTCATTGCCTTCAATTGCTCAGGCCCTGCAGGATTGCTACAATTCTCAGGTGCAAAGAATGAAGCTCAACAGGTACCCTTAATTCTTTGCCTGCTAAACCTGGGAGGGTCTCCCCCACCAGAGACACGAAGACCTCCCATAAAGAAAGCAGAGGACTCAAGATTTTTGCAAGCCAACTCCCTCACAATGCTAGAGATGAAGGAGAAAAAAACCCACAACTCTTTGTGTGCCGAGCCAAAGGTCACGTTCCAGGGACAGCTGCTGAAGTATGGTCATAAACAGAGGGTAGAGATGTAGCTCTTTCGATTTCTCCACTTCCCATAAAATGCCAAGTGTTTCCAAGTATTTGAAGTCTATTTATGTCTACCTACCCCAGAGCTAGAATGGGGTCATCACTGGTGCTTTAGAGAAAATTCAGAATTTTGTTTCTTTTTTTTTTTTTGGTTCCACCCTGACAAAAACCAGACATGAGTCCCCACTTGGTATTTCACTAGCACGGATGAGATTCCTGTTGGTTGCACACGCTGCTATTATACTCTTTCCTTGCAAACCTTGCTGTAAAATAACCTTGTAGTAATGAAATAAGAAAACAGACAGGATGGGCTTTTGCAACTAGCCTTACGTTGCGTGTGACCCTTGGATGAGCAACCTAGCTGGCACAGCTATGACAGCTAGAGCTGCCTCCTCTGCCAACCCCCAAACGTGGTTCACAACAAAGACTTTGAGCAGCCCCACCAGAGAGAGGCCAGGAACTTCATCTCCTTGCTGATAACAGAACCACCAAAAAAAGCTAGACAAAAAATCCCCAGGCAGCTCACCAGCAGCTGAAGCTGCTGCATGTGGCTGCAACAGTATATTTACAATCCTAAAGAAAATACTTATTTTCTCAATTTTACTTACAAAGGTTGAAGGGCTCATTAGTAAATCTGAGGTAACTAGCTTCAAAGAACAGTGCTGAAACGTCTCATATTTTATTTTTTAATTGATATTACTTATAGTTATGTTTTTTAATTGGCATAGACTGTAGTTTCTAAAAGAAGATAGCACAGAAACCAAGATGAAGGCATAACTTTCTTTCCTAAATAAGGAAACACATGGTATCTGTAAGTGCATTTTAATCCAACATAATCAGGCATGCTATGTACAAGAGGAAAATTAAATTGCTTTATCTGTATCAATAGATTTAAAGCAATACAACTGGTTTACCTACACAAAGCACAAGATACAGCTAACTATTTGTGTGGCTGATGACCATACCGCTTCAAACCATACACACACCCCCACTGCTGCATGTAATAACATGCACCTGACTTGACTTTATATTTCAACTTATTTATGCAGCTTTTTCTCATGTTCCTGATATCAACAGTTATGTAAGATATGTGAGTAAACAGAAGGCAATGCCTGTCCAAATCATATTTTTCCAAGTATACATACTTTGCCTTAAAAGCCACTCTAGAACTAGAACTAAAAGGAGATGAAGCTGGTTTTCTAGTCGCCCCACTCTTTGCTATTCATCCTACTCGGCACTACCATGTAAAATCATGACCAAAAGATTAATAATAATACATTGCTCTTGTTTAGCTAGTGACTAGGCATCCTGGGATCAAAATTAGCAATTTTCCAGGACTTTGCATTTCAAATCAACATCACAAAACAGAGGGTCAGTTTAGCAATATGACTACTAAAGTCAAGTAGTCATGCTGAAAGTAAAGGAAAAGGTCTAAGCCTTTTTTTTTTTTTTTTTTCTTTTATAGCATTCTTAAAATGCTGGGGATGACAGAATTACTTCTTTTTAAGTGTTTGGAGTTGGAAACTGCAATGCATTTTTTTAATATATATGTGTTAAGCTGATGACATGTGGAAAGTGAACTTTCAAGTCTCACTCACCTTTACTTCAATAGTTTCATATGCCAGGTGGTTGCAGATGTTTCTATGGAGCTGGGCCTACTAGAGAGCTCACTGCTACTTTTGTCCCAACTTGTTCCTCTGCTAAAAAATATGTAACAACATTCCTTGCCATCTTACTAATAATTGTAATACAATATAAAGTTAATATAATGCAATCCAGGTGGTGTGGAAAGTGATGACAGAGACGTAGTAACTGGCACTCCTTCCTCTGAGCCAGTAATAAAGTAGTATCTTAGCACAGGGGTACAGCCTACTGAAGCACTGTTTACCAAAGAAGGTGTATAGACCCAGACCACTCAGCGTCACCAAAAAATATATGACACTGTTTGAAAGAGTAGAGGTACCTACATGTCCTGGCTGAATTCTGGTTAAAGAAGTGGACTGTAAAACTAAGTAGCATTATTATAGGTGATAATGTGATGGATGGGCAACTTACAGCCTGGCTGCCTTGCATACAGTTGTACAAGGGTTGTAATATTCATCCTCACAATCTGGTGAGCAAGATCAGAGAGAAAGAAGAGACTCTCATTTAGATCCCAATTACTGGCAAGACAGGACAGCTGTGCAAACACTGGAAAGAGAAAACTCTTCCTGAAAGTTTTTAGAACTCTTGTTCTTATTTAGGACAGCACAGGGAGAAGATTGCAATGTGCCAGGTCTCACATCTTTGTCTGACCATTCCTCCACCAGCGAAGATATAGACTGAAATAATCTTAATCTCTTGCTCACTAGAGCCATTAGCAATCTTCATACAAATTGAAATAAAGGGAGACATCTACAACTGGTTTTGAAAGAGAATGTCAATTTGCAACTGCAAGTATGAACCTGGGGTACGATAACTAACTTCTTTCTATTCATCTCCTTTGTTTGATTACAGACCTCCAGTAAACACATGGTGATGCAAGTTTCCAGAGGCTGCATCTAACCAATCTGTAATTTCAAAATGTAGCGGTACCCTGAGAACTACCACCAGGCTCACTCCCATCATTCTTGACACTGAGCTCTAGAAAGACTCTTGACCTATGAGCCACCAAACTGAGAGACTTGCAAGAGAGAAGCATCAGATTCAGGAATTAGATGTCTGGGATAGGTCTGTTCCTCTGCTTTTTCAATACAGCTTTTAAGCCTAGATCAAACAACTGAACTGAACTATAGCTTGCCTGAACTATAACATGTCAGAAGAACATTGCAAGAACTTCAAAGTCCTCTTAGGTTAAACTGCCGGAGATAAAGCCTAGCATTTGACAGTTATTTTGTATCTGCTGCACGGTATCCCCGCTCCTTTGAAGGCCCACACCACAGAAGACAGTAAGCTGCTGGAGACTGGGCACCTTTTCACAGTTGTGCTTTCGGGCGGGCATTGCACTCCCACAGAACCACTGTGTTTCACACAGGACTGATGCAGTTTGTGCTTTCAAGCCAGAAGACAGAGCTGGATCCTATTCCCTCTGTCCTCCTCAATACTTCCCTGGAAAATTCAAGCACACACAGCCACTACAGGGGCAATCTCTTGAAGCATGGGATTTTGTCAGCTCCAGAAATACTTGGCTGGATCCAGAACACTTTGGAAACAACCATTGTATTAAATCCCCCCTTCTCTCAAAGAATGAGAAAGAGGCCTGATATCCACATGCCTCAGGGAAAACATGAAAGACCTAGACATCTTGACAGCCCTCAACTGAAATATTCTCCAGTCCTCAGCAGCAACACTTGCAGAAGATTTCCCTGCCTGTGGGTTCATTTTCACTGGAACAATGATGATGTTCTAGTTTCCATCTTCTGTTCTTGAGGTCCCATGAAGAGCATAACAACTAACCCAAAAGTACTCTCTCCAGAGAATGATTGCTCTACTTACTGCTACCTCCAGCAGGATCAGGATCCAAACCACCCTCTCTTCTGCCTAGCCTCTGTGCACCAAGGCATTTCTTAATGCCACTGTGTTTCAAGGAAACCCAGGGAAAAGAAGCCAGCTGGTAGGTTTTTCGCTCTCAGAAAACCTGAAGTTGATGCCAGGATATAGCCTGGCACCGAGTTCAATCCCAGAGCTGAGCTCCATGCCAGGACACAACCCAGTGGAACAGCCCCTGCTATCAGTTTATATCACACCATGACCCAGTGTCAGCCCTGGCTTTAATCTAGGGCTAAATCACAGCAGCTGAAGATGGAAATCTGGATGGTTTCTTTATGAATGAAACTCCCAAATCCCTCTAGTGCTCATTGGATTTATTTGCTTATACCACTGGTTTTTTGAATGACACTGTTCCCAATTACAAATTCTTGGAAGAGATTTAAACACAGAAGTTGCCTCCAGTTTTCTCAGAGGGAACAGGAGGTCAAAACAATTACCCTTATAGTACTGTATCTCCCCTTTCCACCATGACCACCGGTATACCATACACACTGTGAGATATTTTTTTTTTGTTTTCCATTATTACACAAAGTATTTCAATTACATTTTCTTAATAAATTAGACTGCATGATTTCCTATATTACTGTAAACATGTTTTTCTTACAGAGCTGCCCCAACACTCAACAGTGCTGTGGGATGTGAAAACAGAATATGGCAACATACTCAGCTTGCTGTAATTATATGAGTAAGTTATAATTGAAGAAGACCTCTAAAAAAAGCACAGCACTTGACATCGACCATATATATATATCCACTCTCCTGAACGACCCTGTGTCAGCAAGTCATAAGTATCAAGTAACTCAAAGCAATTCAAAACCAACAAACCCAAACTACCAAATTAGATTCAAAGCGTATTTATTGGCACTGGGCCTGAGCCACAAATTTAGATCTAGTTCTGAATTTTCCCAAAGTTCACAACAATGGGCAAAAAGGACGTCTGAATTCAGATTCCAGATTAGAGCTAGTTCTTGTTCATACAACAGACAGTAAGAGACCTAAAATCCTCAGAAACAAAGCTGTAAAAGCCAAATCCAAAATGGCACCTTGTGTAGTCAAATCAATGTAAGCAACCCACTAAAGTTCTGCAACATGGCTTAGGTACTCAGCAATAATTTGTAAGTGTGGCTAAAAATACCATAACAGAATTTGTGGTACTTCATTGCATCGGCAACTAAGATGATGTGTCATCATCCAGCACCAAGGTACCTGAAACCACAGGGGATACCAAGGCAGGCATTCCTGATGGCAGTGCCCTGCCCCATAGGGTTCAGTTCAGCACGTGTGTACCAGGCATACCTGCCACACACACAAGGCAGAAATGAGCACAACAGGGTACAGCAAGGTGCTGCATCCAGAGATACAGCTGTAGGGAGAGTTGTGTGCACAGAAAGAGGGGGGGGAGAGGGGGGGGAGAGGGGGGGGTGTAGATGAGGGAGGAGGTAACAATTAGGCACCTAATTCCAAGCAAAGAAAGGATTGCAGAACCTTGTCAGTCTTCCAGAGCAACCAGTTTAGGTGCTCCACGTGATCCAGATACTCAATGTATTCAGCATGGTAAAGACCATCCTAGCCAGTGTTCATGGAATTCAGTCACCTAACTTCACAGCGCTCCCCCACAAAGATCTAAAAACAGTGCCACTCAGAAGACTTCATAGATCTAGACTTGCATCCAGACTCCAGTACACTTATAAGTTTCAAGAGAAGTAGTAGTAAAACTAACCTATGAAATCAAGAGTTATATTTCCAAAGAACCAGACTAAGGAAATGCTGCCCTTTGGAGTCATACTATAACATTTGTGGGTTACAAAAAGGCTACTAATGACATACCGTGACAGGTCACAAAGCATTTTTCATTTGAGTTTTAAATGGTTTTCTTAATAATTGTTTATAATACGTAACTTACAATGACTTGTAATATACAAGTCATTTTATTAACTACAGAAACACCATTGTCACTACAAATTTCAACTCAGCAATGGCGAAATCTGACACCCACTGAAGTGAGCTGGATTCCCACTACTGACTTCACTCTCTCCAGTACATCCCACAGCAATACATTGTCTAAGAGATGTACAAACCAGGCAGTGATTTGAAGGCAGCAAGCTGGCACATCTGTCCAGAGAATATGTGAATATTCATCCAAGTCAAAAGATGGTAACATAAAAACTGGTGAAAGAAAACTAGCACTGATCATTTGAACATACTAGCAAGAAAGCCAACAGTTTATAAGATTTCAGGAATGATTTAGACATCAGCATTAGGAGTTTACACCTCAAATACATTTTAAGTCTGTTTCAAAATATTTTGCTCTAGTCACATAATATAGATACTAAATGGACCATCAATCCATTAGCTCACTAATTTTCAAAGGTAATCAGTCAAGCCCCAAACGTGTCAACATGAACTGACACCTGAATTTCAACCTACACCCTGCTTTGATAGCTGCATTCCTCTGAGCTCACAGTGTATCCTGATCTCTGGAAGAAATGGAGCAAAATCATTCTCAGTCAACAAATGTGGTGATCTTCTAGAGACCCAGTCAATATCGTCTTGAGGAAAAGCTGCAGAAAGAATATCCCCACCTCCAAAAAAGAAAATGGAAAGCCTGTCCTTAAAAAGTGACACAACTCAATTGGCTCTACAAAATCACAAAGATGTACTGCCAAACACAAAGGTAGCACTAACTGCAAGCGCACACGAAGAACTAAGCTTTCAGTATAACTACTAAAGGTAAACAAATCTCATCAACATTCCCCACACACACACCCTTTCTTCTTCTGTAGAAGCTAAGAGAAGACCAAGAGATAAAATTAAGGCATTCTAGAAACAAAAGGCCCTGGTTCTGTAAAACAAATGTAACTGTAATAATGTACGGAGATTTCAATGAGCCTTCCCACATGACTGCAACAGCAGAAACAAAATGTTTGCAAGAGTCATAACCTCAGATTAACAAGTCACTGGGCCAGGACCTGCCTTTAGCAGAGTAGCTCTTTCAATAGCTAGGTTTACAGCACCTCTAGAGACAGGCCATCTTTCATCCAAAGTCTCCAAATCCAGTTCCCAAATGTTAATTAAGCTTGAGAAACATGCCGCACGCTGAAATGCAGGGCAAGAGTTAAACGTATAGAAGTGGACATGGATTTTGGGTGATTCCTAAGATACTAAACTGTGGGGAGGTTTTGGTTAGTATACGGTTAAAAAAAAAATATGCCAAGACAGTATTGAACTCAAAGTAAACACAAAGCACAACATAGTCAAACATCCTTGAAAATTAGGTTGAATTAAGTGTAAATCCAGATTTTACACTGTTTTTTTATTTACTTCATTGGGTGTCAGAATTCATCCTGCTTTTCCCTTAATTAGCTCTGACTCCTAAAAAAAGCCTCCCTTGAAAACAATGGGACCAGCCTCTGAATTGGGGACGACTGAGCACATGAAAACAGAATTGACCCAGCACACCAAGAGCTTCCAAAGGTTTTGTGCGTTAGGCAGAGCTCTGTTTGCTGGATGCTGTATCCTTGGCAACTATTATGTGAGGAACCGTTCTACAAATGCAAAAATTCTGTCTGCTCCAAGAGCTTTTCTCTAAAATACTTTAATGGGGTTTTGGATATCCTTAAATCGAAGGGCACACACAGCCCTTTGTCATCTTCCTGCAAGCTCCCAAGAACAAGTGATGGTGAAGAGAGTATTTTCCTCCCACTTCACCAATGAGCAGAGAAAAGTTTTACAACTTTTACTTTGTTTTCTTCTGGGAAGGAAAAAAGAAGTGGGCATTTTTTCCTTTTTTCTTCGGCGCACTCTGCAGAACTAATGTGCAGATACAAGATAATAATGAAAAGACATTATTATTATGTCAATCAATGGCATTGCTTTGAAAACTGAAAATTCAGGGATCATGCCCAGCTGCCTGACTTCAAGGGCAGAACTACATATGCCAGCATATGTATTTGAAGAAGTATGCAAGAAGAGATAGTTAAGATTTGACAAGGGCCACGGCAGTAACACGCTGCAGCTCTTCGCAAGAGGGACCAGCAGTACCAATTGTTCCAAGGGCAGCAGACGCACAGCTATTTTTACCAAAGCCCTGGCTGTAACTGCCTAGCTCATTAAACCTTACCACAGCAAAGGATCCCGCCTGCGCGACCCTGATCCTCACAGCTCGGCTGCCCTCAAACAGCACGTTTCTTCCTCGCTATCCCCAGATATCCAGACATTGCTAGCAAGGGTCGGGCACGTAGTATTTGACACCCTGCTAGGGCTTTGGTTTGGTGGGGTTTTGTTGTTTTTTTTTTTTCCTCTCCCGAGGAAAACGAACAGCAGCTACAGCTAAAGCAGAGGCAGTAGCTGCCCTTCAGGGCAGTTTGGGAACAGACGGTGGCGACGGGGGTCCCCCTCCGGCGCGCCCCCGGCCTCTCCCCTGGACTCAGGGAGACGCCGATGCTGCCGGGCCGGGGGGGCAGCGCCGGCGGATCACGGGAGCCGGCGGCCCCGACGCCGCGGTGCAGCTCCTCGGCCGGGCGCGGAGCCCAGGCGCTGCCCGCCGCCTCTCGGCCTGTCCGCCCCGCCGCCGGGCTCCCGCGGGGAGGCCGCTGTCCTCAGCCCAGTGCCCCCCACCCCCAGCCCCCAGCCCCCGGTACCTTCTGCGGGGCGCGGAGGAGGCGGTGCACCCCGGCCAGCTGGGTGGCGAGCGGGATGTCCTCCCGGAAGGTGTACAGCGGCGGCCGGGTGGGCTCGGGGAAGTTGGTGCTGTTGAAGGGGTCGGTGTCATCCAGCAGCTGCACCCTGCACACCAGCGTGGCCATGGCGCGGCCATCCACCGCCGCGGCCGGGCGCGGCGGGGGCGCGGGCGGGGCAGCGGGCACCCCCGAGTCACCGGCACCCCCGAGTCACCGGCACCCCCGAGTCACCGGCACCCCCGAGTCACCGGCACCAAGGTGCTGCGTGCAGGCGGGCCGCCGGCTGCGAGCGGCACTCCCCTCCCAGCCGCAGCCCCCTCGGCGCAGGCTGGCCGGCCGGCAGCCTCCCGGCTCCCCAAGCGAGCGCCGGCCGCCTCACAGCCGCCGCGCCTCCGGGAGGCGGCCCATGGCCCCTTCCCCGCCGGGATCCACGAGTACGGGAGCGCTTCAGGCCGAGAAAGGAGGCGGCGCCGGAGCCGCAGGGCGCGGGCAGAGCGGCAGCAGCGGCGGCAGCGGCAGCAGCAGGAGCAGCTCCCCCATGCCCGGCCGCTGCGCGCCGAGCGGACAGCGGGACTGCCGCGGCCGGCACAGCAGCCCAGCAGCGCCGGGCAGAGGGCGGCCAGCGCCCCCCCGCGGCCACCGTCGGCGCCGCCCTCAAGGGCGCCCGGGCGGCCCCCTCCTCCCCCCGGCCTGAGGAGACGTCCTGAGCCGGGCGGCAAGGGGAGCCCGCCCGGAATCCCCCGCCTCCGCCGCGCCGCGTGGAGGGGGAAGAGCAAGCGAGCAGGGCCGCTAGCCTCTCCCGCTGCGGCAGGGGGGATGGGGCAGGCAGCAGGGACCCTCCCCCTGCACCTCTCCCCTCTCGGGGCTGGGGGACGTTCGCTGCAGGGCGGGACAACGGCTGCCGCCCGGGGCACCGCGCCCCGCCACGGCCCTTCTGGCGGGAGCGGGCGGAGAGGGGCGGCGGGCGGGGGGCGGCCAGGGCCGCCCCAGCCCGTCACAGTGCGGCGGGGGCACAGCGCCATGCCCGCCGCCGGCGCGCGGGTACTGAGCTTCGTCCTGCTGTCACACACGTCCCGAGTGTCCTTAATCTTCAGTAGCATATTTATCCAGTTGAAAAAGGAAGCTGTAGATAATACCTGCTTCAAAAATTCTATTTATTTACTTATTTATTTACTTATTTATTAGAAACTGACTTGAAGCCTGGGTATGCGACCAAGATCGTTGGGTGGGTTGCTCTGTAGTTGTGCAAAACCCTCTTTGCCATGAGGGCTGTACGTAGCGTACGGCCTGGGCGGGCTCCCCGGTCCCAGCAGGACTGAGCCCTGCACCTCGCCTGTCCTCTCGCCTCAGGCCTGCCCTGTCCCTGTCATGGGGGAAGGCAGGGACGCAGTGCTGGGCACCGGGACAGGCACGGAGCATGGCATCCCGCTCTTCCAGCTGAATCTGTGCTGTGTTGCCAATTCTGCAACCTCATCTGTGCGGATCAGGGGTGCACGTGCCCTGGTCTTCACCCTTGGGGCATGGGACACAGGAGAAGGACTGTGAAATAAATCACAGGTGAAATCCAGAGAAAGAAGGGTCTTGCCGTCCTGGGGGAAGGGCTATATTTGCACAGGCTGAGCATCTACCCAAAAGGATGCACCATACTTTATGGCTGTGGTTCGTAACTGCCAATCCTTTTGTCCTTCACGGAGAGGGCTGTGCGACAAAAGCTGTAGCACTGTGAGAAACAGGGGATTTATCACAGAAATGTGTCTTAAGCAAGAAAGCATGACCTCTAGATCATAGTGTTTGCATGAAGCAACTGTTTCCTCCCAAAATGATTATTGGTTTGGGAGTATTTGTCAGCACTGGGACAAAAGGGGATTTCTGTCCACATGTGGTCTGTTCTTTTTTTTTTTCTTTTTTTTTTTTTTCTGTTATTCTCAGGACTAATTTGTCATGATTCAATTTTCCCAGCAGTTATGGATATTTTCAGAAAAAAAACATCTAGCATAAAGACTGCTAAAATCAAGAAGGATTTTAAAACCCAGAAGCTATCTTGCCATTTCAGATACTTCACTGCCCATGTTTTATCCACTTCTTTTTTACTTTTCCCACACCTTAGGGCCTATGGGTTGTCTCACCCCACTTCTCGTCACCACCTCTTGGCTGTGATTCTCATGCTCTATTGGAAGTTACACGTGGTGAAGTCCTGATTTTTACGTTTGTATCTAAGTGATTTAAAATTCATATTTTACAAAGAAATATATGTCTGTATCTACTTTAGTACCCATAATTTAGTTTCTAGAGAAAACAGTATCTCTGCATATTTGTCTGTTTATTTATGTTTTATATTTTTGCCACCATGTAAAGCTAAAATTAAACAGAGTATTTTGGCTTTGTTAATCATTATTTATTTAATTACTATATATATTAAACTTTCATTTTTTTAAAAATGAATTTGTACGTTTTCTGCTAATCAATGAGGTGGCATGAGGTTGCTATATTTGCAATTCATTGCACTAATCCTGACTTTTGCTAAATTAATGTATGGCATTTGTCTCATTGCAGAGGCATTAATGCTTGGAGGGCTGAGTAAATAAATCATGGAAGCCATGATTTTGTATAGAGTCTATGTAACACCGTCAGCTATCTTTCCTCCAATACTTGAAAAGGAAAACAAAGGATGAGTGCAATCCTTGGAGCCAACAGAGATCAGATAACTGTAAGGCTCAGTACAAAAATGTCTAGCCACAGACTCTAAATCCCACAAGGAAGAATTAGATGTTGTATGTTATGATCTTCAACTGGATTTCTAAATACAAGGTGGCTACTGGAGATACATTTTATGACCACGCTGCAGAAAGGAAATAGAGCGATACAAACATGAGAGGATCCCGAGTCAGCCAGAGCTTTGAGGTGCATCTATCTATACTTTTTCCCAAGTGTAAACATCCCCAGACCACTATGGACTTTTGAATTTCAGAAGCTCGATTTTGTTTCAATTTGAGTTAAATCAATAGAGGTGGAAAGAGAAAACAGATCTGCTGGATGAAACAGAATAACATGACGAGGTCAGTGTGCATGTGTGTGTGAGTGCGTGTGTGTAGAGGGACAGATACGCATCTAAACTCTGTATTTGAATGGTTTTCCACCTTTCTGCATATTATTTAGAGGCCTCCTGAATCTGCAGTCTCTTTCCATGAGCCTGAGCCAGGGCTCTGTATAGTTTGCTTCTTCCTCTTCTAGTCACCAGTTTCTGCTCCTGCTGCAAAGCTATACCTTGTCCTTGGAAAACTCCTTCCCTCACACCCTGTCTCCTTTGCAGCCTGCAGGAGGGTGCTCCCTCTCCCTCTCCTGCTCCTCCTGCAAGGTTTCATTTTATCTAGTGCAGCAGCTAAAACAAGGCAAGCAGTCAACTTGCCTTCTTGCTGTCCCACTGCAGCCTTTTAAATGAACATAGATGGCTTTTAAAAGACCTTAACACACAGTAAAATACAAACTAACAGCCAGATACTGGCCGTCAGGAGTACACGGCATGAGGCACCACAGGATTGCATCTGGAAAGACAATCAGAGGCACAACAAGAACAGTGTATGTGATTGTCTAACCCTGTTCCTCATCACAGAAGGTAAGGCCTTATCAGAGAGAGGGAGCATTTTCCTCAGTCATGCTGAATGAACAGTGTTCAGGAGGAGCTCTGGAGAATCCTCAGCGAAGTCCAAGCTGTGGTCTTTCTGCCTTTGGTGGTATCGCGGACTAGTGAATCCCCTTGCCAGGGCAGGCAACTGAGATGGGCTGTGTACTTGCTGACCCTGGGGTCCCCGAGTCCATCTCGCAAGTCCTTTCCAAGAAACAAAGCCTGCACACAGTCAAATAATGTTCCCAGTTTTAAGCTCCCAAGTTTCTTTTACAAAAACTTTAGGGGAAAATCCTTCACATGCATACATTTTTCAGGAATGAAACATAACTTAGGAGTTTTCATTTAGGGCTGATTTACTTTTCTTAACTCATCCCATTATTGGCATTTCCTAAAAATAGATTGCTGAATAAGTTAGGATGGTGTGTCAAGCTTAAATTTGAATTTCATTACTTCTGAAACCTGAATGTTAAAATAACATAGGTTTTTGTCTTTAATTTCCTTTTTTTTTTATTAAAAGTGAAAAATATGCATTTGATGGAAAGTTATCAAAAGCATATTCTTTAACCCAAGGACCACCCAGACACAATGTAAATATGTATTTAAGCCATTTTAAAAAATTATACTGGGTATCAGAGCAATTGGACTAGCTCCACAGGAATATTAGTTTTTCTGGTATATCATCACATCAGTACAGATCTAGATGGATGATCATGAGATTACAATGTAAGCATGTGAAGTGGCCAGTCCTTTAACTTCTTTATTTCATTCTTTTGGACAAATTGAACTGCTTTCAAATTTCATTATTTTCATGTTCAAGCCAATATTAGTTATGGGAGAACAAAAGCAATTTTAAATTCCATGATTACTTCACTTAACATTAATAAAGCTGAAAAATAGCAGTCTCTTTGGTAATGGTAATTAAAACGGTCTTGCAAACCACTGGAATTAAAGTATGGTACTGAAAGTGCTGACAGATCCTTTACTCAGTGATGGGAACAGTATTTCTGCCTTATCTGCCCTATAATCTGTAAATAACGCTTCGTTCTCTTAGTGAAGTGTGGAGCGTGATTTATTGTCATTGTTAGCATGGACAGGCAAATAACACTTCTCAACAAAATGGTGTGTAAGTGAAATCCAGTCTGTCACAAGACCAAGAATAATACTGTGAATTTTGGCCTCCTTCTTCCAAGGATCTCAAAGTGCTTTACTACCATTAAATGTTGACTGTTTATTCTTGCCCTGCAGATGGGGAACCTGAGGAGCTGGCAGATCAAGGATACAATTCTAGTTATCATATTCTTTTTACAGAAGTGGTTTTCTACTGATTGCAATGGGAACTGAATTGGGTGTTATATGGCAAAAAACATCCACATATCACAACGTATCACAAAAAAACATCCACAGAAAAGCTGACCTTAACAGAAAAATGTTTCCTTTGGGAGCTCCGGACTTGTAATGGCCCCAAAGATTGTCAGTGGTCTGAATCAAGCTTTGATTGGAGAATCACACATTTTAATTCAGTTGATTCTTACAGAAAATTGTTCTCCTACGATGGCTGGCTAATACTATATATGAATACTGTATGCTACTAACACTGGCTAATACTGTAGTTTGGTGGTGAGGGTGAGTTTGAGGTACAGCATGCATAAATCACTCAACGCCCAGAGATCCTGCACAGATCTGTAAAAACCAAGTCCTGGATCCACGGATCATACCGCCCCAGGAAATATGTTCTGACAGTGATCCTAGAGTTCGCTTTCTTCTGCACAAGGTCTTCCCCTAAGGTAGCCAGGTCTTAAAGATGTAACCACTGCTAAAGGGGTGGAAAAGTAAGGTTTCTATGATGTGCACGCTGCGCATTGCCTTTTAATACAGTCTTTGATTACACAAGCACACTTGCAGTCTCTTACAGGACTCCTTCCTCCTTTGGCACACAGGCAAGGGGGATTAATTCATGTGTACAGATATTTTATTTCACCGTTTAATGCTCAAGGCCTCCTGCCATATCCATTGCATGCTACTTAAACCCCGTTCTGATGACAGAACTAATTTCCTGAAGAGATTACCTTCAGTGCTCAGTCCTATAACAGATAAATGCTTCACAGCTATTTATTATTTTATTTTCACAGTGCTCCTCTGCAGGGATGAAGTCATTTTACCCCTGTTTTATGGATGGAGTGTTACCAGACAAACTGGAGATGAAGTCAAAAGTAACCACCACTGATGGCTGTCCAAGTCTGAGCTGCCTACAAGCAGATTTCAAAACCTCTAAGACTACTATGTGTTAAAAGTGCAGCTGACAGTGACCTCAGCTTGGGATGGATGGATGTTCTGCAGCTAACACCAGGCTGCACAGAGGAGGAAACACGTGTAGTAAGACCCTGAAAATTGTCGCTGGGAGTGACTTTAACATTGCACTGGAATTTTACTGTGGTAGCATTTACAGGGCTTAATCATGATAACCCGTTGCCTGAGTCCTCAAGCCATGGATTCACTTTAAGTGCCTCACTAAGTGAAGGGGTGAGCTTGCAGAAACCAGCCTTCTCTGCTACTCGGCCCCGATTTTTTCCAGAAAGGAAAGAGATGTAACATACGAAGTTGTAATGTAAAAATTGTTCTGAAAATAATTTATTCTGCATCGGTGTAAGCATGTATATATGTGTGCAAAATAAATTTCTCTGATTCTAAAGGGAATGCTTCCTGCTGTTTACTCTTAATAACCCTACACATCAAACTTCTAACCAATCAATGCTTTATCAAATTTCAGTTAACTCTAACAGCTTAAGCTTTCAAGCCCATGGATGTCAGTGAGGCCACAAACGTGTCTAAGGTGCCAGAGGACATAGATGTGAGATAACGGGAACAAACAAGCATCCCTTAAGAGCTATTTCTGCTTGTGGGATCTTTTACTGTTGGTAATGTTACAGGACTGTAATAATATGTGATTTTTGAAACAGTTGACTGATTCTCCAAAGCTGGCCATTAAAATCAGACAAATACTCCACCTTCAAATCAAAGTCCTCCTTTCATCACTGTGGTGTGTCTTTTATAGAATTTCTGTCCATTTTTCATTATAGTCCTTAAAAAAAAAAAAAAGAAGCTGGGTGGATTCCTACAGGGGCCATGAATGTTGCTACTTTCCTGGAAGTGGCTGATTAGGATGAGGGGGAGGAGGTTGCAGAGCTGGAGGACTATGGCAAGGCAGAGAGCAAGGGTCACAGCAGAGACCTCAGAGCCTGCAGATCGTGCTCAGATGGAGACGTTGCTGAGTTAGGCTGCAGAAGTGCTGGAAAGAAAACTTGGAGAGCAGAAGACAGACTGCAGAGTTTCTTGCAACTCAGGAAGTTACTGAACTGACTGCAAATAAAAGTGGAAGCAAGGTCTGATTCCGTGCTGCAAGAACATCACAGGAGGAAATGGCCACAAGCATTTTCTATTTCTGTTCTGGATTCCTCACTTTGTTTGAGTTTACTGAACATATACTAGCCTATATTCTAACACAGTCTGGCTTTTGACTTGAAAAGCCATTTGATCCATTTTGAGAAGTTAATTTTAGGGAATAGTGTAGTTAGAGCTTGCCTTTCTTAATTTTCCTCCTTGTTCTGTGACGCATCTTGTACACTGACGGATTACAGCACAGTGGTTACAGGGGTTTGCTGAACTTTGTCTTCACAGAGTATGTGAGGCAAAGGCTATTTCCAGAAGCAAGATGAGACTATGATGGACCAATTGTCTGGCCTGATACGGAAAATTCTGTAAGGACCTCCCCAAAATTTCCAACACTTCCTGCCCAATAGTCAGCTGAAAGCATTGTTCAAATGGATTTCTTTTGGCTTGGCAATGGAAGTTGGTAATTTCATTTAAGTTGGATAAAGAATAAAGCACAAATCTTTTTCTCCATTATAAAAGATCACATCAACTGAATAAAACACACCTCAACAAGCAGCAGTGAGAATGGTTGGTAAGATGCTTCTTATTCTTTGACATTTGAATTTTGATATAAATTGACATTGATTTTATCAAAGATAATGATATATTGCTGGTATGAGATCTTACCATAAAACTCAGCTAATCAGTTTTTCTTGGAAAATGGGAAGACACTACCATGGATTATATCTACTGGTATATACAGTCTAGTGATCTGAGAACTAACAAGGCTTACTAACAAGGCAAGCAAATTATATTTCACTTGCTAACTATAAATATATATATCCAAACAATACATATATCCAGTTTCAAATGGAGACGGTGTCACTGCTCTTACTTTAATTTTCTTCTAAGCCAAAACACTTGTGTTTCACATACATTTGTACAGAAAAATTCTATCATAAAAAGACTAACAAGAAGGAAATGGGGATAAAGTAACCTGCTTACAGACATGCTGCAACCATGATGACCTTTTTTTCTTTTTTTTTTTTTTTTTGATTAATAGAAACAAATGCCAGCCTGGACACAAACAGTACAGACACTTAACAGACAACAGCCAGGAATGTGGTGGCCATTTGCTGGCACATGACCATACCTGAGAACTTCTGAAAAACTAACAAGACCTAGTTCATTTTTTAAAATATTTTCTGATATAAATAAGAATAGCCTTTCCTTGAGGGAAACAGCACACTTTGAAAAATGAGCATCTGAAATTTGCCTCAATTTTTATCTTACTGTCAACATTAACCCACCGATTAATTGCTATCACATCACTTTATATGACATAACATAGTGCTGAGTTTTGCCTTGGTGATTTGTATAAACTAAACTTCGGAGGAGAAAAAGTAGTTTGTCACTTTGCATTTTGGGTTTCCGTTTTGCATTGTGGATGCTCATTTGAATTGAATTGATCTAGAAAGGTTAAAATAAACATGTTTCAAGGGGAAAAGTGTTTATGGAAAAAGACCACAAATTCTTGAAAGGGTGCTTGATAGTTTATCAGTCCTGTTGTCAACAAAGTGAGCTTCTATGGCATTTAAAATCTGTCTTCATAGCTGGGCTTTTGCACCTTAGGTTAGTTATTTGCTAATTAAGACCCTACTTAAAATGTGTTTTGCCCAGGCACTGTGTACACATCCAACAGGTGTATTCCAAGCTTGGACCAAGAATAAATATTTGTGGTTTGCAGAAAACACAGGGGAGTGTTCCTATCAACTTTTATAAACATGTGAAGTGACTGTAGATAATCCAGCATTATTTATGTTGCCGTAGAGTCTTATGCTGATACAAACATCCTCAATGCAAAATTACTTGTTACTAATTTTGTACACACAAGATCATAAACAAATATCTGGGGACAGTTTCATTAGGAAAATATTAGTCTTAATGACCTACATCACCTACCCCAGAATGAAAAGCAAGAGACTTCATCATTAGAAATTGCAAGATAATTTGTACATAGCATTTTAATGATAAACTATATTTAGCAGATGATGTTGTATACTCCACAACAGTTTCAGTTTTAAATATTCTTCTTTAATACAGTTTTCTAAGTCCATATGTTCTTACCAGTGTAAACACTCCCTCCTTTCTTGAATGCTAGTATATACTTGACCTCACCATGGTCTCACAGCAATAAATTCCACAGGCTAAATATCTATTTTTTTAAAGCCTTCCCCTTCATCATTTTGGAATTCCCCTATTTTCAGATTTCTTTAAAGCCTGCATTGTAAGACAAATACATAGATATGAATATTTTTCCTTTTTAGAGAATTAGTTGTTTTAAATAGTTTTATCATCTTCATTTTTATTCATTCCCTTTGTAAAATATACATGTCTAATATTTTCTTCCTCTCTTCAAATTGAAGTTCTACATTCCTCTGCTATGTTTTAGTCTATCTCTGAACTTGCTATACGTTTGTTTTATATTTTGGGTAATGGAAAGATGAAAATTGGACAGAGAATTGTAGAAGTAAAAGGAAACTATCTCCATAAAGACATTGTAATATTTTCTATATTAGTTTTTATGCCATTCTTTATGCATCCAAATATTTTTATTTATTAATTTTTTGCCTTTCTTGTCCCTGGTGTACACAGAGCAGGAGTTTCATTTAACTCTTCAGAGTAAAATCATGGTATTTTCCTTGAATGGGCACAATTATTAGAGAGCCTAATAAGACATCGTACCAGATGCATACTGCTTCTCCCAATATATAACAGATAGAATTGTATATTTTAAGTTTTCTGTATAATTTTTTGGAAAGACTGGTCTTACCTCATCTCTCTTGTGTACATCAATGTGCGTGTAAATTTGATCATAAATATTTGTGTGCATAGGCAGATAGAGAACTCATGCATATCCCATGCTTATGGGAGCAATAAAATGTCTCTCTTGGACTGCAGGTGGCCATTTTGAACATTGACTATTTGAAGACTTGCAAAATAATTCCTTAAGTAGGATTCTTAGTTAAAATCTCCTGCTTGAGGGCAGAATGGGATATGAATACTGTTGCCTTTGCGCCAGCAAGCTGTTTTCTGTTTTGCTGATCAAAAATGGCTTCTACCTGAGTCATAGCTTGAGGCTGTGGCTTGCAACTCAGAAAATGTCCAGTTTTCCTTCCTTGAAGAAACATGAAGTCATTCCTATGTACTTTGGATGGATAGAAACCTGTTCTGCTGGTTAAAGCCTGCGGGCCTGATCCTTGGAGCTGTACCACTTGACACCAGTCAGCTAAGGAGTTTGCCTTTTGATTTTACTTTTCAACTCAGTTATTTGGACTTCTGCTAAGTGGTAAAGAAAAAAACAAGCCTGCAGAAAGGTTGCTCGTCTGTCTCCTTGAACTGTGTTAGGTAAAGAGAGAAAACAATCACAGTTCTCCAACAGTTCCATTAGAGGCATGGGCAGTACCAGATGGTCACAAACAGCAGGCTCTTCACTCTGCAGTCCTTGCCTAGGAAACAAGGTGGCACATCTTCCTTCTTGGCTTGGGCAGGGGCTTAGTATGAGAAAGCTTTTGATATGCTCTGGGCCCAATATTTAGAACTATTCTATTCCCGTGAGAAGTCTTTATCCTGCTGAACTAGACAGGCCGTGAGCTAAACACGGAGGCAATGTTTGTAGGATCAGTGATGCCAAATTCACCTCCTAACAAGGAAGAGTGAGAGCAAAATCTTGCTCATCTGAGCACTTCCTATGCACACAAGATCTCACTTTCAAAACTGACATCTGATTTTTATCATACAGTCACAGTGTTTTTAATCAAGAGAAAGGATCCCCCTGAAGGAGCTGTTTGCTTAGTTTATGCTGTTCCTAAAACCCCTCTGGGTACCAGCATATCCAGCTTACCGCTTAAACAGTTAAGTCAGATGATGCTAAAACCTATACTTTATTGTGACACTCTTTCCTCCTTTCCATCTTCTGAAAATACCCCTGAAACAAATCCACAATGTGTAATTCTGCTGGACTAATCCTTACCCCGTAAGTGCAATCTGCCAGCATCTGAGGCAAGGGGCAGGAATGGACACACCTAATTTAGAAGGACAGACAGCATTTTCTTCTCTAGTCATGAAACATTAATTTTAGGAAAAAAAAAGTTATTAATATTGAAAATTTCCTCTGGTTGGAAACTCATTTACATCAGCATGCTGCCTCTCCTTGTTATTCCATTACTGTAGAAAGGTATTTCTCAATGTTATCGGTGTGAAAAGCTTTTTGGGTTTAATTTCTTTAGGTTTGAGGGTTTTTTTCCCTCTTAACTGCTGAACAGTGTAAATAACCTGTAGATTTCTGCTGAGATAAGGAGTAGCAAAGGGAATTTTTGCTCAAGGCCACTGTGTTCAAACAGACTTGACCAGCTCCTACTAAACCATGTAATCAAGATTCAGAAAATGACCTTGCGCTACCTCTCCTTTCAGGCCCCCAAGTAAGTGCGTGTTAGACTGTGGGTATTGAAAGTTAATGAGGCTGCAGCTAGAATTAGTCACGTGTAAGATCATGGATGAAGCACAGATGGCTGAGGAGGATCACAGACAGCTTTCCTCTTAGAGGGAAAGATAGGAAGCCAGCAATGAAGTTTAGCCAGGTCATAGATAAAGGCACGGAGAGTCTGGATTCCTAGTAGGATACACAAGTTAGGCTGAGGCCAGCATGAAACTGCTCATTTTCAATACTGTGTTAGCTTTGAAGACTACCCCAATATCTGCACTCTCAGTGCCGTATGCTGCTGCAGTTGGGCCATTCCTGGATATACCCAGATGACGAAGTATGACACTTGCACAATGTACAGACATAATATCAATTAGTGGGGAAAGTATTGGGTCAGACAGGTGATTGATCATGGACTATCTGGCATTCAGCAGCTGGAGCTGCAGAATCAATGACAGTCATTTGAACTAAGCCGAATCTTGGAACTTACTTAATACTGATTTTCTTGGATTAAAAAATTCCTTTAGCTATCACAGACATCCTTCATGTCTTTCTGTCCTCATCTTAACTTGAACTATGTACCAAAAATGAAAGCAACAGTCAAAATCCATGAAGGACTAGTATTGCAAAAAAATTGTGGAGAAAAAATTTATAAACTCCTAATAATATATAATTTGTTTCCTTCTCAATGGTGAGACTGGCTTTCATACCTGTAACACGAACCACTGTTTTGTTTTGTGGCATTCAGGTTAATAAACAGTCAATTTGGGGTTTTAGTAGTCAAAACCAGTTTGGAATACTCTCTCTGATGTGCTCATATCTCTTCCAAAAAAGAAAAAAAACCCACCCTTAAATATGATTTTGTAGTGTTAAAAAGGTAATAGATTTGCCTTCCTTTCTTAGGGCACAATCTCAGCTCCGTGTTTGGAGATCTGCAGTCAGATTCCGTGATAGCAGCGTTCAGCCCTGAAAGAAAGAAATAGGAGCTTGTGAAAACCTGGTGAGAGTTACCTTGTTACAAAGCTCAAGCAGAGCAAAGAACAAAAGCTTAAATGGTCATGTAAAAGTGATGCAACATTAAGAGTAATATCAGCATATGGATGTTTTTTTTTTCTCTGAAACAATTATGGCAATTATGGTTTATGACTGATAAATTCTTATGCTTGCCCTATCTGCTGCTTCTAAAAGTAAAGCAAGGTTAAACACAGCTGAAAACTCTAAAGACAAAGATCAAATCTGTCAACTGAATTTAAAAGTATGACAAAGTAGAGACATCGTATTAAAACAGCTAGAAGATCCACTGAGCTTAATTGTAAAGAATGTCCTATCTGAGCTCATGATCGGAGGGTATTGTCATAGTATCTGTGCAATCACACAGAAAGCAATATGTACTAATGGGCTTTATAGCTAATGAAGAATGACACAAAATGCAAATCACTTATTAATCTGGATTAAGCAGAGAAAACAAACTTGTTTTAAACCTAGTCTTATAAACAGAAGGTCTAATCCTGAGCCTGCTTATATAGGGGTGTTAAACTAAATACAGTAGGAATGGTGTGTTTGTTCAGTGATGGAGAACAAAGCAGGAGGCAGCCCATTCCCAGGGAGGCAGCCCTACACGTTGCCGGCAAGGGGGTTATTCTTTGCAGTGAAATATGGGTCATGGGATCACACACACAATTAATAAGCCAAAATCAACACAGGCAGGGAACATTAGGCTCATTTGTTCAATTATTCACTACAGGCAAAGTCTGTTGTTCATATGATTTCAGAATCTGGGCAGCACTGTTTTGCACTGGATCGGTCCCCATTCAGATCTGCCTCTAGACGAAACAAGGGGGTTTCTGATCCAAGCAGTGGCCACATCTAAGAACTTTGGATAAAGTAGTATTTAGCTTTTGTCTAGCAGTTACAAACTGTCTGCAAGGTATAATGGCTTAAATTGACACATGCCAAAAGATCACTAAACTTTCAACAGCTGTATTATGTATCAAAAAGCATTTTTATATATAACATTTATGAGGAAAACAATACCAGACAAAAATCAGATTCATTCAAACACTCAGGAATTTGGTGAGAGTGTTGATTATTGTTTTTTGAATAACATTTATGTCATTAAAATATATAATTTCAGCTACATGGAAACATTTCATGCAGACATGTCAGTGTTAACAGCAGTTTAAATAACACATTTTATCACATCTCAAATGTTTTGGAAAAATAAAGATTATTTTTTTGATCATCAGAATTTGTGTGACTGGAGAGAATTTTGTTCTATGACATTCTTCTAAAGACTTGTGTTCAGCCCACTATGAGCAGAAGTAGATGGTCCAAATTCAAAACCTGTTAGGAAACTGAGCAGTCATCCACGAGCCATCCCTACAGGGCAGTAATTTTTTTGCAGAAAGGGAAACTGAGGTATCATTTATCTTTTGACCATGAAACACTGACTGATAAGAAATCAGCACTGAATTTTACTACTTGTTTATTTTCTAAAGGAAAGGTGAAATCAGCCAGTGTCCCTCAGGTATTAACAGCGGGATGTGGCCACCAAACTGACTTGTATGCTTGTATGAGGAAGAGAGAACTGATGGAGAATGTCAGGCATCAGCTTTTCTACAACAATGAGGAAAATAACCATTACCTAGATACAACTGTTTCTGACTCAAAATATACAGTAGGCAAAATTAAAAGGAAAGACTCTGTACTATGTTCCTGTGAAGATATTCAGGCACTTAGTGCATGTCTGGACATTCAAGAGTCCTGACCTCTCTCAGCTGGTCCATGGATTTCAGTATTTAAGTAGCTGAGCAGGAGCTTGCAGGCTCAGCACTTCTGTACATCAAGCCACCTGTTGAAGTGCCTAAATATAGTCCCCTGAGCTTAACCTCAGGCTGACAACCTTGGCTATTACAAACTGCCATTGCACCTCCAGCAGTTATTTGAAAAGCAGTTCAACGATCCTGTGGGTCAGGAAATTAGCAGCAAGACAACTCCAGCTTTCTCTGTGCAGAGAAAAAGGCAAAGCTGAATGCATTAGCAAAATAATATAATGAGATTTGGCAAATAGCTGAAGCGTAAGGAACCACCGTATTATCAGGGTGCTGAAGCTGATACCCAGCTGAAGTTTGCCACTAAAGAGCTAATGCAAATTGAGCTGTACCCGCTTCTTTTAGTGGCTTTATCATGCTTAGGCTACCAAAGCATAAAAATCTAACTGTGATACATAGCTCAAATGTGGAAACCTGTAGAGGTTTTCCAATACTGGATGCATCTCTTTGTCTCTCCTTTTAAACACTGTTTTGCTTTGGGAAACTGCCGAAGTGATTGGATAAGAATTTTAGTGATTAAGATAAATCAGGTAGTCTCTAAACTCTAGATATATAACTATTGTGCACAGGAATGCTTGCATGCGACTGTTTTTTAAACAAGATCATTGCAGGAGCATAAGTAGATAGATCTGTATATGCAGCTGTAGTGTTACTGAGGAGACTCATACCAGCGTAGTTATTCCACTTCAGTCTTGAGAAAAACCCTTTTGTTATACTAGATCTGCAGAGACATTATGTTTACGTGCATTTCTGTGTATACTATGTAAACAGCAGTGCTACTGTTTATGTGAATACAGCCCTTGGACTAACAATTTCCACAAGATCATGGGGAAGCATCTTGTCAATAAAATGAGCTCATCTCATTTTCAGACGAAGAGAGAAAAAAGAGATCTGGGTTCTCAGCACACTTGGTAAGCATAAACAAAAATACTGCTGAAGTACAATCACTTCTCAATCAAAAAACTGTTTTTCTGTCCTGAATACCAGAGGACCCACTGAGGAACACACGACCAAATGTGGTGTTATAAAAGGAAAAGCCTGGGCAGCTGCAGTAATCAATGTGCTGCTCTGCTCGGGGGACTTGGTCAGAGACTGCGAGTTCTGGAGAACACTTTCACCTGGCCTTGATTAAACAAACACTGACAGCACAATTACTGAGAGCTACTTCCAGTAAGATCTTTGAACCTTGTTTATGGCTAGCTGGCCCCCAACAGCAACCACCTGACAGTCAGCAGTGTCCCCCCAGCAACTGCCAAGCACACCAGACACTTTGTGTCACGCAGCTGGGGAAGCACACCTCCACCAGGATGCTAGCTGGATCAAGTGCTAGCTCCCCCATGATGTGTTGTGTACGGCTATGTGCCCCAAATACATCTCCACCACGTTACTACTTCAGACCAGTTGCAGACCAGTCGTACAATGGCTTTGTTTTTATACTCTGGAGAAAGCTACTGCTCAGAGACCCTTTGCACTCACAGACAGATGCTAGACTGTTATACAAATAACTTCTTTGCTACTGACTTTCAAATGCTAATGTTATTCAATGAACCTTATGTTAAACAGAAAAGATGAGGATCACACAGAGTCAGGCTGCAGGACTTTTTCTGTTGCCTGATGGATTGCAATATGCCTAGAATAGAGGTTTTAGTCTTATTTTACCTCCAGTTAATTGATTACCAATTAACTTGAGTTAACTGAATTCAGGTCTAGACATGCCACAAATGTTTGTTCCAGGACATTCTGAAGAAAAACCACAAGTATTTGAGTCCTGGAAGAAAAAAAATGTGTGGAATATCCAGACTGGTATTTGCAGTTGTGTTATTAGGTCAAGTTAGCATTGCAATTAATTACTGTGGGCTAAAGGGTACTAAAAATGCTGGCACTGACATTACCTAATAAATTTTGTGTTCCAGATCACCACTGCCAGAAAATTAATTCTTTCATGTCACTCAGAGCTGGTTGGTAGATATATGAGAACTCCCTGATCTCAGGGTATAATGTTATAATAAACATGCAAACATTTTGTGTAAAATAAACTTAGCTACACAAAGACTAGCAACTTTCTTGTTTGTATTTTCTACATGTAACTTAAAATGCTAGCAACGTATTTACATTACATCTTTGCTTAGGTATGTCAATTAACTGAAGCTTAAGAGTCATAAACCACCAGGAATGTAATGAAGAAAACTAGTATTTGCTTTACTACCTTTTTCCATACTTTAAAATATTGATGTAATCTCAGTTTTTACATTCTTACACTTTTCCTGTCTTTCAACTCTCCCCGCCTTTGTCTTCCTAAACCTTTGTTCTTCACAGGTGGGAGTAAGCAGCTTCACAACTCAACCTGTTCCAATTAAAGTAATATGAAAAACATTTTCATTACAACATTGTAATATTTTGACTGACATCTTCCAGAAATAAGCATTATGATCAAATGATAAGCCAGTTGCTGCCCCATGCACAACACATTTATGTTCTTAGTCACAGCTTCCCACAGCTCTGCTGCCAACCAAGCGGGATATCTCATGGTATTTGCAGTTTGCACCTAATATTTTATCCCCTGCCTTTTCACAGGCAAGCACCTCAGTCTCCTGGTGTTATACGAAAAAGCAATGGCAGATGTCTGGCCTTTGGCTCTGTCACAGACATGCAGACATGCATGTCACAGACATGCAGTCACATGGAGGAAGAAGAGGAATCAGCATTATGCTGCTATCTGGGGAATAGGCCTTTCAGAAAATTCCCTTTGAGTACAGGGCATGAAGAATCCCAAGGACAGCCACAGCTGAAGGGCACTGTACCTCCCCTCTACCATCCCACACAGTGCTTGTATGGTGGGAGCTGATCACGTGAGTCTTACGCTCAGAGTCCAGAAACTGATGGGTTTGGGAGCAGAGGCTACCAGTGAACTTGCCTCACATCCAGGCTGACCTACAATGGACTAACTCACACATGAAGTTCCCACCTACAGTATCAGCTCCCAAAACTCACTTCTTCCCTTTCCTACACACAGGAGAAACTCTCTCAGAAAACCCCTGTACTCACAAGCCCACATGTACACCAAATGTATAAGGAAAGGCACGACAGCATATACAAAGACAAGGGGATTCATCAGGTAGTGGTGAGAGCAAGGTTACTCTATGAGGAAGAACAAGCTAGAACCTGAAGACTACCACAACACAGCCAAGGGTATTACCAGTGAGGCACAGCCCTTAAGCAGAGGAGGCCAAGAACAAGATAGCCACAGGCTTCACCAGCACCCCACTGAGCTAGAAGGTAAAATAAAAAGCCCAGTCTAAGACCAACTTAGGAAAAGCAGCAGCAATTTGGAAAGACAAGAAAACAGTACCAGGAACAAACATACCCACAGCTCAAAGAAAGATAAAGCCCCCAGAGCTTAAATAGAGCCCCTGGACCCATGGGCAGGGCTGGGGCGGGGGGTGGGGTGGGGAAGGGACAGGACGGGACACAGACGGGACAGGTAAGCATGGTCAGGGCCATCAAAGTCTATCAGTGCCCTCAGAGCCCTGACTGCAGGCTCCCTCACATACATACATATATATATATATATATATATATATATATATGTATATATGTCTGTCCACCTCTCTATCCATCTGTCTGTCTGTCTCCTCCCTATAAAAGTGTGGGGCTGGAAGAAAACTTGCTGTCAGGTGCTTTAGAAAAGCATATAGGATGTCCCCTTATGTTTAAGGGTACTTGTCAGGTCTATACCTCTATCAGATGCTGGAGTAACAGGGCTTTGCTAAAATAATTTGGAGTAAAAAAAAATGTTGCATTTGATACTGTGGTTGGTTCTGCCCAAGGTTTTGGGGTGTGTGAGCCGGCCTGGTGATATAAAAGGTCTGGGTGGTAAGGCTTCAGCAAGGAAATAGGGAAAAACTAAATGAGTTTGCAGAGACTTTGGGTGTTCAAGGCAGTTGAATTGTGTTGGTATAGTCAACAGTGAGAAAAGGCTCCAGATGACAACGGTCTGGCTTGGCAGATGGCTGAATAATCAGGCTGTGTTTTTAGGAATGTTAAACCTGGCTGCCTTTAGTAGCAACTGGCTGGGAGTGTGTGCCTGCTTACGTCTCACAGATACCTCTGGCTTTAATGAGAGCATGAACCTGATGTAATCTGGCAAGCAGGCTATAGGAATGTGGGAAGAGACTGGATTACTTTAGTGGTGGAAACTGAAATTAGCAAAGGATGGAGTCTGTGACATAGGTACGTGGATTTTGTTGCTGTAGGAAAAACTCTGCCTGTTGGAGGGAGGTAACCCAGCCATCTTGGCAAAAGCTGGTGTGATGCTAAATGTCTTGTAACAGGATTTCATTCACTTTCTTTGTGAATGGAACAGAAACGAGGGAGAAACCAGTCTGCCTGCCTGATGGTTTTGAAGAATGACAGAGCAGTGGAGGTTGGAAGGGACCTCTGGGAGGTTATCTTGTCAAACCTCCTTGCTCAGGCAGGGCCGCTGAGAGCTGGTTGCCTAGGCCCATGTCCAGATGGCTTTTGAATGTCTCCAAGGAGGAACATGGTTTAGAGTTGGTGCAATGAGGACACATGGGTTTACACTTGAAGGAGGCCTATGAGCTCCTTCCAAAATCTGTCTTTGGCCTCTTCAGCCCTTAATGATGGGGCAATTAGTGCCTGTTTGGACAACTAGAGCACTGGCAAGATTCTGAGCTTCCCCAGGGTAAAATGATGGTTATGAAGGAAAGACAAATGATGCTGATGGCTCTTCTTTTTTTCTGTAAGTCAACTGAAAAGTATTATCTGATGCTATTCTTTAGAGCTGCCATGCTTAAACTATATCTGTAACATGGGTGATTCCTCCCTCACTGCCACCTTTAAGCCTATTGCTATGTTTCTGTAAATTCAGGGAGATTAGCTGCCTTCCACTTTCTTAACATTTTTTTTTTTTTACTAGGGTGTGACATTTAAGCATGTTAGTGACTGTCTTAATGTTATGCTTCCCATGTGGTTCATATGAAAAGGCTGCAATAAGGGCAATGTTCTTGAAAATTCACTCACAGGATAGAAAAGCAGGGATAGGCTTGTCTGTAACATCTTTGACAGTCATAATATTATATAGGTTAACTTTTTCCTTTGTTCCTAGAACTTAATTTGAGATTGGCCTGCAAAACCCCAAATGCTTCATTTAAAATAGGGAGGGTAAGTTCCTTGTTGTCATGCTTTCTACTGTGTCCAGATCAGGTTACCTGTTTGATAATCTTTTCATTTTGCCAAATGAGTAGCAGCAAAAGCCTTCACATCCTTTCCCTTGAACATGTTTGCTGCTATGTATTGCTAATAGTATAGCTGCTTTTCACTGAAATGTGCCTCTTTCAGAAAGAGAAAAGGGACTTCATACCTTTGGGTGTAGTTAATAAATTTCTTCATTCCTATCAAGGTTCTTATTCACCATCTGAGTTTGTGTCATCTGATAACTGCTTCCTGGAGGTGTTGTATCCCTATAAATACATTTAGTGCTTATTTTCTACTTGACTTCTTTTTAGACCTTGCTGTACTCTGAATAACAGGTTATCAGAATGCAGTTTCTCACTCTTTTATCTGATTTTTATTCCCTTGGATTTCATTTTACCCATAGGATGGTATATTAGAGCCTCAGATGGACTCAGCTCATTATGAATCAGCTATTTTTTGAGAACAGGAAAAAAAAGCAAAGTTATGAAAACATCTTTCCTAAACATGTTATGGATAAGCTTTTCATGCTTAGTTTCATAATAATGCCTAGATATCAGTGGGGAACAGAGTCCCACTGGTGTAAGGCTTTTCCCAAATATGTATTAGAGTGTCTCCACCGAAATGATTGCAATATAATAACTAAAGTAGACACAAAATGGAAAACAAAATATAAGGATATAAATGCTCTTTCCGGACCTCAGTAAACATGGGAAGTCAGCATGCAAAGGGGGTACAGGGAAGCTGTTACTTCCCCTGGTAACTGCTGTACAATGCAGTAGTCTGCCTACGTGTGAAACCTGCCAAGCAGCTTCCTTATTTAAACTTCTTATGCCTCTGCCCTCTAAATGTATGGAGAAATATTTTAAAAATCTGGATACTTCTATTAAGATTTAGGTGCTCCCAAAACTTCAACTCCAAGTATGGAAGCTACAGCTTTCTTAACCTAGTGAAAACAGGTGTACCACACCGAGGGCAGCATTGCATACACATGACTGCAGATTGGTGAAGTGCACAGAGTATCACTGCATGTAAGGTGGCTGTAAAAAATTCTTCTTTTTTAGATAAGTGTCATTATTTGCTAATTAATGAATCAAATATAGACTTTATACAGCTACTGTGCTGAGAAGAGAGCAAACCTTGAGGCCTTACTGTGCTGAAGGTGACTGATTTCTTTACTAGGCGTAGGGTGCCACCTGCAGCACCGAGTTTGCAGCTGAAAATGAGGTACAATAAAACTAGGCCATAACTGAAGTGACTGTAATTTTATTCCTGAAATAACATAATGGACAATTCCACAGGTCTGAAGTTGGAGAACCTTTTAAAAAAATCAAGATGCCTGTTTTTTGTCTATAAAACGTTACTGAGAATTTTTGGCATTTTTGGCAATACAGCAGAAGTTTTTGAGAAAGGGAAGAAAATGGTTTAAATCTGTCTGAAAGCCAGTTTTGTCATAAAAACAAGTAAGGTCAGGACTTAATCCTGCACAGGAGATCCAGTTTTTTGGGAATAAAATGGCAAGATGGATGTTGTCAGTGAGATCCCAATGGATGTGATCAACAAAATAACAGCTTTGCCTCCAACTGAGAAACATGCAGGCTTTGTTAGGTGGTGTGGATTTTTGGAGAATGCACATTCCAAATTAGAGTTTGTTTGTAAGCCCTCTCTATCAAGCGACTCTGATGAGCCCCCTCTAGCAAATAACTCTTTCAAATGGACCCCTGAGCAATGATAAGCCTTTGAAAAATTAAACAGGAGACAGTTTATCCAGCAACACTCGCACCAGTCTGGACAGAGCAAGATGTAAAAAAAAAAAGTAAAAAGTGCTCTACACCAGAGCTGGGGAGGATGGTGCTTACCTCTTACCTGGAGCCTCTAGCAGAAAGCATTGGGAGGGACTCAAGGTCAACCCCTAGGCTTTTGGAGTTGGGGATACAGAGGATCCAAAGCCCACTATGCTCCAACTGAAAAGAGATACTGGCAGTTTATGAAGGGTTTTGAGCTGCTTTGGTTGTAATCGGTACTGAAGTGCAGCTCTTCCTGGCATCCTGGTTGCCACTGTTGGGCTGAATGTTCAAAGGGAGGGTCTGCTCTACACATCATGCAACTGATGCTACAGGGAGTAAGTGGATCACACATGACACAATGAGCTTGACTCGGAAATCCCAGTCATCCAGGGATCTTGGAAGTGATTACGGACTTGCCAGAAGGTAAAGATTTCAGAATTTCACCAGAGGAAAAGGTGATGTGCTGGAGAGACCCCACTGTATAATAAATTGCCAGAACATAAGAAGCAATATGACTTGTTTACTGATGGGTCTTGCCATATAGTAGAAAAGTTATATGGAGTCCCTGATGACAAGTCCTGCTGAAGGAGAAGGTGAATTGAGTCAGTTTGCAGAGGTGAAAGCCATCCAGCTGGATTTAGACATGCTGAACTGCAGGAGCGGGCTGGAAACTGGGACCATGCATGGCAATCGGTTAGCTGAGGGGAACGTGCTCGAGCTTGTCTAGACAACAATTAACATGATGAGACGTGTTTACAGAGCACAGGGGAGTGGGAAACGGATGGCGGCACCAAGGAAAGGTAACCCCTTGCTGTTAATTGCTGGTAGTTAACCACCAATCAGGGATTGCCTAGTATGCAATGCTTAGCTTCAAAAACCAATCTGTTTAAAACACGCAGCTTCTGAAAGTGTATAAAACCGCGTGCTTCTGTACAATAAATTGACATTTGCTTGCATCAAGCTGCGTCCCGTCTCTTCATTCGCCGCAAATTGGTGACCCCGACGTGATGCGTTTAAGGATCTGACGTGAAGGGCTCTCGAATCGCCTATCTGAGCGACATGCAGCGAATCCCACAGAACTTTGAATGATCTGCTGAAAGGAAGCAGGAGCCAGCCTGAAATCCCTCCGGAGTTGAGAGGTGAGCTGTGGGAAATCCGTAACGGGGAATCAGGCTTCGTCCCCAGAAAGAGACGTATATGGACTCATGAAGGGTGTTCTAGTCAGATCAGGGAGTCCGTGCCTCAGTCTCCTCAAATGGTGACCCCTATGGTGGTGTTCCGAAGCCTTGGAAGAATAAGGACGGAAAAAAGACAGCTCGTGGAAGAGGGCTGCGTTCCGGAGGAGACGGCTTGGCTGAACGATCGTCTTGCTGTCTGGACCAGGCGGACAACCTAAACCCCAAGGATAACGCCTGTATGCATCGAGACAGGTGAGCAGCCAAGAAACCTTAGAGATTTTAAATATTTGAAGAAATTTTAAGAAGCTTTAGAAACCTGTACTCATTGAGACAGGCGAGCAGTCAAGAAACTTTAGAGACTTTGAAAGAAATTAAAGCGGTCAGCAGCCAATTGTATGATGCTGCCGCGGAGGGGAACTCCGTGTCGGGAATGCATTTAACATCTTGGTGGCAAATTCTGACTCCTCTTTGCCAAGTGTGGACTAATTCTACCATCGGTGCTAAACCAGAGGAAGCTGTAAATTCCACCGACAGCGCGACTCTTCTCAAGACACCATCAGCGATGGCGATTCTGTCCACACCTCCTCTGCCCCCAAAGCTTCTGTCACTGACTGCAGCGACCCTCACAACACAGGACCAAGCACGGGAACAGGACAACTCGGACAATGATTTTATTGACACTGATAAACCTTTTGATCCAGGTCCTATAGATCTGGAAAAGGAGCTATTCCTTTCCCCCACCCCCTCGTCTCTCCTGATGCATTGATTGTATTTTGGGGGAGGGTGAAAGGGGGTCTGAGGGATTGGTGGCAGGAATGCAAGTGGGAAACAAGCGAGGGGATTTGGGAGTCGCTAGGGCATGTTCAGTATTTTGTCAGACAAATCAACCTGCAGAGTGGCAGCCTGTGCTATACGAGGCTGTTAAAGAGTTAAGCAAAGCAGTGCGGGAAGGGAGGATTCATAATGAGAGAACAACTAGGTATTGTGAAGGAGACTAGGAAAGATAAACATGGTTATCTAGTGTTTAATAGGTGTCTGCACACTTGTAGAGATATATAGTTATGTAACTACATGAATGGTTTCTGCCCTGAGCCTGGTGGCGCATACAGCTGCGGTTTGTGTCCGGGCTCAGAGATGTAAATAGGGGCTTCTCTGTTATGGTAAAAGTGTCTCTCTTTGCATAAAAAAGAGAGGGAATGAAGGGAATGACCCCAGAGGTATGTTCAAAGAAGGCATGCGATGTTTCCAACTTTTTGACTGGACCAGTTCTTGTTTGGTGTGCCCTTCCACCTATGTATAATGTTAATCCAAAAGAAGCTGATATTGTTTACACTTTGAATGTCGATAATTGTCTTTCTGTAGATGCTAATGTAGTAGGAGGCTAGGATGGGAACGTGTCGCAGCGGTTCTTCTCTTATCCAGAGTAACAGCAGGGAAAGCATTAAAGAGTTAAATCACCTTGTTTGGTAGGCAGTTCAGAATGTGAGTCAAAATTGCCACTGCTTTTTGTTGTTGGTTCAGGGACACGGCTGTGAGGATTTTGATGGTATGTGCTGTGTGGATTTTAGGCGCCCCATTGCAGCAACATGTTATCAAAATCTGAGAAAATTTCAGCCTTTTTTGGCATCCATTCACTCAATTGGCAGTATTGTTTGTTTGCTATTACCTTGGTTGCTGTCATGTTTGCAAGGGCCCTGCAGAACATGGCAAACCTGGTACCAGCTGTTCAAAAACAAAAAGGGGAAACTGTAAAATTGTACGGAACAAAGACAGTGGGTTATTTTGACATTGATAATGTGTCTTAGTTGGTTTTTTATTTGTTCTATTACTTGTGCCTTGTTTTTGCTCGGTTTCAGGGGTTCTTTTGTGCAACAGGAAGGGGGAGATGCAGGAGCGGGCTGGAAACTAGGACCATGCATGGCAATCGGTTAGCTGAGGGGAATGTGCTCGAGCTTGTCTAGACAACAATTAACATGATGAGACGTGTTTACAGAGCACAGGGGAGTGGGAAATGGATGGCGGCACCAAGGAAAGGTAACCCCTTGCTGTTAATTGCTGGTAGTTAACCACCAATCAGGGATTGCCTAGTATGCAATGCTTAGCTTCAAAAACCAATCTGTTTAAAACACGCAGCTTCTGAAAGTGTATAAAACCGCGTGCTTCTGTACAATAAATTGACATTTGCTTGCATCAAGCTGCGTCCCGTCTCTTCATTCGCCGCACTGAACGAGAAAAATGGCCAATACTTTAGTTCTGTACTGGCTCATGGATGGTGGCAAATGCCCTGTGGGGTGGCTGCAGCGATGGAAGCAGAGCAACTGGCAGCACAGAGGTAAACCTGTGTGGGCTGCTGCATTGTGGCAAGACACTGCTGCCCAGGTGGAGAACCTGGCTGTAAAGGGACATCATGTAGATGCTCACATACCCGAGACTTGGGCCACTGAAGAACTTCAAAACAATCAACAGGTAGATCAGGCTGATAAGACTGACATGGCTCAGGTGAATCTGGACCGGCAACATAAGGGTGAATCATTAATAGCAGAGTGAGCCCATCATCTGAGGCCATAAAGGAAGAGGTGCAACATGCAGATGGGTTCATCATCGAGGGGTGGACTTTGCCATGGACACTATTGCACAGGTTATTCATGAATGTGAAACGTGCACTGCAATTAAGCAAGGCAAGTGATTAAAGCCTCTCTGGTATGGATGATGATGGCTGATCAATGTGGAGAGGCCTGGCTGATTACATCACACTCCCACAAACCTGCTGAGGCAAGCGCCATGTACTAACAATGGTGAAAGCAATCACGAGACGGTTGGAAACATATCCTGTGCTCCATGCCACCACCTGGAATGCTATCTTGGGCCTTGAAAAGCAAGTCCTATGGCAACACGTTACTCCAGAAAGAATAATTGAGTCAGACAACAGGACTCATTTCCCAAACAACCTCATAGACACCTGGGCCAAAAAGCATAGCATCGAGCGGGTCATGACATCCCCTATCGTGCAGCAGCCTCGGGGAAAATCAAATGGTACAATGGCCTGTTAAAGACTACACTGAAAGCAATGGGTGGTTGGACTTTCAAACATCCAGCTAGTTATTTAGCAAAAGCCACCTGGTTAGTCTGCCAGCTGAGCTGACCCTGCCCAATCAAAGCTTTTACATATTGTAGAAGGGGACAAAGTTCCTGTATAGCACATAAAAAATAAGCTGGGGAAAAGTCTGGGTTATTCCTGCCTCAGGCAAAGGCAAACCCATGTGCAGGATTGCTTTTGCTCAAGGACCTGGGTGAACTTGGAGAGTCATGTGGGAGAATGGGCAAGTCTGTGTGCCTTAAGGGGATTTGACTTTGGGTGAAAATAGCCAATGAATCAAACCGTGTGATGTTAATTGCTGTATAACATTGTACATTGTCACTTCTATGTGCCTGTCATTGCACTGGGGACCTTGCAATCCCTGCCTCTGCCATTCTGGATTTGGAGAACTGAACCTGACTTCCTTTGCTACACTACTTAAGAATGGATGTCAATGAAACTGGACCAGTGCAGCGATAATAGAATGAGAACTGGCTTCAGCATGCAACAAATGAACACCTTGCACCATCTTCCTTGAAAGACTTATGATGGATGGAGCCCGATGTCATTGACTAAATGAACTCAATGGACTTTTAGAGGGATGGTCCATAGAATAAGGGAATTATATTTGTGTTTTTAAATCAAAAGGTGAAAAGTAATGGTGTATTGGAAAGTGTAGCATGACATAAATGGTATGGAATAAGGGGTGGATTCTGTCGTGGGTTTGGCCAGGATAATTTATTTTCTTCTCAGTAACTGGTAAAATGCTATGTTTTGGGTTTAGTATGGGAATACTAGTGATACTTATATTTAGGTTAGTATGAGAATAATAGTGACACTAAAACAAAGTTTTCAGTTGTTGCTAAGTAATATTTATACTAAGTCAAGGGCTTTGCAGTTGTTTAGGCCCTGCCAGTGAGAGGGCTGGAGGGGCACAAGAAACTGGGAGGGGACACAGCCAGGACAGGTGACCTGAACTAGCCAAAGGGATGTTCCATACCACAGAATATCATGCTGAGCATATATATGGGGGGAGTTGGCAGGGTCTGGTAGATTGCTGCTCGGGGACTGGCTGAGCATCAGTCAGCAGTTGTTAGCATTGGTGCTGAGCAATTGTACTGTGGGTCACTCGTTGGTTTTTTTTTTCCTCTCCCTTTGGATTTTAGCCCTCTCTCCTTTTCATTACATTTGTAATTACTATTATTGTTATTATTTCATTTTATTTCAATTATTAAATTGGTCTTACCTCAACCCCCGATTTTTACCTTTTTCCTGACCCTGCTTCCCATCCTGCTGGGGGTGGGATAGTAAATGAATGGCTGTGTGGTACTTAGATGCTGGCTGGGGTTAAACCACGACTGTGGGATATACCTGTGGTGAGGTGAGAAGGAATGTGAGAAGGAATCATGAATGTCAAATATATATTGCTATTAGATTTATTTCAAGGAGTCCTTAATAGTCCTTTAACACTCCATAAGACTTGTAAACTTACAATTTGATTACTATTAATTAAAAAAGTGTATTTGCAAATATATCATGAGTATTCATTACTGAAATGCATGAAAACTCCTTAATTCTGAAGTAGTTAGATGGCAGTTGAGCTTTCCAGTAGCTTTCATAGCTGTTTTTCTCTTTGTGTGGACAAACTGCCATCCCATATTTCCATACACTTGAAACCTGAGGAAATTGCAGCCTGTTACAGATCCAGACTTTAAAGCTCACTTTATTTACAAATTAATTTTGGGACCATCTCAAACATATTTTACACTTTAAAAGTAGTGCATGCAGTCATTAAAATCATTTGCAGGTGGAAGCTGATCTTTCAAGAACTCAGAAGAACAAGAATTCTGCAATAGAAAAGAAAAAGACAGATAGTGGTAGCAGCTCTGGCATGTTAGGAATGGTGTCTAGTAACCATTTTATCTCTAGTGTTGAATGCAAAACTGGGATGTGCCTTCGAAAAGCAAGAAAGACTAATAATATAGTATATGTACACTGGACTGCAGCCATGATTCCCAGATACTGACAGTGTATTGCTAAGGATTTACACAAGACATTACAAAGGAACTACTATGCTAACCCTGAAAAGCCCTGGTGGTATTGGGAAATGCGCTAAGCAATTTTATATACTACCAACCTGAGTTGGAGACAATGCTGCTTAAAGGCCAGAGGTTATTTTATTATCAGGGTTCAAGGACAAAAAAAGTGGCCTGTATTTTAGGACTGAATGGAATCATAATTTAATTCTTTAAGCAAAACAACGTCTGTGCTGTACTCAAAGGAAAAAAAAATCTGAGAGTATGATATAAAAACACTCAGAAGCATGCCATTTCAGAGACAAATTGCTGCTTTGAGGCTCAAGGATGCTTGTAAAAAGATTTGTTGTAATCTACTAGCCTGAGTGGCACTCTGTACAAGTTTGTACTTTTTCTGAAATACCCTTTGCAAGATTTTTAAAGAAAATAATACTAAAAATAAGTCAAGATTCCTGCTGGCTTCCAGGCTAAAAAGAACATCTAAGCTGAGAAAAGCATGGTTGTTAAGATCATCTTGGGAGCTAGATGTTGTGAATAAGTCAAGAGGACACTGGGGATACGGGTGTTCTTTTTGTTAGGAATTTTCAAGTTGAACAAAAAAAGTTTAAAACTATAATGGAAAATTGAAATGGAAGTATAACTAACTTCTGCCATATAGATTGTTTCTAAAAATACCTTCTATTTCTTAACTTTATTAGGCATACCCAATTTACCCAAAATAAGCTAGTCACAGTTAACATGGCTATCAAGAATAGAAACACATTTTATAAGTTGAATCAGTTAACAGACAGAGTGAAGACTCTTAGCTTCTCATTGAAGGATCTGGAAAGGTGATGTCATCTTTCTCAAAGAAATTAGTAGGAAAAGAATTTTGTCACTTCTCCCCCCCCAAAAAAAGCTTTGAAATCATAAGAGTGGGTTTTCAGCTAATACCAGGTAGTATAGCAACTTGCATTTCTGTCACCTTATCAATGGTTTTCAATTGTAAAATTTCCCATTATGCAGTAAATGTAGATGTGCCCTGGAAGATCGCAACCCTTACTGGTTTTCCCTTCCTGTACTCTCAGTTTTAACATAATGGGTTTTTGTATAGATGCGTTCTTGCATTTTGTTGGGTAACATTTGAGGAACCCAAAACTGCAGTCTGATAGTCTAAGAGAAAGTATTCAAATCTAAATAGCTCATACTAGTGTTACAGCTCAATCTCTGATACTGCTAGTACAAAAGGTGGAGCGGGAAACATGCAGGTTGGTGGAGTCTCTGTCGTTGGAAATACCAATAGGAAAATACTTAAGACCGGAAGGAAGCCTTTTTTTAATGGTGGATTTCCAGAGGTAGAGCAGCCTTTTCTGAGGTCTGCCTGCAGAAGCAGCAGCAGCTGCTGTTGGTACCTCTGGTAGCTCCTGCCCAGCCCAGGGTCTGGCTGCTGTGGCTCATCTCAGACAGGGCAAGGGACAGGTGAACTGCGAGGAGCTGCTGCCTCTGTGTCTCTTTGCTGTGATGGTGGCGCTTGTGCTGGGGTGCTGGCGCCACTGTAGGTGAGCCTGCATCATGAAGTCAGTAGGAACTGGGTACAGCTGGTGGCCTCCAAGGTGCCCTGTCTGAACTGGGATTTGCGAAATGCCTCCTTAAGCTTTTAAGGGGTATTTATGAAGGGGATTGTATGACATAATGTGATCTGAAACACAAGAAATCCCTTTTACCCCTATGGGACCTTACAGGAAAAAAACTACATTTGTGGTAAGGACACTTCGGTCATGTCTGACTATGGTATGATTTGTATACTTGATTTTAATTCCGGTTTACTCCAAGTCTGAGGTAGGATAACAACCCAGCAGGCTTTTTCATTTCTTTTTTTGAAGTTTAAGGACTGGCCAGGCAGGCTTGGGTGACTTAAGCCACTTAGGTCCATGCACCACAGATAGGAAATAATCAGCCTTTATGCCACTTGGCCTTCCTAAACACACAACATGAAAGCAGTGGTGTCCCCATGTCCCCCCTTTTACATTACCTGAGGCACAAGGTGTTCCCAAGTGTGTGTGAGATGGAGCCAGGCGTTGCTGCTGCAGGGAAGTTTGTTAACCAGGTCTCTAGGGGGGGAAAAAAAAAGCATCCCTCCAAGAACAACTGACTTTGGACTAAGTCCTAAAATAAGAAAACCTGATATCAGAATCTCCACAAGAGGGCATTTATATATATTAAAATAACTTTAGTTTCCAGGGCCTGTGTTTGGAGGTGCTGGTGACAATATGATTCGTCAGATGCAATTCATTTTCACTCAGTTTTTCACAGGGCTACCTGAATTCTGAGATAAAAACTCCTTAGTTTGAGATAAAGGCAATGACAGGCAGTGAGTATCAATCCTCTGTGTTATCTGTAGCACAGACTATGCACATGTAGTATTGCTAGCTCCCCACTATCTTAGTGGGCTGGAAAGAAGGTTATGGAATGAGATCCTGGAGGTCAGTGCTCCACAAAAACTAGCCCCTGCAATGTAAATTACATGAGTCTATGCTTAATATTAGTAAGCCTGTTAGAAGTTAATGACTTTCCTTTGGTATACAAGCATGTACTTAAATGGCTTTTTGGACTCACACTCAGTAGGAGAGCTGTGGGGGAATTTGATCTCATGTGATAGCAAAAGCTAGAAAAACAAAGGTAAATGGCAGGAATAATTGGGAAAAGTAGATTGTGAGGCGTGGGAGGGAACTGTAGCAAATCTTGAACAGCCATTATATAAAAAGGGACAATTAAATCACTGAAAAGAAGTTAAGTGAAAAATACAATGGAATTAGGTCTCCTTCTGGTATTCTAGTTATTGCCAGCTACAGAGGAGTGACCATGTCCTCGACTGTGCTTGTTCCAGTTGGTGTTCAATGATGGAGATGGGCCCTGGCACAGAGGGCAAGGTCATCCTGGGTCCAGTCATGCTTCCTGATGTCTTCACAGCCCTGTGTCCCTCCATCCCAGAAGGTCCTGTTTATTTGCAAGGGCTGTGCATTTGATTGCTACCCGTGGTAGCTCAGCTATGTCAAAGGGCAAGAATTCAGGAATTATAGGGAGAAGAAATAAAGTGATTTGTGATTTATAATTTATATTTATAAAGACATTAGATGTATAAAGAAATATAATTTATATTTATAAATACAAAAAACCCTCAAGGGACTCATGCTTATAGAGGCTTTACAATTCAACCATATGGTGCATTCTACTCATATCAAACAATTTTTCCCATGCGATAAAGTTTGCTTAAAACCACCAAGATTCAGCCTGAGATCCACCACAAAAGTTTTTTAAAAAAGTCATCCAGAAAAAGCAAACAGATGGAGCCCGATGACTTTCCCCTGCCAGTGAATATATAAAGCACACAGTTGCTCTGTGTACATATCTTGTTGATCTGGTGGTTTCTTCTTTAGAGCACAGTTAAATCCACTAAACCTGAAGAAAATATTCCCCAGATACTATATCGCAGTATCATTACATCCAGTTGTGCAGAAACAGCTCCCTACCAGACTTTGCTATTGGGTCTTTTTTAAAATACATCCATTTTTATTGCCTCCTCTCCCCCCTGATTTATTTGCTCATTTGTTATTTTGACTTGGAAGGCTTAACAGCTTCTGGTGAATATACAGGACTGACTTGACTCAAAGTAATTATTTTTCAAATGAGTTTTCATGCTTGAATGATCCCCTCTTGCCAAGAACTTCCTTTGGTACTGAAGTTTCTGTTACTTAAAACACATTAGAAAAACAACTGGCAAGAAATGATCAAACTCTTCAAAACTGCTGTTGTAATAATGTTTCTGGCACATTTGCTGTGGAATTAAATTGTTAGTACACTTCTGAAAGATTAAAAGTGTGTAAACCAAAGTGGCTTTCTTGTTTTAATGGGAGAGGAAGGATAACACGTAGGACCCTTGTGTCCCCCTCAAGGCCTCTAGAGAGTGCATCTTGTAGCCACAGGTCGTGTTCAAATTGTCACAGGGATGTGCATGGGCAAACAGGGCCTGAAGGAGGCAGGGGGGTTACCTTCAGCACTTTCAAGGAAAAGATGGGGCCAGATCCAGCAGATAAGTAATCATCACCTTGGTTGTAAGCCACCAGGAATGGGTCAGGCAAAAAACAATTTTAAAAATGATCTTAATTCTAGATGTGTAATAGAAGGCAGATGAATCTAGGTCTCCCCCCTCTAGATGAACCTTGAGCAGCTGGTGAGCTCTGACCACGGCAGTTGGAGAAGGGCACCAGGACCCACTGGGCTGCCCCAGTGGGATTACAGCCCTGCTTATTCGCTGCTCTCTTCCCTCAGTGGTACTTGGAAGTTGTGATGAACTATAGAACCGCTTAAAAAGTAAATGTGTTCTGCCTTCTTTTGCTGTTTCTAGAAATTTCTAGAACAAAACCTAGCACCTTGACCTCCAGAGAACCTCTAAAATGTCCACAATTTTAGAAAGAAAATCAATAAGTTTTTCCTTTTTCTCTTCAAAATATGCATATTCTTTCAGATTAGCTTCTTTGATACCAAAGGTTGAAATTATTCATTCTTGTATGAGAGAGTTTTTTCTACATGTAAAGCATTGCAAAAATAAAAACTATTCTGCAAGGTTTCCAATGCTAGTGCAAGGAACATTCTACCTTTGAAATGGAAAATTCTGGCTTAGTGATGGGATTTGCTACTCGTTCTTCTAGTTGTGGCAGTAATCATGTTAAACTGACTTTTGATATGGAAATGTTTGCGTTTGTATCTAAACTTATTTTGTGACTTTTTTGACCATCTCTAAGCACCACTCTTTGTACAAGGCACCAAAAGTAACTAAGAAACCAAGCAACAGTTCCAGAAATTATCTCAAACACCTGATCCTTCACTGTTTTTCACCTGTTCAGTGCTTACACATAACAATATTAATACATTCACTTTAACTTGGAACTACTCATGTATAAATTTAATGCATAAATGTTTGCATAGCAGAAATATGGCTTTGGCAGTTATGTCACTCATTCGCTTGTGACCATACTAGCAGCCTTTAGTGACATACGTGTTATTTCCCATTATATCTCAGAGTAAGATGCTCAAAGGTCCTACCTTTTGTTTTCGTTACAATACAGATATATGAACACATGCACACATACTTGTTTTCAACACTCTGACTAATCAATTCACCATTGATTTTTATTTTTTTTTTCCCCAGGATAGCAAAAGTTGAAGAGTCACCAAAGTGCAAAGGCATGCATGTATTCAAAGCATGATCTGCCATGCTTGGAAACATAGTGGCATATGGTACTGGCAGGCTTTCTCTGCAGTAGCCCAACATTGCTAAGGAAATAGCCATTTCAAGGGTTGTCAGGCAACCTGGAGACTGCTTTCAGGTCACAGTCTAAGAGATTATTCATGATCTCATATCACCTACCTGCTAGGTGATTTTGGAAGTTTCTAACTCTGGGCTTTTTCAGGAGATAGAT
Organism: Falco peregrinus; assembly: GCF_023634155.1. Classification (NCBI taxonomy): domain Eukaryota; kingdom Metazoa; phylum Chordata; class Aves; order Falconiformes; family Falconidae; genus Falco; species Falco peregrinus. Next base: position 78,639,948 of record NC_073723.1, read on the forward strand.
TCAGTAGAGGCATATCTAAAGGTCTGTCTTGGGAGCTAGATGTCGGCTGCATGAGCCTTCTTATCAACGTTGCTAATGAAGTCTATGTGAGTAGCAGTGATGCACAGTTTTACTGAGAAGGGCTATATATGAACCTGTGCTGTGCCCTTAGGTATTTTCTGGGCCTGTCCTAGTATTTATGATCTGAGCATAAAATCTGTGTGTGAATATATACAAGGAAATTAGCAAAAACTTTGGAGTTTTATTATAAGAGGAAGCTGGTATTTGTTCACTGTACAAACTAGAAATTGGAAAGGACAAGAGTAACTAAATAAAAGAGGAGTCAAAGTTGCAGAACATGGACTGGGAAATGAGCTTGCTCTCCATTAAATCTGTTTGTCCGTTCTAGCCATGAAGGCCAGTAATAGAGTTCTGAATTGTCTCTGGAGGATGTATAGTCAGCAGAAGATAAGAGCTGGGGTTAATTCAAACAGTTTTGGAATGAGAGAGAAGGGGAAGGTTTTGGTTTTCACCAGACATTTATTTGATGGGCTGTAAAATGAAGCTTAATTAAAAAGTGAGCAAACAATAGCAGTGACAGTAGGTGGCAGTGTCGCCTCAAAAAAAATCCATTTTTTATTTTTCGCTTTCGCTTGGGATTTTCTCTTTTAACGGAATGGGAGGGAATAATAACCCTCTTTCAATGTGGAGAGCATCAGAAGTCAGAAGTCAAGACTATTACGAGCTTTCATCTGAGGTTAATTTGCTTCCCCGATTTTTTTTTTTTGCCATCATCTTGAGTATTTTTGTGAACATTTCATACTTGGAATTGACCTTAAATCCCAGACCAAAAGGTAGTTTTTTAATACTTGGTCTGTATGCTGGGATTTGAAAGCCTAAGGGGCCCAATCAGCTAGAAAGCAATTCAATTGATTAAGGGAGGAGCTGAAGTGGTTTAGGATGCTTTGCCTGCCTGTCTGCTCTTCTAGTGATTTCTTAAGGTTTCATATTCTCTGGCTTTGAAAAGAGCAATCATTTCTCCCCCGCTGCAGTGTGAGACCCTTGTGAGCAGCAGCAGTGGGAAATGTCACTAGGGAGATAAACAAAACTACTCACACAATTGATAAAACCTCAGAAACAACCTGCCTTCCAGGCTCACGGAGGTAAAGCTTTCCCTGTATTTCTAGTTAAAAGACTAAATAAAAGTGATGCTTTGCAGCACTGAATGGGATTCAGAGCATCCCGGCTTATGCTATTGCAGATTTTTTCTTATGTGACCTCTGGCAACTTGTCTGATCTGCTCTCCACTGCTCAGTATGTACAATGGAGATAGTTCAGTTTGGCTGTCTTCAGGGTAAAGCTTGTTTCTCTCTGCTGTCCTCTGTTACAGGAGTTCTGGTATTGAATCAGACTTGTTAGTTGTGTAATATAAGTAAAATTGGCAGTACTTGCTTAGAAGTTTCCAGGTTTGAAGGAAGTGACAGCAGCAGAGTGAAAGTACCGGGACCAGAGACGGCCTGATCCTAAACTGGAAATCAGGAGTTAGATCACTGACCTAGAATATGGAAAGATATAGATTAAATCTTCTCTTCTGACAGAAAACATCTGAAGTTTCCAGCTAACAAGAAAGAGCAGTAATTTGCAGGAAATGGGATATTTATGGGAAAACAGGGCTTGGAATCTACTGATATTCATTTTGCACAAGAAAGAGAGAATTCTAATTTACTTCCATGCTTAGGGCACTCAGATGAGTAGTAAGAATTGCAGCACAGGTCTTACCTGCTCAGACTGATGTAAGGGGTGCTGCTCATGGCTAGGTAGCAAAAGCAGCTACAGTGTTGAAACTCCCCTCTTATCTCTTCTGAAGCAAAGAACTTGCTTTTGATTGCCTTCCTCTGCTAGTTCACTGCACATGGCCATATTGCCATATTGTGTAAAGTCTTTTTTTTTCCCCCCCAAAAAAAAAGAATTTGGGCACTCACATTCTGCATAGATTTTTATTTTTTTTTTAATTTTACATCCATATTACCACTGGAACAAGTGGTACCTTTTTTCTAAGTAATCTCCTGGGTTGCAGCTAGGGTCAGGGTGCAGTCTTCAACCTTGCCTGCCAGCTGTATGAGAACCTCTGCTTTCAGCAGGCTACCTGTTCTGCACTGCATTCTTGGTGCCGGGTCTGCAGATGCAGTAAAAAGCCCAGGTATCAATGCTGCTGTAATAGCCCCTGCTCCATTGCTAGCAGGCACCAGACATGTTTGGATTTTGAATCCTGTGGTGAATTTAAGTGAAAGACATCTTGCTGCACTGACTGACCTGAAAGCTGTAAAATACCACTCTTCTCCTGTTGTGAAAAACTGCTTATCTGCATGGCTAAAAATTAAACCCTTCATGTGTTCCCTTCTCAGGGTCTTGAAGCTGCTCAGAGGGCAAAGGGAATTAAGTCTCAGTGTTGATATGATTGTTTTGAAGTATCACCCTGTGGAAACTTACCTATGCAGGTAACTGTGCGGCTGGGTGAATTCTGGGAACTAATGGAGCTTTTCTCTGGCCGCAGGTGTGTACAGTTGTTACTTTTCTGCTTACAGCTGATCTTGGAAATGCTTGGTGTGGGGAACTGGCGTACCTTGGTGGAGCAAGCCAACACCTGGTGTCACCCACAGGTCCACCCTCTAGGTCCTGCATCATGATCGGTTGTGGTCTGTTCTGTAGGAAGGAAGTATGTATGAATGTAAATGCCTTTCTAATTGTTGCAAAAGTAGCTAATCAGTAGGTCACCGAGGCATGCAAAGGAGAGAATTCCTGTGTGCCTGGTCCCTGGCAGATAACCTAGGACAACAAACCTGTAATAAATGTGGAGAATGAAGTTATCTAGCAACTTTGAACAGCAGTGAAATACGGAATGCTCTCAGAAGAAAATAATCACTTGTTAGCTTATGACATTTAGGTAGTTAACTGGCTCATATTTTAGATAGAGCATGATCATTAGCCAGGCTAACAAATCTTTCTCCATGCCTGATACTTGTGGAAACTGTATCTCCTACAGACAGGCTCCCTGAGTATTTTCTTCCTTTATATCTGCCCTCCCTGAATTCTGTAGAGAATTTGATTTTGAATTAATATTAAATTCATAAGAAATATATTGTTATTATATGAATTATAATAATATATAGCATAATACATAAATATATAAAATATGCTTAATATCTTTATTATAATTACATACTAATTATGAATATGGTTTGGGACGAATTAATAATAAATCTATGGTTAAATTTGTACCAAGTTCCACTAAATCGGGTAGCTGTAAGCCTTTGCCCTGTTCCAAGCAGAAAAGAGGTAGCAGAAGATAAACCATGAAAACAGGTATTCTCTGGATCTTATTTCCTCATCTGCTGCTGTTCAGTTTGCACTGCTGCATTTTCCACTGTGGAGTGGCTACTTGCAGGGGATGAGCTATTTTCCTGAGCTGTGTTCTTGTAAAGCGAAGTAAATGGAGATGGGGAAGGCTCTCCCACATAGCTTTTTCTACATAAACGCTGTCAGCTGTTGAGATGACTTAGATATGTGAACCAGCTGCAGGAACTTGGATGTCTACTACGTATTCCCACTGCATAGCACTTATGAACAATTTTGTGGCTTTTATTGGACTAGAAAAACAGGAGTAAGACAGAACAAAGGTGAATTTCCTAATAAAACCCACCTCATAACCTTTAAAAATATGACTGCAAATAGGTAAAATTATCTGATGGCCTGGCACTGAAAAATTAATTATTCCTTCAGTGTTCAGTTCAGTCCTTTATGTCACCATTCTTTTGCATTATTTTTTACGAACATATTATTCTGCTTTTTCTTTTAATACAAAGTCTGAAATTGTGTTTACCATATCTGTCAGAGCTGGCCTGGAGCACTGCTAGTCCAATCTAAAATCTTTATATATAAAGAAGAATGTAACTTTATTCTTTATTATTTATTTATTATATATATACTTTCCTCAGTGAAAAAAACCACCATTATAGGTTTTCTTTTTAAGCCAGGGAGAGGGGAAAAAAGGAAAGCCAAGCTTTTAATAGCAGGTTACATTGTGGCGTGTATTAAAGCAATATCATTCATGTATTAATACCTGTTATATTACTAAAACCACAAGTCTTTCAAGAGCTAAATAAAAGTATTTGTAATACTTTCTTGGCCTAATACTTAAAAACGCTGGCAAAGGATAGAAATATTCCCTTGTGTAGTTTGTACTGCTAGCTGATAAAGACTGGAAATCTAAATCTTTACCTACTCTTAAAAGATGTAATATAGTACTTAAAGTAGTGAGCCTTTAACTGTAATCTTTCCTCATTTATCCCTCACTGCAGCCAGAGTTATAACATGATAACTTATTGTATTTGGAAAAAAGAAATAAATAAGGCCAGTATACTTCTGTCTATGTGCAATTGCTCTATTGATGCAATTGCCAGCCAAAAAAAATAGATGGTAAACCTTTAACTGATCTGTTTATGAGTAAAACTTAAGTGGCAGATTTAGTAAAATACATGTATAAGTGCCTGTATTTCAACAAATTAATGAGGAAAAAGAGAGACACTATTAAAAGCTAAGCCAGTTTTTGAAAACCTGACATGTAATGTTTTATCTTAGGTCCAAGCAAAAGAACAACTGAATATACGATCTGAACTAGCCTGTCTCAAGCCCAAATACTGGTGGTTTTTTGGATCGCCACATGTCTCCTTGCTCCTGATCTAATCTACAAACACATTTCCTGTCAAACTATCAAACTGCCTAGCATTTGCTTAGCAATGGTTCTTTCTGTATCAAATTTATTTGCCAGACTGAGTTATTGATTGACTCAATTCTATAGAAAACTGGCTAAAAGGCCTTGTTGTAAGAGTTAAAGGGGAAACCTGAGTGCTGGAATAGCCCTTTCTATTAATTAATATTTAATTACCTTCTTAAAGTATGTTGTAGCTATACAAAGAAAACAACTAAAGCTGTAATTGCAAGCCTGAAATACATCCAGTTACAGTTCCAGGAGAACTGCTATCAAACCTGAAGTGCTTGTATAAGCCAGGTTATGTTGTCTGTCTTCTAAAAATACAAACATTTTCCTTTTTGTGCTGTTTCCAGTTCTGTTTCTCTTGTTTGCTTAAGCAATGATGTGGGGTATAATTTCAGTAAGATTCTCATATAAAATAATCTTCAGCATTTTGTAGAAGCAGAAGTACTGACACTGGAAGTGAACTAGCCTGACACTAAAAGATAAAATTTAAATAAAGGAGAAATACTGTCTTCTATTAATTGCCATCTCAGGTCAAAACTACTAGGAAGTTGTTTCAATTGTTAAACACAGTATTTATGTGTACGGATGGGGAAGACCTTTTTTATTTTTTTTTTTTTTCTGTTGTTGCTATGGTCAGCCTTAACAGCTGCACCCCAGCCCCCATTTTTCTGAATGCTTTTGAAAAAGTACGAGACTCTTGCTTTTGTGTTTCTCTTCCCCCTTCTCCCCCCATCATCTAAGAAGAAAAATGGACTTCCTAATGTGCTAAAGTGAGAAGAAAAGAGGGAGATCTGATTCAAGAACCAATCTTGCTGTCTGTCAAGCTTAGTAAAATCATTTTAAGTGGCCTTGTATATATGAATGCATGCAGATACCAAATTACTGTTTTGCTCAAAACTTGCTTTTGGGCCACCAGGATTTGAACGCTGTAGGCTTTATCCTTTAATTGAGTCTCTAAGCTGCATTAGAAGTTGTGTAGTAAGAGTAATGGAGTTGTTAATTATACTGCAGCATACATACGGTTATTGAAGTTCCACATGTGACTAAGAGTTGAGGCACTGAAAATGAGCATTTTATGTGGCAGGATTATTTTAGTTTCCGTATTATAAATACAGGTCTTGATCCATCAAGAAAGATGCTCACAGTAGGGTTCATGTTTTCAAAAGCTGCTCTCCCTGCTGTTTCCTAAACAGCTATTCTTTGAGGCCTTTCTTGAGTACCTGTGCAAGAAAAAGGGAAAGCTGATTTGAGATTTAGTTTCCTGTTCAGTGAGGAATGGGAATGGCAGGATGGGAGGGGGAGGGAGGGATTAGTCCTTGTCACTATGGCACTAATGAAAGTATGCTTCTTCATGAAAGAAATTTGTTCTGCTTTGAAGTCAGTGGAAGGACTGATGACATGGAGATGTTGCCTAGTGATGTGCAACACCATGCAACTGTGTGTATTTTCAGCTTTAAACTGAAAGTAATTAGTGTCTTCTGCCACTTCCAAGGAGGAGTTTTTCTGCCACCTGCAGTGGATATTGTTCCCAATGCATCCCAAGTACACACAGTACTTCATGCTGTCATAAAGCCCTTTGGTCAGAGCATAGTCCCTGCAGGCCTAAATGTATGTGCAGCTTCTACAGAAGAGCATTTACATGGGGCTAACAATTGTGTTGAGAGAGGCATATTTCCAAAGGAGCACATTTTCAGAGTCTTGGGTGTTTATCTTATCTTTTGTGGAGATAGCTGATACCACTCAGAAGATTGAAAGCCTACTGGGACCACTAGAGAAGGGAAAAAAACCTCTCTTCCAAACTAGTTTTGAGGTAAATAATCTGAAGACAAAAAAAGACACTACAATACAAAGTGTACTAGCTGTACTTCTAGCACACAGTGATGCTTTAGCCAAATAGAATCATTTAGGTTGGAAAAGACCTTCAAGATCATCAGGTCAAACCATTAACCCAGGACTGCCAAGGCCATCCCTAAAACATGTTGCAAAGCATTGCGTCTGTGTGTACCCCTCCAGGGATGGTGATTCCACCACCTCCCTGGGCAGCCTGTTCCAATGCTTGACCAACCCCAGTGAAGAAATTTTGCCTAATGCCCAATCTAAACCTCCCCTGGAGCAACTGGAGACCATTTCTTCTTGTCCTGTTGCTTGTTACCTGGGAGAAGAGACCTACCCCCACCTGCCTACAGCCTCCTTCAGGCAGCTGTAGAGAGCAATAAGGTCCCCTCAAACCTCCTTTTCTTAAGGCTTAACAACCCCAGTTCCCTCAGCCTCTCCTCATAAGACTTGTGCTCCAGACCCTTCACCAGCTTCATTGCCCTTCTCACAGGTGCTGATTTGTGACTTGTTTAGTGAGTATTCCCTCTGTTCCCTCCACTTCTTCCTTTCCTGTGGAATGACTATGTAATTACCTCTTCATTTTTATTTTTGCTTTTTGATAGAGGTACCAGGAACACTTCACTCTGAATCTTTTTTTAAACAATTTTACTACATATCTGTATATGTATACCCCCTTTTTTTAGGGATGAGGGTTTTTTTAAATAATTGTCTTAGAGAACAATTTTACTCATGCACAGATATACTACTGGTTTTCTTAAAATGTGGACTTCTGAATTTACTTTTTCTGAAAGCCTTTTTTTCCTTTTCTTGTTGGTACAAATTCCAAATAATTCTTTATTGAATTTGAACTTTCAGCTGGGCCTAGGTTCAAGCAAGCTTATGAGACTGCCTTTCTCATATAAAAGGCTTTAGCAAGACTTTAAGGGGGTTAAATTTCCCTTGCAATGAGGAAAGAAGAATGAATTCGGATGTTAAATTGCCTTAGCTAAAACTGAGCAGCCAAAGAGTACTTTGTGGATAATCAAACAAATATGACCCTTTGTCTTAAACATAGGTCCTATGTTGAGGGGAACTATAAAAAAGTGGTTACAATTTCATATAGTTTTTGCTGGGTTTTTGCTAAGTGATTTCAGGCATCTTTTCCTGGTTTCAGCTGGGATAGAGTTAGTTTTCTTAGCAGCTGGTACAGTGCTGTGTTTTGGCTCTGATGTGAGAACAATGCTGACAGCACACTGATGGTTTAGTTGTTGCTGGGTAATGTTTATACTTACTAAGTTCAAGACTTTTCAGTTTCTGGGGCCCTGCCAGCGAGAGGGCTGGAGGGGCATGGGAATTTGGGAGGGGAAACAGCCAAGACCGGTGACCCAAACTAGCCAAAGGGATATTCCTTACCTTGGGATGTCATGCTGAGTATATAAATTGGGGGAAGAAGGGAGGGGGGGACATTTGGCATTATGGTGTTTGTCTTCCCCAGTAACCGTTACACGTGATGGAGCCCGGCTTTCCTGGGGATGGCCGAACACCTGCCTACCCATGGGAAGCAGTAAATGAATTCCTTGTTTTGCTTCAAAAAGCATGCATGGCTTTTGCTTTACCTACTAAATTGTTCTTATCTCAACCCTCGAGTTTTACATTCCTTTCTGATTCTTCTCCCCATTCCTCTGGGTGAGGGGGAGTGAGCGAGTGGCTGTGTGGGGCTTGATTGCCAGCTGGGGCTAAACCACCACACATCTTTTTCCTTGCCTGCCTTTTCTGTGATGGGCAAATGTTTCAACTGTTTTTGATTAATATTTTTTAAAATGCTACTTTCTCATGCATTTCAATATATGTTTTAAATAAGCACATTTGTAGTATTTCAACTGAGAAATTGCTCAATGACAATCTGTGTATAAAAGAGTTTGCTCTACCCAACCTCTGAAACATTCCTTCTTCTAACATGTAAATGTTTCCACTTGATATTTTACTGGAGGTAGTTTGCCAGTCTCTAGGTGTTACCCTATATTTGTCAGGACTCTTTATATCAAGATCTGTATCAGAAGAATTGCTGATTCATTGAAGCTTCCAGCAGCCTCAAAGGAACAGGGCTTTTTGTGTGTCTAAGGTCAGGAAGGAAAGAAGCCTGACTTCAGTTCAGTCTCTGGTTGCCACTGACTGGAGCGTAGTGTGGTGCTGGAGGAAGGTAGGATACTTATGGGAGAGGCATCTTGCAGGTACTTGTCAGCTCATCATTGCTGCTTGTGGTGCTCAGCCCAGTGGAATACTGAAACTGAGTTATCCTTTCCAGCACAGCAGAGAAACACATGAATTGTTCTTCTACCTGGCAACAGGGGTGTTGCACTTGACAGTCAAGTTTGTACCCATGAGCTGGTCTCCATCTAGGACATATGTCGGAGGTGCCTGTTTGGACGGTGAGTATGTAGCAGGCATTTCATCTCTATCTGGCAATGAATACCAATAACTGACTAAAGCTCTTCCACAAGCCAGACACTGCATGGGTACACAGATGGGAGTTGGGTGTCTGCAGCCACAATGTACCATACATAGTTACTAGTGTCTTCAGCTGCTTCAGTCGCTAGCTGCCACCTGACAGATCGTTGCTGTAGCTTCTCCTCATTGAATCTGGGTTGCTGGTGACAATGGAAGCTACTTTCCTTCTGCAGAATGGGCAGTGAGCACTGACAGCATGCAGTCTGTGCTATGCCATGTTTCACTTCAGGTTCTGTACCGCTTTCCTGCTGGGATTTTACTCTGAGCTCTCAATTATGGCTGGGAGAGTCACCAACTGTACTGGCACTCTTATGTTACACACTTCAAGATCTCCCACTGGACATCTTGTAGGAGCTTATCCAGGCCAGAAGCCACCAGGTATGACTGCTCAGCAGTGTTCTCCAGGAGCCTGCACTAGCTGGGAGCAGCACGGTGCTGCTGACTAGCATGTACACAGCCTAGGGAGGAAGACTGTACCTTTTCTGCAGCTTTTCTGCCTGGGGCCCATCAACTAGTAGAAGTAATGCAGGGATAATGCTACCAGTTCTCCCAATTGAAACTATTGTGGAGCTATTCTAATTACTTCTGCAGAAAGTTCTTAATTACTTTTAAGGGTGTAAATGAGTGTCCTGTTTCCCAGGAAGGTCACTAAACTGAAACCGTAAATCTGAGTTCTCCTTGTCTTTCTGACCATTGAATTAATAACTCCTTTCCCCTCAGAGCAGCACCTATGGATACAAATTTCATACTGCTCCCTTGGAGCTGATGGTTTGCCACCTGTTCTGCACACAAGACAGCAGAGAGATTGTGTTTTTGCCTTAGAGAACTAGAAATGACATTTCAAGCTGCTGCCAGAGGTGTAGCAAAACATCTTGGCATGTGTGGGTATTCCCTCTTCAGCACACTCAACCTATTTTCCCACCACTCAGCTGCTGGTTGAACTGGCAAACCTTAAGTGTATTTCCTACTGTTGGCACCCCTGTGCTTGCAGTGGCTTTTGAGGCAGCGTCCCTCCTTTCTTCAGAGTTCTGGCTGGTTCCAAATGTATTAGACTGAACTCATTTGCTTTGCCATGAACTCCTAGCACTGGTTACAGACGCATGTGATGCATGGAGCATACCATAGCTAGGTTATATGCAGGAATGTAAACTCCTGCTGCTGTCATGATTCCTCAGATGTGATGTTTAGTAATCCAGTTAAGGCATATATTCACACAGCTTGCAATTTCAAGATTACAAACCATGTAGCGAGAGCAACTGAAGTTTTAATGCACAGTCCCACCCACTCCTGTAAGTGTTAAATATCTGAAAATGTTTGTTAGCTGTCTAACAAAGTTGTAAATCCACAGAACTTTCATTTTTTCACTCTGCCTGACAGTAAGTAGTTTGTTGTGAATGTGACATTGAGTTCAGATCCTGCTTATGCTTGGTGTGGAGGCATGGGCAATAAAAGAGGAGATTCCACAGTTGTTTTGAGAATGGTGGATGCTACTAGGAGCAGTGACTAAGGTGAACATTTCAAAAAGCAAACCTTCTTATCAACATTTGTTACACAATACATTGTATACCTGCCTAGCATCACTAAAATAATTTTCAACAGAGCTGTCCACCCAAAGACTTATTCTTTTTCACTCTCTGAAGGACTTTTTGGAGAAGGTACCTTCATGCAGCATGCATCTTCCTGGTTTCTAGGTGTGATAAGTCTTGTGTCTTATCCAGTCCCAAAGTTCATGAAAAGGGCACTGGCGTAACTTGTGGGTGCTGTTAAGGTGCCAAATGGGAGCTAGAATGCAAATTTTATCAAGGCTACTCTTTAAGTCATCACAATCAGATGCTGAAAAGTTTGAATACATAATTTTCTAACCTGCTCTTATTAAAATCCATACAGCAAAAACTGTAAGAATAAAATTTTTCATCTGAGCTTGATGAGAGCCCCAAATTAGCAAATCCATGACATATCTTTTGTTTCAATAGCATTTTAGGCACACAATTTATATGGTTTGCTCAATATATTTAAATTGTTTCCCTCAGCTAGTTCTAGTACATCGAAACCAGTGAAGCTAAGATTACGCAAACCAAGCAATGTATTTGAGTTGAAAGTTATAGAAAAATGTGGAAACAAATGGAAGGAATTGTAGAGCACCTGCCTGAAATAAGGGGTCTTTATTTGTTTCTTGATCACCCTTGTCCTTCCCTATTTAACTTCTTGTGTTGGAACACCAGTTGACAGTCTTCTGGTCTTAGTAGAAAATACACAAGGGCCCAGACTAAATTTAACCCCCACCCACCTCCCAAGCCAGATGTCATTATTCTGTGTGAACCCACTTGTAGGTTGATATTTAGTACTTCTTGGATGAGGGAGAAGTTATGGGTGGAACAGGAGTAAATTCAAATCTGAGGCAAACCATCAGATCTGGTTCTTAAACAGTAACTAATCTCTAACAAATCCCCAACTTGTGCTGCTTATTTACATTGTAAAGTGTCTGGCTATCACTGGTGACTACCGCTTAAATTCAGCATATGAACTGGAGCAACAATAGTCTCTACTAGTGATTCTGGCAAAAGGCCAGACTTGCAGGGTGACAAACTCTTCAGGTGGCTTTCTCTTAAAACCTCCATTTACTTTTCACGTTGATTCTTTTCCTCTTTTCTCTTCCCAGTCCTCTTTTATTGCATTTGAGAATTGCAGGAAGAAATACTAGTCTTGGAGCCACCTTCTCCAGTACCTGTGTGAATTAGTGGGTAAAAGGAATCGAGTCTCAATTCTCCATCACCTTTATACACTCTCTGGAATCACTGAGCAGAGGTATCATCAATCTAGATGCAGCAACCAGGAACCAGCATGATGTATTTACCATGCTGCTCATGGGCCTGTGCTGTAACTCCATGGAGCTGCTGCTGCAGGGTCTGCAAACTTGCTGCCTGGGGTACCTGTTTGATTGCCTGCCTTCCCCCGGGGGGAAGAAGAGTTTATAGCCTGCTGCCTGTTTGTAACGTGACAGTTTAGAAATGCCAGAGACTGGAAATTGGACCAAATATGCCATTCATAGTTACAAATGGGAATCATTTAAAGCTCAAAACACCCTCTGCTTTTCCTCCCCTCTCTGTTTTCTAAAGGTCAAGCTATTTGTGTAGAAACATTAAACCACCTGTAGAGAGGTTGCAAGACCATTCCAGCTACATTGTGATGTGATTTTTATCTCCCACCCTAACAGGCAAACCCAGTCATAATTAGCGTTATACACTAATTCCTCACTGGGATGCAGGCTTCACGTGATTAGGAACTAAACTATGTATAGTGCTGCTCTTGTGACTCTGTAGTTTCAATTAACAGATTCAGGGATGAAAAATCACAGTCAGAGATGATGACTGAGGTCAGAGAGGTTATCCTTTTTTATAGCAGTTGTCATCTTAAAAGAGAAAACACAAATGAAAGGAGGTTTCATTAATCTGACTAGGGAAATGGCTGCCACAGATAGCGTGTCAGCAGGAAAAGCATGATCAGGCCAAAATCCTTTCCATGACCTTGATGGCTGCTATAATTGTCCTAATCCCCAATGGGGATGGTAAGGATGCACAGCACAAGCCTGCTATAGCCTAGCTCTGTTTCATCGGTGAAGCATGTAAGCAGATTATTACTGGGATGAACAGTGCTCTTGCCAATCAAGAAACTTGTTATTTTAAAGCAAAGCACAAGAAAGCCAGAAGATTAAATAAATACTGTGCAGTACTAAGCAGAGACAGAAATCCACCATTGTAGTCTAGGAAAGGGACCCTGTGTTTCTTCCTTTTCTTTCAAGGGGCCTTTAAGCTCTAGGATCCCATCCTAAGAAACTTTCAAGGGATACAGTATTCATAGGAGGGGGAAAAAGTGTGAAATATATTTATAGGGCTGGGATGAACCTCTTGCTCCCCAGGAGGGTCAGCTCTGAGGTCAGACCAGGTTGATTAGGGCTTTATCAAGTTGGGTGTTGAAAACCTTCAAAAACAGAGCCTGCACAACCTTAATGGGCAACCTGTTCCACCTCTTTTCTGTCCTCATGGTGAGAAAGTAATTCCTTATCCAGCCAGGCCCTTTGCCTCTTATCCTCCTACCATACACCACTAAAGAGCTTAGCTCCATCTTCTTGATGCCTTCTTGTACGTGCTGGGAGATGCTGTGGGGTCCCCATCAGAGCGGTCTCTTCTTCAGGCTGAACAAGCCTCACTCCATCAGTCTTTCCTTACTGGGCCAGTCCTCATCTCCAGCCCCCACTATCCTGCTGGCCTGGGCTGGAATTATTGAAGTTTATCTGTACCATTGTGGAACTACAAATTGGATACAATGTCTGGATGCAGTCTGATAAGTGCTGAGTAGAAACAGCTGCTTGAACTGGCACCTGGGCTCCTGTGTGCTTAGGCTGTTCACATCTTTCATGATTAGAGCTCATCTGCATCTGTAAGTCTTCACCTAGATGATTGCTCTCTGTCACATGCTTGAAGTGATCTGCAGTTCCCAGTCTGCATTACCTGGCTGCAGCTGGTTGATCTTCAGGGCTATCTCCAAGCAGAATGCCTATGAAATAAGAATATAAAATGAAAGGTCTCTCTGCTTTCAACATGGATGTGCAACTGTTATGCCCAAAACACAGATGAGTTTTGATTTTACTTTTGATTTTTAATGGTAGGTAATAATTGAAGAAGAAAAATAATTTTTAAAAATTTTAATTGCTTGCAATTTAAGGGAAGAACTGAATTGTTTTCTTCCAGCTTGCCTCTGAACACCCTTACTCATTTTGTTTTCATTAACAGCTGTTCTTGAAAGCCTGTCAGCTCCCAAAACAGCTCCCTAGCACTTGCTCCCCTTCATTCAGTGGGAATTTAACCAGGTCTCCCTGGGGATAGTGAGAGCTGGGTGGACTTTTTTCATACATCTGGGCTTCTTGTGTGGCAATGCGGGGAGAGTGTTAAAACAAAATGACTTAACTGCAGCCTTCCTAACTGTTAGGAAGGATCAACCATAATACAGAACAAAATAGAAGCTACAGGTAGAGAGCTGCTTTCATTTGAAAGCAGCATCATTAAAAAAGAAAAAAAAAAAAAGAGCATCTGAAATACATTTTTAGAAAGCTAGAAACAAATGTGACTTCTAGTACATTTGCAAGGAATTATATCAAACAAACACTTTCAAGCAGACAACATAATGGCCTATTAGAGAAACACAATGTCACTTGTAGGTGGCTAGAAGTACAAAGTATGAAGATGATAGCATCACTAAATGCTTTTTGTAAATTGCAAGGATGGGTGTTCACTGAAATGTTTTCTGGCTGAGTAGAGATGGAAGTGCAGATAGGTGGGGGCAGGAGGAGGCAAGAAGGCTATTTTCCCATCAATCCTTTGATCTTTTTTCTGACTTGAGCATCCAAAATTTGTGGGTTCCTTACTTAGGTTTTAACTTCATTCATTTATGAATAGATACCAAGTGAGTATAGACACAAGTGTTCATGTTTCTTTCTCCCTTTAAAACGGTGTCCAGAATGCTATAATCTTGCTATCATTATGGGGGAGAAAAAAAAAAAAAAAAAGATTCATTTTTCTGGTGCCATTCTGATGGCACTATAGAAAATCAAGCATATTTATAAGCTGTCCTGCAAAACACAATGTAGCTAGGGGATGTCTCTACTAATTTTAAAGGACTCAGCTTGAAAAATCAGAAGTCCTGTCACTGTACAATGCTCTGCACTGGCTCATATTGACATGTTATTTAGGCACACTACTTGTCAAGAGTTAACTTGACAAGTGCATCACCTTAGCAACCAAAATATTAACATGCTACAGCAGAAATGTATAGCCAGCTTATACTTTGATTTCAAGCGTAGGAGTTTGGGGTGGTGATATATGTGCTATAGTGCTGTTCAGAATTGGGGTAAGAAGTAATGGTAAAGCTAAGCTAAAGAAGAACCAAATGTAGTATTTATTGTGTATCTAATGCTTAGTCAGTTGTGGTGACTGGAGTGATTTTAAAGTTTAAAAAAAGTTAAAATAATACATGACCCAGAATATATGGGCAGATCACTTCATGTTCTTTTTCCACTTCTTTGCATCACCTTCTTTAATTTTATGTTTTATTTCTTCTTAAGCAAAACCTATCAGGAGCCTTTAGTACCCCTTATTTTTTCCTGTCATTCATGCATTTCATTCAATATGCAAAACAATGCATAAATGGAAAATACTTTTAAAGCAGCAAACATGTAACAAGCGGCAGATACCCATCTGAGTATAATGTAAGAGAATAAACAGAGCACTTAATCTGACTGACAGACAAGTTCTAGTTTTTAGAGTGGCTTAGTATTTTTCTACATACGGACCTAAAGTAATGAGAAAACCACTATCAAATGCAACATTGCCATCCACAACAGCCCTGATTCACCTTGTTTTACTGCTTGCTGCAGCTGTAGGTGCACTTTTAATTCCTTCCTGTGTTCCAGTGTGCCCAAGAAGTATTTTAAATGAGACACTGTCTGAACTTAGAACATACAACTACATTCCAGTGCTGGGCAGACTGTTACTTCCAATGCAGGTGAGCTGTTATTACCATCTCCAGCTTTGGCCCAGAGATATGACTGTGACTGACCTCCACTTGTGTAGGATGCAGAAAGCTGCTTTTACATCAAACTGTTACCTCTAATTCTGAATACAGACACAAACCAAAATGAGCATGAGCAAACTCTAGAGCACCCAAATGGTTTCTCTAAAGCCATCTGGAATAGCTCCACAGAACTCCTCTGCTGATCAGTTGTGAGACAGCTTGATGTTTCAGTTCTGTATTGCCTAGATCTTCAGAGCTATGTTGTAAAAATCTCACTCTGGCATTATATCATCACAAAAATAGTCTTTATTTGCCTCTTATGAAACAGCTCATTGCTTATACAGACATTATGCTTCTGGAGGCTGGGATCATGCCTGTAATAAAGCAAAAAGTGATTAAGTTTTTTATTTGTTTTTACATTATTGCTTGTTCACTCCAGTCTTAGGTGCAAAAGACAAGTTTTGAATTCTGTTTGAAGACTGTCTTGGTATAGGCATCTAAACAAAAAAACCCTGCTAACAAAGTATGGGCATCTAAACAAAAAAAAAATTGCTAACAAAGTATCTTGTATATGATGTTTATGACATATATTTAATGCTCTTTTGACAGCCTCCTTAATAGTGTGTTCTGGTGATACCCACAGAACTCTAGGCAGTTTGACAAAGCTGCATAAAATCATTAATGAAGTGCAGATTTTCACACACAGAAGCAGATGGCAAACCAACTAGCGGTTCAGGGAGACAAGTATCAGGAAATTACAGCAGTGGCAGAAATTAAACACTTAGTGCCAGTGGCCCAGTTTCTTAAGTGGTGCAAAGTTCCGTACATGGTAGTCACTGTATTATGAAAAAACAGAAGGAAAAGAGCTAGATACTGCATGTCACAGTTGTGCTTTTAAACTAACCTGGTCACTGTGCATTAAATATCCTACTACAAAGTCTCTCAGAGTGGTTAAAATACAAAAAAACCACCCTGCACATGTCTAGATATTGGTGTCTTTTTCCTTTCAAACTTTTTGTGCCCTGCCATATTCTTTAACTTTTTCACAAATATGACTTGCCACGTTGTAACTATGGAAAGCACTGAATGTGAGCTCCAGAGGGGCTCCCTGGGAGGCAGACGTTAGAACGAGGAAGTCCTTGTGGTGTGCTAGAGAAGCAGTTTGATGGAGAAAGAAATTCCTGCCCCTACCAGCATTAAACGTCGGGAGATGAATGCAGCTGGGTCGCAAGCTGAAAGTAAAGAAATGTTTCATAGGTCTTGCAGCTAACCTGATAGTACATCTAAAATAAGGCATTTGTTCATTTGAAAGTAACATAGGCAGATCCTAAAGGGAGGAGTTCACTTTATTGTTTTACTTTCTGAGGAGTTCTTTTCAGGAAGGGGAGGAGAGGGAACAGCACATTGAAGGTAAGGAAAATCCTCTCATGCCTCTACTTTAAGTAGCCAGGCCCCTAGCCCTAGCCATCTTTTTATTGTTTTCTCTGTCTTAAAAACTTGTTCTTTGCCTCATTCCTGCATCTTCAGAAAGAAAAGAAGGTCCCAGCACTGTCTCGATTCCTGCAAGTGCACATGGTGTACATGTGGGTTTTCCATGTAGGGCAAAGTAGTGTTTGGCACCTGTTTATGCGCAGCATCTGTGTTTGTGAAGCAGTGGCTCTGCTGACTTGTATGACTCCTGTAAAGTCAGGTACACTCTGGTGTCAATTTTCCTGGAAGAAAACCCTCCTGTTTTCATTCAAGTAAAAATAAAGGCTGGAGAAAAATGTTTCAGGGGTTTTTTTTTGAAGGGGGGGGTGGTGGTGGGTGGAGAGAAATGAATTTCATTCACTTCCTTGTCAGGGTAGGAGGAAGGAATCGGAATCTGAAGGACTGGTGCTTTCAGATTTGAGGCTGGCCCTCTGATTTTTAATTCTGGAACCAACAGCAGTCTTCAGCTAGCTAGAGTGCTTTTTCTAATTACAGTCAGACCACTAATCTGATGGAAATTCTCCACTTCATGCTAATCCCATGAAAATCTGACTAAGACTAATTGAACCTTTTATTTTGGGTTCAGTTGAAGGCAAATTCCCAGACATTCTGCACAATCCTGCTGAACGATGCTGTGCTGTTGTATAAACAGGATAGTTCCTTTAAGCCTAATGGCATTAATTTATTATTTTTTTTAGAACTTAATTTCATCAATGTAAATAGCTGAACTTTTTTCTATTTTCTCACCCAGTGCTCATTCCAGAATGGAAGGTTACCAGAAAAACTGTTTCACCATTTCTTGAGAACACAACCATTTTAATTCTGAGGTTCTAAACAGCTGCTCTGCCAATGGCCTGGAAACCAGAAACCAAGTATGGACGAGCATACCTATGGTTTTATTGGTTTCAGTTTTACAGAAGCATTACAATTGAATGCTTTGCCATGGATTCTTAGACCATCTACTTAAGAAGAGTGATAGATTTGCTGGAATTACTGCCCATTCTTTTACCATTTAATGAATTCCATAACATGATTTATGTTCCTACTATGACAACTTTTCCTTGTATGAATGTCTGGCTTGCAATGAACCCTGAAAATTTGGGTTCCCTAGATGATTCTACATTTAAAAAAAAAAGCAGCTCTTACTGAAATATCTCACAACCCATGGCATGGCTAATTAATGATGAAGAACAACTTACGTTCTTGTGAGTGTCACTTAGACCCTTTGACAAAGACATAGGATAACTGTCAGAAACTCTTTAGGAGAGTAACGTCAGTTTAGCAAACAATGCTGTTGGTTATTTGAAACAGTTTCATCATTAGGAAGTCTGGGTATTTCCTTCCCACGCCCATATCCATCTTCTACTTTTTCTTTGTGATTAGTTTGTTTTGGAAAGGATTTGCATTAAAGGCTAAGTCTGCTTTAAATTAGCACATTCTGTTATATATTATCCTGGCATCTCTTGGTTGTAGAGTAAAAGGGATGATGGGTCTATATCGAGTTAACTCTGCTGCCAATAACTGTCTATAAATACTGAAAATTTCTCATTGGAAAGTGAGATGGAAAGGTGCAGAAAAAATCCTTAATTTTATGGATAACTTTGGTGTTTTCTTTCCCTAACAAGAAGTAAGGAACACAGTTTTTGCAGAATAAGGTGCTGCTTAACCAAATTCAAAACCTCGTAAATGTCTGTAGTTGAAAAAAGTCAGTAGACTAGATATAGTGCATAGAAAACTGATTATGAGCTAGTCAGGAATTAACAAGTTTGACTGTGTCCTCTTGTTTGTTCAGGAATAGACTTACCCTGGAACTGTGGGTGTGTATGATAAAACTATTTAAAAAGCATACCCCACTGAAATTCATAGCTCTAAGCTGAATCATGGATTTCTGATTACCACTGGCATGGATTTCTGAATTAATTATCTGCATTTAATCATACACAAAGAAACCTTGATCTGTGTGATTCACAGCTTCAGCTTTTCATCATAAATTACGCTGATACCAAGAGTGAAAAGCTAAAATTCTTGAAGTAATAATCTTTTGAGTCTTTGCCAATGACAACGGTTTCCACTCAGATTATCAGCTTTGCCAAACATGTTGATGCGTTAAGTTAATATTTAGTAAAAAGAGAATGCTTCTTTCTATGTTATTTTATTAGAAAATGAGTTGCTTTGAAACAGGATTTTGGTCAATACCTGTTCTTCTAATAATATTTCCTCCGATTTTATTAAAAATATTAAAGATGCTCTATCTATCAGATGGCTATTTCTAGCTGTGCTTTTTTCCAAAAGTTCTGTTTTCATATCTATTTCTTCTTTTATCTCTGAATGCATGCAGTTGCTTTCTAAAGTTCTCATGCATGCTACACAGGAGGTGTGTATTTTGTTATAAGTCTGTGTCCGAAAGATACATTTAAGAGTCCAAATAGGAAAAATCTGGGGCCTAATAACATTAAGAATTTCCCTAGAAAAAAATAAATTATTTACATGCACCTTTTATATTTACCATTGCTCTGATTCTTTCTTTTCCTCTCTACAGCATAAGGGAGATGTCCGTAGTTCCTCACTGCATGGAAGAACAGAGGTACTTAATCTTTTCTACAGTCCTGCTCTGGTGGCAGTAGATATCTGCCTAGGCTGTGGTGACCTCTGCACTGAATAGCAGACAACCAAACTGAGCTAGACCAAAGATATGTTTGGTCCACATCCTGTCTCTGACAGCGCTAAAATGCCAAGTACAAGAGCAGAACAAAGTCAGATGTATGCTCAACCTGCAAATATTTTACAAGCACAAACACTGAATACAGTGGGATTATCACCTCTCTTGAGGAGTGAACTAGCTGTGTTGATGTACCCCAGGGTGCGGTTAGCCCCCTTGGCTGCCAGGGCACACTGCTGACTCGTATTGAGCCTGCTGTCCCCAGATCCTTTCCTGCAGGGCTGCCTCCCAGCCACTCTTCTCCCAGTTTAAATGGCTGTCCTAGGTGCAGATTCTGACATTTGGACTTGCTAAATTTAATCCCATTAATCATTGCCCAGTGCTCCAATCTATCTAGATCCCTCTGCAAGCTGGTCAAGAGGAGATCACCCCCCAGTGTTGGTGCGGGCTCCCCTTGAGCACTGTGTGCAGTTCTGGGCCCCACAATTCAAGAAGGATGTGAAGGTCCTGGAATGCATCCAGAGGAGGGCCACAAAGCTGGTGAAAGGGCTGGAAGGCATGTTCTGTGAGGAACAGCTGAGGATTTGGGGCTTGTCTAGTTTGGAGAGGAGGCAGCTGAGGGGCGACCTCATTGCTCTCTACAGCTCCCAGAGGAGCGGACACTGAGAAGGAGCTGCTGATCTCTTCTCCCTCATACCCAGTGACAGGATGCATGAGAACAGTTCAGAGCTGTGCCAATGGAGGTTTAGACTCGACATTAGGATGCATTTCTTTACTGAGAAGGCGATCAAACACTGGAACAGGCTTCCTAGAGAGGTGGTTGATGCCCCAAGCCTGTCAGTGTTTAAGAGGCATTTGGGCCATGCCCTTAACAACATACTTTAACTTCTGATCAGCCCTGAATTGGTCAGGCAGTTGGGCTAGATGATTGTTGTAGGTCCCTTCCAACTGAAATTGTCTAGTCTGTTCAATGCATTTATAATGTCTCCATGAATTTACTCATGAACTTACCCAGTCATTTTTTTTACATTTGGTGTAAAATTTTAATATCCATCACACGCCATGGTAAATTCTATAGCTTAACTACACAGTGTGTGAAGTATCAGGACCTTCTGCTTATTCTGAACTAGGCAACTGGTAGCTTTATTGGAGGTCTGCAGCCCTTACATTGGGAGAGGCAGGGAGCAATTGATTCCTGTCTATCTATTCCTGTTCACTATACACAGATTTTACAGACCTCTGTCATGTCCTTCCACAATTGTCTCTTTTCCCAGTTGAAAAATCCTAATTTGTTCTGGTTTGTATGTTTTGTTTTATTTATTTTTATTTTTTTTTTCTCTTTTGGAGGCATTGAATGTTTTAATTCATTATAATTGTCCTTATCTGAACCCTCTCTGGAGGGAAAGGAAGGCCAGTGTTCTATATGGTGTTCAGTCATGATCAGGTACGGTTTGAGAATGATCCATTTTGCTATGTAACCCTTTTCTAATAATACCTAGCATTTGGTTTGCTCTTCTGACCACTACTGAGCATCGAGTTGATAGTAACCCCAAGAGCACATTCTGATGGCCTGAAACCCATTGTTCTGTATATGAGTATAGGACTGTTTTGCCCAGGTTGCTTTAACTGTAATAAAACTACTTAATTTCTCAGCAACTTCATGAGAAAGCTCAGACATGCTTGCTTTTGTTTCAAAGGTTGAAAGTGAACTGTAGGAGAAAGTCAAAGAGAAATCCTTAAGAGTACCAGAACTGAGTTTAAGCTAGTTTTGTATTCTGTAATCTCCAAGAGGTGTCATATTAGAAAGTCTGTTTTCTCTTTTTTTTTTTCTTACCCCCACCCACCCAAACATCTGAACTTTTGTTATGCGTCTGTGACACTAAATGGTGCCTAAGGGCAGTTATGAATCTTTTGCTGCATGTTCATGCATTAAATTTTATGTACTGTTAGAGGTGAAATGGTGTTGTTAAGGGTAAGCACTCTTTCTTTCTAGTGTATTGGTGACAAAGCATTGAAAAACAAGAAAGGAAAATGAATATTTGAAAAAGACACAGGATTTAGGCTGTCTTAGCAAAACCTCTGCTGAGCACTCAGCCTCGTCCACCTCCATCTCTGCTCTGTTATAATGGCTAGGCCTTTGGAAGTAAACTCCATTTTGCTTTGAGCCTTGCTTAGTAGTACAGCTCTTGTGTAAATGATAGATTTTGTGCCTGTAACATCAACAAATCTGGAAAAGAAGCTATCATTTTGAAGAAGACAGACACACAAAGTTACCAGGTGTGTTACTGGTACCATTCTTATACTCCTAAAAGTTTGTCTGCTTTATCAAGGTCCCATCCATGCTACCCATGTGTACTTTTAAAGTATGAAAGAAGGAGAAAAGATAAGGGAAGACAAAATGTTTTATTGGCTTCCAGAATTCGACATTTCTAAATAAAATCTCATAAATAGCTCTGTCCCTAGGGTATGGACTTACAGAATTTTTGTATTTTTTTTTCTATTCCTGCTCACTGACATCTGTTCACATTTCCTGGTGGGAAATCTGGGATTTAAACAACTGTGTGCTTCCTACTGTAGCAGCTCAACAACAAAGGGAATTTTGTCAACTAACAAATAAGAATCTTTGACTAATACAAAGGGACTGTTAGGAACATATGCTACTTTTTCCTTTTAACCTTAGTCAATATATTCTTCAGTCCATTTAGATAGCACTAATTTACCAAAACAAACCAAATAAGGTGTTCAGCATCTCATGCAGGCAGTCAAAACTCTAAATAAAACTTCAGGTGTGCTGCCATTGCATATTTCTTCATGAGCACGTTGCTGAATTCTGCAACCTAATAAAGACAAGGAATTTCAGTGGACTTGTACTACAGGCTTATTTGTTTGAACAAGATGTGGAGTGGGTGGAGCGGAAATTACATGACTTTTACAGTAGAAAGCAAATCTACTTTAGGCCCAATTTACCTAGGAAGGAGACAGCATCTGGAAGTCTTTGTGTACTATTGCATTTAAGCCTAACTAGTGAACGTGAAGTATGAAGCAGACTGTAGAGGAATGAAGCTGGGTTAATTAACATTGATAATACACAGCTGTGGGCTGGCTTGGGGGGGTGGTGTGTGTGTGTGGCTGATGTAGACAAGGCGCAGCTGTGGCTGGTTCTGTTTAGGGGTTGGGCAGCTAATGAAGGGAGAGCAGCTGAGGGAGAGAGAGGAGGAAGGAGTAGAGAGATGAGAGACAGACGGGGGTGTCGTCTGTCTGTGTCTGTCTGTGTCTGTCTGTGTCTGTCTGTGTCTGTCTGTGTCTGTCTGTGTCTGTCTGTGTCTGTCTGTGTCTGTCTGTGTCTGTCTGTGTCTGTCTGTGTCTGTCTGTGTCTGTCTGTGTCTGTCTGTGTCTGTCTGTGTCTGTCTGTGTCTGTCTGTGTCTGTGTGTGTGCATGCCCTGGATGAGGAGAGACTATGAGAAGGCAGCAGAGGGACTGGCATGAAGACTATGTTGGTATGTGATGGTGAAAGACTTGTTGGCTGGCTAGTTTGGAAAGTGCTGTGACACAACAGGGCTAGGTAGTTTCTGATATCTGAGCCTGTCCCTGCAAGAATCAGAGTAGAAGTCTTTTATAATAGGGGTATGGGCAATGTGTTGTGTACTAACTTCCTGTAGCTGGTATGTACTAAATATAATGTTAAAAGGGTCAGCCTTCCCCCCCGCCCCCCAGGCATTCACAGTATTGTTGGCAGTGCTTTGTATTATGTGAATAATCATATTATGCTTCCAAGATATAATTTTTCCCTGAGCACTAAAGATCTTCAAGGATTTATTCTGGGACTGATCTCCATTTCAAGTATGTAGCATATGCATTATATATATACTTATATGAACTGAAATGAAGTTGGAAGTTACTGTCAAGACAAGGAGATTAAAAAAGAGAAAGAGCTATGATGACCTAGAAGAATTTACAGTGATAAAAAGGGGACATAATATAAGGTCATGAACAAGAATTTCTGCCACACAGTAGGCACTTATTAAATAGAAACTATGCATATACTCATTAAATGATTCTGACACTTGGATGCAATTTTAAGTTGTACCCAGACATGCATATTCACTGGTCACATAATGGACATCTGTGAGTCTTGTAAGGTAGTATATATCTGGTTTGTTACTGCACTTGAGAAGAATGTATTCCAAACAAAGGAAGAGGCAGAAAGCTAATTAGAAGAGTGGAGCCTCTGACTTACAGATAAGACTTAAAATTAAGTTAGCCCAGGCTATAAGGGGAGGTGAAGAAGGCATGGGTATGCAGTTCATAAATTCAGCAGGAAACAAGCAGCAGGGAGAGTAAACAGTGAAGTACTCTGGAAGGTGATGTTGTCACAAGAGCAATAGGTATAAGCTAGCTATTAAAATAAGTTATGAAGGATAATAGATAGCTTTCCAGGGGGAGTGGTATGAACAAAAACCAACAGCCTTCAGGGAGACTTCAATCAGTTTATGGATGGGATTAAATAATGTATTTTATGACAATGGCCCATAGTGGTTTCCCATATGGATTTGGAGGAGTTGTCACTCCTGCTCTACTCTGCTCTGGAGAAAGACTGGGCAACTCTTTGTTGTGGACTTGCCTTCAGGCCATAAGGATGCATTAAGTTGTCTGTTATTAAGTTTTCTGTCATAATTTTCAACCTTTCTCTCCTCATCTCTTCTTCCGTTATGTTTTTTTAACCTTTTTGCAGGCTTCATTTGCTGCTTATTGCTCCATTTGCAGCTACGCCTCTTCTCTCCAAGAAACATTACAAGGTTTGTTTGACATGTATCTCCTCTCCTCCCTGTACCTGTTCTTCTTATCCAATTTAACAGAACTGTTAATGTGACTGGAATGAGTTTGCCCATTGTGAGATGTGTTCAGCTTTGAATTTGCAGTTGAATTGTCCGAAGATATCCTTTGCAATTTTCTTTTGCCTATGTTCCCTAGAGGACATCCTGAATTTTCTGGGTACAGAAGCCCATCTTTTGAGAGATCTAGGGCCTCTCTTCCACTTCTGAAGGACACACTTTTAAATCTACCTTATTAGCCACCTGGGGGCCAGTTTAACATCTAGCTAGGTGACAATTATGCAGGTAAATTCTTGGCTTTGAAAGGGCTTATAAGGGCCGGCGGGGTGGGGGGGAGAAAAGATAAAGAAAAACAGCCCCAAACCTTGTGAATTAGCTGTTTATCATTTTGCTCTGGATTTAGTGTAATCTGCAGATCATCTATGTCCAGAATGCTTACAAGGCTGTTGATATTCTTAAGTCATGTGTCCATTTATCTTGAGAGACTAAGTCTCCTGGTGCTTCTCATTGCATGCCCATAATGAATTTTTTCTCTGGGTAATTCTGGCTAGGGAGTTTGTCAGACTCCCTACCATATTAAGTCCTATACTCGTGTTGTTATGGTAAGTTTCTGTGATACAGAACCATACTTTGACTTAACTATTCTTGGTGTTGGTCCAAAAAAATGAAATTAAGCCCATCTTGGTATGCTTAATTTTTAAAAGTGTAAATTTTTGTAATTATTGAGTATAAAACCTCCACAGTCCACCCATTTTGTGCACTTGAGCTTGGCAAACATAATACAGTCCAGAATCTCAAAATAGAGTGAACGCTATCTAATTGAAGTATTTGTCATGACAAATTCCGTTAAGTCTGCTAATACGGACTATGACTGGGGCACAAAAATTAAGGTGTCGTGACTGCCTTATGTGAAGGTCAGAGGAAGAAAAGTAATTTTTTTTGTTCTCAAATTCTCTATAAGTATGTCATACCATAACCTTTATGCTGCTTTTACATGTGTATGGTCAGGTGGGTTTTGGTTGATATTTATGTTATCACTACAAAGCATCCCTTTGCTAGAAATTTCTAGGTATAGTCCTTTTCCCATATCTGCTTCAGTTATGAGTGATATTAGTTCTACCATGATTAGAAGACCACCTTAGAGAAGGGGTATGCCTGTTCTACTTAGAAATGGGCATATAAACTAGAGTTTTTAAAGTAGCTATTGACTTCTGTGGAGTTAGCTTGGACTTGTTAAAAGCACTGGCTACTTCAAAGATCTGCTGTTTTCTTACCCAGAAGTCATTATTCACTTTTTAAGTCTTGGCCGCTGTTATTCATAAATTATCTTCCTCTCTGTCCACACAAAACCTTATTAAGGTATTGAGTTATGGCAAATGGCACAGCTTGTCAGTCAGAAGACTATTTACACTGGAGTCACTTAAAATCAATGGGTGTCAGCCAGAGGGTCTCAAGAATACATGGGAGCTCCCTCCCACAGGTATTAGAATAGATGATGAAGTACATCTCTTGTCTAAGCTCTTTCGTGTTGGGCCTGGGGAGAAGAAATACAAGAAGTGACTTTTTCACTGCACATACAACAAACAAAAATATTTAGGAGGGAAATGGTATGTATCTGTTTCAACAAGCAAACAAGACAATTAAAAAGGAAAAAAAGGCCCAAAAGAATTGAAAGTACCGTTAGATGAGACAAGTCAAAGATGCTGCTGGGATCCACAGACTCTGACACTGAATTCTGAGTGGTTACTGGAGATTAACCGTCATTTCAAAACCACTGAAGTTATCCATGCAAATCCACATTTAATATCCTACTGAGATGCGTTTAAAACCTATTAGTAAGATAATAGTCATATGCCTCATAGAAAGGACATGAAAAAAGTAGATTTTTAAAGAGATGAATCCTCACTGATATTTTTTTTCTGGGATCTTGCCTAAGGAAGGACGGAAAAGACATTGCACCACCTCTGTCTGTACTGGCGAACAGGGCCAAGGGGCCAATGTTATTGGCAACCAAGACTTGTGGCAAAGCAAGCCCTTTAATTCTGTCCTCTCAGGGGGGCCTAGAAAGCTGCAGCCCCTACCCAGTTAAGTGGCTTTTTCAGTGGAAACTCATTTACATAGCTTTCCACTGTTGGAACAGTCTATTCAAGGCCTGTCTCAGGAACAGGTCAGAATATGTCACGTCTTTAACCTGTTACGCCTGAATGCTTCCTAGCACGTTTTGCTGACATGTCTAGTGCATGATCCATTGCTGGGGATCAGAATCTTCTCATTAGTCTAAGCAAGGGAGGTTTGACTCTGTTTTACTGGTTTGTTTTTGATGCACCAATTCAATAAAGGAGGGAGGGTCTCTTACACTTTAATAGATTGCTTTGCTGTCACAATAAGGCTTATTTCTCTCCCCAACCCCAAAGACAACTTGCCTGTTTTGTGTGTGTGTTTTTCAGTACACCACTTGTTTTCCTCTGTTACTTAAGAACAGCAGCCAATTTCTGTGGGAAACACTTTTTTTTTGTAACTGATTTTGCAATTTTGTTCTTATATTCCTTCATGCACTTAAGTATGGTGCTATCTCAATGTTATGGTCTTATTTACTTTGTATCACCAGCATCCTTGCCCCACCACTGTTTTAATGCTTCTTGGACAGGGACTTCCTTTATCCATTCAGATACCTTCCTTCCAACTACTTCTGCACATTATGAGTTTCTAACATAACAAACAAAACAACCTTCCTTCCCTCAGCCAAGCTAAAACTGACTTCAGACTAATCTGGACCTTTATTTTACAAAGTGCAAAGGAAAAAAATAGTGTTATAACTGTATATTTTGCAGCAGTCTAACTTGGGCTGCTACAGAAACATAAAACATGCCCTTGACACTAGAGCTGCACAAGAAATTAAGTGATTATTTTTCTGTTTGACTATTCAAATCAAAACCAGCAATGGAACTCTACAAAGCAAAACTGAAATTTAATTTTGTTTAGAAATTTACTATTCCAATCCAAGGAGTTAAAAGAAAAATAAACAGAGCTAACTTCCTGGAATCAGGAGGGAGGTGGGGTTTCTCTCTCCATTTTTTTCCTGTAGTCCAGGACTACAGGAGTTGTGCAGGATTTGGGATGAGCACCATGGCTGTGGGCAAGGCAGTATGGACTTCAGGGGTTTCACTTAATTCCAATTAACAAACTCTAAGTTACTGATTTAGGTACTAAAGAAAACCAAGATGATAAATAAACACTTACAAAAACACCTTTCTTTGCCCTTCCCCAGGCTCAGTTTCAGTCCACTACCTCTCTCCTCCCTTTCTATTCTCAACCAATCTTTTTTTCACCATGAGTTATGTTCAGTTCCCTCTTGATTTGCTCTGTGAGGCAACAGGCGATACTGGAGGCTGGGGTCAGTGCATAATGGTTTCTTTCAGCTGCATCTTACTTCTTACTCTTTCACCTCCACTGCTCCATGCATCTTTCTTGCAAAACACAGAACCTGGAAGGTTACAACAGTTTGAATAAATATCCATTACAAACTTCACCCCTTATTTCTATACACTAGACTACATAATAATACAAATATGTGTTACAAACTTATGGCCTCCTCTGTGCAAAACTCACAGCCAAGAATACTGCAGCAGTTTGATTACACATGCATTGCACATTCTGCACTTTGTTACTGCAAGGGGGTATCTCCTTTGCAGGAGCAGCAGCACAAGGACATCACTGATCCCAAGGTCATCTTGCATTCTGCAGGGCAGTGTTTACAAGGGGTACAGGCCCCCAAGCTGTGCAGACAGATGCCTTCTTCAGGCTGTGACCTGTATCCCAGCAGCATCTGTTTCCCAGCATTGCCACTGCCACAGCATCTCCCTGGGATGGTGGCCGTATATCCTGCATTTTTTTAATTTCACTTTGAGCCGAATTGTAGTTGCACGCTGGGGAGCAGTTTCCCATAGGTCTTCTCAGTCACTGTAAGCAAGGTAGCCTGAATAATCTCAATTTTCAAGCCTGTTGCTGTCTTCTGTTTCCCCACCAGAGATGCTGGGGTGCTCCATGGGGTGAGTCCTCACTTCCCTCCCTCCCAGCTCTCTGGCTGCCCTGGCAGCAGCCCAGAGGAGGTCAGCACCCATCCACTGCTGTTCTCAACTGGCTACCCTGGCTCAGCTTCAGTATGACACTCCCCTCTCTCTCCCTCTTGGCCTCCACCCCTGGTTGTCACAGTGCCCACTCCAGCCCCTTTGGTGAGGGGTGGCAGTTTCCTTCTGCCACATTCTGTTTCTTACTTGCTTTTGTGTTGGGGTTTTTTTTTTTGGTTTGGTTTGGTGGGGGGTTTTTTGTTTGTTTTTTTTTTTTTTTTTTTTTTTTTTTCTCTCCCCTGCTTCTATTTTCCTGCTCCTCTGGCATGGTGTGGGTTCTCTAGGTGTCACGGTCCCCTCAGGGCTGCCTCCGCCCCACAGCGGGTGGGCTGCAGCCCCTCAGGGCTGCCCCTGCTGTGGCGCTGGCTCTCCTTGCATCCCTCCCCGTGTG
Source organism: Falco peregrinus (assembly GCF_023634155.1). NCBI lineage: Eukaryota > Metazoa > Chordata > Aves > Falconiformes > Falconidae > Falco > Falco peregrinus. The sequence goes on from NC_073723.1 coordinate 78,669,074, forward strand.
CCACAAGGCTCTCCGGTGGGCAGAGGTTCTGGAGCTGGTGGTGGGTTGGGTTGGCATCAGAGCCAGCTGCAACTGGCCATGACCATCTGTGGCAGGTACAAGACAGCACATGGCCTTGCCCGTTGGGACTGGGGAGAGCCAAACTGATGTCCCTGGAGAGCACTCTGTGGGCCCTGCCATGGAGTCTGCGTAGGGGGGTTCTGGGTATGGAGACTGTTCTACCTGCGGTAAACACCAGCATACTCACTGCTGAAGGGACGGTGAGCCAGATGGGGCGTCCTTAGTCACCAGTGTCAGAGGAGTCTCTTCCTCCATGGTCCAGAGAGTATTTGTGTGATCTGAGAGAAACTGAGAGGATCGACGTGGGGAGCGGTGGGAGCCCGTGGTCAGCCGTGATGCAGTGAGGTACAGAAGAGAAAGGTAAAGGACGAGCAGAGAACTGTGGGTGCAGTGATTCCGTTGCAAAGGTCCAGTGCAGTGAAAAGGAACAGTTAGCCAGCAGCGAAAGGAGTAGGGGAACATCAGATTGATTTTTTTTCTCAAACTAAAAAAAAAAATAATCTTTACAATCAATCTGTAGTTGTGTTTTTCTCTTGCAGTTTTGTGAATATTTTTTTAATGGTTTTTAGATGGCAAGATACTTGTTTTCACTAGACCTATATATTGTTGGTAGCTCCTAAGTGATTCCTGAGCTGAGTGCTCTTCAGACACAATACCGACTGCAGAGTAGTTCTGTGCAATTTTGTTCCCTGTCTTGACTCTTTTAGAAGCAATGACAAACTGTTTTCTTGACTTGGCTGGCAATAGAATTGGAACCTTACCTACCAAGAGTGACGTAGTCTATTAGGTTGCACTGTTATTGATCCTGTTATCTTCCTTACCAATTCATGAATATTTATGGTAACATACAAGATAAGACAGTTCCCTCTGTTCCCTTAGAGAGAAAGTTGCATTAAATTGGACATAGTTCAGTGATTTGCAGGCATCAAATACACTTCTCCAAGCTCAGGAGCAATGCATCCCACCAAAAAAAGGAAGTCAGGCAAAAAAGCCAGGAGGCTTTCATGGATGAACACGGAGCTCCTGGACAAACTCAAATGCTAAGAGGAAACCTGAAGAGGGTAGAAGGAAGGCCAGGCAGCCTGGGAGCAATACAGAGAAACTGTCCGAGCAGCCAGGGACCAGGTTAGGAAAGCTAAAACCCTGACAGAATTAAAGCTGGCCACAGATGTCAAGGGCAACAATAAAAGTTTCTATAGGTATGCCAGTGATAAAAGGAAGACTAGGGAAAATATCGGCCCTCTCCAGAAGGAAATGGGAGACCTGGTTACCCGGGATATGGAGAAAGCTGAGGTACTCATTGGCCTGTTTGCCTTATTCTTCATCAGCAAGTGCTCCAGCCACACTGCCCAATCACAGAAGGCAAAGGCAGGGACTGAGGGAATGAAGAACACTACAGGCCTGGGGAAGAGCGGCTGTAAAGCTGCCTGGCGGAAAAAGGACCTGGGGGTGCTGGCTGACAGCTGGCTGAACATGAGGCGGCAGTGTGCCCAGGTGGCCAAGGCAGCCAACAGTGCTTGTATCAGAAACAGTGTGGCCAGCAGGACCAGGGCAGTGATTGCCCCCCATACTCAGCACTGGTGAGGCCGCACCTCAAATCCTGTGTTCAGCTTTGGGCCCCTCGCTTCAGGAGGGATGCAGAGGTGCTGGAGCGTGTCCACAGAAGGGCAACGAGGCTGGTGAAGGGTCTGGAGCGCAAGTCTTATGAAGATCAACTGAGGCAACTGGGGTTCTTTAGCCTGAAGACAAAGAAGCTCAGGGGGCACCTTATTGCTCTCTACAACTCCCTGAAAGGAGGTTATTGGCAGGTGGGGGTAAGTCTCTTCTACCAGATGACTAGCAATAGGACAAGAGGTAATGGTCTTCAGTTACACCAGGAAAGGTTTAGATTGGACATTAGGAAGAAAATTTTCACTGAAAGTGTGGTGAAGCCTTGGAACAGGCTGTCCAGGGAGGTGGTGGAATCTCTGGAGGTGTTTAAAAAACATTGATGCAGTGCTTAGGAACATGGTTTAGTGGTGGACTAGTCAGTCCTGGGTTAATGGTTGGACTTGATTATCTCAAAGGTCTTTTCTAACCTAAATGAGTCTAGGAGAAGCTCAACATGGCCTAGCAATGTGTGGTTGCAGTCCAGGAAAGCAAATGACATAGGCTTCATCAAAAGAAGCGTGGCCAGCAGGTTGAAGGAGGTGATTTGTCCCCTCTGCTTAGTTCTCATGTAACCCCACCTGGAGTCCTGCATTCAGCTCTGGCACTCCCAACATGAGAAGGACATTGATCTGCTGAAGTAAGTCCAGAGGAGTGCCATGAAGATGACCAGATTGCTGGAGCACCTCTTCTATGAAGACAGGTTGATAGAGTTGGGATTGTTAGCCCAAAGAAGACAAGGTTCCAGGGAGACGATATAGCAGCCTGGCAGGACTTAAAGGGGGCCTACTAGAAAGCTGCAGAAGGGCTTTTTGCAAGGGCATGTAATAATAGGAAAAAGGGGGAAATGGCTTTAAACTGAAAGAGGGTAGATTTAGATTAGCTATTAGGAAGAAATTCTTTACTGTGAGGGTGGTGAGACACTGGAACAGGTTTCCCAGAGAAGCTCTGGATGCCCCATCCCTGGAAGTGTTCAAGGCCAGGCTGGATGGGGCTTTGAGCAGCCTGGTCTAGCGGAAGGTGCCCCTGCCCACGGCAGGTGGGTTGGAACTAGCTGATCTTTTAAGGTCCCTTTCAACACAAACCATTCTATGATTCTATTTTGTTAACCTCATACATTTATGCTGAATAAGTTTCTGAGTAAATTCACAAGTGGTATGCTTTAGCATCTTCCCCTTTCTGTTGCCAGCTGAGTAGGTTGCCTAGAAGTGGACTTGCTGTGGTCTGAGTCTTAGTCAAATTCTGAGTTGCTTAATGAAAAAAATCTATGCTGTTCTGCTGGGAGTCTCCAAGGATTGAAAATGGAGTGAATTTTAGTGTTGCAGCAGGTTGTTGCTACTGTTGGAATAGATTACTTCATTAGTCCTGGTACCTTTTTTTGAGAAGGATCTCAGTTTTTTGAAGTCTCATGGCAATAACCAAATTGGGAGCTAGATACTTTAACACATGAGGAAATGCCACTGGTACCTGACAGAGGGCAAGGATTGTGAACGTGATTCAAAGCCACTTCTGTACACACACACCTCATCCTTGTTCATTTAGAATTTAAATAATCAGCAGTAAACTGAAAGATTCCCCACATATGCAGCACTTGGATTAATATGCCCTTCTCACCATCAATAGGTTGCTTGATTGGCCTGCATCTTAGGAAATAATGTAACTTCTCATACATGTGAACTACGGACTGAAGCTTGTGAAGTGTCACAGACTTCAAGCTATGTTACAGATGTCATTTTTGATACTGAATGTATCACTCCAGATACATACTGCAAAAATAGCAACAGCATTCCCAGCGTCTGCACTGTAGTGGCCTTTCTGCTGTTAGACATGCCCTTGTGTCTACCTGAACACCTCTCCCATCAGTAGTTTTTGTTGGGATGTGCTCCACAGACAGGTTTCTGCCACAAATGATGCTGAGGCATTGCCTCATGAGTATTACTATGGGGATGTTTATTTGGTGTAGGAATCTTCTGCTTAACTACTGGGGCTGAGCTGAAGCTATTAAACCCTCACAATTAAAAAGAAAAGACAGCCGAGAATGCAACTCATAGAAACTAGTCTGTTACTGCAGTGGTGTCACAGCTGACTGCATAAATGGGTATCTGACACAACAAATGCTGCTTTGAGCTCTGTTTTTTGCTGAGCCATGGCAGTGATTCCATGGAGGCTTGTCTGTGGGTCTTTGTTATTAAAGACTTTTGATTAGAAAAATTAAAACTGCAGTGTTCCCACTACTTAGAATCTGCCTTTGCAGAAATGAAGGAAATAATGAGGTGAAGGCTAACATGGAGGGGTAAGATACTGGGGACTGCTGTGGTAATTGTTTCTCAGCAAACTCACAAACTCTCATTCTCCTGCTCCATAAGAGGGGTGAAATCATAAAATGCAGGGCATTTTGACAGTGTTTGTCAAGTCTGTGTTTAACAGATTAAAAGTGATCTTCAGTGGAACTGTTAAATGGTTATCCAAAGGGCATGAGCGGATGGGCATGGGGTGGGGTGGGGGTGGGGGTGAGCAAAGAAATGAACACACACCTCTTTCCAGAAATCCACACTTGCAAACTCTCAGATGGCTGGTAAATATGCCCAAGTTTGTCCATTTCAACTAATTTTTGCAAAATCTCCATGTAACTCTACAGAAGGTTTAGAAGAGGCCAGGCTAACAGAAGGGCATTCAGCACAGAGGCTGGAGGAAGTGTTAGCCAGGAAGGATGAAGGAGTGAGAGGTGATGGTGTGTGTTGATGTTCTAAAAGAGCAAAGCAGGCACTGCAGTTGATTCAAAAGGGAACAGAAAAACATGAAAATTCAATTTATTTTACTTGTTCAATTTATTTTACTTATTTTTACCTCAGTGTTATTAGAAGTAAATTTTAATCTTGCCCTTTCCATAGTCACAGTGTATCATTAGCCTTGATGAGAATCCAGGTCCAGGCACTGAAATGTTTTCTACTTGTCCTATCACAGATGTTATGAGATGACTTTCCTATGGATGGCTGCAGAGTCTAGTGGTTCCAATTAAAAAAGTCTCCTGCTATATCATGACAGATTAGAAACCTGAAGACTTTCTGATCCTAACAGATATATTGTCTGAGATACTGCAGCACTGTTTTGATATTAAGATGAGAAATAATGGGGCTATCAACCTGAGAAAAGACTTCTTGTCAGCCTAGTGTAGAAAAGCACATTATAGACAGGACAACAAAAGTTGTCATTTTACAGGGGAAGTAATCCAATGTTGTTCTTATTTCCTTTGTAGTAAAGTAGATAATGGTAATCCATTTGCCCCTTTTTAAGTCATTATTGCCTGTGCACCTCTTCCTAATGATGTATTTGGAACCTGTGAATCTATCTGAGGAACACTGAAACTGTCATTTCATTAGTGGCAGCTGGAATTTACGCCACTTTCACAATAAGCCTACTCCAATACTAAATCAAAAAGGATTCTGTGCTTTTAGCGGGGGAGATGTGGAGAAATTTTTCTGAAGGCAAAATTTTAGTAGCTTAGTGTGTCTGGGTTGTCAGATGATAGCTTGCTCCTAACCTGTCAGTCAGTACAGTGAGTATCCGAAAGTGTAACATAGTTGTTTGTCCTGCCACACACACATATATTCACAAAAGGACATATGAGCGAAATGGGGAAAAGCAGTAGAAAGCTATTTCAAAGTCATACCATAGACAGTCCATTAGTTGTTAGAGTTATTTAAGGTAGTGATGACATAAATGCTGCATTTGACCTCTGATCTTTTTAATGCAAGCTCCTTTAGACAGACTTTAATCTTCCTCTGTTCCTTTTTGGTGCCTGTATTTATGTGTGTTTTTCTTTTCTATAGTGACTTAGAGAATTTTTTCCTCCCAGGAATGGCAGTCAGTACTTTATTACAAAAAGCCTAAAGGAAGATCCATTGCCATGAGTTTTTGGACCCAGATAGGTGGTGGGTGAAAAATCAGATTGTAGGAGGGGAGAGAGGGCTCAGAACTAATTAGCTTTCTTGAAAAAGTATGTTCCAGGGATTCTTAAATTAGATGTACAAAATGATCCATTTTATGAGAAACGAGGCTTCTGTGAATACTTGTGGCTAGCCAGGCTCTCTGACAGGTATGGTCACACTCTTTGATCTTAAAGATGGAGCAGCTGGGAAGCCTTGCCAGCTGGAACACAGGGTGGATGAAGTCCTCCTTTTCCCTGTACTGGGAAATGGACTGAGGCAGCAGAGGAGCACTTCAGTTAGACAAAAAGAGCCTTGGCACTGCACTGAAGATAGCATTTTTCTTTTAATTTTCCTGGCAAAACTAAATGCAATGCAACAAAATAATATTTTATGAGAGTTTTTGGGCTAAGTTCACATATATAGCTCCAGTCTTATGGCAGTGTAACTTAACTGATGGTTCCAGCAGTGTGATAGTGGAAAGGTCAAACCAGTGAAGTGATGTGCTAACAGTATACAATTACATAACTTAAGTTTTCAAAAAATGTCATAACTCTTTTAGGTAGATAGAGATTCTGGAGTGAGGGTTGCCTGAAAGTCTTGTCCTCTTGTTGTAGATGGTGTGATGTACAGCTGGATAATGTGGTCCACCTACTCTGGTTTGTTTATTGTAAGTTTCTTTCCCCAGCCTTTGCTGTTTTTAATGCAGTCTGAAGAACTACTGTTTTTTTCTCAGTGTTTTGCTTCATAGTTTACATACTTTGAGTAACCAGCTTATACCCGTGATCTTATAATCTATGTGTTCTTCAGTGTTGGTGTTTGACTTTAAATTTCCTTAAAGGTAGAGAATATGGAGAGCAATGGGAAGGAGGAGAGCCCTGAGGAATTACATCATGGAGAGTGATGCAGACAAGCACGAGCTCAGAGTGCCTTGGTGTACTGCAGACCTTGGTTGTGTGACCCTGTGTCACAAACAGGAAGGATGTGATGTGTTTTCTTGACAGTGTTGCAAGTCTGTCTTGTGTGATTCAGATTTTTTTGGAAGACACTGGAATGCCAGCTCATATTCTCTATTTTGGAAGCAGGGTTGTGAAGAGAGTTTTTTTAAAATTGTTTCTTTCAGGCTTTCTGTTCTCTTCGATCTTCTACCATTTTCAGACTGTTTTGGTTATGCAGCCTAGGTAGGTTTTCTCCTGCTGACTGAAGCAATCCAGAGATTCCAGTCTGAGGAAAACTCTTTAAAGTGGCCAGCAGTTCTGTGGGGCTTTGAGGAGAACTGAGGCTCTTTTGCTTCTGCTGGGAGGATTTAGCATCTCCTGCCAATTGGACTAGAAGCTCCAGGATATCCTAGCAAGGGTCGTCCTTAATGGCAGCAAGCTGTTTGATATCCTTGTTACTTCAGCTCTTCCTTAGGGCTCTCTTTTTGTGAGAAAACAGCCAAAGTAGCTCATTCTAATAACAAGCTATGTGTGGAGAAGACCATAATCTAGTAGAGATTTTAGTTTTGGTCTTGGGGAGCATCTTGGGAAGAGGTAAACCATTCTTTCCTAAGGAAGCTTATGTTTTCACCTAACTGTTACCAGGGATAATTAAGCTAATGATGGATTGCACCTTAATGGCAGCCATATATTTGTCATTAAGCTCTCCCCTTGGACACTTTAAGATATCTCTTAATATCTCTTTTGTAATCCCTTCATTTTTTTTTTCTCCTTTTGAAATAATTTATTACACCTTTCACAAAACCACTATCTCATTACGGAATCTAGTCATTATCACGTAATTTGAGCTATAAATAGGGTAACACAATGTGTAGTTTTTCGCTCACTATTTTGTTAATATGAACTCTATAAAATGTAGATTTTCTTTTAAGGCCAGCAGGTTGTTCTCCCCTGCCTCGGTTTTATAATGTTGTAATGCTTTTAACTGCTTCAGACTTCACAGATGTTGCAAGATCTGTTCTGTAAGATCAGAAGCAACAAGGCTTGGTAGGTAGCAGGTGAAACTTCTTAATAAATGAAGGTTAAAATGATGGTTTACAGTAGAAAGCAAATAATCTCTTGCTGTTACAAAGTCTCCTAACTACTATATCTGGAAACATAACCATAATCAAGTACTTGGTGTTTTTTATGTTAATAAAGGAAGTTCACTCCAGAATGTAATTTTTTTGACCTCTCTTTTGAAAGTCCTATCAGCTGGCTTGATGCAGAATCCAGTTTTCTGTAGCTCTCTGTGTTGCCATTTCTTGGAATCTGTCATTTTAGCAGGAAAGATTGTCCTCTACTAGAGATGGTAGAACAGTTAATGGCTGTAGAGATGAGAGGATGTGGTCTGCTAACAGTGATTTCTGTCATATAAGCAGAATGGAATTTTTAGGGGAAAAAACAGAATAGGGACAGACAGTTCTTTGCCTTTCTTTAAGAATGTTATTTCACAAGCATTCTGTTCACTCTAAAACACTCTGACAACGTAAGTGAAATAATGATCCTTTTTTTTTCTTTCCTCAGTTAAGTAATAATCTCTAGACTGAGAAACTACATTGGAGCAGGGTCACAGGGCTTACTTGGTAGATCTGGCAGCAGAGATAGTAATCACTTTGTCACTAGGCCCACTAGGTGAAAGAAGCAATTGTACGAGAAGCCCTTCTCTCTTGAAGTCTTGACATGCCCGTAGTGGAAGGTATTCCTCCCACTCTGCAGAGTGAGCTGGCTAGTTGGAACTGGAAAAGGAGGAACATACTTTCTTGCGATGCATTCAAGACATTGATGGTGAGACTGACTTGGTAGCCTAGTAGTTGGGGTATTCACCTGGAAGAACAAAAATGAGTGTCTAATATCTGAGAGCTTGAGAGATCCCCTTGTTTAAATGGCATAGATCAGTCTGTAGTGCTGATTGACTCTGGTCTATGAGAATAGATGTTACTTGCTAATTCTACAGAATGTGCAGAGGAAAACAGATTTGCTGTGGTTTAGCTTCAGACTTGCTTTTATTGAGACAGATGTCTGTAAACTAGTGACACATTTGGTTTAGACTATTGCTGATAATTTCTGTGTATTTTCAATGAATCGGTATGTAGCTTTGTTTGGAGATTGTCTATAGAGAACAGAGACCTCAGCAGTACCAGGGACCAGATATTTGTAATGTTGCTGAACAAAACTTCTAAAAAGGTCTCAAAAGATGCTAATGAACAAAATAGTGAATACCAGAGGGTCCAAAAAAGTGATCTTGATGACACAGCCTCTGTGGAGCACGAATACCACTACCAAAACCTTCTGTCCAAGCTTTTTTTTTTCTTTCTTTTTTTTTTCTGTTTTGTTAATGCTTTTCAAGGGCATGATAGTCAAATTTCTGAAGTCATTGCCTGTAATGAGAGGGCTTTGGACCCCCTCCAAATGTTATATTTTATTTAGTAAGTGAGCAAGTAAAATTCTCACTTCTTGGACTTGATGGCTAGAAGAACAACTGAAGAATGTTTCTGCTGTTAGTATGTATTTTGCTTGATGATATTTAGAAGTTATTGGCAATTGTAACTCAGAGACCTTACTCTCATTATGCTATGGAACAGATGACCTGTGTGGTATAACAGTTTAAGTATTGAGGGCAAATATAATACTTTTGGAGACTAAAATATGTAAAATTTGACCGAGATTGCAGTCCTGTCTTTAGGACTCAAACATGGATTTTCAGAGGTGAGCTGGACAATCCTACCTATTTAATAACTTGGACTTTTTTCCTTCCCAAATAATGATGACAAATAATACATTTTTTAAAATTGATTAATTTTTTTAGGAGGAGAGCAGGGGAGAGGGGAGAGAGAGCGCATGCCTGTGTGCTCTGTACAGAATATTTTCAAGCTTTTCCTTGCAACTGGGAACCTTATACTGAAAGAAGAGTTGCTTATCTTGAGCTTTCAGAAAGATAACGTATACCACTAAATGTAGGAAGTGTCATGGTAAAAGCGATGTAAGATCCAACATTAAGTAATCCCTTTCTCTGCAGCTGTTACGGACTCAACCTCTGTCCTTTGAAGTTTATAGAGAAACTTTGAACGGTTTAGATGGAGGCATGAGAGGAACACATCATCCTGAACAGGACTAAGATTTATTCACAAAAAACCTAATCCTTGCCCTGACAATTCTGTATGCTTTTGTTCTTTAAAATGAACTCAGGCCAGTGTTCATTTTCTTTACTCATCGATTTCCTATATATCTAGTGAGATTTCTTGTACATCCATTTCTTATTATGCAGACTTAAAATATTACATGTTTGATTAGGCCTCTAGTTACTGTCTCCACTTGTTTGAGATGAGGTTGTCTTCTGACCTTGCGTTTTTTGTGTTGTCTGCAGCTTACAAAGCTGTGGTTAAAATAATTCTGCATTCTTCAGAGATGTTTCAGTGTCAGAGTAGTCACATCACATGTATCAGAGACAAGATACTAATTAATTCAGCAAGTCGCTGTTATTTTGAGATGGCAATGAAATCGTGTGTCTTTTAGGAGTAAATCAAGAAAAAAAAAATCCTCTTCCTGTCTCTCTCAAGCTGTCCAGCTCTTCCCTACTTCTAATAAGTGTTTAGAGCTAATACATACTGTTAGAGTTGCCAGACAACTATAGACAAACTTGTCAACTGTAGAGTGGAAATGAAGTGTCTAATGTGGTGGACTTCACAAAATAGAAATGTACAAGTTTCCCTTAGTTGTGACTCATTACATGTAGTCTAAAGAATACAAGACAGCAAATATATAGAGAGTTTGTAGGAAGGTCATAGTGTATATCCAGCAAGAAGGTCATGTTTGTTACAGCTTGGCTAAGAGCTTGAGACAGTCAAAGACCCCAATATTGTGAAGAGCTCACTCTAAGTGAATGCTGAGTTCATAAAAACACTGTTCTGTCATCTACTACTATTGGCTAATTTTGGCAATGTTCTGCAGGGCAGAGAGGTTTCACTGTACATTTTTCTAAGACTGGGAATCAAGAAGTGTGTATTTCTGACATAGAAATTAGAAAGGTTTCAAATTTAGTTTAATGATAGCAGCTGTAGCAAACCAATTCTGGGTGTGACTTTTCTTTCCCATCCCATAAAAGTGTTCACAGATTGATAAGGCATTCATTCTTCAGGTTTTTTTCTTATTTAAAATGGTGTTGGCTTTTAACCACCAAGATAGCTATTCCCTTTACTGCTTAATGACACTTTAGACTGAGGCCATCCTGAATGAAGATGCCTATGACAGTTTTATAGAAGCTTGCAGAACAAAAGGAGCTGATGGACTGATTCCTAAATAAGAGAGTTCATCTGGAGAAGGAAATTAGGCAGAATAAGACAAGGGATGAGATATAATGAATGAGCTGGAAAGCAGTTAGAGCTGTTTAGTGCTACAGCAAGGTTTGAGGTTTAGTGATCTAAATATATTAAAAAACCAAAATGCTTTAAGAAATTGAGGGAGAATTCTGGGAAAGGCTTGAATAATTTCAATACCTGTTTTTAATGCAATACAGATTCTTTCAATGTGGCTACGGGTTAGCCCTTGGTTTCCCCACCCCATCCCCACCCCACTGGCTTCTGTTTTTTGTTTTGTGAAGTGGTTGTAAGGTACTGGTGTATTCCTTAGGAGTTGCAAACCTTTCAGTCCTCCTCAGGAGATTTTATTTCTGTAATTTTGGCATTTCTGTACCTGTATGGATGAGGGATGGAAAGAGTGGATTATGAGGGTCTGCACCGAGCTGGAGATGATCCTGTTCTCCACACCTTGACTGTCTCCTAGGTCTGTGCATTGGTCTAGCAATAAATAGTCTGTGTTGCAGTTACATCTGGGGGAACCCTGTAAGAGACAGTCCTCCCAGCAGAAACAGGCAGACTTAGAGGAGTATCAGAGAAGAGGGATAAAAAGATTGTAAGGATCAGGGAGAGTTTGAAGCTCCATTGATATGTGCCTGTCTTTCCCAGGTGTGTTTTACTCTGTGATAATCACATGCAGTTCATCTTAAGAGAAACCAGATCCAGCTCACAAACTCAGGTGTGGGTTGTTTTTTGGGGTTTTTGTGTGTTTTGTTTTAGATAATGGAAACTCTTGCCATACTACATGTTAGTTTATAAAATGTTGTGCCAAAGGCATTTTTCATGGCTGACATTGCAATCTGAGGCTGATGTATGACTGGAACATCACTGCATGGAGAGATTTTGACCCCCTTTTTGCTGTCCTTGTTGACTTTGTGGCATCAAGTTTTTATTAAGGACCTAGCTTCAAAAGTGTCTTGGCTCACTCCCCTTTACTTATTTCTAACTTGCAGATAAATCACATCTTTCCATATAGAGCCAGCTCAAGGGTTACAATGCAGTAATTTCACTGTCTGTTTGCTCCCTCACTCTGCATCTTGCATTTGATAAAATTAACGTGATCTATTTTTTGTTTTATCATAGGCTTCCACAGGATTTCTAGAGTTCAAATGTATGGTAGAGAGTTATGTTAAGCTGCTGATAGCCCAGCTGTGTGGCAATTCCCTTTAACTGAACTTTTTTGTTAATTACTTCGGAAGAGTCTGCTGAATTTTATTTGTGTCACCTTTGTGTTGTCTTAGCTTGGCTAGAGGAGCTCCTGGTATAATTTAGATTGAGGAACCACTTCAGGAAACAGCTATCTGGAACTGCCCAAATTTTTAGGGGGTTGCAAAGTGTTGCTTTTCCCAGAATTAACCCTCCTTGACTTTTGAGGTGAGAATGATGGAAGGTAGTCTGGTGTACATCTCCAGTGGTGCCCAGCCTAGAAGTCTACGTTGCTTGTTTATGGTCCAATCAGCAGCATAAATGGTAACATAACACAATTAAGTTTACCTCCTTGGACCTTAATTCTTCATGTTTTAAATAGGAGTGAGTAATGCTGACTCATTTGTGAAGTGTTTCCAGACCTGCTGATGGCAGATGTTGTGGAAGAGCTACGTTCAGCTAATATCCCCATCAAGTTTGAAGTGAGGTGTGCCTGCCATGGTGTGTGTGCAAGACGATCCACTGGGGTGTGGGAAAAAATATTGGAATGTCTTTTTTTTTTTTAGGTTAGGAAAAAGAAGAACAAAATTAAGCTTTACTAATATTTAATATACGATTTAATATACGGCTTGACACTGGTGCCCTCACTTGGTCCATGTCAGATGGCTATGTGTAAGGCATGGTACACAAGGTACCCTGAGGGAAGAGCGGATGCCTCAAAATGTGGAGGTTGACATTGACGCCTTCATTCACTCATTCATTTTAAGCATATTGTGTTATATTACAGTTATTGTGTGTCCTGTTAAGTGGATTTAAACATGATATTATCCAGCTTTAACTAAACTAACCCCCACAAAACAGGCAAGTGTTTTAAAAAGATTCCTGCAAAGAAACTGTGGATTCACTAACACTAGTAATGTGAGCACAAATGAATAACAAGAAAATGGCAGAGCTGACACTTCTACTCCTAGAAGAAGCTTTTTGTCAGCCATGTTACGAGGTAAAACCAATGATGTCCTAATCATATCTCACAGGAACTTGGCCCTCAGAAATGGAAATGATCAGTATCAAAATAAACTGAATTTTGAATCAGACCTTTGAATTACTGCATCAGTTTGGCTTAACACCAAGACTGTAAAAAATAATAGAGCATATCTGATCACATAACTCTCCCTAAAAAAACATTAAATTAAAAAATTATTAATGTTTTTTGGGAGAGCAAAAAGAGTTTTTATTCACTGTTAGTAGGTTAGAAAGGTACCGTTAATAAGCAAAATCAAGATTAAATATATTGTTTATTTCATCTTTCATCCTTTTTAATTTGTATTTTTGTATGTGTTTTAAAATGTGCATAATGTACATTAGTACAGTAGTATATGTGTGTAGTTTTAAAAGAAAGAAATGAAGATATATTGGGTGTACATGCTCAAATTATTTTTCCAATAGATGTACATGGTCAAATGGAAACCACTGATCTAGAGAACAGGCACTTAAACAGTAGATAACAGATTAGATCATCTGCTTTCATTCATTTGGTGTCCTAGAACACTCTAGACTGTTGGTGTTGTGGGTGAATTTAAATTTTTCTGTGGTTGACCAGTTTGTTTTACATGGCATCTTTCAGATTTGAATCAGTTCTGTCACGTACAGAATGCAGCATCCTGTGAGGCTGCTGTTACTCTGAGGCACTTGTTGTGCAGTATCTGAGTAATGAACTCGCCTAAAGAGCCGATGTATTAACTACTGGTATTTTGTTGAGTTCATTAATGTCCTTTTTTAGGTTTTAGCTCTTCAAAGTTAATGGCTTTGACTGGAATGATTAGCACTAACCTTGGTGCCTGTGGGCAATGTTAAAATGACATAAAATATTTTGGAACACAAACTTTGTCATGGTCCTCATTATGTCAGAAACCACTATATAAGTCAGCCAAGGACACCTTGATTAGTATGAAATGTCCTTCTGTTAACAGTTTCTTTTTTCCCCCAATGATAGATATTTATTAGTACAAGGTATCTAATGAAGATTTATTCCTTTTAGAGAGCTATATACGTGCTCATGTATTTCTGATTATATAGCAATTTTTGAATCAATGGTAAAAGACCTGAGGAAAGACAGGTGGAGATTCAAAACTTTGTCAATTCTGAGTGTATAACACGGTGCTTTTTATGTTGGTTCTACATGAATGATTGTATCATCAGGTATTTAAATGTGAATATCAAACATCATTCTGTGATATGAGTTAACACATTATATTTTGAAAGCGTTGCACAGAGAAATGCAATCAATGACGTTTCATGTTCATTTCAGCTAATATCCCTTTTTTTATAGTTTTCTCTCTCTTTTTTTTTCTCTATAAAAGTCTAATCCTATTTTTGTGTGTGTCAAGTAAATCTAAAACTACATTTATTAAGGGCACAACTTTGCATGCAGCCAGATTAATTCTAAAATTTGAACTATAGGTGTGCAAATTAGGGCCTGGGACACTAAAATATTTCCTTTATGCAATTATAATTTCTAGACAATGAAATGTCTTTACCATGAATAATAACAACAATAAGAGTAGAAAAATACTGTATTTAGTGATTTTTTTTTTTTTAATCTTAAATGCTTTTTCTAATAGTTTTCATCATGCTTGGCATGCTCTGTTCAGAGGAAGCAGGAACATGGGCATAACTCATATCCACAGAGAACGAATACTTCAAAAGGAGCTTGCTATAATTAGCATGAACAGAAATTGGGGTGACTGAGACAGAATTATGCAAAAACTGTTCTGTACATCAAGTTTCCCATCTTTGTTTCCCTCTGTGAGTGAAAGACATTGTGTAACTTCGGGAATTACTTTTCCTTATTTGAAGTTTTATCTTTGTGTGGTTTTCCTTTACATTTTTCCCCTGATTCACTGTAAAGGCAGGCCCTTTCCACTTAGTTAGTTATAAACCTGGAATATTGTCCCCTATATCACCTTTATGGGTACCTGTGCATTATTTTTCTATGCTTAGGCAATTACTTTGCCCTGTAAAACAGCTGTATCATACAAAGCAAGCCTCTCCTCCTAGGGATCCACCACCCACTGCACTGATTAAAAACGTTGTGTTGGTGTTGAGCACAAAACAACTTCTAGGATGGGCTGTATCCATTTTTGTGCAGGTGACCTGTCTAATGCTAATCTCCAGTGATGGAGGGGGGTCGAGGATGGTGTGTTTGTTTGTGTCTTGAAAGTATTTAATTGCTGGACTTGGCTTGTTCTAAAAGGAATTCAGGTCTCTTTCTGAAAGCAGGAGGCCAGAGGAAAAACTGTTACTGTAGTTTACTTACATATCATGGAAGTAAGTGGTGTGCCAATGCTGATTTTGTTTTCTAGAAAATGCCCTGCCAAAATCTTCATAAAAATCTACTGGGGAAAAGGAGGGGAGTGGGAATGAGCAGGGACGTAGTTCAACAGAAAACTGAAAGGTTATTTACTAACTGCTCAAACAGTGATTATGTCAAACTGCTAGGAAGTTTTCTACCTTCTTGTTACAAAAGCCACATTTTTCAAAGCTCTAGTGTAATTTAGTTATTTGTTTTCCTGTTGTTGTATGGAAGAAATTGTATCCTTTCTTTATTTCAAGATGCATTCTTACTTCATAATGGCTTAGTTTTCTTAAGAAAGTTTGGTTCTACTCTCTTCTGGGGTAACTTGCCAACAACTGTCTGACACTTGTATGTTTTCTTCTGGTTTGCTTCAGTTCCTGAAACCCCATCTACTTCAAATATAATTGCAATTCTGAGAGGGGTTTTTTTTCCTAGCTTTGTTGTGTTAAATATTTATATTTAATAAAGGGAAATAGTCAAAGAAACAGACAAAGCTGGGATCAGCTTTTGTTACCAAATGGTACCCTGGAGATGTAATGAGTCAGATGTTTAATATGAAAGAGCAATCAATTTCATTTGGAAATCCTCAGAATCTGTGTATAATCATGTAATTTATCAGTAGTTAGCATAAAATTACAGTGGTGACAATGTATTTGTTATAAACAGATTTTAATTTACAGGTAAATGTTAAAATATTGAATCCTGAGGAGGGAAATTAAACTCATTTTTCCATCTGCTTATGTGAATTACCACAGATATGTTGGGAGTGAAGAAGTAAGAACATAAATTATGACTAAAATGTGTTTATTATTTAAGTAGCATGTAGTGCTCAGCTTTTAAGGGAGAGCGTCTGGTTCTGCTTTCAATTTAAAATTCAGTTTTTAAAAGCATGGAGATTTAAATTTGAATTTAAAAGTGAAACAACTCTAGAGTCTATCCTGTATTTCTTCCTAATCTTGTAAGCCTGATTTTTATTCCGAATAAAGCGTCATTGAACTATAATACTGAATTCTTTACTCTTGCTGTTTCTTTTGGCCTTTTCTCCCATTCCTTCTCCTGTTCTGTAGCAACTGCATGTGTCTTTTTAAGTTTGAGGTGAAGCTGCAGAATAAGTGTGGTTTATCTTTCTTTTCTTAGACTCCAGCCTGCTGGTGTGATTCTTGGACTGAAATGATGTGAAAATCAGAATGAGAACAGAAGTGGCACCTTGTGAAGAAAATTAAGCCTGGTTTTCTACAGCTTTTGTTTTAGTGAAACATATTCCCCAGTAATAGCAAAACAACAGAAAAAGTGGTCAGGAAACTATCCTGACACAGATTTTGGGGAGCCTGGCTTTAGTAAGCCCCACCTTTCATTGTTTTTCTGTCTTGCCTGGTCAAACAGGAGGAAGTTCTGCCTCAAATATTAGTGTTCCAAAGTTTGCATTGTTTTCCATTCTCAAAGTCTCTTCAGTAGTGTCCTGGTTTCAGCTGGGATAGAGTTAGTTTTCTTCTTAGTAGCTGGTACAGTGCTGTGTTTTGGCTCTGATGTGAAAGCAATGTTGACAGCACACTGATGGGTTTGCTTGTGGCTGGGTGATGTTTATACAAAGTCAAGGACCTTTCAGTTTCTGGGGCCCTGCCAGGGAGAGGGCTGGAGGGGCACGGGAAATTGGGAGGGGGCACAGCCAAGACAGGTGACCCAAATTGGCCAAAGACGTATTCCCATACCATGGGACGTCGTGCTGAGTATAGAAACTGGGGGAAGAAGAAGGGGCGACAAGATGGGGCATCTGGCATTATGGTGTTTGTCTTCCCAAGTAACCCTTACACGTGATGGAGCCCGGCTTTCCTGGGGATGGCCAAACACCTGCCCGCCCGTGGGAAGTGGTGAATGAATTCCCTGTTTTGCTTCAAAAAGTATGCATGGCTTTTGCTTTACCTACTAAATTGTTCTTATCTCAACCCTTGAGTTTTACATTCCTTTCTGATTCCCCTCCCCATCCCTCTGGGTGAGGGGGAGTGAGCGAGCGGCTGTATGGTGCTTGGTTGCTGGCTGGGGTTAAACCATGACAAGTAGATAAGATTCCAGGCTGCTTCCTGAGAAACTTTTGGATTAGGCTTTCTCTGAAGAGCTAGTTAAATATTACATATAAATAAAGAATGCCTGAATTGAACAAAAAGTCTGATTTTGTGTGTTTCTGTGGAGAACTTAATGTATCTAGCTTTTCAACTGACTGATTAACTGCAAGGGAAAAATTTGCCAACTAGATGCCAGATTTCTGATTATAGTGCCTTCCACCTCTCTGATGACACAGTTTGAGCATTGTTGAAACTGAGTGGCTGTATGAAGTATCTTTGCCACAGTTCTTTATCCTTGCTGTATGGAAAAGCACCACATGAACTACAGCTCAATAAGGAAAAAAAATATTGCTGTATGTTTTTGCATTTTAGTGTCTTAACGTATGTAAGTGTAAAGCTTGAATAATCTAGACCAACTTCTATGAAAATGGCCTTGCAAAGCAGAGAAAGCTTATTTCTGGACTGTCAAAGTTCATAAATGTTTTGTGGCTAATTTATTCAACAGTCCATAACCACCTCATACTCCATATTTCCTGGTGTAGGTGAAGAAATTTCCTGAGCACTCTGAGGTATGGAGGGGCAGCTGATTTGTTGGTTCTTCTCACTTCTGAGTTTTATAGTCAAGGGACCAAAATACTTCTTGCTGTATAACAACGCAGACATCTGGGAAATGTTGTTTGCTCTATCACAGAGGAAAAAATAGAAATAAACCACTATTTAGTTTCAACGCAGTTGAGGAAATTTGAAAGACAGGTTTTCATGTATAAATATCATTATAAGAAGCATCTCTCCTATTGTTCAAACTGGCATCTAATAGCAAGTCAGACTACATGTACTTGGGGGTCCCCTTGTCCTTCATGTCTTTCAAAGGATCTTATCCTAAATTGAATCATGTGATACTCTATCTTTACTAACATCACAATTCTGACCAATACAATTGTACACATTTCTTCTTGTCTACCCACAACAGATTAATCTGAAATCTCTACTTGTTTATATTTGAGAACGCTGTCAAGAAAAATGGAGTGCAATCAGTAATGGTGACTACATTTAAAGGCTGAATAATGGCTTGCTCACGAAGCACTTGTTCTCAGTATTGCACCCTTTGAAAACCTTCTATTTTATGCTTTGTTTCTACTCAACTTGACAGACATTAGAAGTAGAACTGTAACACAGAATATGGAAAAACAGGGAGGATTGAAAGTGGGGGACTGGGAGAGTCTAATCTGTTCAGAAAAACTCACAAAAGAAGCTTTTGTCATTAAAAGCAGATATTATCTAAAGAGCCTTTGTCAGTGATTGAGCCCTAAACTCTTACCTTTTTTTAATGAAAAATAAGCCTTCTAAGGGATTTGGATGCTTTTGAAAATAAATCTATGCTCCAAAATTGCTTCACACTTGATGTAAATCAATTTAATTGGACACAGATTGTGCATAGTCCCAGATCTTCATCATGAAAGAAATAGGAACAGAGAGCAGCATCTCTGCCACATAAAACCTTGTGGAAGAAATGACAAAGCTAGGCCAGAACAACATGTGTGCATAAGTAACTATACTTAAATACATGCATAAAGGCAGTACAATCTATAGACACCTTTTACAAACTGTGGACTTGGGCAATGAGCGGAAGTGCTGTCTTCTGAAATATACAGGATCGTATTCCTTAGTACAGAATTCAGTAAAAAGTAAGCAGAATTCCTTAGTACATAATAACCATCTTTGGAAACTTCCTCTTTTCCTTTCCTTTCTGTTTCCTCACTTTATCATTTAGCAGGCATTTTGCACTCATAATCCCATGAAAATGTTTCTACTTATAAACTTAATAAGTACTTTTTATGATGCATAATAGAGGATAACATTTCTCTCTTGTCTAACTAGCTTGTATAAGAAGTTTCTTTTTTTTATTTTGAATGGAAAAAAGACAAAGCTAATGTATTGCAAAAAGCTTACAGCTAATACTCCATCAACTTATTCTTTTAAGATTAAAATGATGATGGTCATTCCACTTCTTTTTACTATGGAAAAAAGTTTGCTTTTTGTTCTCTGATTACTTTGTCTAAATGTTTCATGTTGGGTTTTGTGTGATTACATCCTGAAAGATTACTGAAGAACCTAAAGTGTCTACAAGCAAAGGACCTGGTCCACCTAAAACTAAGCTATGCAAGACTACTAGGAAGAAAGTGGCTGCAGTGGCCATGAAATGGTGGAGCTCAGGATCCCTGCGGACAGGGAAAGGTGTGAAAAGTTCCAGCTCTGGGCTTCAGGAGAGGAGGCTTTGGCATCTTTAAAGGTCCACTTGGAAGAGTCCTATGGGATAAGGACCTGGAGGGAAGGGAGAGCTAAGAAAGCAGGTTAATCATCAAGGTCAAGACTCCGCCAAGGTCAAGAGTTTCATTCCAGTGAATATGAAGTCAGGCAAAAATGCCAGGAGGCCTGTGTGGGTGAACAAGTGGCTCCTAGCCAAACTGAAACACAAAAGGGAAGCATACAGAGGATGGAAGCAAGGAATGGGAAGCCTGGGAGGAATACAGATTCTATCCTAGCATCCAGGGATGAAGTTAAGAAAGCTAAAGCCCAAATGGAATTGGATCTGGCCAGGGATGTGAAAGACAACAAGAAGGGTTTCTGTAAGTACATAGGCAACACAAAAATGGCTAGGGAAAATACGAGGCTATTGCTTAAAAAGATGGGGGACCTGGTTATACAGGATATGGAAAAGACTGAGATACTGAATTCCTTTTTTGCCTCAGTCTTTATTAGCAAGACTAGCCTTAGGGGTCCTAGAGAACAGGAAGAAAGTCTGGAGAAAGGAAGACATACCCTTGGTGGAAAAGGATCAGGTCAGGGTGTACTTTGGCAAACTGGACATAGGTAAGTCCATAAGCCTTGACGGGATGTGCTCAGAATTGCTGAAGAAGCTAGCAGGTGTCATTGCAACGCCACTCTCAATAATCTTTGATCGATCATGGCAGCAGGGAAAAGTACCTGAAGACTGGAGGAAAGCAAATGTCACCCTGTCTTCAGGAAGGAGGACCCTGGGAATTACAGGCTGCTGAGCCTCATTTTTATCCCTGGGAAGGTGATGGAGCGGTTATTTCTGGAAACCATTTCCAGGCACATTAAATAAAGGAAAATCATCAGAAGTAGTCAGCATGGCTTCACCAAGGGAAAGTCATGCTTGACCAGCTTGATAATCTTCTGAAACAAAGTGAGTGGACTTCTAGGTGAGGGGAAAACCATGGATATTTTCTACCTGGTATTTAGTAGTGCCTTTGGCACTGTCTCCCATGACATCCTTATAGACAACTGTTGATGTATGGGCCGGGTAAGAAGACGGTGAGGTGGATTGAAAACTGGCCGAATGATTTGGCTCAGAGGGTTTCCATCCTTGGAGATATTCAGAAGCTGTCTGAACATGTTCCTGGGCAGCTGGAACCAGGTGGCCCTGCTTAAGCAGGGCATTGGACTAGATTACACCCAGAGGTCCCTTCCAACCTCAATCATTCTGTGATTCTGTAATGCTTGTGCATATCAGAACTGGAAGTTTTATTCTGAGGCTCACTGAAAGGTCAAAAGAGATAAATATTGATGAAGCAGAGAGTCTGAAAGGGCCACAGAACAATCATGTCAACTCAAAATCATAGGGAAATCAGAGCTGATGGCAGGATTCCAGAAATAAGATTATGATGATCTCCAAGACTTGCTCTTTTCTATGACCAACTTGGAGTCCTCCCTACTATTTGTTGTCTAATGCAGAAGCTGAGCAATAAGTCTGCCATTGTAAACCTGCTTTTCTCAGTTCTTAACTTTGACCTTCTGGTGTTTAAAAGTTGTAGACATAATGGTTTACATGAGGTAACAACAAAAAAAAAATTGGGCTGGGTATAGTTTTATGCATGAAATTGGAAATCCACAAGCTCTGTAGACTAGTGGAGAATTTTGCATGAGTGTGTTTAAAACCCCCTTCTCCCAGCCCACAAAGCCAAAATCCCAAATCCCACACCTTAACAATTACCTCTATTATTTTCCATAAACTATCTAGCATATATAAAATTGGGACAGAAGCCAATGGCAATACATTATCTTTCAGTAGCGTCACTCTTAACTGCAAGAAGAACACAGGATTTTTATATTTGGAAATCATATGTCATTTGAATTCATTTTTGCAATAGTCTGAATAGTTGAACCCCTTAAAAGTTGCATTACATAAAATAATTGCTGGCACTCAGGCACTGAAACTTCAGGATTGTACTGCAAGCAAAGAGTACTTTGGCTGCACACAAATGGTAAGTCTTCAATACACCCAGGAGAGCCATGTAATCTGTAAGTACAAAGAGATTTTTCAGAAAAAGACTTTCAGTGTCAAACTGTCAATTTATCAGATGTATTATAAAGTAGCAGGACAGAGTAATTATTTTATGTTTTTGGCTGTAATTATTTACACAAGACATTTCCAGATGGTATGATCTCAGGTGTTCCAGTCTGTGGACAAGTGTTCTGTGGAGCACTGCCAGCTGCTTTGCAGGGCTGCTCCTTTACGTGAGGAAAACGTTTGTCAAACTACAAATGTGTCACTTTCTGCTACTGAAATTATATTTTGGACATATCTGTGCAAGCATGTGCACTTCTTTGTCTGACGCCCTTTTTTATGACCACAAAAATTGAGAGAACACAAGTTGAGAAACTTGCAGGTTATTGGAATTCTAAACACAACAAGAGTATCAGAGTGGACTTGATGGGAATGAGTTTTAAAGAATTTTTAGGCAGTAAACTGAATGAGGATATGGATGTCTTAGAAATCATTAGATTTTCCTTGTGGTGAACACTTGCATCTGGTTACAAGTGTCTGAACAGATGCACAGAAATGTGCTTTGGAATGGACTGTCTGTCTTTATTTTTGAATGGATATGCAAAAAATCCAGTGCTTTTCACCTGGTTTAAAATAACAGCAAGATGAAGGCAGAATAGGTCAAAAGTAGAGTATAAATCCAGTTGTCCTTGTAGGTTTTAACTGATATACATTGAAAACATAATTTCCTTAATCTTCACTGCTGCAGTCTGAGTTAGTGTAGAAAAATGTTTCCTCTGTTTTTATATACTGCCTCAAGAGTAACTAATCCAAGGATAGTTTTGGAGCTCATTGCAATGACATGAATGAACCACAGGACAACTTTTCCAGGTTTAGCAGAAACATGAAAGAGCTATGGACAGTAGGTATTGCCAGCAGCTGTGCTTGACTGGATGGCTAGGAATGATGGACAGATTTATTATAGGTAATTTCACAAAGATCTCTGTGGTTCCAACAGCAGTGTGAATATATTGGTTGTAGGTGCTGTATTTCAGAGGCATAAAGTCAAAGAAGAAAGGCTGTGCACCCAGAATGGATTAGGGAACCATAATGTCATACGCACAGTGACTGTCATTCACAAACAAGCTGGGGATATGTCTTACTAATGGACTTACTTAGATATGAGTGAAACAGTACTGCAGGCAACGTATGAACCACAGCTGACCATGTTGTTAGTTTCACTGATCTTTAGAGCTGAAGGAACACCAGGAACTGGCTGGTATATGTTTGGAGAAGTGATGTGCAAGTTTAATGCCATTAGAGATGAAATGGGTAGAAACTTTTGGGATGCTGCCTTTGGGAAAACCCCTTCTCAGGCATTTGTTTATTGGATTAACTGAGATAGTAAACTGTAGTCTTAAAGTAATAGACAACACTGCTTTTTAAACTCTTTATGGATTGCAGTGCCACTATGTTTATGGTTTTTTTAAACATCACATTTTACTGGTTGGTATTTTTACTAGCCAAGAGCTGATGTTGATGTCCAAAAGTGTAATTCTTAGCCATTAAAAAGACACTAGTTTTTTGAAGTTGCCAATAGCAAGGAAATAATTTTTTTCCATGTCAAGAGCCCTGGAAAATCTACACCACAGGAGCATATGTACTGGATCAAACCAAATCATGTGTACTTATATACTATCTCTGATAAATGACTAGGAGATTATAAATAAGCTGAGTGGGTAGCTACTAAGAGTGAAAAAAGCAGGGTGGGCATCTACAATACATATTCCTAATTCTTGTTCACTTTTGACTGTTTTTTCTCAGGGAATTCCAGATCCACCTGTGGCTTCTCCATACTTAGTGGATTTCCTTGTGAATGCATCCAGTCTCTTCCTGAACTTGTGTAATTTTGTAATATGCACTATATCCTTGGCAAGGAGTTCCACAACTTGATTCCAATCCCACTGGGGCTATGAAGATGGATGCCTACCATCTTCAGGGGTGTCCATTTCACCGAAAGCCTGAAAAAGACACTAGTTCAGTGGAAGAACACTCAGTTAACCCTCTGAATGGTGTTGATGTACATTTTATATCCAGTATTATGCCTACCTAACACAGTTAAGCATCTTCATTGATAGCTCTGGATTGGTTAATGTGGAATAGGAAGCAAGATAGTAGAAACAACACAATACAGGGGATATATCAATTAATCCTGCTGGAATGTAGGACATGTCAGCCTGTGCAAATCAGTGTGATGGTTATGATGATAAGAAGTCATTGGTACTGGTAGTTCAGTTATGGGTACTTGACCCTGCTTTGTAGGAACACCCTGTTTTGTTGTCCATTCTTTTGCTTAATGGAGATGATTCATGTCACTGGCTGAAGGCAGATTTGCACTGATTATGGAGAAGGAATGGTGGGCCTGAACTGGTACCTTAAACAGACTTCCTGTGGCATCACCTAACTTGCTTTTCTTCTTGTACTTAACAGTTCAGAAGGCATGAAAAGGACAAACAAGTCTCTCCCTTTTATATTTGTGTAGAAGTAAATTCAGGTAACTCATTCTCTTAGGTATTTGTCACCCTCATCCCTTATTTTTAAATGAGGAAAAATATGGCTGCTATCAAACAAATAATGAGGAGGATTCCTCTGCTTTGGATTTCTTTGCTTGCTGCAGAGACAGCAGCGTATTGTACAGTTAAAATCATAGCTGAGGCTGTTCTTGGTTATGGATAGTGCAGGTGGTAGTAAGTATTTGAGGGACAAAGCCCAAATGCAAACTCATTAGGAAAGTATGCTTTTTCTATTGTCCTGTTACAGTCAGAGGGTTCACCTTGGGTTTTGTTGGTTTTTGTTAGTAGTCTCTAGTTTGCTGAAACAGATGGTATTTTATTGTGGCTATAAAATCAGAATTTAAAGTTGAAATATCCTGGGATGATTTATTTTAATTTTATTTTTTTTTGCTTGTAAGTAAATGGGTCGTGATTATGTCTGAAAATACACAAGTTGTAAATGTGTAAATGTGTCTGAAGCTTTTCTTTGTGACAAAAGCAGACTGTTTTTTCAAATGGAGATGAACAGGTAAGTACTACATTTATAATAAATGTATTATAAATGCTCTTTAAACAGTTCTGTGTCATTCAACAAGAGCACTTGCATGAGGGTGTTATTTTAGGAAAAATGTCTTAAGACCATGCTGAAATAAACAATGAAACTGTATATTTAGGATTGCTGTAGGAATTCACATTCAGCCCTGGAACTCACTTTTCTGTAGACTTGAAGAAACTTTATTATGGTCTCTGTCTTCTAATGAAGCTGTTGTGAATGCATGTGTGTGGTGTCTTTTCTTAATTCAGTAGAAATTCCGATTTGTCATAAGGCTTTTCCATTTTCATGAAGAGTCAAGGAAGTACAATCATGTTAGTATGAATGCAGTGGAACCTAACAGTGTATTGTAGGATGATATAACATGAACCCTCAGAAACCTCAAAGCTGTTTTTGTGCCTATGCTAATGTAACAAATAATAAAAAAAAAAATAATATAATCATAGAATCATGGAATGGTTTGGGTTGGAAGGGACCTTAAAGATCCCCTATTTCCAAACTCCTTGGCATGGGTAGGGACATATTCCACTGGACAAGCTTGCTCAAAGCCACATCCAGCCTCGCCTCTGCTGATATTTCAGCATGTCTCCTCTTTGGGGATCTCAAAGTACCAGACCTGTAACACATTTGTGGCAGAAAGTTGTTATGTTCCCGAATGGGTATTTTCTGGTTTGCTTAGTTAACCCCACAGCTGAATTTATTCTTCTGATTTACTAAATACTTGACAGCCTGTTCAGATGGCTTCTTCCTTCTGAGGAGAAAGTTAACAGCTTTATGTTTCTTAACTGATCTGACATTAAGCCTTTGGTTCAGTACTTTTGTAGCACGGAGCATAATGGTGTTGGACTTGCATTACTCAAATCCATTCTGAAATGTGTGTTTTAGGATCTTGATTCTGATACTTTGTTTGCACAGAAACTCCTGTATGTTTCCTCAGGGTATTCTAAGAGTGATAACAGAAAGAATGAGCGTGTGTGTGAGCATACATGCACCTGCTTGGCACAAATGTTGCCTTAGTCATCCATTGGTGGGAGTTACCAAAGTCCTCAGATGCACAAGGAAAGTTGGCTTCTCACTTTGAAGAGTTTTCAGTTTTAAATGAGGCTTGTTCAGTAATTCATGAAATTCTTTCAGTTATGCTTAGTGACACTGGTTTCTGGAAAAACAGTTGAAGCTCAAAGTAGGTAATTTTAGAAATATCTTGATGTACAATGTAGCAACACTACAAGGGTTACAACGGAATTTTGCCAGTATATGTCACTGGTATTATGCAGCTTTCATGAGACCCCACCTGGAATCCTGCATTCAGCTCTGGGGCCCCCAACATGAGAAGGACATGGACCTGTTGGAGTAAATCCAGAGGAGGGCCATGAAGATGATCAGAGGGCTGGATCACCTCTCCTATGAAGACAGGTTGAAAGAGCTGGGGTTCTTCAGCCCAGAGAAGAGAAGGCTCCAGGGAGATGATATAGCATCTTTCAACTACCTAGAAGGAGCCTATCAGCGGGCTGCAGAGGGACTTTTTGCAAGGGCATGTAGTGATAGGAAAAAGGGGAAATGGCTTTAAGCTGAAAGAGGGTAGATTTAGATTACCTATTAGGAAGAAATTCTTTACTGTGAGGGTGGTGAGACACTGGAACGGGTTTTCCAGAGAAGATGTGGGTGCCCCATCCCTGGAAGTGTTCAGGGCCATTTTGGATGGTGTTTTGATCAACCTGGTCTAGTGGAAGGTGTCCCTGCTAACTGAGGGTCAGTTAGATTCTTTCAGACTGTGAGTAAATCAACAAATAGTTATTTTGTTTATTTTTATTTGTGAAGCTCTCCTTTCTTCCTTGTGAAAAACTTGGTGATTGAACTGGGTAGGCTGTCCACACCTCTAAAACTGTCAGCATTTCAGCAGCACTGCAGGCTGAATATGAAGGATTTTTGAAGCTTCCTGCTACAACAGAATTAATGTCCAAGATGTATAGGAATTACGATCTATAGGCCACAAAGTTTACCTGCTCTTGGGTTTGCTTTGCCAGCCACCTCTGCTAGAATAAGGCTGTGTCTATCTCTGCGAGTAGTGCAGCAGATAACGGCATGGACCAAGGAGACCTTTGCTCTTGCCTCTAACAGGAATTCTAAAAGGTGATTTCTTCCAAAATTTGTTATTCAAATAATTTCAGACCAACTGACCAACTCAATCTATTGGAAGATAAACAATAATATTGCTTATAACAGTGTGACTAGATGCTTCGTGAACTTTGAAAGTCACTCCAGTTTTATACATCTTCTTTTCTAGGTGTCCTTTAGCAACATTTCTGACTAGCTGCTTTCTGGTTTACAGATTTATTCCCTTCTGTATTATAGAAGTTCTTTTTGACTATTAATATATATTTGCTCTATATTTGTATTTGGGAAGAAGTGATCAGAGCATATTCTGTTAAGGACACAAGTGAACTTCTGTCATTTTTCCTTCTTGGAATATATGTGTGATGAGGAAAAAAAAATCTCTTCTGATCCTGCTATATTCCTTTAAACTAACAACCTTCTCTATTGCTAATAGTTTTTAGTTGCTGTCTCAACAGATGTTTTAGTGAGAAATCACTTGAAATAAAATCTGAACCATATTTTTTTTAACTGAATAATCCACATGTATTCCTAGGCTATGCCTTTGTATCCACTACTTAGATGATTACATTCAGACATGTGTCTTCTCTATGCATGGCTGACAAAACCCTTTCAGTTATGGAGGGGCTTTCAGACATGAGGCTGCTTCAGAGCAAAATAGCACAGTGCTTCAGCTCTATACGTTTCTTGCATGGTTACCTGGCTTTTCTTTTTTTTTTTTTAACTTTCCTTTCTGTCTTACTCTAAAATGGTTTGTGGAAAGCTGTTTGACCATTTTCCAGGACAAAAAAAATTGTGTTTTCTCAGTGTCCCTAGGTTACAATGCTTGGTATGTTGGGTACAGTAACAAGTGAAACAAGGTGTTAACTTCAAGCTGCTTTGCTTTAGTTTGATTTGGCTTTTATGAGGCTTTTTGATTTCTCTTTACTTTCAGAGATTTGTTCTTACTGCCATAAAGGATCATAAAGAACCAGGTGATCAGATGACTGATGGGTCTGTGATTTGCAGTCATCTGAAGAGCTCCACTTCCTAGCACTGTGTTGTGGTGCTAGAGAGATAGATTCTTTTCTTTTTTCTTTCTTTTTCCTTTTCCTTTTCTTTCTGTCAAAGCAAAGGTTTATTTTAAAGTAAAAAGGAATATTACAGCTGTAAGCTCACATAGTGCCTATTGCAGAGAATAGGAAAATATTAACTCTTCTAGTTTTAGCTCTGGTCATCACAGATGCTTAATCCAGATTTCTAAGACGAAAGTGCTATCAACATTAAAACACCATCATTTGATACTACTCACTGAACTGATTAGCTAGATTGCTCTGGGTTATAAAAAGTGAACAGCATTGCTTCATCTTGGGATAATAAGTATACTGCACTGTGGGTCTCAGAGTTCATTGTTATGGACACACTGGACTGTTGAAGCTGCTCATGTGGGCACTCAGAGTTTGTTGTATCTTAAACTGTGAAAAGCATTTATTGCGCTGCGAGTCTTGACCTAGAAAATCAGTGTTATTTTCTTTTAAGTCTGTTGCTACTGTTTTTTTTTTAATATGAGGGTCTCTCTTTTTGTTTTCAAGATAATTTGCAGAAATACAGAAGCATAAGCCCCTAGGGTTCCAGAAGGCACTGAAATCCTCCAACAGGTATTCCTCTTGCTACTCTGGGGCAGTAGCTGGTAAAATAAATTACTATTGTGCTTTCAGTTACAGCTTTTGTGAGCAATTAACATGCAAAGTCAGTGGAAAATTGTTTGAAATGTTTCAGAATTCAGCAGACCTGGAGAACCAGGGCTCTGAATAACATAAACTGCTCTAGCTGCTCAGTGGCATTCCCCTGGTGACCAAAGGCATTATCAATCTAATTAAGGGTGGTGCTGGGAAGGAGCTGTATTTTAGGGAGGTCTCCATTCCCATGGGGTTTACCTGGGGAGGGAGTTTGCTCTGTTTCCTCAGAGGCTTTCTAGATCTTAGAAAAAATTGTCATATCAGGTCATAATTTCTCCAGGAAGGAGACATAGGGAGGTAACTGAACACTAACCTGATGTTCAAGGAGTGAAGCTGGGATGACTGACTATCTGATTGCATGTAGTAGCATAACAGGGGTAAGGACAAAATGTTCACCAGCAATACAGCTTTTTGTCAGAGGAACATCCCTAAACAAATTGTCCTTTCCAATTCATGAACCTTTCTTAATACCAAAGCAGATATGAGGGCCTTAACTTGAGCATGCTTATTTTAGATACACGAAGTAGTAGCATAGGTTGAAGGTGTATAGTATGATGCTTTTTAATACTTGTTGAACTAGAACTTGAGGGATGGAATGCAGGATGATTGTGAAGGTCTACAGAGAAGTAATAAAAGTGGTAGGATGTCTGAGGGGGATGTGAGGGAGAACAAGATAAAGATACTTAAGCTGGAGAAAAACTCAAAATTCAAATCAGGTAAAAACACAGAAAAATAAATGACTTTACCTTTCTAGGTATGTAACACTGCAAATGAAATATCAGAAGGAAGAAGATGATCCTGCTAACCTGGAGACAACAAATAAATTTATTTAGAACAGATAAAAATTAAAATGCTCCAAGTGTGTCAGTAGCCCTTGTGGAAACATTTTTCTATTTGAATGACATTACATTCTTTAGTATTTGAAAGTGTACTAAATTCCCACAGCATAAATGTGTTTAGATTCTCTAGGATAGGATTTTAGAGGTTCTGTCAAACTTCATTTTCATCCTAATTCAAAACTGAAGTTAAGAAATATTTCCTAACCTCAAGATTTTGACAGTTCAACACCCTTGTGATCTGCTTACATAGAAAATACCTAATGTTCTGTGTTTGTATGCCTGTGGTTATATTGCCTGCAGCATTTTATTATCATCTGCTATTGTTGCTCTAAAAAGGAGGTTAAAATTCTTTTAAAAGTGTTTGCACAGGGAAGAAAACCTCAGGAAGAGTATTTCAGTAAGCTCTTGGACGTATAACAAGAGCCAGTGTCTCAAAACTGGAACTGAAAAAAAAAATCAGGCAAAAAGCAAATAACAAAGCAATAAACTCTTTGAGAAAATAGGGAGAATTATGAAAGTTTTGTGCCTTCCTGATTTACTATTATTTCCTAAACAAACAAGAACAAGGTACTGATTAGGATAAAAAAATAATTCAGGAGAACCTTTTTACCTAGTTGTGTAGGATAGGTGTGTATCATCCCAGCTGAATAGGAGGAAATCTATGCCGGTGATAATATTGGAGGTTTGGAAAACTGATTCTATTCCTAGTTCTAGTGTGCAAAGCCGGATGAGGTGGGGAGAATGAAAACCAGAGTGAATATTTGTCATGGTTGATAGAGATCCTACTTTCTAACCTTTAGCTCACAGATGGAAGATGGTAACTCAGGTTAGCTAAGCCACCCATTCGGGTGCTGTTTTATATTGCTGTATTTCTTCAGTGATGTTTGCTATCATCACTAGGTTAAGAGTGATCACCTCTGCCCATAGGATGTTAGTAAATCTTGTGGCTGGAATGAAGACTTACCTGTTTCCCCCTCCCTCTCCCTGCCCCCCTTCCTACTTGAAGCACTATAAACACTGTTGTTCTGCAGTTCTGTTGAGCTGCTCTCCAGAGAATGATGTAGATTCAAACAAAACACTTTTGTGGTTTTTTGGGGTTTTTTTTTGTTATGTTTGACACATAATAAATAAATAGTGGTTATATGCAACATGACTAAAATAAAGCAACTGTATTGTCATTGGAGACAAAACAGCACAAAGTTAAATGCAATAGCTATGTTTAGGTTGCAGGAATGCTTTGTACTTTAAATATCAAGAACTTTAATAAGACTTGGGGGGTGATTTTTGTTTTTTATTTCTATCCTTACTCCTCCATTTTTTTGAGTAATACACCAGTGGATAGGACATGCTATACCTCAAATGAAGTTCAAAGTTTGAACACAATAGTAAACAATCATTTCTGTGGAAAACAATGAGTATTTGAGTCTTTTAGTTATGCAAAACTACCGTTAATGTTTATCTAAGCATAAAGGCCTGGAAAAATACTATCCAACCTACAACACTAATACTCAGGTAGTTCAAGGCTGTGGCCTGAGATCCTCAAGTTTTCTAAGAAAATAATGGCTTTCTGATCGCTGAAGTTCTGCAGCTGGTGTATGGCCCTGCTGTTTGGGAGTGAGGTGATTACAAGTTCTGACTTGAATTGGGGCTTTTCTCTCTTCTTCCACTCTCCTCAGATCAAATCCTGCCATGAATTTTTGGTGATGTCATTAGTTCTGGTATTACTTTTTAAGACGTTCATGAATGGTAAACTTTCACTTAATTTTGGATTATCCAAATGTATGTTTATAGTGATTCAGCTGATTATAGCATATATAATAAATTAAAGTTAGTGTTTGATTTTACAAACCTAATATTAATGTTTATTTCACAATTTGATTCTTTGACTTCTTGCACATTTGGTTTTGGTATAGGATTTTGCATTTAGGCATCAGTGTAGTAGAGTTTATAACAGTGCAACATTTGCCAGTCACTTCTTTTATTTAGTCTCTGCCCTCTTTTACCATACCTAGTAGATAAGAGTACTTACTTCCTGCACATGATCGTTTTCCTTACTTCACCTCTCATCAGATGCTTTTGGGATTTAATTGGTATATTAATGACACTTCCCACTTATTGGTACTAACTCCTGTAGGTGGGCAACCCATACTGGGGAGGGAAAAAAACATTAGCTGATCCCTACCAAAATGCTATTCCCTATTGAAACTTTTTCTCTCAGAATGCTGGATTCCTACTGCTAACTTAGGATGCCATTGCAGAAGCGGGCTGGAAATTAGGACCATGCGTGGCAATCAGTTAGCTGAGGGAAATGTGCTGGAGCTTGTAGGTCACGAACCCTGGGGGGACAAGGAGTGTGAATAGACACAACAATTAACATGATGAGTCATGCTTACAGAGCATAGGGGAGTGGGGGACGGATGACGCCAAGGAAAGGTAACACCTTGCTGTTAATTGATGGTAGTTAACCACCAATCGGGGATTGCCTAGGATGCAATGCTTAGCTTCAAGAACCAATCTGTTTAAAACGTGCAGCTTCTGAAAGTGTATATAAACTCGTGCTTCTGTACAATAAATCGACATTTGCTTGCATCAAGCTGCGTCCCGTCTCTCCATCGCAGCATGCCATGAGGCAGGGATCATGGGTCTCTTTCTTTTCCTCTTTTCTTGCATACCCACCTCTACTATGGTCCTTCCTCCCTCCTTTGGGCTCAGGTATCTCCCTATTAAAATTAGCTTCACTGCAGCAGCTTTGCAGCCCACTGTGGGACCTCCCCTAAACAGGAGCAGCAGTCCCCTTCTTGACAGAGGGACTACACTAACCTCAGAAACGTGCAGTAAGGAAAATTCATACCCCATTGATATGCCATCTTAATCCAATGCTATCTTAATGTTAGAGCTGGGGGGTGGGGTGGTTAATTGAGATATGCATCTGCCATATGTTGAACAGCTTAAAAAAAATAAATATGTGGCAGGGGAAAAAAAGGAGGGGACATGGATTGTTTATACAGAAGCCTGTTAGATGAATATATGTTGGGTGGGGCAAGATACTTTGAAATGTGGGTAAATTATGTTTAGCAGATTCTCAGAAAATATTAATTTTCTGAGAATGTTGTGGCTTTCTGGATAACTCATTTTTTTAAGTTGTTAACATTGGACATAAGGTTTTGGCACCCTTCACTCACTCACTGAAATGCATTTCACATTTGGAGTGCCTAGTGCCAAGGGTTACAGTTGTCACTTTTTTTCCTGTACTGTCTTCCTCTGTGTGCTCTGCACTGAGATGATACTGACTCATTTCTATGCTTCCTGGGCCATTCCGTTTACATTAAAGTTGGAACTGAACACAAGGTTTTTAGTTGCTACCTCTGGTTTTAGGGAGTCTAATGGTTACTAGTTTTTCCTTTTCTCTAAGCCAGTTAACAGGAGCTCTATGCTTTGCATTTATTTTTCTTTAAGAGGAATAGCTGAATTTAATGAACTTTTGTCTTGGCAAGAATGTAAGTAGAACTAAAACAACTGAACTGGTTAATGAGCTTTAATACAAGTGAATCTGACTTGATAGTTAACTGAGATAAACCCAACCCTATCCCTTTGAAAAGCAAGGTGTTGGGCTCACACCCCGTGTCTCCCCCCCTTCCCCTTCTCTTTTAGCTCTGTCTGAACCATGTTCCTTCATATTTTCTTCCTACTTGTCATCAAGTAAAAGCTAGAAAAGGGGCTTGTCTTAAACAGGAGGATGCTGCATATTCTTTGGCTGAACAGGTTTTCTTTTTTAATTTTCTTTCTTGCTACTTGCCTCTCTTGAAGATAGCAGTAATGTCTAGTTATTTCTGTTAGGAATTAGAGGTATGCCGGAAGGGATTTTTGCTTCTTCAGCTCAGTGTGCAAGTTGTTTCTTTAATTAACCATTAGCCTGTGTTCCAATGAGGCTTTTCTTGTCACCTCTTCATGCAGTAGGGCCTCCAGCCTTTGCAAACTGCTTTGTAGATATCTTTTGTGCTTGTGGCTTTTTAAAATTAAATTAAATGCACAATTCTTCTTCATTGTTTCTTCACACTGACACAGACTGGTCTCTGTGCACTACTGCATCTGCAGCATTCAATATGGGGAGGTGCTGGGAAGTGGTGTAATACTTTTGTTTTATTCTTCTTTTTCCTTTACAGTGGCAATCAAATGTCTGGGATCCTTAAACATAAAACCTGAAAACCAACCTTCCCACTGTGTTGTACACAGTTGCCTCTGTTCCGGTAGAAATTCTAGCAGCTATAACCCAAAGGGTATCTATAAGCCTTCCCACAAGCAACTATTACCATATAGTTAAAAGTCTTAGTTTTCCACTTGCCCATCACCCCTTCTTACCCACAAAGTCTTTGAAGTTCACACATCTTAGTTTAATCTAATAGTTATGGTGCCCCAGGAAATGATGCCAACTTATAAAAAGAATTTCCAAATCAAAGGCTCTTTCTACATCAACTTTTTCAATCAGAGTTTTGCGATGGCAGTAAGCCCTACCTTGCATCATCACTGTGGTGATCTTGTGAAGAGATTGGTGTGACACCACCGGCCTGTAGATTAGAGAGACGAAGACCATGGCTGGAAAGCAGTAATTGTTTGGATAGGCCACTTCATTTAATATCTCTGTGCCAGGATCTGTCCTATTTGTGCTGTGCAAGTATCTCATAAAATGGCAGAGCTTTTAGGATTTTGTAAGTAAAAAATCAACACTATCAAGTTAAATTGGAATCTAATATGAAAAAAAAAATTAGACTTTGTGGCATTATGGGTAGATTCAGCATAAAGCTATTAAAAACCTTTGACACAGACTTAAATTTCCACTGCATCTTCAGATGTACATTGCACGGTTCTCTTTGCTTTGGCAGTTGCTCTGCAGGGACATGTAAATAATGTCACATCAGAAATTCTCTTTCCATTAAACGCATCATGGAAGAGTAAAGTCTTAGTAACGGTGGTTTTCTGACTGAGACAGATGAGGAGAGATGAGGACTGAAGCAGATCCTTCACTTCAATAGCCACTAACAGGATTACTTCCTAGTGAATGCTGGTAAGCCTGTAGTATATCATACAATATTTTTCTTTTTTATCAAAATCTCTTTAGCTTTGAAGGAGACTTGGGAAGTCTCCTTCAATTAACTGCACTTTAGTTTGTGTGTACTTAGGTATGTACTCATAAATGTATACCTTGTGAGGAATGTTTAGTGGAGTTGTGTTGGGTAAAAATTCAGACCAAGCCAAAATCAGTGACTCTAGAGATGTTTTCTTGGGCAAGTCTCTGTTTCAGACATGCTTTTCTCAAGAGCAGTAGGCTGCGTGTGTTGTCCTCACCTCTGAAAGAACGAGTGAACTCTACTGAACTGAGTGCTATCTTTACCAATGTTCTGAAGGTTTTGACAGAAAGATCTATGTTTTGACTAAGCTTGACTGATCTTTTGTTCTTGTATAAAAATGTACTTTCTTTATCTTTTTGATAGTTGTCTCAGAGTATTTAAACAACGTGTCTCTAATGGTTTTGGCTGGGATAGAGTTAATTTTCTTCATGGTAGCTTGTATGGTGAGATGTTTTGTATGTTTTGGTTATTGCTGAACAGTGTTTACACAGTGTCAAGGCCTTTTCTGTTTCTCACATTGGCCTGCCAGTGAGTAGGTTGGGGGTCCACAAAAAGCTGGGAGGTGTCACAAGCTGGGGCAGCTGACCCCAACTGACCAAAGGGATAGTCCATACCATACAATGTTATGCCCAGTAATAAAATCTGGAGAAGGAGGAGGGGAGAACATTAGGAGGAGGAGGTGACGTTTGGAGTGATGCCATTTGTCTTCCCAGGCAACTCTTACATGTGATAAAGCCCTGTTTTCCTGGAAATGGTTGAACACCTGCTTTGCTGGCAGGAAGCAGTGAATGAATTCCGTGCTTTGCTTTGCTCACATGTGCAGCTTTTGCTTTACCTATTAAGCTGTCTTTATCTCAGCCTACAAGTTCTTGCACTTTATTCCTCCTGATTTTCTCCCCCATCACACAGTGGGGGAGTGAGCGAGCAGCTGTGTGGTGCTTAGCTGCCCACCAGGGTTAAACCATCACAGTGGCAAATTGTAAAAATGGGTGTGACTGACTTGCGCTGGCAGCACTTTAAATACTGTGTTCCATGACGTCTGTCTAGCAATGCAGACCAGGACCTCGCCATGAGCAAATGCATTCTTGAGGGTTTCACCTTCCTTTTGTGTGTAAGTTTCCTTCAAGTGAGCAGGTGATAGGGTCTAGCGCAAGTATTATTTTTAATTCAGCCTTCATTCTAATACATGGATACAGTTTCCCTACTTGAGCAATGAGTTAAAATGGAGCAAGACTTTTGGATGTGGACTTAACAGTGTCTGTGCTAGAGCATACATGCAATAATGTGCCTGTTTTTTACTGCCCTGCATATCACTTTCATAGGCAGAACAGTTTGCTGTATATTGTCTGCTGACATTTTTATGGGCAGTTATATTGGATGTCTGTGGGAACTATGTTATGACATTGTATTACCTTTTGAGAGTGGTACTATTACTTATGTTGGGGTAGCTTACTTTGTAGTCTGGACACATTCCTTAGGGGATAGAGAGCTAATGATTTAAAGATCATTTTATGTTTTAAAAGGGACTTGTGTGTATGCCATCGGGAAAGTAGTGGTGGTCTTTCTGCCATCTGGTCTTGTCTCAGGCCTTAATTGAAAGGCCTGAGACACTAAATCGCATTTATGCCAAAGGAACTGAGTACCTAACCTTACTTTCTTGAGGTCTTACGTGAAAATGATTCATTTTTAATGATTTGGAAAAGGAGGCATGTGAATCTGCAGCTGAAAAATCCTGGCCCAGTCTACCTGAATCTTAGTTGACTTTGTAACTAACCAGCCATAACCAGCAGGCTAAATATAAAGTAATCCAGCTACTGCTGTTGCTGGTTTTGGAAGATGTTCTGTAGTCAGTCTGGAATTTATTATTAAAAATCACTTAATCTTTTGTTTGCTAATATTTGTGTTTACAGAATAACTACACCAAAAGCACACAATGGATGTTGTATTAAGGGCAGCTGATGATGTTTTCTCTTGCATCTGTACCCATCTGTACTAACCCTTGCTTTCAGGCCTTAGGAGCCTGAGAGTATTTCACCTGTGTGGGGAAAAATGTCCCCTAAAATACGCATGCTATAATCAGACCTTTAAATCAGTGTGCAGACACCTGCTGGTTAGGTTCATTCCAAGTAGCTTTTGATATGTTTGGTAGTAGCTGGGGAGGGGAGGAAGGTGACACATCTCACCCACTGTGAGTATGAACAAATAAGGTGTACGAGTATGGCATACACGTAGGTGCATGTTCTTCAAATTCATTGCTGCCACCTAAAAAATTGTAAATCTTGTTGTGACATTTTTTTGAGAGATGGATTGCAGGTCTGTAGTAAGATTGTGGTGACATTTCTTATTAATCTTTTGGCACAAAAGACAGAACTGAGGTGCGCTTTGGGGCAACACAAGCACTGTGCTCCATCTCCCAAAATGTTCAGGTGTGGCTGAATGAGATGGTGACATTGCTACTCTCTGTACTGTTCAAAGCTGTTTGGCAGCATCTGGGGTGTCCAGCTGTCTGTAGAGATGGGCAGAACCCAGGGGCATCATTAAGTTACAATTCTGCCTAATCTTTACCTGCTCCTGACTGCAGTCTCTCATGTATGCAGTACATTTTTCACTAGAGACTTTGAAGGCAAAAATCCTACTTCCGTGACTTTCTAACTTGTGTAATAAAACTTTTGAAGGCTTAGCCTGCAAATGTCGCTTTGCTTGAGAAACCTTGTTTTTGGAATATCCAACTCAGGTGTGTAGTAGAAGGATTTTTGCTTGGTGACAGAGGTAATTACTGGGTCACAGCAAAGCACCTTTACTTAAAAATTCAGCATTTTTTCAGGTAAAGAAAAGAAATAGTACAACTAAATGAAGTGAGGAATGTTTATGAATTAGATGTGATAGAAAGAAATTAATTTCTGACTCAGCAGCTTGAATTGCTGCAAAAGTTTCTATATTAGAACTGAATGTCATGGATGTCCTTGCCAATATTAAATCCTAGCTATAATCATGGCTGATTCTCCAAAGGGCTTGAACTAACCTGTAAACAAACATGCTTCTTTAAAGAGTACATGTGGTAGCGTAGGCTGTTTTGAAAGGGAAGCAGCAAATAACAGGTGGCTCGTTGTAGAATTTTGAGTGAACAAGTTATTTGCTGTTTATTTGCTTTATGTTTTATGAATTCTTATGTTATCTTTGTCACATATTAATCCCATCAGTCTTACTAGTTGACCCAAAAGGCAAAAGCACTTGCACTTTTGGCCAGCCCTCCTAGAGGGGAAAGTACTGGCAATGTTATGAACCATGTTTGACTCTTAGTCTGTTGTCCAATCCTAACTGTGTTTTGGATAGAGCATTACCACTTCTTTAGTGGTTATATAAACTCTGGGTACAATGCCATTATGACAGCAGTGTCATTTAGTACTTTTCAGGAGTTCTTAATACTGTAACTGGAATCAATAATTCTGTGCTCTTGGAAGAGATTTGGACAAATTAGTTCACAATAACTGTACTAATGGTGACATTTAGCTGGTCCTTTAATCTATTAGGGAAGAAGTAAATTTTCATTGGGAGATTTAAAATGAGCACATTTTTTTTGTTGTCTGAAGAAAAAGACCTTTTTACTACTTTGTTCTATTTTGTGTCTGAATGTTAGAAAATGGGTACCTGATCAGCTGCTTTTTTTAAAAAAAAAATAAAATAACTAGACTAAATAAAACTAGACATTTTGGGTTTTTTTCCCCCAACCTGTTTCAATGCACCCTCGATTTCTAACTTCTTCTCACTCCCTGAATTCAGTGTTACTGTTCAAATCATTGATGCTGTTGTATGGAATCAATAACTTGTTATTCTTCTGCTTTTAGTGCACCTATATCTTGCTGAGATCTCAATTTTTCAAATATGAAATCCAAGTGGAAATAATGATTGGTGTGTTAAACGTGTCAGGGTGGTGGGGAAGATTTTGACAAGAAAAAAATAATTTCCTAATGTGAGGAGATGCTTGGATAGAGCTATTTCTGAATGGTGCAAGTAGAATGTATATGCTATTATCTGTCATATTATGGTCAAACACAAGAAATCTGGTGTCCTATTCTTCTTGTTTTGAAACGGATCATGTCATATGTTAACTGTTGAGGGGGAAAAAGTATCTTAACTTTCTCTTCAGGAGTTAAGAAAATTATAAGTCAACTTTTTTTACTTATTGCTACAGTATATTGTTGCTGTCCTCCAGTTATGCTGATTTATTGGCAAGATGATATATGAACACTTAGCAAACCAAACTTACAAAAATCTTTTTTAAAGAATAACTTGATTCAGGAAGGAAAGGTGGAATTATGTGCCATTCTAAGAGAATTTATTTTTAACTGCCATCCCTGTAACTAAGATTTTGTAGTATCTGGAGCCATGGTTTTCAGATTCTCTTAAATTATGGACCTTTATATGCCTTTTTTTTTTTTAATGATAATGATCAGTTTCACGTTGAGGGGTCTGAAAGCAGTGTTTTGGCCATGTGTATATTTCTGCTTAAATTCATCCTGAATGATGGAAAACTGGGAAATGGTTAAGGAGGAGGGAGTGCTGTAAAAGCTGTTGGCACAGTGCTCTTAGTTGCATTTTATAGTCTTCTTTAAGTACATGCCCAGTGGTCTTATGAAAATTGAGCAGTTTTTTAAGATAAAGCAAACAAACATGAATATAATCAGAATATTATTGAGGCCTTAATGAAAACTGTGATCCAAATCTGGAGTAAAAGGAGGAAATAGTGGTTTAACTGTTGTTCTAATAGTGGTCTTACTACCCTTTTGGGAAGGAACAAGACATTACAATAAGGGTTTGCAGGTAAACAGGAGAGAGAATGCAAATAACTTGTAGACAATATTTGCGAATTTTACCTCTTCTCAGACTCAGTTGTATTCATAAGTATAAATGCTGGAGATGTTTCAGTGTATTTGCAAAATTATTTAAACCAAAAACTTCCTGGTTTTTCTACTTCCCCATTGTTCTTGTATGCCATTATTTCTTTGACTATTGTAGGAGGAAAATGTGGGAGAAAGGTGGCTCTATGAAGGGCTTGGACATGTTCCTTGACTTCCAAATGCAGTATGAAACAGCTGAATATTACTTCCTATCATAATACTGTGCTCTACCATCTCCAAAGAAAAAATCCTGTCTTGCTTTCTTGGTAGAAAGAAGAATTGGTGTCTTCAGACTTTAGCCAGTAGAAGATTTACCTTTAGATTGTACAAAACTTGAGGGTTAATTAGAAATATTGATCTGAGTCACTGGTCTTTTGAGTTATAATTTAATCCTCATTAAATATGCAATGTTTGAATTCAAAGGGGTTTTGTTTGTTTGTTTGTCTTTTACTGCCTAGTTTGTACCTAGATAAGTCAGTTAAATACTATCTTTTCTGTATACTTTCAAGTTGTTGTTAGGGTGTGCTTTTAATCTTCTGTATAGTTGAGCTGAGAATGCACTTTAAAGAACTAGCTTGTGTTATATTTTACAACTGGTTACTGAACCTACCACTTGTTTCTGTGTCTTGTGAAAACAAATTGGGATGAATTAATTCATTTCACAAAGTGAATAATCCTATATAATGATTCCTTTAGTCTTTCTAACAACTCAGTCTTGATTTCAGTGTATGTAGTTATTGGTAGATATTTCCAACATAATCTGCATGAGTCACTATCAGTCTCTGGTTTGCGTAGTGGGTTTGTGTTTGGTTTTTTTTTTTTCTCCTTTTTCTGATTCTCTGCTTTTTTTTTTTTGTCATGTTGTCATTTTGTCTCTTGCAGAAAAAAGGAATGCTAGACTATCTTACTAATGAGTGTGAATAAACATTCATTCTAAAAATTCATAAGACTTTGGGGATTTGCAGGTGTTGTTTATACACAAGTTGCTACTACAATGCTCCTAAATAACAACAAACAAACAGCTCTGAGAATCCCACAATAAAAATGCCAGGTAATATTTTGTGGCTTAGAACTCTGTTCCAAGGTCCATAGCTTTGCTGGATGGTTCAATTTGATTCTTGAACGGTTGTAACTTAGCTGCCTTCTGTAAGGACAAGATATTGAAAGACCTTAAGGGAAAGTGGCAATTTACTTCCAAAATATATTTCTGGTAGTGCATCCAGGCAACGTCTTTTTCCACACACCAGTGCTTCTTTATTCCTTTGTATCCATGGATATTTTTTACTTTTTTAAGAGCAGCAGCTGCTTGTATTGTACCAGTGCTGCCAAAAGTCTCCCGTGTAACACAGAAATTTCCAGAAAGCTTATTCATAAGTGCTGTAGCATACTTTATCCTACAAGTTGAACATCTTTGTGCCTTCCCACTAGTCCATCACTGAATAACAGTGAAGTATGAAACCTGTGAGCATACTGGACCTTGCAGGCTTCCAGACATCTTCCTCTTCCCCCCTTCCCAATCCTCTTTGCTTACCTTACATATTTCAACCCATGCACATGATTCTTAATCCTGTTTCAAAATCATACAGTTGGCTATCTTGAGCATTCTTCCCAAAACTTCAAAAATCACTCTGACTGGCAACTCTGCTCCTAAATAAGGAGAGTAAAGCGGTTCCTCCTAACTACTTTTGCTGGTACTTGAGGGCTGGGGGACACAGTGAGTGAGTTCATGCCAGGGAGAGTAATCATTGCTTTGGATGTGCATTATGGTGGAGAGAAAGGAGGATTTTCTTTCTTTGGGGAAAGCCTGTTATAGGTTTGTCTGCAGGAAACACTTTTTTTCTGTCACCCTGCAATATTGGTATCAGCATAGCTTTAGAAAAAAGCCTCCTCAAGGTAATAATCAACTGCAAGTATGGCACTGTTCTGACTGTCTCTGCCTCAGGCACAACAAACAAGATTGTATCCCCTGCAGGTAGCAGTCTGAGCTGTTACCATCATGAAAGAATTTGGTAAAAGAGTCTCCATTTTGTCTACACAACATAATTGTTCCAAACATACACGTTACCCTCAGCCCCATAGCAGACCTGGTCCCATATTAGGGTGGAGTGGCAAAATTTGTGTCAGAGCAATCATAGAGGGTTTAATTTGATATTCCAGCCCAGCCAAGGCAACGTGGCTGCCTCTGTCCTCTGCACAAGACATGCACTAGGACTGCAGTGCAGCCAGCTGTGTTTTGCATTGTTGCTACCCCAGCAAAAGAAAGAGTAAGCTCAGCCCAGAAAGACACTCTCACACTAGGCTGATTTCATGATTGTCTAGGGAAGGTGCAGCCTCCCCTGCAACAAGCAATTTGGGCAGAAATTTTCATCCTACACAGTCTGAGAACGTGACTTGTTCTCTTTTGTATGTGTCCTGCATTCAAAGCATTTTAAATTTAGCTGTTGAAGTAAGGTGCTTTTTAAGGGTGCATTTTAAGTAACACACTTTAGAGTAAGTGCAACGGGTGCCTAGCAAACACAGACACAGGCACTGCAGGGTTCTCTGAAGGTTTTCCTTCAAATGTTATGAAGTTTTCAGTAACACATACTTGCTTCCTAAAGTTCAGACAACACTGCATCCACTCTACTTTTATTAGGGTG
Organism: Falco peregrinus; assembly: GCF_023634155.1. NCBI lineage: Eukaryota > Metazoa > Chordata > Aves > Falconiformes > Falconidae > Falco > Falco peregrinus. The sequence continues at coordinate 78,711,325 of NC_073723.1, forward strand.
TAGCAGTTTGTTTGGTTTTTTTGAGTGGGTTTTGTGTTTTGGTTTTGGTTGTGTTTTTTTTTTCTCCTTAATAACTAAAAAATTTTTGATGGCATTTAAATGATTCTGAACTAGACTGGACTGCTCCTTGGGCAATATTAAATTGTGTGTTTTCAAACTTATTAGCCCTGTAATCATAAAATTGACAGCTCTCTAACTACTATAAAATTTAATTTGTTTAAAAGGTATTCTTCCCATTGCCATGGGTGCATCTGCAACCTCTTTAAAGAGTATTTAAGGCAGCCTTGTAAATAGCTATAACTGACTGCATTTAACCACTCTTTTTCCATGAGACATTGTTCTGCAGAATGTTGAAGTAGTTGTTCCAGGTCACTTTCCCAAGGGCCAGTTCTGTGTCATTCTGGTTTAGGCAGCTGCTGTTTGGGTGATGGCTTTCTGTGTTACGGGTATTCTGTGTGTAGACCAACAGAACACACAGGTGTTGGCCTTAAGAAGTGCATTTCTATAGAATTTATCTCTAAAATGTTTAAACAAATCTAATGGAATGTTTCCATGCTAAAAAGAACGGAGTAAGTTTTCTCTACTTGGCAATGGGACAACTCGACATTTAAAGGAGGAATTTTTTCTTCCTTTTGTGGTAGAACACAAACTTCTGTTTAAATGTAGTGTCTGTTTTAATCAGTTTGTTTTGGAAAGTGGCAGGGCCATGGTGAGAGAAGAGCACAGAACATAGGAGTAGATATTTAATATGCAAATACTCTGCAGCCCACTCTTTCTTAAGGACCAGAACAGCGTTGTGGTTGATGTGAGTCACAGAGCAAAAGGTCTCTTAAAAAAAAAAAATCCTCATCAGTGGTTGATCAAATGTTGTTAAATACTTATATGCGTTAGTTTACTGAAGACTCAAAATGTAATAACTCAGCTTACACTTTGCTGTATTGACTCCAGACACAGTAAAGTTGCAAAGTAGATTGACATTTCCCTTCCTTGTAATTCTGTGCTAATTCTCTAATCCCCATGGAAGACTGACTGTCCAATTTAGGCTCCTTGAGATACTTTCGAGGACAAGTGTTCTCATTTTCAGAAGATGTGATTGTCCCAGACCTCAAGTATTTAAGAAGCCAGTGTCTCTGGAAATGAAAGGCCTTCTCCCTTGTGCTGGATAATAGAAAGTGGGTATCAAGGAGTTTTGCCAAAGTGCTGCATTTCTTTTTAGAGAGCAGAGTGTTTGTTTCCAGCAATGTGCAGTTACAGGCTCGGTACTAGTAAACCTTTCTTATTATGTATAAGGAATGTTATTTGGTTAGATGACAAACAGATTTCATCAGACCCTTGCCTTTTGCTTTCGTCAGTATGATCTGTGCTGTCAAAGGGGAAGGCATTGCGGAGGCACTTGCCAAAACATGACAGCAGATACTTATGAAAATTAGGTTTTTCAAAAGTAATGTGACGGGATAAATCTACTTGCAAAAGTATTAAAGTAAAAAAGCAGAACTTTAATCAAGTATGTGTACCAATATAATGTGCCATAGAAGATGATGGCTTTGGCTTTATATTGCTGTAATTCAGTCTCTGGCGAGCAGTACCTTTTCATGAAAGTGACATCATAAGATTAGTCAATAAATGCTTGGAAAGGCCATTTGATAAACCAAGGATCAGAGATCTGTTTATTATTGACATTCTCCTTTCCTCTCTCTCAAACAGAAAACCATTTTCTCTCTGTCATTCTCAACTCTCCATATATATTGCCAAGGGTAGCTAAATGCCTTGGCTTCAAGACCCAGAGGTGTTCCTTCCCTTTTTGTCTGCCAGCTGTTTCCGGATCCAGTGAGGCTGAGCATGTACTTCCAGTTGGAGCACCCACACAGTACAGACACAACTAGTTGTAGAGAGATTAAAACAGGAAAGAGAAAAACACTTTTAGGGATATCCACAGAAACACAAAAAACATTCACATAAAACATAAACAAAACTACTGGCCTGGCTTGATCGTCCTCTCTAGCTAATTGGGTTTAACATATGCTTGTGAAATACACAAATATTCCTGCTCAGTTGATAAGCATGGTATTACCAAAGGGATTATCTGGGTAGCACCAGTCTTGGAAAATCTGTCTCTCAAAAGATCCTCTAGTCTCCCCTCATTACCAGCTGGATTTTGGCCATTTCTCACATAACTCTCCCATAACCACCTGTGAAATCTGGCTATCTCTTATGGTGCTTTCAGCAAGGTGTTAGCTGCTTGATGTGATCCATTTATGACAAGCAATTTCTTATGTCACCTCCAGTAGTTTCCCCTGTACTGTTCAGTTAGCTAACAGTTGTGACAGGGACTAGTCATTTGCCTACAACCTTAAAAAGTTGTGGGGTTTTTTTTGGTTTGTGGGTTTTTTTGTTTGGTTTTTTTTTTTTTCGGGGTGTGTGTGTATGTGTGTACGCTCACTTTTAAGTATGATACTAAAGGTTTTGCCTTAATTCCAGGTAGTTGTTGCGGAACATCTCCCATGTGAGGCTATCTGATCTGCACTATTATGTAGCAAGTAAAGACCATGTGCATTACTGTCAATTTTTTTATATTAAATTATTTCATTTCTACATACGAGGTTTGTTATTTCAGGCTGCATGTCACTCCTAAATGAAGCATTTGACTGGATGTGAAAGAATGTTATGATTACAAAGGTAATGAAGACCAACTGCAAATCATTGGATAGATCATTGTAACCAGGTGTAGCACCTGTTTTATTGACAAACTGCTGGCCTTAATGCTTCTGAACTCTTCCCATTCCCTACTCCCTTTCTGTTTGTCAGCTTAGCTATAACATCAGCATTAAAACAGATTCTCTATATTACATTTCTTAGTAGAGCATCCAATATAGGTATTTTAGCCTTAGTTTATGTGATCTGCATTTCAGAGATAGAATTATGTAATGTGCTGAGAAATCCAGGTGATTTTTTAACCAGGTACTATGTAGGCCATAAAACTGTTCTATTTCCTATATCACAAAGTTAGACTGGTCAGAACACGACTTAAGAAAATGAATACCAGAACAAATCATGGATTTTTTTATACTTTTTTGGTTGTGAAGGGAAGGCTTAGAAAGGAGCATGGAGAGAGAACAATGGGAGTAAACAGTAAAAAATCAGTACTATGTTTAAAAATAGTACATAATTATGTATTCTAAAAATATGAAAAATCTACATGACATTTGGTAAGTAAGCAAATTTCTTTCAACAGATGTGAGGATGCTCTTCATCTAAATTGCATAGCATTGTATGATATTGCTTGGCATTCTATATCTTCCTGTAATTATTACTGAGATATGTACTTCCTTGCTTGTTCAGAGAAATTTTGTAGTTTATTTGTAAAACTTACCCTATTCCCATGATCTTTTTAATGACCTTATTTATCTTCATGTAAGCTTTATGTACCAGCTGACAAAAACTGTTTCTGAACATCCAGGATTTCTTTTTTTGTTTCTTTCTTCTTTTCTTTCTTTCTTTCATGTTTTCTTTTTCTTTCCCCCTGGTTCTTCACTATAGATAATTCCCGCTGATGTATTACTGGATATACATAGATTGCAAAAAAAAAAGCATGATATAAAGATGCTGAGCTTAGTGGAGAATACATCAGTTCCTCAGATGTTGAAAAGAGCATTAATTTTTCAGTATGGCCATGCATTTCCATGTATACCTACTCATAAACAGGTGCTTTCTCGCTCTCATCCACTTCCTTGAATTCAAGTATCTGAAACTACCAGAAAGACAAAAAGATAATACTGTTTAAAAACAGCTTTGCAGCAGGAAAATAGGATGAACAAAATCTTCCCTGAGTTTGGTTTAATCTAGCGTTGCTTCACTGGCTTAAGCTGGCTTTGGCTGAGGTTGGCAGTAGAACAAATATGCAGCTATTGCCTGTGAACTTAGGTTACACTTCAGTTTCTAGCAAGAAAAGCTGCTTCATAGGACATTTCCCTTCAAATTATTAATTTACAGAAAATCAACAATCAATATTTTTTTTCAGTCTTAATGAGGTAACAAAAATTAGATGTGCACGCTTTCTCATTGACTGATTTTATGTCTCTAACACTTTAGCTTTCAACCATTTAATTACCTCAGTTCAAATATGTCCATTCTCTTACGGCTTTACTTCCACTTTGTGATCTTGGAATACTGTCAACTTGGGAATGCTGAGTACATGATACAATGATAATAAATCTTTAATATTTATATAATATTTCAAACAGCACTCATTTCATGTAGCTTTGACTGTATTCTAAGCAGTAAAATATAGTCTAAACACTGCATATGCAAAAAAATAATGCATTTTTGTCTTTTTATGAGTACAGGTTAGTTACTGCATTGGTTAAAAAGATTACCTATCAGCTTTAAACTGATTTTTAAGATCTATGTGTTTTTAAATAGACACTATATCTATTTGCTAATGCTATGTGAGGTTAAGGAAGATCCAGAAAAATAATATATGTTTTAGAGAAATATGTCACTTCTTGTAACATGAACAAGGCTTAATTTTGATAGGTTTGAGAAAATGTCTGCTATGAGAGCTCTAAATAATTCATTTAAATGGTTCTAAGAATATTTAGATGCAAGGATCCAATATGCAACCTCCACTCTCCATCAAGTCAATGCAAACTGACCACTAAAAAGTGCTAGGTCCCTATGGGGTGTGGATGAAATACCACAATATGAACCTGCTACTTCATTTAGTAGGAAGGTTTCAATCTTTCTCATCCCAGAGGAAGCACTCTATGTCTCAGTAGTCAGAAATGTATAATACATGGGAATATTCATTATTCAGGAAAGGAATGTTCATTGCATTATGGGGAAATCTGAGTTACATCACTGCATGATTCAAGACATACTCTTAATAAGTTTCTTCAGGACATATTTTTGAGAGAGCAACCCATTAAATACTTCTGCTGTGAAGGTAAATGTATTTGTGGAGGCACAGACATTAATAAATAAACTAAGATTTGCACTTTTAAGTAGGTGTGGTGGGTTGATCCTGGCCGGATGCCAGGTGGTCACCAAACTGCTCTATCATTCCACTTCCTCAGCTGGATAGTGGGGAGAAGACATGATGAAAGGCTTGTGAGTTAAGTCAAGGACAGGGAGATTACTCAGCAATTACCACCATGGGCAAAACTGACTGGACTTGGGGGAATCAGTTTAATTTAGTACTAATCACATTGGAGTAGGGTAATGAGAATTAAAACCAAATCTTAAAAACAACTTCCCCCCACACCTTCCTTCTTCCCAGGCTCAACTTTACTCATGAATTTCTTTACCTCCTCCCCACCAACAGCGCAGGGGGATGGGGAATGGGGCTGCGGTCAGTCCCTCACGTGCTGCCTCTGAGGCTCCTTCCTCCTCAGGGGGAGGCTCCTCACTCTGCCCCTGCCCCTGCTCCTGCCTGGGGTCCCTTCCATGGGAGACAGTCCTCCATGTACTTATTTCTCCAACATAAGTACTTCCCATGGGCTGCAGTTCTTCATAAACTGCTCCAGTGTGTGTAGAGGAATGAAGGCAGGTTAATTAACATTGATCATATACAGCTGTGGGCTGGCTTCAGGGGCGGTGGGTTGGCTGACCTGGATAAGGTGCAGCTGTGGCTGGATCCTGCTAAGCAGTTAAATAGCTCCAAGGGGTATGGAAGAGGAGCACTGGATGAAGAGAGACCTGGAAGAAGCAGAGGGAGTAGAGAGAGAGCCCTGGATGTAGGAGAGACAAGGAGAGGCCCTGGGGAGAAGCAAGGGTCCCGGATGGGGAGAGGCTGGCTGGAAGAGGGGTCTGGAGATGGGACACAGTAGAGGCAAGAATCAGGGTGGACTGGCCTGAAGAGGATAAAGAAACAGCATGGAGAGTAGATAAACTTTTGAAACCTTGTGGGGCTTGGTGGGAACTACTTATTGAAGCTAACCTGGTATGGGATGGTAAAAGCCTTGTTGCAGCTGGCTAGTTCTGATAGAGCTGTGACAAATATGGGTGCCCCATGGGGTGCAGTCCTTCAGAAACAGCCTGCTCCAGCATGGGTCCCCCATGGGGTGACAAGTCCTGCCAGCAAACCTACTCCAGCCTGGGCTTGTTTCTCCATGGATCCGCAGGTTCTTCTAGGAGCCTGCGCACATCCACCTGCTCCACCATGGGACCCTCCATGGGCTGCAGGTAGACATCTGCTCCACCATGGAACATCATGGGCTGCAGAAGCACAGCCTGCCTCACTGTGGTCTTCATCAGGGGCTGCAGGGAAATCTCTGCTGTGGGGCCTGAGGCACCTCCTACCCCTCCTTCTTCACTGACCTAGCTGTCTGCAGAGTTGTTGCTTTCACATATTCTCACTCCTCTCTTCTAGGTGAATTTTGGGTGGTTTTCCCCCCTCTTAATATGCTATCAGAGAGGCACTACCACTGTTGCTGATGAGCTCGGCCTTGGCCAGTGACAGGTCCGTCTTGTAGCTGCCTGGCATTGGTTCTAATGGATGTTGGGGAAGCTTCTAGCATCTTCTCACAGAAGTCACCCCTATAGCTCCCCCACTACCAAAACCTTGCCATGCAAACCCAATAAAGTAAGGGTAAGTGTAATTCTTGAAAGTCTTGTAAGCAAAAGAACTGCAAGAAGTACCTTCAGGTGAGAGAGACTTTCTGATGGGTTTCTTTCATATGTTGCCTGTCAGATTTCCTCCTTCCTTGATGAGTTAGAAGATCAGTTTATTCTGTACTGCATCTGGATGTAAAACCTCTTGTCTTTTAGCTCTCCAAGAAATAATTTCTTATGGGTTTGTTGTAGTGCACCTTGGCCTGGTTCAGTGGACCAGTTTCTTTTTCCAATTGATGCATTGGATTGCTGTTCCTTGAGCCTTTTTGTACCTTATGGCTCTAGGTTTGCACTTCCCTTCATTTGTTTCTCCCACAGTTCTTCAGTTTGTGTGATTATCATTTAGGTTCTTGTGCAAGACTTGTCTGGTCTTACTGCAGACAGCCTGTTTATACGCAAGATGCAGTTTCAGGCTTTCCTCCTGCTCCCTTGATTATCTTATTTCACTACTCATAAAAGACTAGAAGCATCCTTGCCACTTTCTGGCTGGAAAGAATCACTTTTGATATACTCTCCTCTCACAGAAACCTGATGCAGTGTTGGCTATTGGTGTCTTGTGCTTCCATACTTTCTGCTTGCTTTCCGCAGTAATTTCTTGGACCAGTAGAAGATCCATGATAAGGTGTGTATAGAAGATGTTATGCAAGAGAGGAATTTGTCGTAACAGACACTTTTTGCATGGGTAGATTGAACAAATAGATACTCTTGTGAGGATATTCAGAGGTGACTTACAGGTTGGGGGCCAGCTGGCTGTAAAGCAGTTCTGCAGAGAAGGATCTTGAAGGTCCCAGCAAACAAGAAGCTGACTGTAACCCAGCAATGCACCCTTGCCATCAAGGCGGCCCACAGCATCCTGGGCTGCATTGGAAAGAGCACAGACAGCAGGTCAAGGGAAGTCATTCTTCTCCTGTCTTCAGCCTGAGAAGGCTCAGGGAGGGTCTTAAGATGTACAAATACCTGATGGGAGGGAATGAAGAAGATGCAGCCAGGCTCTTGTCAGATGTTCCACCTGAACGCAAGAAAGCTGTTTTACTGTGAAAGGGGGTCAAGCAGAGGAACAGGTTGTGCAGAGAGGTTGTGGAGTCTCCATCCTTGAGATATTCAAAACTCAGCTGGACACAGTCCTGGGCAGCCTACCCTAGCTGGCTTTGCTTGAGTAGGGGGCTGGAGCTATATTCTTTTGAGAGACTGCTTTCTAACCTCAATGTTTCTGTGATTCTGAAATTCCTGATCATAGGCATCACAATTATTTTAATTATTTTTTTTTTTTACATAGTACATCTCAAGTAATAGTTCAATTAACATAAGCGCTTAAAAACAATGGTTTGGTGGTGGTTTTTGTGTTGTTGGTTTTTTTGTGTTTGTTTTTTGCTTATAAGAAAGATTTTATTAAACAGTAAAAGTAATCTGGAACCTGCAGACAAATTTGCAAGAGAAATGCATATTCTTTTTTTACTGGCTATATGCCGTGTTCTGAAAATGTAAGTGATTACAGTGTTTCTACAATCTTTTCTTTCTAGGACTTCAGTCAGGATGCTTTCAACTACTAGAGTAAGATAGGTAGAAAAATTAAGGTGCATTTGCTCTCTGAATTTGTTACTTTATTAAAACGTCAAAATGTAGACTAGGTGCCTGTAGTAGCTTGAACATTTTTCTTGTTTTAATGTTGTCTTGCATAAAAAAGATAATATAATTTCAGATTGTGGTACCTCATGTTCTTTCTTAAGGAGAAGTACAATACACTTCTACAAAGATGGGGAATGACTTTTATTTCTCCTCTGTTTTGAAGTCAAAGGGTTATTTTCTTGGTACAGATAGGATGAGCTAGAAGAGTGCATTTGAACCAAAAGCTAGAAAGTCTACTTAGTACTAGCTTTATTATGTATGTATTTAGCATTTCAAAAGAGCCTGAAGGCTCCCAAGTGTTCTGTGTAGACTTGTGTCAAAGAGATGATTCCTTTCTGGCAGCTTATAATTATTGCTGGAAAGGTGTTAACCTCAATGCACTACTTATTCCTATTCTTCACACTGTTTATGCCACTTTTTTTTCTTCTTGCCAGTATGAAGGCAATCACAAGTTAAAATGATCTACAGTAAATATCAACTCTGCTGCACTCTTGAAATGCTAAATAAAACTTTGAGAGGTGAAAGAGAGCAAAGCTCTTTATGGCAGGTTCACTGGTGGTATACAAACTCCTCTGATGCATGTTTGTAGAGCAACTGTCAAAGTTGCCTAGGAAGATCATACAGTAGAAAGTGGATTAGATTTCAATTCCAGCCTTTTCTGCTCGACATCCAAAGCTCTTCTTTAGGTTCACACCACCAAATAACCTTTTTAAATGTTTTTGGAATATCGCAAATTAACAGGATCAGTCAAAGGCTGGACTTGTAATCCTTCTCCTGTGTTGTCGTTTTGTGGCCTGTCATTTTTCTTAACAATGATTATGAAACAGGGAGAGCCAGTTTGTTCTTGGCACAGCACTGAGATGTTCCAGGGTACCTCTATGAGTGCAGCTAGGAAGGCTGCAGTAGGCTTTGCTGTCTTACTTGATATGTTTTTATCTGCTTATAATAAACATAGAAAACTACTGTAGAGCCAAAAAGGAGCTGTTCTTTTAGTGACTATGTGTAGAAGGTTTCGTATTTCTGGACTGAAAACAAATTGGAGAATTGTGAAATCACTGATAGTTATGAAAAATGTCTGAAGTATGTTCACTGATGATAATATAGGGTCAAAGAACATGCTTTGAGAAAGGACAGATAATACCAGTGTACTAACTATATGCACTATGCTACTATATGAACAAAACAGTTTTAATAATTAGCTATATGTCAAAAAATGTATTATTTTATCTTGGGCAAACAGAATATGAGTGTATTGAGATCAAAGCATAGATTGGGTGAAGGAGAGAAAGGAACAGGACTGTTGTTAATGCACCTCCATAAGGAACGATGGTGCGTAGCAGGGGCGACTGGATGTTATGTCATCTACAGAAGATGAAACCAATTCAGCCCTTGGCTGCTGAGTGTACACAAGCAGGCTTGCGCAAACTGTCATATCTAGCCATGTCTGAAGCAATAGGTGTATTTTATGAGGTGCTAAATAATACATAAGTTTGTTGAGAGATAAGACAAACACCAAAACCAATGAACTAACTCATATCCTTGGTTTAGGATGGACAGATCTACTCTCATAAATATAAAGATGTTGAAAAATAATCAAGAATGTAAGCTTCTCAAAGTTTCTGGACTTGTGAAATGAGTGGCTGTGAATGCTATATAGGCTTTAGGCAGGATTTAATGAGGAAAAATTTGACATACTTTCAAATAGTGATTAAGTATAATATTAAAAAATAATGACATATTTTCCAAGGAATTTCTCGGAACTGATTGATTTTTTTCCATGAATGAAAAGCCAGTCTTGTTAAAAGCTTTGTAATACTTTTACAGGAACAACTGTTTGCAGTCAAGGACATGGATTATGGATGAAACCTTGTTCCCTTCAGTAGCTGACACAACGTTTAAATAACACATTAAAACATTAGAGCTGGTGGTCATTTAGAATAGCGTGCTAACTTTCTCTTCCTTTGTTCCCATGGTAGAGATGAAACAGTAAGATACCACCAACAACCTCATGAAGGTGAGATGTAATCAGTAACCTGTTTAGTTCTTTCAGATTTTTTGGTCTCCTGCTATGTGTGACATTCAAAGCTGACAGATACAGCTTCTTTGGAACATGTATGTGAGGAGCTGGTGAAGTACTAAAACAATAGGCTAAGCTTCAAGAAGAACATCATTAGCTCATAGTCACTGGATCTGCCACTTAGGAAAAGATGGAAATTTTACTTTTCCTTTTTGAATACAGAGTCTCTTATGCTTTCATATCCTTATTTTTAGCAGTCCTTCCCAATTCTGTGCAGCTGACTGTTCAGTCAGACAGCAAGAAAATACCTTTCATTGTGGATTTCTCAAAAAGCCAGGTGCTAGTTTGCAAGATGACAGATGTTTTTAATGCTAAATTGAGAGCAGGTGTTTTTAGAGGAGAAACATAAATCCTAGAAACACTGCATTGTTTTAGAAGCACAAGAAGAAACGAATATTTCCTAAGAAATCTATTAGTCAAGAAGAACCTATTGGTTGACCATCCACTTTATTTTCTAAGATTTATCTTAATTGAAAGGAACGCACTACAATTAAAGCTTTTCCAACTGTGTTTTAATATTAGATTACTATATTCTAGGTATGTGAGTCATAAACAGCCTTAATTTGACCAAATTACCAATTATTTGAGCAATATAAGTAGCTAAAGGGAGAAAGAGAATGTCTGAGGGGACAGTAGTCTTCTGAAAAAATAAGTACAAAGTGAGAAGCATATGAAGCATGTGGTACCTCGTTACTGGTATTGCAGTTAATACTGATGTTTTAATTGGTTGTATTAATAGCTAAAATGTATGGCACTTATTCCAGGGTCTAATTTAACTTGCAGTTACAATCAATAGGAGAGTTCTTGAAAGTGATTTGTAGCTGAATGCTTCAATATAGACACCTTTATGTCATGTAAGTTGGTCAACAGGACAAATTCCGAGTTGAGTTCAGTATTAAGCCCCTTCTCTCTAGCAATATGAAATGAATGATTATACCATAGATTTTGACTGTTCTCTCCAAATGGAAATAAGTTTCTTGGTATTTGCATGGTTTAAGGAAAACAATGAAAATAAATTGTGCATAGAGCTCATGCCTTTTCAGAAGTAAAATAAAAACCAAAGAAAACAAACAAAAAACAGAACTGGAGGGAAAAGCCAAGCCTCAGTAAAAAAATAATTCAGTAGTAGATAATCTGCCCAAAGTTTTCAGAAAAGTTTCCAGGGTAAAATACATTTACTATCAGGTTAGTAGTAGAGTATTTTTTTTTCTTATTGTAATGTATATATACAATATGTTTAAATCCATCAGCATTAACAGTTCTGTGCATTGTTTTTTGACTGAAATATGTAATGACTGCCTTACTCTTGATGGGTGAGTATACGGTTAAATATTGTCTAATAAATGAACTTAAAACTATTTTGGCATAATTATTCTCTAATCTTTCAGAATAGTGTTTGCATATTTATAAAAGGATTTATTGATGTTTTCATTTTTGCCTCTTCCCCCACCCCCCAAAGAAAAATATCCAGGCCATGCATATGGGTGTGTATGTATACAAAAATACCTGTTTGTATAGTAATTCTAGTATCCATCATTAGATCTCCAGAATTTCAAGTCTTCATATTTGAACAGCCCAAACCGTGCTCGTACAAACTCCTTGGTTTTCTGAAATGAAGTATAACTTTTTTTCTGAACTGCAACTAGTTCCAAATCGATTCTCAGAAAAAGCTTTAGGATCTGTGAAACCATGGCATGGGCTCCATTGACTAAAATATTCCTGCTTTCCACTCTGACACGATGCTGTCTTGTCTTATGATTTTCTGGATTAAAGAAATTATATTTTATGCTTTAAAACTATTGTGATGATGCAAGTATTGGATTTCTATAATTACATCGTGACACAATTTAACAACTTTAGTCTGATTACCTTGACTTTTGAAGTTCACATCTGTTGTTGAAGCTGTGTATAATCAACAAAAGCTGAGCTGAATCCCTGTTCTTTGATTTAGTCCTGCCTAAAATAAAACAGCGTTATTAGTACTTGGCTTTGCATTTTATTCTGGTCCCAGACCACTGGAGGAAATGGAAAAGAAAGATCATTTTGATAAAAAGCCCTTGATTTTGAGACATTGCAATCATTAGACACAAAGCTCACCATTCTTTGTCTAATGTAGCTGGAAAGAGGTAAGTAGTGAGAAAGTGTTTTTCCATAATTTTAAAACTTGGATTTTTAATTCAGGAATATTGAATGAATTGTAAGCACATTATTTTTATTGTTACTCGCACAATGTGCTGTATATTTGATCTTTCTGCATGATTATGATAAAATTGAGATAGAATTGTGGAGGATAAGTAAAAAAAAAATAAAAATGTATTTTTAAACCCCAAGGTTTTCTTTTGGTTTTTTTGTTTGTGGGTTTGTGTTTTCTTTTAACTTATCAAGAAGAAAGTTCTGACATAACAAAGAAACCTAAAGACAGTGTACCAGTAGGGTTTACATTGTAACACTTGCAAGCTGGAGCCTGAAAAGCAGAAGTTGTTTGGCCTCTCTTTGTCCACTAGTGTTTGTATGGATTGAATTAATTTTGCTGTTGAATTTACTCTGCAGTGCTTACTCCTTGTAGTAGTGATAAGTGTTATATGCTCTCTTGGCAGTGTAGTTAGTTTAGTGTCTTAGTTTAAGCCATAATAGAGCAGAATCTCTTTAATCCCCACCAAGGGGGTCAGCAATATGCAAATGGAATGAAGTAGATTATATTCATCTATTAAATTAGGTTTTATGAATGTGGAGACTGTGTAGAATAGCTTCAAAAAACATTCAGTAGCCATTAGAAATCAGTGTTAGTTGAGATGATTTTTTGATTCAGAATGTAGTGAAGTGTTAAGTTCATTGGATTCAAACACCTTTGACTTTGTCCTGCAGTCTCCAAGGAGAGCGAAATGAAACCAATTAAAAGGTGCAACGCTGGTGGTATTATAAAGCAGTCCGAGAGGCATGGAAAATGTTGTTTGTGCCATGTGACATAAAGTGAGTTATATTGTTTGCCCCTGGGAGATCAGAGAATAAGATCAAGAGACCATTGCTCTCCCTTCTGTAATGAATTTATTTGCAGGTCTCAGTCTCTGAATTGGCAAAAACTATTACTGCCAAAGCATTTTGTTTGCCCCATTGGAATGCTCAATATTAATTTCCCTGTCCCATTTCAGTGTCCGAAAAGCATTTTAGCCAGCATTACTTCTACAAAACAACTGAGTCCCTATTTAATTGATGATCCTGAATTTGCACAGTATTTAAGTTGTGAGCTGGTTGAGGGGTAGGAACTCTCCTGGTTTATTTCCTTGCTGTCAGGGAGCGTTTATCCAGGCATTTGTAACTGTGTTAATCCCTTCTCGTTAGCGCATTTCAATAGTATGGAATTTCTTGTAATAATTAAGACACGTGAAAGTCAGATTTGACATGATAGCTTTCAAAGCAAGATTTTGCTCCTGTGTCTTGCTTTGAAAAGGGATTTGTCAGGAGGGCAGATGATGTGATATGTAATGGGGGGCAAGGTGAGATGTGTGACCATATGAATGTAGAGACAGTACTAGACTGACTATACTGAATCTCAAAGTTTAAAATTTAACAAGAAAGATTCAAAATAGTCACTACAAACAAACCTTAATGTTAAATCTGGAAATGCCATCTAGGGGATGTTTCCAGTTGTTTTCAGAAAACCTGTGAAGAGGAATAGGATGGATTATTATGGGTTGGTTTGAAACTCTTGGGCTTGATGTAGCTTTATAGAGGTGCACCAAAATATGTATGTGCACAGCAGTGATTTAAGTGCCTGTAATAGGATGTAGAATGCTGAAAGAGTGTGGGGCACTCAATGACTGGCATCAAGTTATGCAAGAATGAAGGACAAAGACATTTTGGAGTCACTGAGTATTTTAGCAGTGACTGAACAGGCCCATGACCTTAAGTTAACAAGATAATGCAACAGAAACCAGCTGGTCATTTCAGTGTTCCGTAGGCACGCAGCTGTCTTCCATACAGCTCTCCTTCTGTAGCAGTGTAAGTAAGGCTAACACATTGAAAAGTCTGACATAGAAGTAATATAAATAGCATTAGGATAAATAAATTATTTGGGTTAAATTGTTGTTTATTTTAATTTGCTGTAACATGAAAACAAAACAACCTAAATAACACTGAAAGAACGGCATTTACATACTTGAGTCCAGGGTTCAAATCACTTTTCAAGGAACAGTTAAGGCTTAGGATTTACAACAGACAGTTGTCAAAAGGGAACGTAGGGAAAGGCAAGCAGAGAGATAAGGTACCAAGTCGCGCAGAGTGAAATGCTGCAGAAAGATGTCCAAACTTCAGATTTTCTCTAAGAGGAAAAATCAACACAGGTGAGTACTGGAGTTGCTTATGCAGAGGCATTTATAATCCCAAACTGTTTTTTGTGAGTGTCTCAGTCATTCCTTTGAGGATAGGCAGCTAGTTTATCCTTGCCCTGTGAAGCCTATTTGAAGGATGCAGAGGTGTGATGGCCGTGGCTCTCCTCTCTAGTGCCTGCATCTAGTTCAACATGCAGGAGTCTAAGCTTTGCTTGATTTTTACCTCTACCCATGTACAAAATGAATTGGCAGCCTGTGTTCTCCAGCCCTTTGACTTCGGTCTGAATAGAATGCTTCAGAACATAGCTATAAACTAGCTTGGGGGAGAATCTGTGTCTCCTGTTAAAGCTGCGCTGGTTTTCAGCCATGTAATCGAGGTTTATGGAACAGAGGAAACATGAGAGAGAGAACCTTACTTGTAACCTGCTCGTGAGGGCATCTAAGCACTAGAACAAAACTATGGGTACCAGCATGACTTCTGTGTTGGTTTTTTTGTATGAACGTATGGACTTCCTGAATTATGGCACCTCTTCTTACCTTCTTTGTCCCTCTGTCACCCTCTCACCCTGGGCCTCAACATCATAAAATGCCCTACGTTTTTCCAGCCATTGGAAGGAGAAAGAAAGCAGAATAATTTTGTGAAGTTGCTTATAAGAGGCAGTATATTTTTTTCATGCATTCCACCCGTTTGCATGGTATCAGTAACTCAAGATTTTTCTATTTCTCTTCTGTGTTTAATAAGGAAGGCATATCATCACCTTAGACACTGATGTCAGAAACTGCCAGCCTTTAAGTTGGAGGTTATTCACAAAGTTGAATTTGAATTTTGTGGTTTGGGCTTTTCTTATTAGCACAACAGTGCCCAACAGAGATTAATACCTTCTTGTTTATTCCAGGGTTCACATCTTGTACACTGTGGCAATTTGGAGGTATGGGACTTTTTCCAGCCTTTTAGGGTAAAGATAACATCTTACTTGTCTCTTACTGTGACTGCTATAGAATACTATACTAAGCATTTCCTATTGCAGTATCATTCAATGCTTGTCCCTTTGTTCTTTCAAAGCCTAGGATGCGTACGCTCTTTTCTAATTGAAGCAGATTTGCGTGGTTTTGAATTACAAGTATTTCTAACAGGGACATTGGCTATGGCATCTATCTCTGTCCTCAACATTTTTTCTTGTACATGTTATGCATGTTTCCTCTGTGCATTGCCTATATTTAACACTAATCAACTGATTTTGAGAGTGAAAGAAAAAAGTATGTGCAATAAACATTGAAAGGTTAAGATCAATTGGAGTGAACTATTTTAAAAGAGCTGAATCATAAACTCGTTTAAAGCAGTGAGCTTTCCTGAAGACATGATTCTAAAAACAAAGCAGTAGATCAATAGGGATCCTAAAATTCATGTAGCACACTGAAACATCTAGATGACAGCTATTTCTGCTGTGTGTGCTGAACAGATAGGTGGCAATTATTGCTGCTGGGTAAAAACCTGCCTCCAGAAATTGATGAGCATTTTGCTTCTGACACCAAAAAGAGTTGAGATTTTACTCTTTTGTGGGTATAGGAAGTAAACAGCAAGAAGCTAATGACTTGTCTGTCCAGGGAATAAGGTATAAGAGTCTGGACTATTGTCTATCCTGTAGTCTGTTATAACAATGTCCTTCCTTAAAGTTTACAAACTGCGTTCCTCCCCTTGCTGCATCTTACCAAATAGAGATGTTGCAGTCAGAAAGCACTGCACATAGAACTATTTTGTAGTCTCCTGCTGGTAAGGCCACTGTGAAGGGACATGTGTTACATAGAGAGGAAAGAACTAATTGTAGGCAGTTTTGCTGGCTTACTGCAAAAGTAAGAATGCAAGGGAGCCTAGAGAAATTCAGAAATAACCATTATACTAGCTTCCTTTGGCATTTTTGCTGTTGTCCGCTCAGACAGTGCAGCAGCAGTGACCCAGAAACCTCTCTGGACAATTTTTTTCCAGAGACATGAGACAGCTGTAGGTGGCCCTGTTCTGAAGACTGATACTGAAGACTGCAAATGGAAACAAATTGCTTATGCTTTTTATTTCTCTAAAATAAGTTGAAAAAAAAAAAAAGTGGGGGAAGAGGATGGTGGAAAAAAGCCATTGTATATGGCTTCCTGTTCAATGGACATTCATGATACTAATCAATGTTCCCCACTAGAATTAGAGCAGGGGCTGGGCACCATATTAACGATCCATACAGGATATTTAAATATTTAGCCATTTATGCTGAATATGAATTTTGTTTGAATTATACCAAGAATGTTTTTCAGTTTTTCTTTCACAAGATAAGTCATACATCTTCCATTATCCTGGCACTAAATAATTTTGCTACACATTGGATTGTCATTTTGCAGCTGCCCCAATGGAATTTATTTACTTTTTAAGATGGCACCTTTTCTGAGAATGTAGTTGAGTTATTTGTTTGGAAGAAGTGAAATTTAGTTTCAACCATGTCTCATAAGTAAAATATGTATTCAGGGAGATAAAGACCTCTAATATAAAGCTTGCCACATAAAAAGTAATATTCAGTCTCTATGCTCTTGTTGAATCCTCCTAGCACAGTTCAGAAGTACAGTGTAAGCTGTACGACACTATCTAGTTCTCTATATGCATCTGTGTAAGTAGATGACATGAAATAAGCTCCATTTACCAAAGGGAAGAAGTAACAGAATAATTCTCCCTGATATGCAGAAACTCAGACTTAACTCCCAGTCGACTAAATTCACAGCAATGTAGTACTGAAGATATTGATATTTTAGAATTACGTGGCAGACTGGTCTGTTAAAATAATATATTGTACTAAAAACGGTAAATGCAAAATATCCATTAAGGTTAATGGAATATTAATATGCCTTAGTGCTGCTGAAGGTGAAGGACAAGAATGTAGAAGCATGTCAAGAGTGAGACATAAAGACAAGCTCGGAATGCGATAGCATATGTTGCTTTATTTATGGGAAATATTGGCCAACAAAGAGATACAGAAAGCCACACAAAGACAGTTATCTATGAGATCTTTTTAAATGTCTATGGAAACATCTCAACAAATGCCTGCTCAACAGTTGGCAAGTGAAACTTTTTTGTCAGGTATGAGCACAGGTGAGTCTGTTAAGTTTACCACCAGAAAATAAATTTTATTCCTCCCTCAGCTGCTTTCATTTGCAGCATTTATTCACAGAAAAAGAACTACAGATGGGGAACTTCTGAAGTCATTGAGGCCAGTCAGGTGCTGTTTAGGGTTTGCTGCTTATACAGCCAGCAAGTATAAAGTCATTAATGTTCTGGATGTCCCAGTAGTGGGCTGCTTCATGATAGACACCTAACCTGAAAATGTCCTTCTTAATAATGCCTGCTTTCAAAGAATTAACATGTGAGTTAAATTCTGGGTTTCCAACAGTCCTGAGCACAGAATGTGACAGCACATAACTTTTGTTTCCTTCAGTTTTCTTGAGTCAATACAGCTGGGAGTTACAGAGGGCCACTGCTAACAAACCAATCATTTTCTATCCTGATTTTGCAATTTCATACCCCACAACTGGTTGATTATTGCCTGTAGATATGGTATAGCTTTACTCTTTCATCTGAAACTAAGGTCACAGCACACTTTCAGCTATCATAAACTAAGTTAAGAACAGTAACAGTTTTGCAGTAAATTAGGAAGCATTGTTGAATACATCATTGGTGATTAAAGGTCATTGTGCTGGAAGCAGATTATCACCACTTTGAATTTCTCCTATAGTAGCAAGGGTATTGTGCTGATAATAGGAGCAGAGGTTCTTCATGAATGTGGTTTGGCTTAGTTGTGGCATAATTCAGTGGCTGTAGCAGACTTAATTGTCTTACTTTTCTTATGGTAGGGGTAGAGAGATGTCTTTCTGCAATGCAGTCACTGCAAAACTACAGCAACCATTAGATCTGGCTTTGAAAAACAAACTGTCCGTCCTGAGGTAACTATAATGTTTGGTCCCATTGTAAACTTTGTAATGCTTGCATTTCCCTTTGGGGAAAATAGGAAAACATCTCATTACATTTTCACTTAAAAGATTGTACTTCCTTTGTGTGTGTATGTTTGTATATGAATTTTAATAGAAGTACTTGGCAGGAACTACAGGGAAATTGAAACTTCTGGTTTTAGAATGAAATATATCTTGCTGTATTGAGTATAGGTTGTATGGGTTTGGTGGTTGTCATGGTGGGGGCTGCAGGGGTGGCTTCTGTGGGAAGATATCAGGGACTGCTCTGTCCTGGACACAGCTGGTTCTGGCCATCTCTGCAATGGACCCACTGCAGGACACAGCTGAGACAGTCAGCCTGGGTGAGTGCCTCTGGGAAAGCCTATGTAAGAAAGCTCAAAAGAAAGTGGAAGATTTCAGGGTGGAGCTGAGAGACGACTTGTATGCTGAGAATTATCTTAGCATGGTTGCACTGGGTATTTGGGAGTGTAGAGGACAAGAGTGAATGTCTGTTTGCCAAGAGACTTTTAATTAAATCTATTCTATCAGTTATCAAGAATGTATCAGCTTTGCTTCTTTTCAACATCATTGTATTTCTCTGGTAAAGACTGAACACAACCCTGTCTGATTAGAGTGTGGGGTTTTTTTTTAATGCTTACCTTCCTACCAAAGAGAATTAACTATTTCAATTATCACTCATCATGCAAAAATCAAAACATTAGATGAGGGGGCTAGTAAATGGATTCTGAAGCTCCAGCGTTTTCTGTGATACTGCATTATTTTAACTTAAAATAAATCTCCATGCTCAACAACCATTAATAAGGCAATTTTTTACAAGCTGTGGAACCAGCATGTAGATTAAATTTGTTACCCCTGGTTTTGCCTCTATCTTATTTAAATTGTGCTCTTTAATGTTAGACATACAATGTGGCCTCTTCACTAGTGCATATGTTGCCTTCCTTTAGCAGTGAACTGAAGAACTGAGCTCCATGACCTTCAGCTTGCAAGGAGTCTATTCACTGTGTATAAAGAGAAAGGTGTGAGGAGCTGTTTAAGGACTGAGCAGGAAGAGTTTAAGGCCTTCATGGGGCAATTCTTGAATGAAAATCATTGTCTTCCTTATCACCCTTGGAGGCTTGTTTACTACTTCCTTATCTTCTGGCATTAGGTCTTGGTTCCACAGAAAGTCCTTTTGATTTCCATGAACGTCTGAATGGAGTTCCAGCTGATGGACCCTTGGGCAAGACTGATGCCTGATAGTATAATTTTGAACATTTTTTTTTTTTCATTTCCCCATTTTGGTGAGGGAAAAAGGCTAGAAACCATTGCTGATGTCTCTGAAGTTTTCTGAGGCTCAGACACAAATGGTGTTATGCTGAGTACAAAATATTGTGATGAAATATGTCACAGATAACAGCTTTTTATGTGCGATTTTCATAACATGTAAGATATTATATGTAAAATTATATAGCTTTCACTTACAGACAGAAAGTGGTAAGTAATGGGACATGGAAGGGACAAGTCAAAGTGAATAAGGAGGTGAATATGAAGATGGGAATTTGAGTTGAATAGCTTATTGGTGATGTATAGCTACAGTATAATTACTTCAATCTATAATCCTATTTTACATGTTTAGGTGTATAGTAATCTTCTTGGCTTTTAGAATGAGACAAAATAGCAATGTTGATACATATGAGCACCTGAATCACACCAAATAATACTGAGAGCTTGATTGGGAGCAATAACTGAATAGCAGACCTGTGGGAGTAAGCTTCATGCTGTTAAAATGTGAATTTATACAATGTTGCTGCTGAGCTTGCCTGGCATTCAGACAACTTTGCAGATGTCAACTTACCTGTGTAATCATATGGTAATTTAGTACAATTAGCATATGAAATACTTCAGCATCTCCATATAGTTAGCTCATAATTATGAAGTGAATGTGTATTTACCAAGATGTTTCCTTGGCCTTGTGGTCACATAGTGACTTTGTCTACTGTGTCATGATGCCTATGTGGAAGGTGTTGAAGTAGAGTGCCACAGAAATGTTAGCCCAAAATACTGATAAAAGCAAAATAATACATTGTAAAAGGAGGAAGGGAAAAAAAAACCAAAACCCAGAACAGAAAAAAACCCAGGAATGATCCATATGCCTTCCTGTGCTGTAGTAAATGAACAGTGTCTGCTGATAGGCCTGAACGTCAATGTGGGCATTTTGCAAAAGATTTCTGCTAGTTGCTCACTTGTAGTCAAAAAAAAAAAAAAAAAAAAAAAAAAAAAAGCAAATGGAGTCCTGGCTTGTCTGAGGAAGGAGACGGAATACAGCAAAAGCAATAATCACAGTGGATAAGTCAGAAAAGAAAATTTTTACTTCTAAAAGTATAAATGCAGTTTTATCTGGAATACTGTTTGTACTGGTAGCTACCTCCCCTAATGCTACTGACAGTTTTGGAGAAAGTGAAGCAAATCATTTAAGACGTAATTAGCCTTGTTAAAGGATGCGAATGAGAATAGGCTTACCTATTTTAGAAGGGAGATTAATGAAAGAGGATGCATTAAGGATTATGCAGGGCAATGTAAAAGGTAAACCCCATGCTGGAATATCTTTCTGTTCTGGGCTGTTGATTAAAGGTGCTACTTGTCCACCTGTAGCTAGAACAGCACAATGTGTGAAGGTCAAGAGAAACTGGGAGAATCTCAGACTTCTCAAAGGAAGTTTGGTAACAAACCACCCACAGATTCAAATATGTTTTAATTTCCACCTCTTGAAAGTGGAAAGAGAACCCATGTTATCAACTCAAAAGAATGAAAGGAACACTACGCAAAACAATGAAGTTAATCACTCTCAAAGCTCCTTTGGACACCCTGAGAACAGAAAGTGAGAGACTGAATCCAGTAATAAACAAGGCAAAGATGCTTTTTTTATGTCTTTTTAGTGAAACATCAAAGAAGGGTGATGTTTAATATGTTAAAAGGAAATGCTGCTTATGCTGTAAGGCTTTAGGTAACTGCACAATCAGATTCATGACCATGGGCTGTTACTAAAGCCAACAAATTAGCAAGATTCAAATGAGGTGTTGAAAAATGTTTGTACAGATAGGAAAAAAAAAAAAAGAACAAAATGAAGGGGAAATTCAATATCAAAAGACAGGAGGGAAAACAAAGCAATGTTTGGAAGCACGGTTCAAAACCACTTTTAGATTTAGTACAGCTGTTTGTCAACAGTCTTAAAGATAAATGGCTGTATTTTGAACAGTGTAACCAGATTAAGTCTACCTTGGTAGAGCCAGCTCTCCTGGGGAATGATGCCTGCTCTTCTGGTCAAGTGCTAGAGGACTGAGCATAGGGAGAAGAATGCCAAACCTGTAATGGTGTCTTCCTTGCCTGAGGAGACCAGCCTTCCACATGGGGGTTGATTGCAACTCACAGGAGGCTGGTGTGATACCTTTGTTCTATTTTCCCACCCTGGAAATGTTAGAAGGGGTCAACAGACTGAAACATGAAGTCTCTGATAAATAATTTCTAGGAAGAGATTTTGGGGGCTATTTGGGAAGAGTTAGGTTTGTAGTTTTCCCACATGCACTAGTGCAGGAATTCTTACATTGACAACAGGTTATTTAGCAGAAAGCTCTTGAAGAAGTTGGATCGTGGACCTGATGTTCTGCACACAGTTCTGGTGTTTCTTAGCTGCTTGCTGTTCTGCATGGAAAGGTACAGGGATCTTTCTGGATCTCAAAAAGAAAGGCATAACAGCAAATAGTATAAAAATAAAATTGCTTTAATAACAAGATAAAATTAGGAAGAGAAATGTAGACAGTGAATAAATCTTATGTCTTTTCAGATGCTGGGGACCCTACTTTTGGGCAGCATCAGATGAAGCCCTGGTGTACAGCCATGGCACACTGCTCAGATCCCACCCATGGAGAGGTTTGCTCTTGCACCAGTGCTGTAGCTTCTTATATCTAGTCTAAAAACCCGAACCAATTCATCTTGTTTGACAGGTGGAAGTGCTCTCTTTCTCAATGTCCACCAGATCATACTTAGCTACGTGTATCTAAGCTGTATCCAGGATCGGTACATATCCAGAACCTTCCAGCATGTTCCCTTTTGTTTTTAAATACCTTGGGGTTATACAGCAGTTACTCGTGCTCCCATCTGGGTATCTCAGGCCTCAGGCACAAGACCCAGTATGGCTAACAAACCTTGCTCAAAGTAGCTTACTCATCAAATACATCTTCCACATGTCTCAAAATACACTGCTTATGTCTACATGATGTTTCTGTTTTGGAGTTAGCCTCCTGATAGGAGTTTTTATTGCTTTTAGCCACGTAGGACTATAGGTTTTGTGCTGCTTCATAAAGTATGTGGATAAATAGGTTATGGAAGGTGAAAATGGCTGATGTTGACGGCTTCCAACAAGGGTTTTGTATTCAAATAGGATTTACAATTGGAGTGTACCACTCAAACATGGACCTATTGAAATACAAATGGATGAAAACTGTAAACTGTTTTTCTTCCCATGTATGTTGTCACTGGCACTTGTCTTGGGGGCATATCTCTAGTTTCTTCTAACATCTAAACAAAATCCTCTCTCGTTATTGTAGTGGGCTGGCTGGAAGTCACTTCCAGCCACCAGCTCTCAGACAGGAATGGCAGGGAGATAGTTTTCTCTTTCAAGGGAAAAGTGGCTGTGCTGCCGTTTTACTGGAACATAATTGGTAACTGCATGTGCAGAAGCATAGTGAGGCATAAAGCTCTATTGGGAAAAGAGGTGTCTTAAATTATTGACAAGTCCATGAGGCATAAAGCTCTATTGGGAAAAGAGGTGTCTTAAATTATTGACAAGTCCATGAATAAAGGCCCTTTTAAAAGGCGTTTTGGCATCAATTCTGATGCCCACTATCCTTCATTGTTCTTTGTTTATGGTTCTTCACTGTATGAAACAGTAACTTGGTGATTGCCAGTTTGGTGCATCTGGTCTTCACTCAAGATAAATGTGGTTTTTTTCCCAGATTAGCTATTCTGGGAGAAGATTTCACCTGTACAGAATAGTCGCTTTGCATGGAAGGGTCTCAGATGATTTCTGAATTTGAATTAGAAATGAAGAGGGGTAAGAAGTAGGCACTGGCTCTGACCATTGGAAGAACAGTGATACTGCTTCCAGTGAATCCAGCAGAGAGCATCTGGTAGACCCAGCTGGACTGCTATGTTGTGCTCAGATGGAGTAGTTTATACTTTGGCACAATCTGCAGTGTTTATTCAGTATGGCATGTAATGATTCGCTACAGTTCCATTACTTATATTGGTATGCTGCAGAGTTTTCATACTATACAGACATTACACACTCCTTTAGGGTCATGTTGATGATTCAGGATCAACATGTAAACTGATCAGAAATTTGAAAAAGGGGGAAAAAAGGGAAGTGAACAATATTCCTGAAAAAATATTTGCAAATTTTGGTGAAAGCTTCTGCAGAGTTGAAAAGGCAACTTAGTTTTCATTTCCATTATAATCTTGGATTCTGTAATGAAGCACAGCAGGTAGGAGGATTCTGTACAGATTTCAATAGAAAATGTTCATCTGTACAATAAAGCATATTTTTAAGCGATGGTGCTTTGTATAATGTGATTACCTTCATAAATAAAACTGCTAAATGCCTATTTTGGAAGACATTCAACTTTTAAAGAGGTTGAACAAGATACACTTGTCAATTAAAAGTATGTTTGCAGAAGGCTACATAACAAGAAGGCATGCATGTGTAATTCCCCACAAGGTCTAAATAAAATTATTTTTTTTAAAAATGGAAGATGAAATGAAACAATAGAGAAATCTGTGCATCAGTATACCAGTTTGGCTCCAGAATTGTTATGGTCTATTTGTTGACTCTTAGGGATATTTGAATGACGTTTCACAGTTGCAGTAGGAAAGCTGTTTGATTATGATTTCAGAAATTTGATGGCATGGGATCTGAATATCATCTACAGTTCTAGTTCAGCTGGGCCTAAGTCTTCCAGTTTGTTTCCAAAACACTGAATCTGTTGCTGCACTAAATTGAAAGGAGTTTATATTTTAGCATATGAGAGAAAGAACTGTGATTCCAGCATATGTAAAGGTTTTTTTCTGCACATCAGTTAAGTATCGTAATACTTACCTGTTATCTATCAGCAAAGTATGCACACAGTAATTTATGAAGCAATTTATAATTAATTA
Source organism: Falco peregrinus (assembly GCF_023634155.1). Lineage (NCBI taxonomy): Eukaryota > Metazoa > Chordata > Aves > Falconiformes > Falconidae > Falco > Falco peregrinus. The sequence goes on from NC_073723.1 coordinate 78,736,153, forward strand.
GGAGGACCTGTACTGTATACTAAATGTGAAAAAGAAGGGAAGATTGGAAAGAAGGAATTGTCTCAATATGCAGCATTCTGTTTTTAGTTTTATAGTTCGTATCCATCACTTGATGAAACTAAAAAAGACCAGCTTCTTCAGAGGTTCTATTCTGTAACTGACAAGAAGTGTTTTTTTCTCCAAATTGTTGATATATTTAATCTGCAATTTAGAAATTAAAGATAACTACAGCTCTAAGTCCTGCTTACATGATGATTTATTTCCACTGCTGTCTTGTTCTTCATAGTAACTTTGCCACCCTACCCCAGCTGTCTGCTTTTCCTGCTCCCATACTGAATGCCTACCACGCTCCCAGTTAACTGCTGATTGCCTATCCCTCCTTTTGCTTTGTCCTTAACATAATCTCATTACTGACATTTTAGGTTTTGGGTGTAATTTTCTTTGGCGATCATTGGGTTGTGTCAGTATAAGAATTTTCACTGATCCTCTTGCCCCTTCAGTTCAATTTCCTTTTGTTCTTTTTTAGTCCCCTAATGTACAGTTTTGCATTTTTGCTTTAAGTTGTCCCAGCTGGTGTGGTCTTTCCCAACTTCAGGCTATTTTTCTGTTCAATATGTTGGTCACTTTTCTGGCTTGATGTTTGGAGCACTCCTCAGACTCTAATTTTACTCTTCCTGCACAGATTCCAGCAGCTTTCATCATGTCTTATGGTTCTTGTCTTCCATCTCCACTGTTCATTCCTTTTGTGATATTTAGTCAGTACAGTAGCAATACAAAGGTGTTAAAATTGTTTGATGTTGAAAGTCCACAGGTGTATCAGTAGGCTACTGCGGCTTAATGACATATCTTTAAATACCTTATTAATCAATTGGCATAAATAAATTAAAGGATCCCTGTAGAGGTAAGATGAGTTAGCTGAGAAGATACTTCCTGTTTCAGTTTCACATTTTTCACTCAAAAATATGCTTGCTTTGGGAATGGTGAGGAGTGCCTAAATTTTTCTCCTTCCTTTGCTTGTTGAGTAGTGGTGTAGAGAATTGGAAAAGCCAGCACTGTTTCTAGGTGTCATCATTTTCAGTGTGGTGAAAAGGAGTCTTTGCTCTGCTCTTATCATCTGCCACTGCAATTGGAAATTATGCCTTTTAAAAATTCACCTGTTCAGCCTCAATATGTGACTAACTGAAGCCTCCTTCTATTAGTTTGTTACTATTTTTTTGCATGTTTGACCACGTCCTCCCTTTTGCCTTCTCTGCATCAGTTCACTTTTCTGTCCTTTATAAGGTCTCTAAGTTTGGAAACTCCCTCCTCTAAAACACAAAATTTTAACAAGAGTATAACATCAAGAGCTAGACAACCCTTTTGAATTTAACATCTGTGAATTGTATATAAAATGTGTTCAGGAAGAGAGAAACTAGCAAGATGTCTTACTTTTCACCTGGCTATTTTTCATGTACATATGGGCTTCTTTTCTGAAATAGTGGAAGAGAGTAGAGCAGACATTGGGAGGGTGAAGAGGTTCTGCACACAGATTCTAGCACCTTACAAATGTTGCTAAGACCTAGCCAGTCACAGCCAAGGGCCCAAATTTGTCTTCTAGCATGATAAAGGGTAGCATAATAAAAGGGTAGAATAATAAAATAGCATCCCATTTCTGTTAAATGGCATAAAATAAGGCAGCATTTAGCTGCCGCATGTCCTTTTTCACTAATTGCATTTCATGAGTTGGGTTAGTCCCTTCGCTAATAGCCATCTCTCTCATGATGAATACTGAGTCTCAGAGCTCTGAAGCTGCAACAACTACTCAACTCCATGCAGTAGTCTGCTGCACGAGTGAACAGTGTCTTGCACCTGGAAGATTTTCCTGCCACGAGCATAGCATCAGATAGTTCAAAAAATGGGTAACAGGAGATGTTAGATCATTTTTTTAGGCAGTACAGCTGTGAAACATGCACTGACTATGTCTGATAGCATAAAAACCCAGTTTGATTTTATTTTTTCTTTCCAAAAGACCTAGTGTTATATATCAAATTATTTCTTAGTGCTTTGTTTAATCAGCTTTATTAAGAAAATGACTGAAGCAGGTTTGCTGCATGGGTAATGAGAATGCAAACTAAATGAATACAAATAGATTTAATTTGAGGAATTACAAAGCAAGTATTTGATCAAATGGAAAAAACTGTAATGTTGAGGTTTTGCAGCACATGAGCTGCACAGAAGCAGTGATGTGTTCCACGCCTCACTGAAAAGATCTAGGTTCAAAATCTAGGGTAAAACTACAGCATTGGATTGTAACTCTTTGGACTTGCTGATTTCTAAGAACTCAAAAGACAACTGCAGTGTAGAGGGAAAATTAAGTCTTCTACGTTTTGGAAACTGTTGCTGGGCTGCAGTGAGGTTCCATAGAAAGATACCCAAGGTCTGTCCATCCCATCAAGTGTTCTCGTACACAAAGCCATGCCACCTGTGTACAGCTCTGTAGCTGTATTAGGGTAGCACCAAACCCAAGGTAATAACCATGGGCATAATTAGCTGAAGTGCAGTGTGGTAGAGGCAGAACTGTACTGCTGCTGGCTCTGGACTTAATGTGACTTTTCTTTCCCTTTGCTCCTTTATCACTACAGTCAATAAACTTTCTCCTTTTTTTTTTTTTTTTTTTTTTTTGCTAAAAGGGAAACTGGTTAGTGGCCCTCTCGTGTTTCTCAAGGAGAGCTTTGTGTTTGTACCTGTAGGTGGAGCTCCAAACTCATCTTGTACTAAGACAGCGGCACTACTGTTAAAGTACAAGCAAACCGAAAAGGAAAAACCTTAAAAGGCCACTTCCAAACACAATATCCAAATTGTAAAATTTTACAGAAGAGATGCTTAAAATTTTATCACAGACAGCTTTAAGTTTTTGAAACAAAAAGAACCCCTAGCAGTTTTATGGTTAAAAAAATCATGTTGTTTGTTTCCTTTAGTCCCTCAGTCATTGCAGTGGAAGCCATTTCTTCCTGTTCAGACACCTTATGTAGTCTTAAAAGATTTTAAATCTTACTCAGGAAAAGATATTTTTCCTTCTTTCTAATGGCTGCTTTATTATGAATATTTAGTGTATTAAAGATGAAGCTATGACTGGCTTCCTGATAAAAGGATGTGTCTGGGATCAGTTTTTGCCTATGAAACCAGTAAGATTTTCTGCTGTGAAATGTTATAGGTGTAGCAGACATCAAAGCCTGGCTGGGCCCTTTGCATTATAGTCAATCATTCAGCACGAAGTAATTTCAGAATCACTGTGGTCCCAGCGAGCTCTGTGAACTACCTCAGGCTCGATGCAGGGATTTGAATTCTGTCATAAGGAGAACTAATGCAACCATGCTGTAGAATGGCTATTGTTAGTCATTCCTGTGATTAACTTAATTGTTTCTTTCTGTGGGGACTGGGAGAGTTAGAATGTTTTTGTGCTGAGAGAACTGTGTTTGGGTCATAATATGGGAGTTTTCAGGTGATTCCTCACCTATGTCTGTTGCAGGTGTTCACTGAATACTTCTGTGGCCTTTTTTTGTTTGTTTGTTTGTTTTATTTTGTTCTTCTTTAATTGGAGGAAATAAAAAGAGATCTCTCTCCCTAATGGGTGTTGCTGGAAGAACAGTAATTTTGCCTTGTGTGTTTTCCAGTGACATTGTGTTTTCCATTCAATTATGACACAAATGCTGCAGTTGAAAGAAATCCTCTCTCTATACTGACCTTATCCATTCTTCTCCAGATAGGTAATGGTGAAAAGTATCTGAAAGTGTCCTTGGAGGAATGGAGGTGAGTAAATCGATGGTATTCATGAAGACGACCAACAGAACACTCCAGGTATGGACTCAACAGTGTAGGTACTGTGCAGAGAGATGCATTATTGGCTCCTTTGATGTATTGTCAGTCTATTTACATGTTATTTTATAAAACAAAACAATTTCTTCTGGGACAAATGGATTTTTAAGAACAGGCAGAGGATGTACTCTGAAGCAATCAGATTTCGTTTTGCGGTGCCTTTTATAGACTGTTGATATTTTCCATTGACTGAATTATGCTGTCAAAAACCTGCGTTCTTCTCAGAATCTGTTCAGATGATAACTCTTAACTGCTGCTTATGACCCATTTCTATTTATTGAGACAATGAGATTGTTCAATGTTAGTTTTCATCAATTAGGAAAGAGCAAAATGGCTGGAAGTAAAAAAAAAAAAAAGGTCTACAACTGTTCATGTTCTGTCATGTGTCTTGCCTCTACATATGAGCTAAAGGTTTAAGGTTTAATCAAAACCCTCTGTGATAAACCTTTTAACCCCTACCTCGTGGATGAGGGTTCCTTGCCTTTGCATCTGTCCTGAAGTCAAGCAAACAGCTTCAGTTTGCAGAAATTGTAGAGTTGCTTGGAGGTTAGAGAGATGACTAACAAAATACATAAGGGAAAGTTAAGAGCTTGAAATGTTGAGACTGGAAAGACAATTGATCACTTGACTTTTCACAAAGAGGAAGAGTGGGTAAGATGTTGTCAGAAGATACAAAAAAAATCCCACTACTCTCTCTAACATTACAGTTTTATTTACAGTGCTTGTTCCAGTCTTTTGAACATCTGAAATAGTTTTGAAGGGCACTAAGATTTCCTGAATGTCAATATGACATAAATCGACAGTATAGTGAACAAAACCTAGACTCTTAAAATAAATGAACAAATAAAAAAAACCCCAAAAACCAAAAAAAGGCATCAAAAGCAGCTTCTTATGAAATCAGTGGCTAGTCTGGTTGCAGTGTGATATTTATTTTCACAGGTATGCAGGCTTGTTGCTGACATGGTTTGGACATTAAAGAAAAAAAATAACACCATGGTGCCTTTAGTGGCTTTTTGATTTTGTGGATTTTTGGTACTCCATATATATAAAATGCACAGAAATGTGTATTTAATGTTGAATTGACATAGGCAAAAACTTTCCATGATGTGTGTCTGCCTGAAGCTGTAATTTTAGGGAAGGTTTTGACCAAAACATTTCTGGTACTAGCATGGAGACTAGGAGTAGCGCTTGCCATCTCAGTGTTTTATTTTCTTCTCCCTTTTATCTTATCCTGTTTTTGTCTTTAAGGCATTCTTTTGTACCATCCTACACTTCAGAAGGAAATAAAAAACCCAAGGCTTCTTGTACTTTTAGGCAGAAGATAATATCTTCCCTTTTGTCACCTCTGGGCCACACATTAACTGGTTCTATCTTTACTTTCCTCTGGTCTAAAGTTCCGGGTGCAAAGCCTTACGGTTGTTTTTAAAACCATGCTGCCCCCTAGATACAAGATTCACCTAGTCTGTCTACTTCACCGAATTCTAATATCAGTCTGTATTTTACATTAAAGATACAGATTTTAGGGATTTGTGACCTATGCTAAAATCCTAGAGACTGATTAGGTCTTTTCTAATCTGTTCATGTTCATTTGTAGCTTTTCAGAAGGGCTGGGACAGGCGAATAGATCATGCCAATGTGTTTCACGCTGATAATGCCTGGAAGCAAATGAATGCTCTGGGTGCAAAGCCATGTCAAATCTGTCTTATGGGACTGATGCTAGACTGTTAAAATGCCAGTTTTATTCTTCCCCTACAGAATGGATGTTTCTGAGGCACTTTGGGTAATGGATATATTGATATATGGATAACTTGTGGAAAAAGAGCAGCAGCTCCAGAACTGCCATAAAATCAAAAGGAGGGGGGAGGGGGGGAACAGTGAGGAGATCCAGGGAATTAAGCATACAAATCAGATGGAAAAAAATATAATTAATGGAAATGTATTAAAAGCATATTGGAGATTTTCTTGCTCTCAAAAAATATTCCCTTAGTTTCAAAGTACGTGATAGAGTGTTTACAGGAATATTCATTCTGAATGTTTTTCCCCAAAAGCAGTTATAAACCCCAAGATTACACAGTATAGCCACTTTTCTTTTTCAATTACTTTTTTTGACCAAATTCAACTAAGTGACATGGTAGTGATATTCTGCAGACTACCTGTAAGAGTAAGCTTAAAGTGTATGATTTTGACTGTATGGTATTGGTTATGTTGTAGGAACAGAAATTGAAGGGTTTTTTCCCTCTCAATCTCTAATTATTTGGTATTGTAGTTTGTCAGTGCTGCTTCTTGAGAAAGTGAGATTCTGTTATTGGCTTGACATGTTTTGAATTGAACACTTAACTGTGATTATTGTTCGTGTTCATTTGCATTGTGGTATAGTTCCATGTACACCTTCCTAATGTGCTTGGCCCATAGCAATGATTAAAAGAAAAAAAAAAAAGTTGATTAAAAGTCACAAAGTTAACAGCAAAACAGTTAAGAAACTATTCCAAAGTCCATAGAGGTCACCCAAAAGACTCTCATTCAGCACAGCTGTCACTGCATTACGCACCATCAAAATAAATACTCATTAAAATAATTTCCTTTTTAGAATTCCTAATTCTATGATATGAAGTAACAATTATGAAAAAAATCCTGGAAAACTTAGTAAATATGCAGTTCCTTTAGGTAAATTTATGAACTGGCCTTTAAAATTCTATAGCAAGGAGACAGCTTATTTGCTAATCACCTCTACAGTCTGTAAAATAGTCACTAATGTAACCCTGTCCAAGGGTCTAAACCCTATGAAATTCTGTGAAATGTATTCATTTGTTATATGCTTAATATAAGATGACAGTCATTTTTGCTGATACTTTCCTGTTAAAACTTGTAGCCATAGACCATTGTTTTCTAATGACAAAAGTAATTAGCACTAAGACATGTTAATGGTTTTGCTATCAGGTAATGATGTCTTCATTAATGCACGGCTCTAATCTCTGAAATAACTTTGTCAGTAGCTGCTGGTGGAAGGAATGCTTAGGGAGGAGGGAATGCTTTGATGTACCAACTGTCCAGACTCATTAACTGCATGAACTCAATCCTGTCTATTTGATGGTGAAGCTACATCACAGGTCTTTGAAGGCCAGGCTTCAATTCCCATGAATTTGCAGTAGAAACTCTCAGTCATATCTGTTTCCGTCTTGTATGTGCATGCATTTGTTGAATTCAAATGCCATATAGCTGATCAGTGAAGGTTTATTCAAATATATAAGGATTATAGAAACTAATGTGCTAGAAGAAATCTTTGGTTAGATTCTGAATTGAATTTTCTGTCAGCACCTTGTCTCTGCAGTGGACTGAATCAGAGTGTTATATTGTGGGCCCTGGAGACAAGAAAATTAAATCTCGTTAGGATCCCAAACGGCATAGGAAAACTTTCTTTTTTTTTTTTTTAAATACATTTTAATTTTCCAGGATTCTAATGGAGACTGGGATGAGAATTTTGAGGGATCTGGAGAAACAACTGCTGTTGTCAACGTACCAGTGGCTTTAGCAAGTTGATATTGTTTATGACTTACAAATAAATACATGTGTGAGGATATAGGTGTGTGTTTGTCCTGAAGTGAACTAACATTTTGCTGAAAATTCTGTGGCTAGGAAAGCAACAGTATCCTGTTAATTGTAATATAAATAAGCCTCTAAATCATATGCTATTAATTCCATAGCTGACAGAGGGAAATAAACCTGGGAAATCCTCATGTAACCAGTTTTGCTATTATTTATTTAGATCTTTTTGTTTGGTTGGTTTAGGGTCCTTCTATACTTTTACTTCTTTTCCTATTTAACTTCCAGCTTTTAGCCATTCTGCTGCAAACTCTAATTGTACTTGGAACACTAAAATAAGAGGGATTTTTTGTCTGCAGTTGCCTACATAGTAGATATTTGCTAAGCTGGAGCTACATGACAGAATCTTTAGCTGTGGGAATTTGTTTTATAAATAAAATAGTCACAGCTTGCTATTTATAAATAACCACATTTCCGTTTCTGATGCTTAAACTGAGTAGGTTTTGTAGATAGCTTTTTGATTGGAATGTGAAAAAATATGTATTGGCTCCTAATAACTGTATAGGTTTTGAGTGTTTCATCGGATGTATGGTCTTCTAAAAGAATATCTTAAGGTGAAAGCAACAGCTTTTTGGTTTGGTGTTGAGGTTTTTTTGTCCATCTGCAGCCTCCCTACCTTAAGTAAGGGAATGGTTGGATATTGAAGTATTCTGTCCTTTCACCCTCTGGGCCTAAATGCTTTCCACTCAAAGCTGTGAAGAAAACACAACCTGAAAGCTTAACATAGAAGGCCAAAAAGTAGAAACAGCTTGCCAGGAAACAGATGTAGGTGTGAAGCTTTTTTGTGTATTTTTCTAATAGTAACATCTGTCTTAGCTAGTTTCCTTGTACTTGTATGGAAAACCAGTGATCTGTCATTGTTTTTGCTCATGGAAGTGAATGCTACCACTTACTCCAGTGGGTGCTAGACTGTTGTTTTCCTCTCATATTGTCGAGGCATATATCACTTTAAAAATTACTCTGTTATCTTTAATGTAAATCTACTGTTGCTTTTCAAAGATTGGGGTGTTCTAAGACTATCCACCTGTGGGTACCTGTAAAAATACTTATGGATTGGTTAAAATATTATCGCTAACTCTTGATAATGTGCTAGTTCCCTGTTCAGAAATATTGATTTATGAACAGTTCTTATGAACACTAAAACAGTGTTTTAGTACTGATGGTTATTGGTTTTGCCATCTGGCTGTAGAAGAACACTCAGTTTTCTGAAAAGTGGGGTAAGCTTCTATTGTTTCTCTTTCATAGCAACATCACCATTTTAATATTTCTCTAATGAAATAGCAAAATGTGTCCTTATATCTCAGCTATAGAGAAATGGAATCCTGTGTGTTCTTTCCTGTACCTTGTATAGGTAGTATTTCCAGATGGTGTTGAGTCCATTTCAGTTCTTCATACTTTGGAGTGTCACTTGGACTTGAGCAAATAAATGCACAGGAAATGGAGATTTTTGATAGCTTAAATAGTTCACTGGGAAGGTAATGAGGGCCGACGTCTACAGCAATTTTACACTGGATTGGGAGATTTTTCCCTGATTTATGACCTTCCCTACCTCTAAAAATTAATAATGTTACCTGGGTCACGGTGGAGTTAGTGTGACCCACTGAGGCATTCCATTTTAAGGCAAAATATGAAGTCAGTCACACTGGAACTTTGAAATTCTGTTTTTACAACTGTCTTCGTGGCTAGTAAGTACTATGAGGATAAGAATAACTAAAAGTGTGTTGTGGTAAAAGTGATTAAGACAGGTTATATGTCATGTTTATTAATATGCCATGGAGGGAGTGAGAATAGGCATAAAGATGAGATAAAGCAGAAACCCAGTCTGGAGGAGGAATTATGCCAGGTTTGTGCTTTAGTAATTGTCATGAAGCACCTCTTGCACTTTGTGGACTTCCTTTAAAATGTGGGTTTATTGGGTGAAAGTTTCATATGAAAAAAAGCTTCTTTCTGGTTAGTTCAATCTTATAAAGTTAAAATTGTGTAGTCCCTTGAAATAACTCAAGCTGGGGGTTAGGGCTTAATATCATGTAGAAACTCACTAAGACGTTTGCACTTAGTCTGCTGAGAATTCTTTCATCAGTTTCACAATGTTCTAACCTTATAAAAAAGATTTTTTTTATGGCTTGTTGACTAATTCACAGTTGAGAGAGACTCCTTAAAATACAGATTCCAGGATCATTAGATCATTTATGGGCCGTACTTTTGTTCAATGGAATCAGTGGGAAAAATCATGCTGTTGTATGCAACATTATCAATCCATTGGAAAAGGCTTTTGTCATGTAAAGGACTGTAGTTTAAAACAACAGAGACAATCTGCACTATGTATTCAGCACATGAATTGTTCTCCCTGTCTTGGAAAATGATAATTATTACATGAAAATAGAAGAGTGAATGAGAAAAAAAGATTTCTGGGAAAACTGGGAGAAGTCGTCAGTAACTTAAAAGTGTAATTACATTGAATGATTTGCCATCAGTTCCTGATCTCCATATAGATTTTTCACAGTTGGTTTTTTTTTTTTTTTTTTTTTTTTTTCTGCAAGTATTGTGTTTGACTGGCAAACAAAGAACAGTTCTGTCATTTTTGTCCTTTGAAAGCTTTTTACCTTTAGAGATAAACAGTGCACTCCGTACAACACTGTTGTGTGTTGTGCTATGCAGGTTTTTTTTAAAGTTCTTCCATATGGCAAAGATTGACTAAGTTTCATGAAAGGCTCTCTTTCTTTTGGGAAGCTTGTCAGTTATATTTTTCTTAGGCATAGGCTTTTGGGCTGCCCCTTGCTTCGCTGTTGCACATGGACTTAAACATTTGTAGTTCTCTGAACAGAGCCAAATTTATTTTGCCAACGTATTATTAGCCAAAATTATTATTAGGCAAATGCTCAATGGTATGTACATCTTTTTTACTCTTTGTGGCTACAGAAGCATATGCTGGCCCAATTCCTTGTGAAATTCTATTGCAAATTGTCATTTTCATCTGGGGAATGACCTTTCTTCCTGAGTTATTTTTTACTAATCTTGTGTGGTGTTAGTTAGAAAAGAAACCAAAGAGAGTGAAGTCCTGCTCCTATTTAATCCAATGTTTTCCTGTAATTTAGAGAATTTTAACCCAGAGGTTAATTTCATGAAGTCTAAGATTAATTATTTTGTGTCTTGCCCTGGAGCAAATGTGGTGGTGTTTGTGGTCTGTGATTAGGTGATCTAAAGTTTCTGAATGGAAGGAATGCCAGCAGAGAGCCGTTAAAATCTGAAGAGATTACAGGGTGATGGTTTTATTTTTTTCAAGTCAGGTTGTAGTGGTTTGACCCTGGATGAATGACAGGTGCCCATCAATACCACTCTATCACTCGCCTCCTCAACTGAACAAGGGAGAGAAAATATAATGAAAGGCTTGTGGATCAAGATAAGGTCAGGGAGATCATTCAGCAATTACTGTCATGGGCAAGACAGACTCAACTTGGGGTAAATTAGTTTAATTGAAAACACCACCTTCACCACAACCCTCTGTTCTTCCCAGGCTTAGCTTAATTCCCTACTTTTCTATGTCCTCCCCCTGAGCAGCAGAGTGGGATGGGGAATGGGGGTTATGGTCAGCTCATCTCATGTTGTCTCTGCCGCTCCTTCCCCCTCAGGGTGAGGGCTTCTCACACTCTTACCCTGCTCCAGCCTGGGGTCCCTCCCACGGGAGACAGTCTTCCATTAATTTCTCCAATGTGGGTCCTTCCCACAGGCTGCAGTTCTTCATGAACTGCTCCAGTGTGGGTCCCTCCCATAGCGTGCAGTCTTTCAGGAGCAGACTTCTCTGGTGTGGGTCCCACACGGGGTCATGAGTCCTGCCAGTAAACCTGTTTCAGTGTGGGCTTCCCAAGGAGTCACAGCCGCCTTTGGGCATCCCTGCTTTGGCAGGGGTCCTCCATGGGCTGCAGGTGGATATCTGTTCCACCATTAACTCCATGGGCTCCAGCGGCACAGCCTGCCTCACTGTAGTCTTCACCATGGACTGCATGGGGATCTCTGTTACAGTGTCTGAAGCACCTCCTCCTGCTCCTTCTTCACTGACCTGGGTGTCTGCAGAGTTGTTGCTCTCACATATTCTTACTTCTCTCTCCTGCTGGCACAGAATTTTTTTTTCTATCTTTTTTTTTTTTTCCCCTCTCTCCTTAATATGTTATCCTAGAGGCGCTACCACTGTTGGGCTCAGCCTTGGCCAGCGGCAGGTCCACTTGTAGCTGGCCGGCACTGACTCCATCCTACATCGGGGGAGCTTCTAGCATCTTCTCACAGAAGCCACCCCTGTAGTCCCCGCTCTACCAAAACCTCGCCATGCAAACCCACTACACAATTCTAATTTTTTAAGTAAACTCTAAATCTTTCCTCACTTTTAGAAGAAGCAGAAGATATCTAGCAATGACTACAGGAGATCCAGGCCAAATGGATCCAGGCTGCTTAACAGGCTTCTCACTTCATTTTCTGTGATCAGTTCACACAAAATAACAACAGGATGCATGAGCATCTTGGCATACTTGATTTTTGAGGCAATGGCAACGCTTTTGAAATCTTGAATTTCTTTTGTTCTAGAGCCCTTGTGGAAATTTGTATATCACTTCCGTCATATGGATCTTTCTGAATAGCTTTGCCTTTTGTAAGAGCTGAATCTGCAGTTCTTCATTGAATTACTATTGCTCATTTTTAAAAGTACAAATCTGGCTGAGCAACAACTGATAGTATACTGTTTTGTGTATAAAGGGTATTGAGAAAGCACTACTTTTCAGAAAAGCTTGTCAACAAGCTTTGTAAAAATAAAAATGTTTGCAAGGTATTGTGAATAAGGGAGCAAAAAGGGATAGGAATGCACTGAGCCTAAACTGCTACATGGAAATTGCTAATTGATGGGGGGAGACTAATCCATCAGCCCAGTAGAGATGAGGCAGCTCCATGTCCCCAGGTCCAACTAGCAGCAAGGCTGAGAATGTATTTCATAGACATAAACATACATATACACTACGTACATGCATGCAATACTCTTCCCCTGTATCTCATAATGTGTCCCATACCTCTAGGCAGTATCCCTCTCAGTCCAAAAGGCACTGCAGAGAGCTGTCTCCCCTTGGCTCTTCTTAGGTTTCACACCTGGATGCTAGGACTGGTGGCTTTCCTGGGAGAGCTCTTTGGCAGGGTTGATACCTTTAAATAGAGTGTCCATTTAATTTGGATTCCTGACTGCACTTGTTCTTCTGTGCATGTCTGGGTTTGTGGAGGTGAACCATTGATGAGCTGATGGTGTCACATTGATGATGTGACAGGCCTAGGAGGAGCCGGGGCAGGGTATTATCCAGGCTCCCCCACCTGCCAGTGTCCCTCTGTGCTCCTCTGTGTGTGTACAGGTGAGCTTTTTATCACATAACATAATACTAAGATGTTCAGGAAATAATTTTTTGCTGCTGATCACCAATACTAGCCTAGAACATAACACCAGTACTAGTCTAGAACATATGTGACAAGACTATCAATGACAAACAAGCTATGCAGTGTACTGCCAAATTTTCTGCCGTGTTGTATAGTGCGAGCAAAAATACTGTGGTATTCTGCTGTCAGTGTTGTGTTGATATGAGCCTGTCTGTTGTTAAGTTAAAAGTTGGATATAGGTGTGGGCAGTTCACACTGTAATTGCTGATGGCAGTTTGTTAGCTAACGAAGCAAACAGAGCTGACCTCTACTGGAAAGCCTACTTTTCCATAATGGGCATAATCCACAGGTTTTTGATATCAGGGGAAATAATCCCATTGACCTATAGGGAGCTGGAGCACACCTGTTATGTGTATAAGGACCCCTGAAACTTGATTTTACAAACTGAGCTCTTGCTGATGCTTGACTGAGGCTTAAATATAAACTTGCCTCTTGTTTGGCCTGTGATACACTTGAATATACTAACTTTAAAGTTTTAATTCTGTAGAGACCTTGGCATCGTTCTCAATCAAGGCAGTGTAACTGGTTGGGCTGTGGGTATGGGTTGCCTAGTTTCTTTGGCCAGTTTGCATTTATTATTTCATGTTGAGCTATTCCATTCACCTTTTGATGTCCTTGTTTCTTTTCTTTTTCTTGATCTGCCTGCTTTCTTTAGCTTGAAAGGCTCCCAGGAGCTGAGGCTGTTATGAGTTTGTGTAGCAATATCTCTCCCAAAAAGCTACTAGTATCTACTTAGATTGTAAAGGATTAGTTTAATGTAAATAATAAAAATAATGTAAACTGGACAAGTGCCTTATTACAAATGCCTTTATCTTTGAATATAATTTATGTACAGGATTACTACAATTTTGTGGTCTTAGTGTTTGTTGCCTGTATTGTTATGTATACCTTTGTTTTTCTCTAGCAAGGAGAGACAGAAAAGAGAAGTTCTGTCAATGCACCTATCTCTGTGATGTGATCACCAGGCTCATCTTTTAGAAAAACTCAATAGTAGCATTATTTCAATTTTTCCCCCCTTTCAGCCAGACAGTGCTAGTAACAGTTATCTTCTAGGAAAGGGGTAAATGGTTTAAGCATGACCTGAAACTCTCCCTGTAAACATTTCTGGCTGACTGAAGTAGAAAGCAGGAGGGATGATAATCCAAGTGGCTGTGCATGTTCTATGCATGCATAGACACACAATCTGTCATTTGATCAGCCCTGTGCAGACTCCTCTACTTCTAATTTAAGGCACATGAATGAAAAGAGAGAGATATTACTGGAAAAAACAACAACAACAATCCAAAACAAAACAAACAAACAAAAAAACCACCAAAGAAACAACTTTTCTTTTAAAACCTGCTTACAGGCACCATGACTTTTCTTTTAAAACCTGCTTACAGGCACCATGACACTGCACAGATGACATGCTTTCCCCTGGGTGCCCAATGTACTTGCCACTGCTACTGCTGGAGTAGCTGTAGCATCCCTGGACCAGGGTACATATCACTGCTTAGTCCTTATGGCTGAGCCAGTGTCTCTGCCAGGAGATGGCAGGGACTCATCCTCCATTCTTGTGATTAAGATGGATAAGTGTCTGAGTGAACCTCCAAGGCAAGTTGATAATGTATAGAAAAAGGAACTTAGTAGCATTAATTAGACTTAATGAGCATGAAATCAAGAGGAGAAACTGTTGTAGCAGCAGATAAACACTTACAGCTAATCCTCTAATGGACAACATGACTGGAAGACATACATGATGGCTTTCTCTGTGTACAGCCTCAGTGCTTACTAAGATCCACATATTATACCTCACAGTTGTACCACATGCAACACCGCAGTGCTTTTGTTAGTCTACCACGTAGAGAGTCACCGGAGATTTATCTAATATGCCTGACAATTAAATATTTTTAGATATTTTTTGCAGCCTTTTCCTGGTTTCCAAATGCTCAAACCCATTGATTTTAGTATGCGTGGACAACTGTATAGTTGTATTTGCTGGTTCTGCTGACATTTTAGAAAACAGTATCTGTTGGGTTTTTTTTCTTACTGCTTTACACTAAAAGAGATTATTAATACTTCATTAATCAACTGTTCAAAGTGTGATTGCTCCTGAATAGCTCTCAAAATCTGGCTTTTTGCTACTTACTTTCATTAGTGCTTAATTAACAGAGGGAGATGAAAACTAAAATCTTCAGCCCACTCAAGGATGCTATACTGCTTTTCAGAAGAGGGATTCAGTACAAGGTTTTGCAAGTGAGTTACAAAAATGCTGTAAATTCAGGCCAACATTTTTTGTATAGACTAGAAATACCACTCCTTTGTGACAAAAGGAAGAGTGGTAAAACTGGGCCATCACTTTAATTTGTAATCTAGAAGTTTGCTGGATGTAGAAACAATAGCAAATGCCCAAGAAAACTTAGTAGATTTGGAAGCAAGGATTGCCCAGTTAAAATATTCTATATATGCCCAGTCTTCTCAGCTAATATATTACTGCTCTGACTTTCTTTTTGGTGTGGCATGGTCTACTTAATGCAATACCATATAAAAGATAAAAATACTTGTGCAAAAGAAACTTGTGAGTGATGCATTTTCCTGGGCATCTTGCTTTGTTGCTGGTATTTGTTGGCAAGTAGTTCAAAAGAGCCAGGCCTTGTGTGACAAACGTACTATCCTTAAATAGTTGACATCATATTACAGTTACCCTTATTTGTCTTCTCTGTAATCAGTATCTCAGGGTTTGACACCTCATATGATTTTCTATGATAGAATTAAAGGAATTTAGGAAAAAAACCCAAGGACTTAACATAAATGTCCTATGGAGGAGTTGGCTGTCATAATCTTAATGACTTAAAAGGATCAGAATTTGATTTCCTACTTCCGGATTGTTGATTGGTTTAGTGCTTGATCCAAATTTAGTCAGTAACACGAAAATTTTAAGTTGCTGTGCTTGTCCAGCTAAGTGACTGGGCATCATGGCCCTAGTTGCTTATGGAAGAATATATGGTCTTAAGGTTCCATGGAAATAACAAATGTTATGGATTGAGGTGAAATGAGACTCAGAAAGATAATGAAAGAGCTGCCTATGATGCATCTGGGTTATAGACTTAGAACTATATTCACCCACATTTTAAGTTTGAAAAGAAGGATCTTTACAAAGGATGTGTAAACAAGGTGGACACATGAACTGCTGGAAACAAGTACTGTTTTGGATTTTAGAAGAAAATAGAACAGCTCAGTAAATCACTTTGAATTTTAGATCCTTGAATTACTTCAAGAATGAAATAATGTTTGAGATCAGCATCTGGCATCTAGCTTGCTTAATGTATTTTATACTTATTACCTTCTGAAAGAAGACATCTACCTACGATGTGTAGTTTAAAACTACAAGAACACAATTAAGATATTTGAGATACCCATGCTGGAGTTTGTGCATAAATTATAAGGTGTCAGCCTATTGTGGAGGTAATGATTTACATATGTTTCCTGATTGTTCTTCAGCAAAAAAGTTTCGTTACCTCTGACGCAACATACATGTATGTATTTTTCTGAATAATTTTGTTCATACAGCATCACCATAGTGACTGAAGTCCCTGTACATCACTAAATATAGTGGAATTGAGGTAAAATTTGTATCAAACTAATTACAGACTAGTTAGTCACACAGTTTATTTCCCATAAATGGAGTTTTCATTATCCTGCTTGGTTACATCACTGATATTCCTCAGTCTTTTTAATACACGTCATTTCTTTAAGTATGAGGGAACAATATTTTTGTCATGATTTTCATAGTTGCTTGTCATTATGTAACTGTTTAGTTTAATGAAGAAAATGATAAGTACTGTATTTAAAAATATTACCGACATCAGTATATGCATGTGTGTTTAGGACTGACTTTTGTGTTCTTGCTCCAGACATTTAAGTTAAAATAAGCACTTGGGTTTCAAATACTTGAACACTTTTCTGTGGATGCAAATGAGAGAATGTTCTTAAATGTGGCTTGTTAGTGTATTTTATGCAAAGGTTGCTTTTTTTTTTTTTTTTTCTTTTTCTGCTCTGTAGGTGTATACACATATTTTCCCCCCTTCCCATAGTCTTCTGAGAATTACCTTAGCAAGTGCTCTACTGTGATGCTAATAGTCAAAGATTTCTTGGTCCTGTTCTGGTTCCCATTAGTCAATATTCTACTGTTTTAGATACACGTTTAGGAGCGAATGTCTGTGAAAAACTGTACAGTATCAGACCGTATTAAAATTTACAATGAGCATACAATAGCCTGACTGCAAATAACTCCATCAGTTTTGGGGAGGAAACTGAAGATAATCTTAGCTTAAAACATCAGATCTGATTAGCGCCTCAGATCACTGGTTCTGTAGGTGATTAACTTCCTTGAAATCTGTGATAATTAGGTGTGAAAACCTAAATCTTTAAAGATTTAGCCTGAAATTTGGCAGAGCTGATTCTCCAATGGTAACCTGGCACATGCATTAGCTGTATGCACAAGCATGTGCCCCCCCCCCCCCCCGTAGTTCTGTTAGGCCAGCTTTTTTGTTGTAAGTAACAGGAAATCTCCAGGGAGGGTCATTTTTGAGAAAGCTGAAGACGCTGGAGAAACGGGCTGACAGGAACCTCATGAAGTTTGACAAGGGGAAGTGCAAAAAGTCCTGCACTTGGGGAGGAACAACCCCAGGTACCAGTACATGCTGCGGCTGGAGAGCCCCTTTGCAGAAAATGACCTGGTGTCCCTAGTGAACACCAGGTGGAACATGAGCCAGTATCATGCCATTGCCTCAGGTGTGGCTGATGATATCTTGGGCTGCCTCAGGCAAAGCATTGCTAGCAGGTCAAGCAAGATGATACTTCCCCTTTATTCAACACTGGTGAGGCCACACCTGGAGTGCTGGGTCCAGTTCTGGGCTTCTCAGTAAAAGAGAGGCATGGACATACTGGACAGAGTGCACAGAAGGTCCATGGAGATGACTGTCATGGTTTAACCCTAGGTGGCAACCAAGTACCACACAGCCACTTACTCTGTCCCTGCTCCTCGACCCCAGCAGGATGGGGAGGAATACTGGTCGAGGTAAGAACAAGTTAATAATTAAATTATAATAATGATAATAGCAACAATTGTAATCAAAAGGTGACAGAAGGGGAGGGGAATAAAATCCAAAGGGAAGGGAGAAAAAGAAGCGATACACAACACAACCACTCACTGACTGATACCCAGCCAGTCCCCAAGCAGCAATCAGCAGCTCCCAGCTAACTCCCCCCCCCCAGTTTATATACTGAGCATGACATTCTATGGAATGTGTCCAATATCCCTTTGGCTAGTTTGGGTCACCTGTCCTGGCTGTGCCCCCTCCCAGTTTCTTGTGCCCCTCCAGCCCTCTCACTGGCAGGGCCCAAGAACCTGTAAAGTCCTTGACTTAGTATATACATTACCCAGCAACAACTAAAACATCACTGTGCTATCAACATTGTTTACATACTAAATCCGAAACACAGCATTATGCCAGCTACTGAGAAGAAAATTAACTCTATCCCAGCTGAAACGAGGAGAATGATTAAGGGACTAAAGCACCTAACATATGAGGAAAGGCTAAGAGAGCTGGGACTGTTTGGCTTGGAGAAGAGAAGGCTCAGGGGAATCTTTTCAACAGATATAAGTATCTGAAGGGAGGGAGCAAGGTGAATGGAGCTAGACTGTTTTCAGTGGTACCCAGTGACAGGACCAGAGCCAAAGGGCACAAGCTGAAACACGGGAGGCTCTATCTGAACATCAGGAAACACTTTTTCACTGAGAGGATGACTGAGCACTGGCACAGGTTTCTTGGGGGTGTTGCAGAGTCTCCATCCTTCCAGATATTCCAGGGCCATCTGGATATGGTCCTGGACAACTGGCCTTAGGTGCTTGAGCAGGAGTTTGGAGCATATGGCCTCCAGAGGTCCCTTGCAGCCTCAACTCTTCTGTGATTTTGTGAAAATTCAAGTAGAATCCATTAGCTGTTTATTTTTGAGAGACTTGCTGCCTCTTCACAAATTCCCCAGGCAGTAACCTGTATTAGTGGTGCTATGGACCAGATGATCTTTTTGAGCTTCCTGTGTGATTTTTATTTTCTGAGATTTTTATGATTTAAAGCTGTATAGCTATTGGGAATGATTGACATGAATAAAGCAACCATATATCATGGCTGTAGAAGAAACAAATGTTTTTAAAGTCACTGGAGGTCAGAAGATATAGCAATAGCACACTTGGGCTAGCCCTTTCTCACTTATAATGACTTGAACATATTTTTTTGTATATAATTGATACTGGGAGGTTTTATGCGAAATGTAATCAGTCAGGCTTTGCCAGCTTTCAAAAACAGCCCTGTGGAACAATATTTATGTGATATTAAACCACTAGGAGTTACCAGAAAGGCTAATTAAAACAAAAATATTTGCTAGTTTAAAGCTATATTACATTTTTAGATTTCATTCATGTCTGAGTAGTTAAATATATGTATAGAGGAACATCAAAACAACAACCTGTGTATATGTGTATATATTATATATATTTAACTTGTGCAGTGTATTGTGAACCAGAATTAATTTGAGGTGTGCATTTTTTGTAAATAAAGGATGAAGTATGTGGACCAAACAGGATCACAGGTAATTAAACATATACTGCTTGTCTTGTTTATCCTCAGTGCCACAAATTATTCCATATCAGCTGATAAAGGTTGGAATATGGTTCATTATGTAAGTTTGTTTCAACCAAACACTTTAAAATACAAAATTAATTTTCACATAGCTCAGTAGCATTAACACTCTTATTACAGAATGGGAGTACATACTTTGCAAAAGATAACAAAGGGCTATTGTAATTAATCTATGGCATTTAATGTATGACTTCCAATCCTCAGAATACTCCTGGTTATTTTACAGGATGAGATGTTTTTATTGGCTTAGAGATGGACAATAGGAAGACCAATCTCTGCACTGTGGACAGGAGCAGAAATCGTGATGGATTGTCTGGCAAGATGCATTTGGCTTTCTGGGGTAAATATACCTGTAACTGCCAAATAATTCCTTTCCTTACGATGTAAATGTGTCATTCAGTAAACCATATATTCCCATCAAGCATTTTCATTTTGCAGTAGACTAAAAGCTTTATGTTTGGTGAAGAAAAACAAGCTTATTCTTAAACATCTTTCCCATAATCAATAACAGGGCTGTAAAAATAATATAAGTAAAAAGCTGCCTGTAATTTATTTTTATTTGTGTGTGTTTTACTTAAAAAAAAAAAAACAACAAACCCACAACAACAAAAAAAAAACCCCACAAACACAAAACAACAAAAAACCCCTTATGTGGCTACAAAAGATTGCTCAGGTAAGGGTTGGTGTGTATATCTCTATAAATCCAAAAAGCTTCTGAACTCTTCACTGCCCAGAGGAATGCAGCTTTTGATGGAAAACCTGGTAAGTTTTACATTTAGAATGTGAAGACGGTGAGGTCAAAAAGAAGTCATGGTGATTTACCTGGCAGGGGCTTTGTCTGTTTTTCAGAACATATGCTGATATCCTGTTTTGAACCCTTTTCGTAGAAGCATTAGAAGTAAAGTAAGCACTGCATATAGTAGTCATGCTTTTATTGAAGTAAACGCTGTATGGATGAAACAGAACAAGGTCTTAAAAAGTTTAGTCAGGATGAGTTTGGTACAATGCTCTGGGTGATGCTGTGTTTGTGTGGAGAATGTACTCTGAATATTTAGAAAAGGTTCCACTGATGATGTTAAAGGAATGTACTCTGAATAATAAGAAAAGTACTCTGAATAAGAAAAGGTTCCACTGATGATGTTAAAGGAATGTACTCTGAATAATAAGAAAAGTACTCTGAATAAGAAAAGGTTCCACTGATGATGTTAAAGGAATGTACTCTGAATAATAAGAAAAGTACTCTGAATAAGAAAAGGTTCCACTGATGATGTTAAAGGAATGTACTCTGAATAATAAGAAAAGTACTCTGAATAAGAAAAGGTTCCACTGATGATGTTAAAGGAATGTACTCTGAATAATAAGAAAAGGTTCCACTGATGATGTTAAAGGAATGTACTCTGAATAATAAGAAAAGTACTCTGAATAAGAAAAGGTTCCACTGACGATGTTAAAGGAATGTACCACTGACAATGTTAAAGTAAAGGAATGTGCTCTGAATAATTAGAAAACATAAGGTGGGCACCTGAAGGAGATAAGGAGACCATAAGTCAGGAAATCATTTAACAAAGAAAACTGAAAGGTTTATTCCACCTAGATCCTACCTATTGTGAACGGAATGATTGGGTGTTGAAATCAAATTAATATGTATGTAAAGATGTTGTAACCTCTCATGAAAACTGTATAAAATACCTAACTTTTCACTGAAAACTTGGGAGCTAGTTTGTCTGATGCAAATCGGCTAGCTCCTCAATGTTGGATGAAATAAATACCTTTGCTGCTTAAAGACAAAATTCATCTCTGAGTAGTTACTCTGCCATTTTGGCATCGTGGATAATGTATGCTAACTTGAAAACAGTATTGATATGATCAGCCTAATGCTATGTATGTTTTTGATACTTTAAGAATGACACAGCAAATATTTCTCAAATATTCACATTTGAATTGAGGTGATATACCACAGAAAATATGGAAAATATTTTATTAATCCCAGAGCCTCAGATAGGTAAATCTTGAACTGTTTTTTTTATCTAGCTTGAGTCTTTTCAGTGACAGTACTGCATGCCATGGCTTCAGGGGAGAAGTAATTTCATGAAATTGGTTAAATTCAGCCTGGATTTAAGCAAGAGAAAGTTTCATGTATTCGACAGTTACTGTGGATCATACATGTATAGCTGCTCTGGAAGAGCCCCAAGCTCTTGCTGTGAGGTAATTAACTCACTGTAGAAGCCGTTTGTGTTGTAACAGAGATGGGGAAAGAAAAGTTTGAAATGAGAGACAGGCTCAATCAAATGCTTGCTTGAAGGCCTTCTCTGAGCTAGTTGTTCATGAAGACATAGATGGAGAGGAGGGAAGAGAACCGATGCCTTTCTTGTAAGGTCACAAGTTCTGTCTTACTATTGTGATGGGAGAGCACTCCTGTACATGGCTTGAAATTCTGCCAAGCCAAACTGCTTTTCTCTGAAAACGATGGTTTTGCCACCACCTCTGCTTCCTTCACAGGACTGACACAGGTGAAAATGGAACTACAATTACAGAAATATTTGCTTTCCTTTTTGTTTAGTATACTACTCACTCTTCACTCATAACTGTGCTTTATAAAATAAGCGATATGGAATAATTATGCCAAATATCCAGTCTTTACAGGTAATGGTAACAGCAGTGACCTCTGGCATAAAACCAAATATCTATGAAAATGATACAAAACTAAAGTGGGAGTAACTGTCCCCCTGAAACAATTTGCCACTTTATACAAAAATGTAGTAATGTATTATAGTGGCAGGTTTACATTGTTTTTGGAACATAAGGTACAGCTGACACCTCAGAATAAAACAAGTTATGTCAACATCTGTTGTCCAAAGCAAATTTCCCATGGTTTATTTTTTTTTTTCTTTAATAAGACAAGGGGAGGCAGTTGAACTGGGAAAGACCTTAACAGTGTATGTATTCTTAACACCTTGGCTTGGATGTTAGTTTGAATTTCTAAGTAGATACAACTACTCCCTCCCATTGCTATGAGACTACAGGCTATGGGTCAAAATTGCTTTTCACAAAATTTCCTCTGAAATAGGCATGTTGATGATCATCTGATGGAAGGGCCTGCGTGGTGGTGGGACAGAGGTTGTCTTCCACAAGACTGTGGGTGATTCCGGCATGAGGAAGGCAGAAAGGGCACAAAAGCACAGAGGTTGGGAGAGACCCTTGCAGGTCTCTCACCCAACCTCCTGCTCAGAGCAAGCCCAGCTGGATCCAGTTGCTTGAGACCTTGTTCAGTCATGTTTGGCTGCCCTCAAGGATGGAGGCTCTGCAGCCGCTCTGGGTACCTGTTTCATGTCTGGGCACCCTTATGGTGACAATCTTTTCCTTTTGCCTAGCTGGGATTTCTCCTGGACCTGGTGCTGCTCATTCTTCTGCCATGGAGCATCTCTGAAAGGAGTCAAGCTTCATCTTATCCACAGCTTCCCAGCAGGCAGCTGATGTCACCAGTGAAGTTCACCTCTGAGCCTTTTCTTGGTGTTGACCAGAGGCAGCTCCCTCAGCCTGGCCTTATGTGCCATGTACCCTGGCCCCTCACCATCCCAAAGGCCCTGGACTGGGCCCACACTCCATGCATCAGTGTCCTTCCTGGGATGGGGAGACCAGAAGGGGACACAGGAGTTCAGAAACAGTCACCAAAGTGCCAAATAAGAGAGGGAAGCATTTTTACCAGACTTTTTCTGTTGTTTTATTGGTTTCTTTTAAAAAATGTTTATTGTTTAATCTTGAAAAGAACTGCTAATGAAGCAGCTAGAGAGACCTTGATGCTGAAGGTCAGCATTTCTTCCTGGAAGAAGGGCAGTCTTCTGCTTGCCCAGAGGAACAGCTGTCTCTCTAACTTCTTGATCTGTTGCTATGCTTTGTGCATCACCGCGAAGTGTCTGGCTTCATCTTCAGCCATCCATTGGGAAGCCTTCTTGTCCTCAGACTGAAGAAAACCTATCTCCAGTGTCCAGGGATCTCAGTGGCTTTCTGAGGGATGGATGTTTCCTGTTGCCCTGGCACAGCTCCTCAGGGGCTCAGAGCAGAGGAGGTGGTGCTCCTTCACAAGGGGTGAGAGTTGGGGGTAGGGGATGGGAAAGAAGGTGTTACATGACTTGGGGCAGTCAAGAAAAGAACTGTTAGTTGCCAGCAAATATTATGAATGAGTCCACAGGATGACCATAGAGCTTTTCCTTGCCCAGATAATGCGGGGTATGGAAGCTGCTTGATGGTGGGGCACTGGCCAGATGCTCCTGGGAGGCTGTTGCCATGGTCTCATGGAGGGGAGCCTTGGCATGGTATGGTACTGCCAGGTGATCCATGCTGGATGTGAATCCACTTCCACCGGTTCTTCTTTATCTTTGGGTGTCTCTGCCTCCATGGACTACACATCATCAGTCACATGAGCACTGGCCGTAACTCTCATGATGTTGATGGTGTTCCTCTTCCCATGTTGCTTCCTATTCATTTGTGGTTCTGGGTACCATTGCTCTGGTGTGCGATGCAAAGGTGGGCAGCCATCAGCCTCACTGTTTCAAGTCATCTTCCGTCCAACGATGGTTGGCATCAGAGGGCCTCAAAGCTCAGCAAATTGTGAGCCAGCTGCTGGGGTCCCAGTATTTATATGGCCTGGGGTAGAAGGCAGTGAGGTGTCTCATGACATCAGGAGACCACTGTGATGACCCTTCCAGCTACTGGAAGAACTGGGTGCCTCTGCTTTTTACACTGTGCTGTGACTGTTCACAGCCTGCATGTAACAAAGCCCATGCATCAGGGACTGCTGCACCATCATACTGCTGCAGTTCAGGGTGGGAGATGGTCACCTAAATGGAGACTAGTCACCCCTGTCTGAAACCATTTTGTGGTGCCAAGCCCTTTTGCATAAGGAGGCAGCCCTGACCAGAGCAGCTACACAACCACCCTGGCTGCCAGATCTCTTGTAACACGACTTTCCCCAGCCCATGCCACCTGTTACAGCTTTCCTTCCCATCCTCTGTGCCAGCCACCCCTCCTCCCACAAGCCTTGGTCTGCTTTTTATCTGCACTCTTAAGGACAAACCTTCTCGCCACTTTTGAAGTTTCTTGCTTAACCGGTTTAAGAAAAGAGCGCTCTGGGCATGTTCGAAGAATTACAGGCAGGTTTCCAGGGCAAAGCTCCTGCCCTTCCAGGACTTTGGGCACACAGAGGATAGGGAGAGAAGGGAGAAACACCTTTGTTTTTCTCTCAGTAGCTGCTTGAGGTAGCATAAGAACAAGGATTTAGAAAAGTGAGTAATGAGATCAGTTGAGGAAGGTGTAGAGACATGAGTTTGTTAAGGTTTGTTATCATTGCTTAATTAGGAGTTCTTTTCATGATCAGGCTCTGTTGTTAAAATAGTAAGAGACTTTCCTCCCCGGGTGTTTGGCAGCACTTTCTCTCAGGATTAAAGTAGTAGTTTTTTTCTAGTTTAGTAGATACACTGTACCATGTCCTTCCTTTGTGTTCAGTCTTGTGAGATACATATATACATGTATATGTATATTTACAAAGCTTTTAAAAAGACAAAAAGATAAATTATCCCTTAACACTTACTGCTGTGTTATTTTGGTAGATCTCCTGAGAGATCTCGGAAATTTGATCAACAAAAAGAGTTTGAAGACACTGTCATTAATGAATGGCAAGGAACACAGGGATACAGGGATAATGTTTCAAATGCTTTTGTTTTTTAAATGCATAATATACCTCTCTTATGTGCACATATAATTCATACTCTTGACTTGTCTTTATTGTATATGTATTAGTTTTAAATTTTAAGCAGCTGAAATGGGTTCCCAGTGTTTTAATTTGACAGGTTTTTTTGTGCTGACATGAAATACTTCTGGGTTTGTGTTCTCTTACTCAACTAAGTAAAGAAATTTCTATATCCTGGAAGCTTTTGTTGGCACTTGTGCAGAAGGCAGATACTGAGGTCTTTTTGTCAGGCAATTTCTGTGAATTCTTATTTCCTATTTCTGGTTAGCATTTCCACTTTTAAGAAGAAAGAAACCCAGGTGAAAACAAACCCTTTTAATTTATAAATATGCAATAAACAGGAAAGAGGCATAGTTTTCCAGAAATGTGAATAGTAATATTACTGAACTTCTTTAACTTGTTCAGATGCAACTTCAACATGAAGTTAGAAATATGGACTAATGTACACTTCTGAAACATGCTTACTTTGTATATTAATCTTGATCTTCCAGTGGCTTTTTAAAGTCATAACCTTGTTCCAGATTTGTTAAATGAAGCTCAAATACTCTATCACAAAATAAATCACAGAACAGGTTGAATGGCAAATCCATTTAATCTTGGTTTATAATATCCAATATTGGTCGTCTTATGTTAAAATTTCATGAAAAAGTTGAAGGAAATTTCTTGCTTCTCCTCTGTAACTTGTAAAGTCTTCTCTAAAATAACAGGGTAAAATCTATGTACTTTCATTTAAACTTGTCTCTTTTTGTCCAGTGATTTTAAGGAGGTTTTGCATAATTTAGATATTCCTTGTTCTTCAGTTTGATCTGATGCTTTTTATATTGGATCCTTTAAAACCTCCTACACAGGGGTTATAAAACTCAGAAGATTTAATGCAGCCATATTAATTTTTCTCAGTTACTTTTATGGTTACTTTACCTTAATTCTTTTTTTTTTCCTTCTTTTTTTTTAAACTAGTCACTGAAATGTCTGTCTTCTCTTCCTAGAAGAACCAGCTTTTTTGTGTGTTTTGTAGTAAGACAGAACAAGCTTTTTGACAATAGTTTGAGAGAAAACTGTTGGATTTTCTAATAGGTCTGCTCTCCACTCGCTTTGTTGAGTGAGATATTTAGACAGCTCTCTGATAAAGATTCACTTTCTGTTGTTCCTGATAATTTGTTTTCCAAAATGCCCGAGTGTGTCTTATTTCTAAATGACTTACTGGTTCTTTATTTATGAGTCTTAGTGTTTGAAGACTGCTAATTTAAATATTTTGAATCATAATGTGTGGACTAGAGAAGACTTTTTTGGTCATCGTGACTTCGTGTGGAGACATAACAGCAAGTCCTTGGTAGGAGATAACTAGACTAAAGAAATACAAATAACAAAACGGTATAGCAAATAGCAAAATGCAGTTCCCTTAGTACAGCAGTCATTACATACATAGTAGTACAGTATAGAGTATTAGAGTGAGCAATTCTTCATACTTGGTTCCAAAAGGAGGTACAACTGCAATGGGCTGTTTCTGCTGTAGACTTACATACACTTTAAAGGAACTCCACCAATGCTGTCAGTTACGGGCAATTTCATTAAGTAGCAATTCTGGTATCATCCTATTCCAGTACCCTCAAACCCACTGCAGTCTTCCACTCTTGGGGAAGGTCCTGCAGCAGCTTTGTGTCTACCCACTTTTATATACATTCTTCTTACAAATTCATATATAATTTGCATTACACAAAAATGGTGTTCAAAAGCATATGTATTTGTAAGAATATAGATAGATGCATACGAACAAGTATGTATGAGCATAATACCTTCTGAACTGCTTTTTGTTAATAGCTATCTAATTGTAGTGATGTTACTGGTATGGACATAGAATATGATTCTTTTCAGAGAAAGAAAGATTGTAAGAAGATGCAATATACTAAAGATTTGGTCAGAATATTAATATTTTGTGAGTTCTCCTGGTGTTTGTAGAAGTGTTTGAAATATATTTTTTTCCATTTTGTTTTGAGAAAAGCTGGTAATGTTGTCTTGAGGTGGAAATTCCTGGGAAAGCAAAAGATCAAAACCTGTTATTGGACTTTTGTGTAACTCTAGCATGATTTGTTTACCTATGGTTTTTGGGTTTTTTTTCAGATGAAGAGTTGTATTTCCACAAATAGTAGTTGTTAATTTTTCTAAAGGCTGCAGTATTCAGTTTTCCTGTATTGATAAGATCACATTATTTTCCATGCTGGCTGTTGCCTGGCAATAATGTATTCTTTAGTGTGCTTAATAAAGTTGGCAATGCAAAACTGGGTTTCATCATTGCTGTCTGTTAGAACTGTTTATTAAGCTGTGGGCATTTTTTGTCTTCCTTTTCTAGACATGTATCTCTCCTCTGGTTTTTTTTAGGCATGAAGAAGGGTAAGCAACTGGTTGTTTCTCTGATTGAAGCTGCCAAACAAACCCCTCAAGGCTGTACAATGAAATACCTGTATTATTGCCACCTGCTGCGCTATTCCACCAATGCCAGAACAAATGGAGTCATTCAACTTTAGAGTTGCATTTCTTTAGTTTTTGTTTAGGCTGGGCATGATTTGTTGGAACTAGTGCTTTTCAACATGAGCAGCCTCCTTATCCATGCTGTTTTTCTCTCAGAATGCTGGAAGGTCCGGGTCTTAATTAGGGTAATAATTCTTGGGCCTTTGGCCTTTCATATTTTTATTTTGTGAGCTGAAATTTGTTATGCAGCCTGACATGGTGATTTGATTTCTCTGGTTATTTGTTTGTTTGTGTTGTTGGTTTTTTCTGTGGTTTTTTGTTTGTTTGTTTGGGGTTTTTTTTGTTTTTTTTTTTTTTTTGTAATGCATCAGAATACCTTGAGAACTTTTGGCGTTGTACACCAACAGTCATGTTTTGTTTCATGTCATCAACACAATTTCTACCATATCAATGATTCTGTCATAATCAACTCAGTCTTCAAATAATTCAGTCCTTTGTCCCCCACACTACCTATAGTCTGCTCATCATCTGAGGTCAGTGTTATACTCTTCCTCCTTTTTTTTGGTTGTTAGTGGGGTTTGGGCTGAGGAGTGGTATGGACCTGAGTGGTGGATGATAAAATGGTCTTCCAGTGGACATCCTCTTGGACTTTTCTCAGTGTTTTGTTTCTCCTCTTGTGCAATTGTTTGTGAGAATTATTGATGTCTGTCTTCGTCCATCTACTGTGTGTTTGCAAAGTGAAGTTGTTTGAGCATGTTTTCTCAGGATTAAAAGTAACTGTATTGCCACCTATTTTAAGAAATCTCTGCTCATAAAAAAAAGACATTACTCTTGGAACATGAAATTGGAGCATACCAGTTATAGCATGTCACCCAAGTAGTAGCAGTCCCTTAACTTAAGGAGGCTTTGACTTGATGGCTTTTGATGACAGGAAGATAATAGGAGCTCTTTGTTTTTAAGGAGGAATTTCATTCAGGGTTTCTAAATCTTAAATGTGACAATTGTGTTCTATCTCAATATCTATTTGTAAATTGGAGGAGTCGGTGTTTAACTTGAGTGTATAAAAATATTAACACAGAATCATGGAATAGTCTTGGTTGGAAGGGACCTTAATGATCATCTAAATCCAGCCCCCCTGCCACCAGAAGGGAATCTTCCACTAGACCAGGTTGCTCAAAGCCCCATCCAGCCTGGCCTTGAACACTTCCAGGGATGGGGCATCCACAGCTTCTCTGGGAAACCTGTTCCATGTTTCACCACCCTCACAGTAAACATGTCTGTGTTTTGTTGGAACTGCTTTGCTTTTCTAAAGGTAAGTAGGAAAGCTTAATAAACTGTGCACTGAAACATTTAACCTACTCATACTGCATGTTGTATGATTTGCCCCTCACTGTGTTGTGATGCAAATGGATAATCCTAAACATGATCTCTTTCCCATTCATTTTATTCTTCCTAAAGTCTTTTGCTTCAGCGTGAGATCCTGTTTATCTCATTTCCATCAGATTACATCCTGTCACTTAAAACAAAAGTGACTTCTCTTTAGTGAGATTTTAATAACATAGTCTGGTTCCAAAAACAGCATTTTTGAAGAAAATATTGTAAGCTGTGTTTTCCATGAGACTTGCACACATCTCCACATCCATTTTCTCACACAACAGTTATAGCATCAGCTTAGCAGGTAATTAGCAGTAACTTGTATTTTGTTGTATATTTTTCCACTAGGGGAGTGTTGGTGGCTGAAAATTATTATATTCCTCTTGGTAAGGAATCTGATGCATGGGTAGTTTTGTCCTATATTTCCTTTCCTTGATAAAGCTTAATTTCAAGCAGATATTGTGTGCCTTCAGAGTGATACTGCATAATTTTAGCCATGTGGTCGATGCTGTGTGGGTGGTTTTGGTTACGATCAACACAGGTGTTGTAGGATGTGTTTAGTCTCAGTATCAGTTGCCAGTGTTTTGCTGTTGGTGGCATTTAGCTTGTCCACATGGAGTGACACAGCAGGCTTTACAGGGTAAAAAGAGAGCTGTTACTGCGGTGGGCTGCTACCGCCTCTGGCAGTTTGATAATCCAAACTCTGGGTTCCTCTGACTTTTAGTACAAGTCCCTGAAAATGAAAGTTTTCAGCTTTGTTACAGTGTGCTGGTTTTTCGTTTCTCAAAACGTGTAGTGTGTTTCAGGCTTAGTTTTATCTGAATGAAAATGCATGCAAACTTCTTTGAGAAACAAAGGTAAACAATTTTTAAGATCTATGTTTTAGTTCAGGAGGTGAACCAAAATCCAAATTATTTTGCTTTTGGTCATATGTGTTGCCAAAAATAGTAAGAAAAATATACTTTCTTCTTTTCCTCTCTCCAATCTATAATTTGAGATTTTTACACTTTTTTACTGAGACCAGAAGATTTTCATCACCAAAGTGATACCTTCAGTAGGAGGTACACTGTAAGAGTGGGAATTGGCTTCCATAAAAGGCCACAGGGCTCTGAATTGATATTTTTGGTAATAATGTAAGAACTGTGTCCTGAGGGTTATATTCTCCTCATGTTCCATTCTCTCTGTAAGTGTTCATTGGGTTTGACTTGAATATAGGATGAGAGATTGGATAATATTTTTTCCTTCCTGTATGACTGACTTCTAAAAACCTCGTGGGAGGAATTCAACCTGCTGACATATCTTTTGAAAAGTTGAAATGTTTTATATAGAAAATGTCAAAAGTGAAACATTTGGACTTTTCAGAGTGAAATGTCCTATTTTGAAAATGTTGCTGTAAAATGTGTCAAAGCTGTCAAATTCCCTCTTTCAATAAGTCTAAGCTACTTTGCCAAATTTGACTTGCATATGTGATTAGTTTTTCTTTGAGATGGAGCATCTGATTAATTTACAATTCCCTGCTGTGTTCTTTGAGCTTTAAAGAACAACTCTGTCAGTTTTTTCTACTTTTTTCCATTTATATAGCATTTATAATTTCAGTTGGTCTTCCTTATTTTCACAATTAAGGAGTACTGGCAATTGTAATCTATATTTATGTGTATATAATTTTAGCCTTTACCAATTGTATTATGACTGAAATTAGACCATTAACAAATAATGCTAAAAACTATAAGGCTAGACCCAGCCTAAGGGGGCTAGGCTGTCTGAACTCTTGAAACAATTTTTGTTTCAGTCTTCGTGTAAACATTTCACAGCTTTCATGACTTTGTTCATTGGTTTTAAAATCAAACTTGTACCAGAAGCAATTGTTTGTTAAACTGCCATTTTGATGTCAAAAATGAATGGGAGACGATGTCAGACAGCATTTTCCAATTAAGTTATTTTTGGGGAGTTTGTGGTTAGTCAGTGTATTGATAGTGCTGCTGGTGTTGAGGTAAGATGATGAGAAATATAAGGTCTTCTATAACTGTTGTGATAATAAAATTTGCTCTTTCTCCTCAGTGCTCTCGTTATATCCATGTGGAGGTAGTCTACTATTTTCAATTTGCTTTGAAGCAATCCTTTAAAGATGCTTAAAATGTTCACCTCCAAGTAATTCAACTTAAAAATATTATGTTATAATCTAGCTGTATTTTCCCTTTTGACATGAAAAATTAAATTTGTTAAATAGAACAAAGTATGAAGAATATGATTATGCTTGTGCTCTTTTTATTATGGGAAGGACAGAGGTGGCCTGTAAAGACCAATGTAGTCCAGGGAAGAGAGAATATTTCATACTAGAAAAGGCATATTTCTGGTCAGAGGAGGTATATCTATGCAAATAACTGGTGCAGTGTGAAGAGGGGAATATTGAAGTAGTGTAGGTGCAAGGCAAACATTTACCAAAAGAGAGAACCTATTGTGCACTTGTTCAGGTAGGATCACTCAGTGTCCCAGTGACAGACATGTGTCAACTGTAAATGAAGGGACAGTAAAAATTTCTTCCTCAGGATGCTACATCAAGTCTAGCAGTGATAATTCTAATTGTAGAGAAATTCCAGAAGTCAAAGATGAATGTGTAAATGCAATAATACACTGAAGTGCCATTGGTCTTTGAGAGGTCTGACAATTGTGAAATTATGAATTGAATCTACTACAGGTACCTCTCTGAATAATAGAAAATCATGTATAGGTCCTTTGGATTATAGTTTTTGTGCATCATTTTAGGGGTAGAGATATATATATCCCCCCCCCCCCCCCTTTTTTTTTTAATTCATGTTAGCAATTGGTAAGTAGGTTAAAATACA
Organism: Falco peregrinus; assembly: GCF_023634155.1. Taxonomy (NCBI): domain Eukaryota; kingdom Metazoa; phylum Chordata; class Aves; order Falconiformes; family Falconidae; genus Falco; species Falco peregrinus. Next base: position 78,768,180 of record NC_073723.1, read on the forward strand.
AAAGTAAGTATTTTGAATCTGCTCAATTGCTTTTCACTTGAATTCTGTTGCCTTCCATTCACCTGGATTACCAGGTAATGCTGGATTAGAGAAGCTTTCCTAAATGTCTCTCCTGTAATGATTACCTGTTACATTTTGAGCTGTCTCTGCCTTACTTACCTCTTTCAGTTTATGCCTTGGGCACACTTCAATGAAGGTACAGCTCTCTGGCTTAGTTCTAGTCTGGGAAGTTACTTGCAGCTTCCAGTAATTCAGCCAGAGCTGATGGATTCCCACAGTACACCAGTCCTTTCTCTGTCACTCAGGGAACATACTGCAAGGTGCCAAGGGGTTTTGTTTGCTCTGAGCATTGAGCTTGATGGGTATAAATTTCTGTACATGCTGAAGACAACCTCTGTACTGTAATGTGGGTGCCTACCACCTGGAGCCCTGTACAGCTAGATCATCAATTGCGTAGCTTGGAAGACCTTAAAATGGTGGCTTCTTTGTCCATGTGGCTGGATTTCCTCCTAAAGGAACCAGTTTATACAAAATGTACACTTTGGCTGTGTCCCACATACATTTAAGAGGTGAAACGTGTGTACTCGGGAATGAGGATGGTGAGTGCATCAGTGCTGTGGTACAGGCACAGCCACTATTAGCATTAGATATACATCTGCCTGCCTCCTTGCTAACTGCTTCTCAACTGTCAAGGAATTCTTGTTCTCCTGTGATGTGAATAATCTCTACTGAATACTTGACCTGTACGAAGAGAGAGAGAACTTAACAGGTCATTCACGATGCTTATCTCTGCTGAGCTGTATTGTGCAGCAAACCCAGTTCATTTTGCCAAATTTTACAACTTTTTCTAGAAACTGAACGCTTCCAAAACAGTATGTTTGACTGCTTTAGCTTCTTAGTAATTATACACAAGTGTGGATAAGCTGACAAAAACATAACTTTGAAAGCATTTTATTTTTAAAGTGATTGTAAATATTTATTTATTATTGGAAAATCATGAGAAATGTTGATTCTCATTTTGTTCTTCACACTGAAATTGATAATTTAATTGTGAAGTTTGCCATTCAGTATTTCTTTAGTTGTAAAATTTGCCATTTAGTACTGCTTGTTTTAATTATGAAAGTATGAAGCATTGTAGTACCTGATTGTAGAAAAAAAACCCACTTCTAAATTAAGTTGTTAAGCCTTTTTAACATCCTGTACATGACAATAGAAAAAACAGGTTGTCAGAACTGGAATAACAAAACCTGTGTCCAAATATTATGTTGCATATACTGTTTACAGCAGTTAATGCTATACTAGAATATATGTTTTAGGTACTTGAAACAAAAAACCTCCACACTTTAATCTTATTTGTAAATGCCACAGATTCTAAGCATTTGTAAGCTTGACTCAGTTCTCCTGTTTTTATATTTTATTTATGGTGTAAACACAAAGTAGTCACTAGTCAATTTTTCATTATAATTAGTGAAGTCATGCTCGTCCCTTCATGCCAAACATTTGCCTTTGAGGGAAATGAGGTTACAAAAATGAAGGGAATTTGATGTGACATGCATCTTTCATTGATTAGCTTGAAAGAAAGATTGTTATTATGCTATGGCAAAAGTAATTTGACTTGCAAATATGGATTCAGCATGTCTTTGAAGTATCATTTTGTGGTTGCTCTTCATGTAGGATGTAACCTCAGCCACTCTCTCAGTGCAGTTTAGCAAGGCTGCACAATATAACTGACTGCAGAATTATCTGCCTGATGCAAAGCCAGTGGAAGATATTTGGATTTCAGTAACCTTGAACCATGTCTTCAAAACACCAGCTTGGCATAGAGCAGAAAGCAAGACATTTTCACATTGCCTGTACATTTCTGCAGTGGTCAGTGTGTGCAAAATTAATTGCTACAAGGTGAAGAGACCATCATTATGCAGGCCACCCACTTTGTGAGGAAAGATTTGTTTCCCTTATAGGATGATTTAAGATTTTTTCCTCCTTTTTTGTGGTGGCACTGCTTATTTCTAACCTCAAACCTCTCTGCTGATGTAAATACCTTTTCCAGGTAAAAACCACTCTGTCCTCTAAGGTAAGGTAAGCACGCAAGCAGACATCTAGTAAATATTAGGGCTTTTATATGAAATAATCATGGATGCTGCCAATATTTTTTTTTCTTTTTCTGTGATAGTAAGGTCAATGACATTTCTATGAGAAGTGCCATAGTGGTCAGAAATAAAGGCTATTGAAAAGGAGAACTACTTGCTCTTTTGACAGAGGTCCCATTTGATGACAGGAAAGTGTAAGAAACACCCTTCTAGCTCAGAGTGGTTGTCCTTGTACTCCATCTCCTATGATGACAATAGAAGATGTGGGTTAGGGAGAGTTTGTGTGCTTGTATGTGTTTTCTGGTCCTTTGTCCTTGTACTTTTCCAGGACCTACAGCTGTATTAGACACGTTAGAGGGTGCATCCTTGCCCAGTCCATTTGGTACCCACCATGCATGGTGCCTGAATTTGGCTAACCTGTCTTTAAACCTGCTAATACTGTTTGCCTCCACAGCCTCCTGTGGCAGCACGGTACACAAAGGTCCCTTCCTGCTGTCCAAAGGAGCATGTCTGTCTGATTTGGGCTGTCTGCTACTGGCTTCCTCAAGTGGCCACGTCATTCTTGTGTCACAGGATTTGCTGAATGGCAGTTTATCTATTCCTTTTACGATTTTGTAAACGGCAATCCTACCTTCCTTCAGGCTTTTCCTATCCAGATTTAGGGGTCCCAGCTGTGGGTTTTTTCCAGTCCCTGGGCTCCGTGTGTGTATCCAGCCTGGCTGCCTGTGCTTTGTTTGTGAACATGGCATGTACAGGTGAGCTCCTGTCACCCTTCAGGTAACAGGGCTGCTGGTACTGAGTTTCAAGTATGATTTCTGTGGCATTACTAAAATCTGCCACCTCTCACATCAGCAAAACAATAATGATATTTTCTACCTCTGTAGAAGTTTCCATATGGAAATCTGGAAATGTTTATATAAATATTAATGAGTTCTACTTTAAAGGAGCTTTATGAGGGTTGCAGTAAGAAAGAAAGAGAAGCATAATATGTTTCTAAATGGAAAGTCCTGAAATATACTGTACATTAAGTGATATTCTGCACTGCCTAATTCTTTTTACATAAACTATTAAATCTGATTTTATTACATTATAGGTTAAAATTGCTTCAATCAAGACATTGCTTTGGGATTTGAGGTTTTTTTAACTATGATCTTTTGATTATACCCATTAAATCTGCAGAGTAAAAGTGATTAAAATGTTATGTTCTGCATATGTCCCCCAAGTATACAGAGTTTTTACCACTTGTTAAAATAGGAAAGTGGTGACATTATTATGTGGTAGCCTTTATATAACCTATTTAATATAAAATAATGCTGAACAAATGGAATTTAAAAGTCAGAGAGTACATAGATTCCTGTATTCTAAGTATATTTAGGATTTCTTAGAAATCTGTGTTGCTTCCCTTATGAATAGAGTATTACCAATATTGTAGTTATTGATACAGTAAATGACATTTCCAGCTAATCATCCAAATGTTTCGAGAATTTCTTCTTGAAGCTTGATTAAATGCTTGCCTAAAATTCAGGTTTTGTCCACACTAAAACGTATTCCTCAAATTTAATTGAAGTTACTCTAAGAATATTTTTATTCTAAATAATAACTTTAATCTAGAATAGCTATCCCAGAATTATTCTTATTATTCAGTCTCATGAAAGAGTAAAAGGTTTTGAGAAAAAGGAACATTATGTCTCAATATACTGCTACTACAAATTAACCCCTGAGTTCTGATTTTGGGAAAGTAGGTTTCTCTCTAACTCCGGGAATGTTTACAGTCATTGATGGGGAATATATTGCATTTCTTTTTTCTCTTTGCATGTCAGAGCCAACAAGAGTGGGGTGATAAGGGAGGAACATAAAGATAACACTGTAGTACCACAATTCTAAATAAACCTGATAATAAAATTACGTGATGCTATTGAAAGACACTACCTGTGCAAAGTGGATGCCTGTTTTGTCCAAAAGGCTTAGTAGTAATACCATGGTATATCGCTGTACTGAGATACTTTTTCTTAGGCATTGTTTTGGAAGCCTTCAAGTGGCATCCTCCCTTTCAAGTATGCACTTAAATTTCTGGTGACTAGCCCTTTTTAAGTTGGCTCCATGGACAGGTGGAATGGTGCATGCACCTGTCGTATCAAACTGTTTGTGAAGCAGAAAATAAAGGTTATTTCAAGAAGAAATAGCTGTTTCTTATCTTTGGTTTCATGGCATTATGTTGCCCACAGATGCTGCAGATTTCACTAGCTCACCTTGTCTGATGACTGCTTACATACTGCAGTTTTATTTAGAGATCTCTGAACATTGCTTTTTTCTTGGTAGCTTCTTTACCCACTTGAGAAAGAGCCCTTGTACATGTGATTTCAGACTTTGGACTGCACTACAAAAAAATCACTTGCCTGTACTCTGACTTATGAGAAAATACTTGTTTGTTACAGGCAACGTTAGAAGGAGTACTTGTTTAAATATAGATAATGAAGAGCTGACTCTCACCATTTTGCAGGGGAAATCATTCGGGGTTTGGGCAGTGGAGGGATAGAAGAGGGCAGAAAGAAGTCAGCTCAGTTTTAAGATACGTACTGCTTTTAAATTTCCCTACTGGCTCAGTGCATTAGTTGGCTTGTCACATCACATTTTCTGAGCTTCTTTGTATTATGTCACATAACGTGACAGAGATAACCCTTGTGACAAATCACACAAGCCAGTGTGTCAGCAGGGAAATAGGAAACTAACAGTTCTCTGAACAGTCCCATAAAAACACTCAATAGAATTCTGTAAAAAAGTAACTTTTTAGAAATCAAGACCTATGGTTTTTCTTGCTGAAAGCTTCTTCAAACAAACTCCAGTGTACTAATTAAAAAAAAAAAAAAAGACAAAGAAAAAGAGAAATGATTGAAGTAACTGACATAGTAGGGGCTCCAGCTGATGCATGGGAAAGGCTTAGACCGGGATGCTGGAAATGGGATCCAGCCCCAGCTTTCTGTTCTGCCCCCACTGCATGGATGTCTGAGATTCTCACCCCTTGCTTCTGACCTGCAGTTTTACAGTCTTCAAGCACAGCATTGGAAATTACACTGTCTTATAAGCAGCTCAGGCACAACTTCTGTACGAGGAGAGCCAGGTAGCGTTTTGCCAGCCATACTAAAATAAGTAGCTGTTACTTGCCCTTATACAGAGGTGGACTAAATCAGTAGATCCCCCGTCCCATCCCTAGCCCACTTTCTGTCTTTGCATTAAATAGTAAGGAAATGTTTAGGCTCTCTTTCCTGTTGTAAGATGCTGACATTGTTAATGTATTTGAACTAATTATCTGTATATTCATTCATGATTTGCAGTTTCTATTTCAAAGACCCACTTTTTTCTTCCTTAGTTCTCTATTTAGAGTGGCTTTATAAGTGGGGGGGGGGGGGAAGCGGTTCAGACAAAAATGTCTTCAGTTCTTGGGCAGCACAATCCTGCAGGTGTTATAAAAAGAAAAGCTATTAAAGGTGAACTTTTGCATTTGAAAAACCTTTAAATCTGCTGTATGTTGTACTTCATTGCCATTTTGCCTTTTTTTGTTTGTTTTTGGTTTTTTGGTTTTTTGGTTTTTTTTTTTACTGTGTGGTATGCGCTTACAAACTGACCAAATCAACACATATATCTGCTCAATCTGTTCAAATCTACCTGCAGCATTCTCATTGAAATTACATGGACAATCAAAAGTTTAGAAGTTTTGGGGGGAACCTTCTTCCTGAAATAATAAAATAGGACTTATGGGTAACCACAATTAGTAGCTATTTATATACGTAATGGGGTCTATTTAATGTTGCAGTGGCTTTTTCCAAATAATGATAGGAAAACAACAACTTCAGTACAGTCAGTGCTAAAGTTAACTTATGTACAAACAGAGGACCTAGAACAACTGATATACCCTTGTTCTCATTGGTTTCTTGTATTTTTAAAATTTAAAGCAAGTTGAGTGATTGATAAAGCCTTCAGGCTGTTTAAAAAAATATGATTATGTTTCTGTCTGCTACAATTACTTCTGGCAGTTTGTGTTTTCCATGTTCCTGGACAACTAAAGCAGTAGCATTACTTGAAGAGCTTTATGAGCAATTTGACAAAGTCATCTGTGGATGGCATATCCCCATTCATTTTCCATTATTGTTTAAAATAAATAAAAGATACTGTAGTAGCTCCATCTCTCAGGGCTGTGACTTATATTTCCTAAAATAAAATATTACAGTAGTTTGGGATAGTACTGCAACTGTGAATGCTACCCTAGTTTTCTCCTAGAAGTTATGATCCTCAGGGTAGTCTGCACTTCCATGAATCCTATTACAAACCAATCATCTCTGGCAGAATGGTATAACGGACAGTCAGAACAGATATCTTCTTAAACTCTTTTGATTTGATATATATACCAGGGGCTATGCAGAGTTTGGTTTAACCAGGTTTGTATGGGTAAGCAAAAAGTTCATTGCTGTTGTACTTTGCTGTTGTACTGAGGCCTGAGAAGATGAGTAGTCATAGGATGCTTGTTTTTGTGGAATTTCTGTGTGTGAGTAATGCCTGCATCCTTATTCTGCACTCGACGTGGAAGATGAGAGGAAGAGAGAAGTGGTTCAGGGTTTTTTCTGGAACTCAGTAATAAGGTCTGACAACAAATGGAGTAATAAAATGCTGTTTTAATAAGACAGAATAAAAAGAGGAACACAGCAAGTAAATCTTACATCTCCTCAGATGCTGGGAACTGCGGTTTCATGCAGCATCAGACAGATCCTGGATGGACTTTCCCACGGCATGCTGCACAGATCCTGTTCATGGAGAGGTTCCTCCTCCCTCACACACCCTTGCGCCTTTCATTTTATTTAACAACCAGAATCATGCATCTTCTGAGAGGCTGGATGTTATCTCTTCATGACATCCACCAGTGTGCAGCACAGGCTGCCACAGGGCACTCTGGCAGATTCCCTTAGAGCACCTACTCATGCTAACATAAGGGTTTCTCAAGCTTGTTTCTCCAGCCAGTTTCCCAGCAGCTACGCATGCTAATGCACAAGTTTCTCCCAAGGTATAAGGCTGAGTAGAGCGGATGTGGCCTATTCAAGACCTTGAGGTCTTCTGCAGGGTTCTCAGTACAATCCTCTAGCAGATGTTGGCTACTGACTTTCAAAACAATGGTTTTAAAAAGGGCTATAATGAAATTGCATGGGGAGGAGAGGCTGGAATCCTCAAGAAAAGGTAGAGGATTTTTCCTGGATCCTTCATGGGTGGTCACTTGGGAACTTGAAAAGCCATAGTTATGTATTTTGCCATATTTACTGTAGTGAATCTTGATGACCAGCAAAAAAATCTCTGACGGAAACAGCTCAGGGATTATTCTTTGATCAGATAACTGCAAACATTATGAGTTAGAGATGTAGTTCTCTGTTCCTAAATTTATTTTCTGTGATGATAGAATCAATTACATTTACTCATGCTGATTCTGAAATAGGAAAATAATTTGTTGGATGACTCTTGCTGTTGCCATCAATAATTAAATGTTCCCAAGAATTTGTAAATTAAACTCCTGTTTTGCACTTGTGGGAGACTTTCCTGCACTTACAGGAGACACTATAGGGAGTCCTGTAGAGTTTGTTACTAACTTTTTTTCTTTAGGAAGATACTGCAATCTGTAATCCAAACCCAGGCAAATTCTGCACTTGTATAGAGGGGAAATTCAATCAGATGCATGTGCAACATGGACAATAAAAGAGTTCAATACATTTTGGGGGCAGAAGGATCATTTAGTGTAATGTCTTGTAGATCACAGGTTGTTAAACTTCAGTTACCTCTGTTTTGAACCCAACAGCTTGACTAAAAAATATCCATCAGAGTAGGATCTGCTTTTAACTTCCTTACTTCCATTAGCAATCCCATATACATCTTCCCTAAGAGGAAGAAATAGTGTCTGAAATCACAGTTTGCCCACATTCCTGTGATCTGGTGTGTCATCTATGTAAAATGGCTTTAGCAGTGTAACATCTTCCCTCCAAAACAGCTTAATATTGGTTTCTACTTGTTAATATTTATAAATTGCTCTATATAAAAAGATTGCCTACAGTTGATTATATGTGGCGCTGGCATTGGTTAAAAGAATTTTTTTTTTCTTTGGTTTTGTTACCTGATGTTTAAAAGGACTGTAAGCCATGATATACTTCTGCAGCTGTTGCAGGAAAGCGTGAAAATAGCACCTCTCTTTCTGGTGTTCAGTGGGGATGTTTTAGGAGTCACTTCTATTAGACAAGCCACTTCTTGCCCTCTTGTGTTCCCCCTTTGCAGGCCAGCTGTGTGCAGTTCTGTGCACTTTACCTTCAGCTGAATATTTCATTACTCTAAGCCAATTTCAAAGTCTTTGATGGCACGTGGAGTTTGAAATTTATGACAATTCTGTACTCACTTTCAGCAGTGGTGTTATATTCCCTTGCTGTTAACCATTCTGTTGTACCAACATAAATAGTCTTGCATGGAAATATTAGTCAGCCCAGAGTTTTCAAAGTTCAGTACTGTGCTGTGTCAGTGTATGGGTGGGATAGTTATGCAGCACTTTATAGTATTATATAATTGTGAGAAGGGCAGTATGTCCATACAGTTCTGTCATATGCTATTATAACTGACACTTTCCTGATCTAATTTTCATGACCTTTTGATGTGTTTTTCTAGAATCTGTGATACAATGAATTCCTCCCAAAAGTGAGATTTTGCATATTAATCCCTATTTGTTTTCAGTACTCATTGCCTTTCCTTCTGCATGACTGTGTTCATTTTTTTCATAGTTCTTACATGTATAGATAGCCTTACTACAGCTATACTTAGTAGTGAAGTGACATACTGGACACTGTGTTGAACTGATCCTTTTTTTTCCTCTGGATAATACTCTGGAGTGGGGCATTTTCTCTGATGGTGATGCAGTGACAGAAAAGCATTAACAAATAGCTCCTTCACGTAAATGAGACAGTTTAGTTTATCTGCAGACTCTGTTTTACTGAGCATACAAATATTACAGAATCAGTGTGCTTTTTTGTATTATGTAATTCCATGAGAGCTTTGGGATAATGTGAAGAATACTTGTCAGGCAAATTCATGGGAACATCAGCTAAAGCCTAACTAAAATCTTAATCCAGTTCTGGGGGTTCAAGGATAGGACCACTTAGTTGAAAAGCATCTCAGTAAAGGAATTATATATATTTTCTCTGTTCAAAGTGCTTTTAGTAGTTCTTAGCATTTCTGTAACTGTCAGGAAGTGCAAGCATGAAAATTTAGCATTCACATACTTGGTATGTTGGTTTTGTACTCTGTGATACATGCTGCAAATCTTCAAAATGCCCCAAAAGAGGTACTGTTAAGATCTCACATGTGTATGTTGTTTGAAATAGTAGTGTACTTCAAATAAGAATGTGCCGTTAAATATGAATTTTATTTAGGAAGCATCTTATTATTATTTCTTTCTCCCCCTCCCTTTTTTAAATGAAACCCTGGTTGATATTACTTCAAGGATACTGCTGGGTTTTACTTTTTAAGGGTTAAAAAACCCACAGAGTCTGACGATCTTAGCAGTTTATTCCCCATTTGGTTTGGTCTTTCTACCTTCTATTTATAACTCTTTTCTTTCTGGCAAGTACCTGTGCCTTACTTGCACTTCACCAATTTGTGTTTTATTTCTCTTTTCACTTTGACAATTGTATTCATGTTGTGAGCTTGTTACTTCCTTTTCTTCCTAATGACAATGAATAATTGTACATATCCTTTGAATTTTTCTGCTTTCTCAAAAGAAAATATGGAAGAAAAAGTATTTTGCTAGGTTTATTTGGATTTAGCAGTGATTTTTAAAGTAAAAATTGAAGAGCATTTTGTATACGTTCTTCTCTGTTCATTCACTTATATACTTGTTTGCCAAAGTGCACAGAAGTCTGAATTTTAAGTATTGCATGACAGTTGATCCCACTTGTTTTGGTATGGCTATGATATTAAATGTCATGAAAATTTTGGACTTAGGAAATTCAGTACAGACTGTTTTCCATAATGTTTGTTTTTTCACAAACTTTTATTATTAGTGATTTCAAAGTTTCTGGTAAACATCATTAAATACATTAGGAAAGTTCAGTGTCTATGGGCACGTATGGATCACAAATATCAGAATAATCACAATGATTACAATTGGTTTTACCAAGTTAAATTATTTTTATCATCATAAGAAATCATTTATATATTTGCAGATATAGTCTGTTGCAGAGATATCAACAGAAATAACAGGAATGTCACAGTCAGCTGAGCATTGGTTCGGTATGGTTTGGTGAAGCTGGACATCAGAACTGGCTGGAGAAAATGACGCTGTTGTAACAGGTTTGAAGATTTCAGAACTTTTCAGTCAGCAATGGGAAAAAAACCCAACAACTGTGCGCAGTTTCATGAAATGGGATTATGCAAAATACTGGACTCTGATCTGTTTCTTACCCCACACCCCAGTTTTTTTCTTATGTACTTTGGGCTTGGAAAGCTTTCTCACCATATTTTAAACCTATTGCTGGCAAAGTTTGACTGAAGTTTTCAGCACCTATACTGGGGAACTGCTGATTAAGTATAAGCTTTTATTGGTCTGTAGGAAACCATAACTGATCACTGCAGCTTCAAAAGCTGGACGGGTTCATGGTATTGTATCTTTTATCTGTATGGCAAAGCAATCAAGGTGGAGTTAGAGAGATGTTGCGGTGATGGATAAGTCTGTACATATGACTGGCACTTATCAGAGACTTCTTGAACATAGTTTTTCCCTCTATAGCTTTATTTAATACTTTTGTTTCTAAGCTTTTTCTAACATCATGCCAAAGACTTTACAGCCTTTTTTTTTTTTTTTTTAAGCCATAACATTTTAAAGACTGACAGTCTAGGCACAAGAGAGCATGTTCTTTGCCCATTGCTTCCTCATTCTAACTGCTGGGTAATGCCTTTATGCATGTAATCACATTCTATTCAGGTTTTATTTTTTTGGACATATGCCTTTACAGGACATTTCTCTCACATCTTCAAACTGCAGATAACAAGAACAATAAAAGAGCAGGGGAATGATGTAGTATAAAGTTTAAAAATAGTTTCAGTCTTGTAGAATTAAAAACACCAAACACCAGAAAAAATAGGAAAGGGTGGGATTATATGAGGACAATACAGATATCTGCCTTGAGGTGTCTCATCTTGGAGCTACGAAGTGACATCAAAGTTTCAAGCTCTTTAGGTGTTGGGTTTTTTCTTATCCTTGGATCTTTGTTACACTGCAACTTACTCTTCCCTGCTTGCCTTCACAAAAGCTTGAGCATCTGAGCTGTGTTCTGGGCAACAAAGTGCGGTTAGGAAACTGGCACTACATAAAGGCCTTCACCACTCTTCCCCTGAGCTGTGTGCAGGATGTTCAAGTAAAACATCTCTGTTGGATTTCAAGTACAGAATTTCTTCGGAAAGTTGGTAATGTTTTGGGGTGGAGGAGGGAGTTTCCCACATTTATCTAAAACAAAGAAACAAATTCCTACATTTATCTAACCACCCTACCCCCCACACCCCCCCCAAAAAAAAAAAAAAAAGAAAAGAAAAAATAAGCAAAAGCAACTGGTTGGATGCTTGGATGCTTTGACTACTCTTTATGGCTTTGTTCTGATGGTTTCTTTATTATGTCCTTCATTAACTAGAAATGATCCTTTATTGGAGATAATCATTCAAGTGAACTCTTGAAAAAAATTTTGTATGTGAGACAGCAGTGTAGTTGTTGGGGTATTTTTTGCAATGAAAGGAGTTTTAACCCTTTCTTTCTCTATCTCAGGAATCTGTAAAACAAGCGCTTTCATATTCGAACCATCAAGAGGAGAAGTGCTATATAAAGGTGCATGATGGCAACATATTGCAATGTATTTCTCAAATCATAAAGCTGTCAGTGAGAAAGTGAAATTTCAAGATGATTTAGTGGTAAAGGTGATATTTTGTTAATGCCACTTTGTTACCAAGTTATAATTGCTAAATTATTACAAAGATATGTTGCTGCAAAATCTAGTGATTGGTGAAATTTCAAGAAAATTAAGAAAGCTGGGGAATAAAGAATCACCTTTCACTTTGCCTGGAGCTCTTTTTTTTGGTAATCATAGCTCATTTGGTACTTGTGAGAGACTGCGCCCGTGAGGCCCACCATTGCCACAGCAGATGTGTTGTCTCAACATTGCTAAACTCATGCCATCACCACAGTGAATACATTGTTAAGGCAGGAGGATAACACCACTGCCACCAGAGAGATTCATCTATACCTTGTTAAAGGAGGAAATGGACTGACGCCATGGAGCAACGGGGAGGCTGATCCTGCAAAACTTAACCAAACCCCTGTGCATGTGCCCAGACTTGGGATGAGGGAGGTCAATGTGCCTGGAGGCCCCTGAGGAATGTTGGACATGTACACCATTGTTGAGTGGGGGGTGTGGTTGAGCAGAACAGCTTGTTACAACTCTATAAAAACCAGAACCAACTAACATGGGACGGAATGTTTTCCCCACCGGACCTGAGAACAAATCAGACTATCGAGATGCCGCAGGTCCGGGTTGGTAACTATTGCTCTGACATCTTTCCTTTCTTTCCTTCTTTCTTTCCTTCCTTTATCTCTTGCTCTCTCTCCCTTTGCATTTGCAGATTTATTGTTGGGCAAATAAAGTTCTTTGGCTCTTGACTCTGTTTTAAGTCTAAATTCTATTCCCGAGAATACAAATAGAACCACGCTCCGGTCTCAGACCGGCATGCGACAGTACTGCACTGGAAACTGCTCTGGTTATTTAATGTAGTAAATATTTAATGAGCATGGTTAAGCATCAGCCAGTTTAATTGACTGGTTTAGAGTCAACAGCCACTGGTTATTCACTGTTTCTACATCTCTAAAATGATTCAAAATTAGGTCAAGAGAAGCTGAGCAGGGGAAGAAGGAACATGAAGTCTCTGGACACTGGGATTTAATCTGACACATTTTGTGATGTGTCCGTGCAGTGCATTTGTCTCAGTGATGGTAGAGAATGGCTCCACCAGTCTTTCTCCTTCTCACACTCCCTGACACTCCTTAGCCTTTCTACTTCCCCTTCCAGCTCTGCCACCAGGCTGAGCACATTGTCCACCTGGTTTCACCTCACACAGGTGTTATCTCTGCTGCCCTCCGGCAGCGGTGACAGGCCCAGGCTCTCCCTGCACCCCGGGATCTGGGCAGCTGAGTGTTTATGTGGCTGCTCTGTCCAGGTTGCCACATGGCTTTTGTCTGAGTGGAAAACACGGCTTGGTTTTTACTGGGAGTGCAATGACCATTACTTGAGCTAGCCTCTTTGAGCTGTTACGGTGATGGTGCCGTCCTTGCACAAACTGCCATGCAAACTGCCAGGGCACACCCTGGCTGACGTGCCATGCCCTGTTCGCCGTGCTCTTAGTCCCTCGCATTCCGTGAGGGCTGCTTGTGTACATGTGGGGTTTAGCTGCCTTCGCTCCCGGCCCTGTGCGCATGAGTTGGATCTGCCGCTCGTCAGGGCCTCGATGCTTACCGCTATGGGGGGCCGGGGGCAAAGGGCTGGGGCACTTATTCTCTCTGCCCTTGCTACATGCTTTTGCCAGTTCATGGAAAGCTCCTCACAGTCCCTCGGCATGATCCTCTACTGCAGAGCACATCTGCAGGAGCAGTACCCCTCAGAGACTTCAGCAGTATACCTTGGAGACTTCAAGGCTGATCTTGCAGCCAAAGTATTTGTGCAGCACAGCACAGGCATGAAGGCCAGGCCGCATGTGTAGCAGAGCAGTGTCAGGATCACTACATTTGCATCACAACTTTATTGCTGTGAGCCATCCTATTGATTTTTGTGGACTTGTCCATAAAACTGTGGTCCTAGATAAGACCTTTCTAAGAAAGCAAAGTTCAGGGCAGTAGACTATCAATGCAGAACTCATTGGCCATATCAGTGGAAACACCAGTCACAGGACCACATCACAGTGTTTTATGATTCTTTTAAAAAGGATACTGTCTTTCATTAACAGTCTAAAGTAGGATTTATGAACAAACCGAACAGCTGAACTGAGGGTGAGAAATGTTTCTTTGAAACTGGACTGTTGGGGTGGCTGGGGAAGACACAGAGTAACTAAGCCTAATCCTTCCAGAGGAAAACTGTTGAGAATGCCAAAGCAGATGTAAATTTACTGACAGAGTGAGAACCTGACTGGTTGGCATTGCACATGATGTTTGCTACGGGAACCTAAGCTGCATGGGAAAGCATGCGAGTGAATGCCAGGTGAGTAAATTTGATAAATATTACGCAACCGTGTATTTTTACATACTTCTTTTCAGTCGCATTTCCTTTGAAATATACTTTTTAGTAGTATGTAAGCAGCTTTTGTGGTATGAATACTATTTATTGCATAGTGTCTGTTAAGCAACTTAATACATAATTTTCAACTGTTGTCACTCATGGGTATATTAAATCAGGCTCTTAGAAAGAACTGAGCGTGGTTGAATATTTCTACTGACATTTTCAATAAATACTTATCTTTTTTTCTTTGTCAGCAGACAGTCTCTGTGGGATGTTGCAGGTTTTGTTCTTTGTTCACTGTATAAAAAAAAAATAAAATAAAATAAAATTAAGGATTATGCTAACTTCCCTGTGCACAAGAGAAGAAGGATTGAAGTGGTGCAGACATTTACAGTGTGGGAAGAAAGGGAGGAAGGCTCATAACATCATTACAACTGGTTGACTCCAGAACCAGTATTTTTTAGGCAGGATGGTTAATTTGTTGCTGAAGTCAGTAGAGAAGTGCCTTTGAAACCGCTTGATCTGGGTGTTTACCGTGGTTCATGGAAAATAACTGTGCTGTGGGTTAACCTTGCTTTTTACTGTGTGTGTGAATATGGGATTTTCACAGTGCCTTGATTTCAAACCGCTGCTGCAGGTTTCCGTGCCAGGCACAGGGTCTGAGCCCTTTGCAGTCAATGAAGACAGTCTTCTCCAAATGCAGCTTTCAGAATGTCAGTCAGCTCCTCCACCAAATTAACAACAGAATTGCGGAAGAGTAGTCTCTGGCTGTGATAGGGTGGTGTGGTTTTCTCCAGTGGTAATTTTGCAATGGCCTAGCTAATAATTGAAATTTTAATTTATAATTAACAGTAGAAAAAGAAGAGAAGGTTGTGTTTTTATTTACATAGTACAACCTGGAGAAGTTGAAAATTATTTTGGTAAGAGTTACACTATTTGAAATTGGTCCTGGACTTGTATTTTCTATATGTTATTCCAAAAAGTACATCAGAAAATAAATACTAATTTCCTATGATAGGCCTTTTTTGTCTAAGAAGTTATTTATGCTGTATATTTTTGAATATATTCTGTGCTTTAAATAATTGTGTGTAAGAAAAAAATAAAAATGAAGTTTCTTCTGGGAAATTCTGCTATTATAAAAGGTCTGGTTTAGAAGCCATTTTTTCTCTGATATCCCCCTTAGGCAGTATCAGGTGTATTTACTGATATCTACATCTGGCATGTCTAAATCAGAAGTTGGATCAGAACTGAGGCAGGCTATTTTAAAATATTTCAGATCCTGATGAGCAAACAGGTTGTATTGTCAATTTACTCATCAATGTCAACATTATTCTAGTGTTGGAGAGCACTTTGTTTATTTTTGTACAAAATCTATACTTTCTGCTATCTATACTTCTGAAAATATTATTTGGACAAGCCAAACCACAATAAGAAAAAAGAGATTTATAAAAACCCTTCTGTTGGTTTTGACAAAATATAATTCCTGTATTTGTGCTATGGGAAGCTGAGAGTCTTATCCCATTGTTTTCACTTGAACCCTCTTTGTACTGTGTCAAATCAACACACTTTGTCCCAAGAGGCTTGTTCTGAACACTTACCTGAATGGGAAGCAGGTGATTATAAATGGAAGAGCAGCACCTGTGTGTGGTAAAGCCTGCCTTGTCTTCTAACAATAGATATTTTTAAGCAGGAATAGAAGGTCTTGTTAGCAAAAGGGGAGACTGCTGATACAACAGGGCTTTTGGTGAATGGAGTGTTTGCTTTTGTTTTCAATCAGACAAGTGAAAGATTAATTAAAGACATTTTCTAGGTGCATAGAGTTAATCTGAACTTATCTGTGATCTGTTTTGTAGATAGAAAGGGTGCTGAAAATGCTTAAAGACCAATAACGGGCAAGCCTGTTTATCTGAATCTGCAGCTTTAGGTTTAGGGCTGTGCCTAGCAGCCAGAATAAAGCTGTCTGTCTTGGAGGTAGACCTGTGCAGAGAGTACCTAGCAAGATGTTTGTGAGGATATGGAAAAAAACCCTGGGAAGCTTGTTGCTTTGATTGTTAACTACTGTGTTTGCTTTCACTCCTTGGAAAACTTACCTTTGTTGAAGTTAAATGCTCTATATGCTGCTCAGTTTGGTGATACTAATTCACATTTTTCTGTCAGAATACTCTGGACTCTGATCTTAAGTATCCAAACTGGTGTCAGGCATAAAAGGCAATGATTTTTTTAAATGTTTACTCTCACCTTACCACTGGGCTAGGGGAGAGGAGGGAGGGCAGTGTCAGTGTGTGGGTAGAAGACCCATCTGTTCTCTGGATATACCATGCCAGTGGCACAGTTCTAGCCTGATTGAGATAGGATAACTGAAGGTTTGTGAGGATCTGTGCTACCAAGACAATTGGAATTTGGGTGTTGGTATATAAGCGTGTGCTATGTGAGCCATGTGGACATGGTTTAAAGTGTCATGGGATAGCTGGTTAAGTATAGAGCTGCAGTCCTGGATAGAAGGCAGTGGGGAAGCAGGACAGCCAGAAGGGGTGGAATAAAGCAGTATGTATGAGAAGTAGGTTATGAAACAAAGCAAGGGTAAGACTGGTTGAGAAACATGAAGGAAGAGAAAAAAGGAATAACTCAAAGGACAAATGGTGCAGAATTCCCAATAAATTCTTGTTTATACTAAAGAGATTTTGCTAACTTCTGGGAAATGCAGAAATAGATTCCAAGGGCTTGTGTTAACCTGTAGCCCTCTAGATAATGTGGAAGACCTAAAAAGCACTCTAGCCTGAGAAACAAACAGCATATACATTGGTTTGCCCTTCACTCTATCTGACATTATGCTATCTGCTAGTGTATTGCCAATAGATTTTTACCTGTTTATTCTTTAGTACAAGCTTTTGTAAGTACATAAGCAGATGATCTAAAAAGAGCTATAAAACCAGATTGGACTGTGTAAGAAGTAAATCTGGAGTATGTGGCCAGGCAAAGAAGAGTTCTTTTAGAGCAGTGCTTGATTTTATTGCAAATACTTGAAGAGCGTAAGAAAAGAAAGAAAAGGTGACCAGCATGGAAGGTTGAGTTGGCCATTTTATCATAAGGAAATGTTTTGTTCATGTTCTCATGTCAAGGTTTGTCTATAGCTATGTAAGCACAAAAGTTACTAGTCAAATATGGATTTCAAGCTGGTTTCAATGCTTTAAATCAGATCACTCAGACTGAAATTAAATTGAAAATTTTTGCCATTTATCTTTAAGGGGAGTCCCTTCTCAGCAAGTCTCTGCTGGTTCTCCAGTAGGTATCTGAGCCATCTTCTGCCAACAATCTTTCTATTTACCCATTTAATGAGTGGGGAGCATGGGAAATAATCAGTTTCCTGCATGGAGGTTTATTTGCTGTGTGTTTTACATAGCTATTTCTCTGTGTAAGAAAAGGACAGGTAGGGCTCAGTTCAGAAAGGATACAAAAGGCAGATTTTCCAGCATACCTGGGGGATATTTTGGGGGTCCAGCTTTTATACTGAAAAGGAACGACTCATGATCCTACCTAATGGCTTATCACTGCTGTGCTGAGCCCACATGGTTCTGTCTCTGTGGGACTGGATGACAGCATGCCACATTCCCAGTTCAGAGGGCAAGCTTAATCCTTGTTAATATCAAAGGCGTTCTTCTCATCTAGGCAATAAACCTGCTAGAACAGGTCAGACATGACAGCTAACTTCTGTTGCAGGAGGAGAGATTAGAACAATAGAATCATAAAATCGTTTAGGTTGGAAAAGAGCTTTGAAATCATCAAGTCCAACCATTAACCCAGAACTGCCAAGGCCATCACCAAACCATTTCACTAAGCAATGCATCTAGGCGTTCTTTATATACCTCCAGGGATCATGGTCCCACCACCTCCCTCGCCAGCCTGTTCCAATGCTTGACCACACTGTCAGTGAAGAAATTTTGCCTATGATGTGATCTAAACCTCCCCTGGCATAATTTGAGGCTGTTTTCTCTTGTCCTCTTGCTTGTTATCTGGGAGAAGAGACCCACTCGCACCTGCCCTACAACCTCCTTTCAGTTAGTTGCAGAGAGCAATAAGATCCCCCTGAGTCTTCTCCAGACTAAACCACCCCAGTTCCCTCAGCCGCTCCTCATCAGGCTTGTTCTCTAGACCCTTCACCAGCTTTGCTGCCCTTCTCTGGGCACAATCCAGAACCTCTGCATCCCTCCTGCAGTGAGGGGCCCAAAACCAAACAGTATTCGAGCTGCGGCCTCACTAGTGCCGCGTACAGGGGGACAATCACTTCCCTTGTCCAGCTGGCCACCCCATTTTGCATAATAAGCCAGGATGCTACTGGCCTTCTTGGCCACCTGGGAACACTGCTGGCTCATTTTCCACCAGCCATCAACCAGCACCCCCAGGTCCTTTTTCACTAGGCAGCTTTCCAGCCACTCTTCCCCAAGACTGTACTGTTGTGTGGGGTGGTTGTGACGCAAGTGAAGGACCTGGCACTTCTCCTTGCTGTGAACCTCATGCAGTTGGCCTCATCCCATCAGTCCGGCCTGTCCAGATCCCTCTGCAGAGCCTTCCTGACCTCCAGCAGATCAACACTCCTGCCCAGCTTGGTGTCATCTGCAAACTTACTCAGGGTGCACTCAATCCCCACATCCAGATCACTGATAAAGCTCTTAAATAGATCTGGCCCCAACACTGAGCCCTGGGGAACATCACTTTTGACCAGCTGCCAGCTGGATATAACTCCGTTTACTACCACCACTGTTCGGGCTCAGCCATCCGGCCAGCTTTTAACTCAGCGTAGAGTACACCCATCCAAGCCATGAGCTGCCATTTTCTCCAGGAGAATGCTGTGGGAGACAGTGTCAAAAGCTTTACCAGGTAGACAACATCCACAGCCTTTCCCTTATCCACTCTAGGTTCGTTGCATGAATAGGGAGAAGCTTTCCCAGATGTCTTCAAGACCTCTGAACTCTCAGTATGACAGAGGTCATAAGCTGCTGAACTCTTATTGCAGGCATTCAAACAAAAATAGAAAAGACTTCCAGCTATCTTCAGTAGACCTATGGTGTGTATAGGAAATGGAAATGTATCTAGTAGAATTTGCTCTCTGCTATTTATTCTTGATTATAGAAGAAGCATGGGTGTTGGCCTGTGGGCAAATAATCAGGAATGGGGAATTGATATCAATAATATTTCAAGAGAGTTTTTTATCTTAAATTTTTCAGTATGCTCCTTATGAAATAAGGACAAATTTGCACACAAACCTAAAAATAAATAAATCTCTCTAAGGAAGATGAGAAGATCCTTTCCTCTACCCTTATAAAGCTGCTGTATATTATACTAGACAGGGTTTATGTTCGCAGACAGTACAGGCTGAGCACCAAAGAAATGTCAGTAAATACCAAAAACAGTAGTCAGTGAACCTAAGAGCATTCTTTCTCTTTTATTCTTGGTGTTTGAAATTATTTTCATATGGGGTAACTCTGTTTCAGTAGTGAAACAATTATGCAGTGCCTTAGAAAATATCTGTAACTGAAAAAACTGCAGGCTGCTGGAAAAGATTCTGCTGTCTGTGTAGAGAATAAAGGACATAATTCAGCAAAATATTAAAGAAGTGGCAGATATATTTTGTTATTGTGTTTTGTAAAAGCACAAAGTAGATCCCTGCGGAGATGGAGAATGAAATGAAGGGAAATCCACAAAACTGATTACGCTGAAACCAGTGCTGCAAAGGCATGCTTGAAAGGACAAAGGGTAGGTACTTGAAAAAGTCTCCGTGTGTGCACACTTGTATGCTAAATCAGTAAAGTCCAAATCTCATGAGCTTTGGGTGACTGAAATCATATCTGGTTTTGATTCTTTCATGGTGTTCCTAATCACGTATGAGAGAGGCATTTTGCAAGGGTGAAGCTATTTTCAAATGTTCTGAGGTCCAGGCCTGGGCTTCTTTGCTACTGGTTGCCATGATGCTTACCTTTCCACACAAATGATCATGACATATTTGAGAGGTGGAAATACAACTTCTTCCTTGGTATTAAGTGCTGTGCTTAGCTTGCTGCACTTGGCTTGGCTTTTTCCCCAAAGCTTCTATGGATTCTGTGGATTTGGAACTTGGAATAAATTAAATCCCTTGTAGTAAATAGATGGTTTTAACATGCCCAAGACATTCATTTCTCCAGTATTTTGGTGATTTTTTTTTTTTTACAGACTTGAATTGAACAAACATTTATTATATGCAGTGATTATTTATAATCATCTTCATAATCCATATGCTTGAACCTTCCAACCAAAGCCAGAGCGGCTCTCAGAGTCCTTCCCCCCTTCCTCTAGGACACACTAGTAATAAATTTTAAAACTTTTTATTAATCTTCTAAGGATAAAGTTTTGTTATTAAAGGATTGCATGTAATAATGCATCAATACGCCATACTTCCCTGTCCTGACATTCTTAGCATTAAAAAAATCAAGGGACAGAGCCTGTGCGTTCTGTGCATGCGCAAGTGTGACATTAATTAATTTCACTCTGAATATATACGTTTTTTCTTTGGAATGTGCATTTCTAAAGTCTGTATTTCACTCTGTTTGTCTACCTCTCCATGCAGGCCTGTCGTCTCCTGTTCTTTTGCGTAGCTCATTGCTGTTACTCTTTCATTCGTCATGCCCTTGATGAAAATGTAGCACTTGCAGTTAAAAAGGGAACTCTTTCTTGTTTCATTAGGACCTCATCAGTTTGCCCTGTTAATTGGTTGAAGGGGGACTCTTGTCCTCTAGCTGCTTCCATCTTCCTTTCACAAAGGGCTTGCATTGCTCTTAAAGGCTTGTCCCTGTCACGGCTGGCTTCTGCAGACTCTAGCTTCAGAACTGGCGTTCTGAACTTTCACATCCAGAGTGCCTTATTGCTCTCTGCCCCATGAGATCTCTTTCCTGCCATTGCGGTGGACCAGCAGCCCATCTCCCAGAGAACTAGCAGTAAGTTTGCCTTCATTTGGCCCTCTCTTGCCTTGCTCTCTGCTTGGTTCAGTGTTTTATCATTTGGCTGAATGCAGTTCTTCATTGTCATGAGTTAACTGGGATAAATTGTGTGTTTTGAAGAAAGTGGAGGGAAAAAATGTGAGAGAGCTCAAAGTTTGTACAAATTAAGTGTGTGAAATGTGTATATGACAGTGTTGAAAAAAATTATTTAGGGAGGAACAAGTGCAGGCTGAGCTAACTGTCAGAAATGGTCTTTTGTGTTTTTGTTTTTTTTTTTGCTTTTTTATTCTTCCCCACCCCCCACCCCCCCATTGCTACTAACCCAGAACTAATTCAAGCTGCTGACATATATGTTGTTCTTTGCTGTGTGATTTGACAAATAAATGCATGGCTATTTCTAGTGCCAGGCCAAGTCAGTTGTGATTTTGTGTAGCCATTGTGAGTCTTAAAATGCTCCAAGGACAAGGATTCCCCAACCTGTGTGGTAGACCTAAGTATGTGTATGCATATCGCTGAAGAAAGCAGCAGAAAACAAATCACTCTTACTAGTAGGGCTGAAATACCTTAATGAACCTGACATTTATTGCTACTACAGTCACTTGTGCTAACAACTGTCATCTTTGCAATGAGGCAGCACAACTTTGATTCATAAGATTTTTCCTGGGAGGTACAAACTAGGTGATAATTCTTCAGTGTTTCATCTCTGTTGGTGTTAGGATGTGCAAAATGGCCTTCCCATTTTTTAACAGTCAGCTTTGTTTGCAATTACTAAGTTGCTGATTATAATCCTTTTATTTGCTTTTATCAGTGTTGCTCAGTCCCTTGTCCTTCAAGCAGTGTAATCATCCTTGTGGGTTTGTGCTTCAACCAATTCATCAGTGTCTGTCTCAGTAAACACAAGATTCCATAGTTACCCAGTGAGCTCTGGGTAATCCTTGTAGTCAGCACCTTTGGAAGAAAAAAAAGCAGCACTGCGTCTTGTTCAAATGAGACTAAGTGCAGGAATCCAGTACCATACCTGACTTGTGCATCTTACTGAAATTAGAAAGGTTAAGCATTCCTGCTACTGAAAACAAATGAACAAACAAAACATCAGCACAGCTAAGGCAGACAGCCTTAAATTAAATCTGAAAAATTTGGGTGCAAAATTGGTAATAAAAAGAACCAAATGTCTTCAATCATCATAAAACCATTTGTCTCACTGCCATAAATAACATTAAGAGGATTTAAAAAAAAATTATATCTGGAAGACCTAGTTGTTGATAAGGAGTTGTTACACTATTGTAACAATATGCTACAAAACAAGGAAGCATTCCCTGATAAGAGCAGAGTTGCCAGTGTATAGATAGATGCAAACCCTGAAGCTGACTCCAGCTGCCAGTGGGAATTTCAGTGAATATCTAAAGATTTGTGCAGCACAGCAAATATATTGGAAACGGGTAGTAAGGAGAGTCCAACCCCAAACTGCTAGAATAACAAATCTCATCTTGACTCCAAAAGATAGATTTTGGTGTTTTGGGGATTTTTTTAGAGCTGGCTGGTAAAAATGAGATAAAGCTGTTGCATGAGTAGCAGAGTTAACAGTCCTAGGTTTTCTATGTCTCTCATCCCCTAGTTTTTCTTCCTTGTCTCCACTTTACCCCCCACCTGGTATGTTTGGGTGAGGAGAAACAGCAGCATATATTTATAATCACAAATAACCACAATATGCTCACTTAGTGGCTGGGTGCTGCCACTTGATTACATAAGGACCTAAGTTATAAAGTATTATTTAATGATCTACTCAGACACCTTTTCTTTTTTTAATTAAACTTATAAGAATTTAATTGATATGTTTAAGGGAGCTCCCTGCTGTCCAACTCAATCAAATGTGGCTGATATATTCAAAAGTTAGAGAGGAGTGCAGTGCCTCACCATAAGGGCACCGTTCTCAGTGAGAGTACATCTTACAAAATTTCATATGAGCATCACAGTGAAGTGTACACTTGTGTGCTAAAAGTGTGGTGCAAGGTTTTTGGGAAATGAGAGGTAATTAGTGGTGCCACATTCTTCAAGGGCTTGGTAGCCTCACAAAATTGCACCTGCAGGCACTGGAAGCAAAAGTCGAAGTAAAGGAAGAGCAGCAGCTGGTTTCTGAAATGGAACAAAATTATCTTTGTAATAAATATAAGACTGTAAACAGAGACAATTGAGGGCAGATCTGCCATATAGAAAGCTGATTTTTCATAAATGCAGGTTTGCATTAATGTTTTGTGAGACTAAACAGAATAGCTTGGATTTTGACTGATATTTGAATTTTCCGTAGTAATCCTTAGTATGCCTTTGCTAGCAATAACAGATAGAAGGAGCTGGAAGCTAGATAAACCAAACATTGCGCAGACTTACTGTCATCATCATAAAAAGAAACAGTCAAATCTTACCCAGATCCAGCCAAATCTTTCTGTAATGTAGAATGCTGTGGTAGTTCCTTAAATCTGTATGTGCAATTTGAAATACCCACAGTGGTTTTAGTTGTTGATCTGCAATTGTTTATTTACTTTCTGTAAACTTAAATGCATAGTGAAATTCTTGTAAAACAAGTATAAAGAAAACTTGCATAAGGTATACATTTCATATCTAATAGGAAAAATACAGCCATGATTTTCACTTAAAAATAGGCTAGCCCTTATTTTATAGACATCCTTAGCCATGCTCTGTGGTCTGATGCAACATTTTAGAAGTTTAGTGTATACCTCTAGCTGTTTGTATTTTGAGTAGCCACAAAATACTTGGAAATTCCCCCACATTCGAGAAGTGACAATACATTGAGACACATGATCAAACTTTAATGAAAATGAAGAGCAAACAGTAATCACTATATAGACTCCTTCTTGACTTTGAGGCTAAGTCATGCAAATTCTCTTGGGCTTCATGATTAGAATAATGTATTATTGTAGTAGGGGAAATCCAGAGTAACTTTCAGTAAGTAATGTTTTTTGCATTTGTTGAAATTGCACAGCTTGTTTTCAAGCAAACTCCCTCAATGCTTCCCTCAAACCTCCCCAACTGAAATGTCTTTCTTTAAAAAATGGTATAAAAGCCACAGATTTGTTTTCACAAATAATATATATTTTATTCAAATGACCCCTCATCTGAATAATATTCTGTAGTTCACTGTGGATGTAAGTCAAGGTGCCTACAACAATTTAAAACTTTGGCTTGATTTTGGTGTCAGTTTTTGAACCTCTTTGTTTATTTTCTACATATGCTTTATCCTGATTTCTTTGGCTTACTGTTTGTTTCTCTGTTTTCTATGATAATTCAAACATTTCATACCGTCTTTTTGAAAGCAGTGTAATCAATTCAGTATAGCATTAAAATAATGCACTGTATAATTTCAGGTGTTTCAATACTTGCTTTTGATATGAAGTACAAAGTTATTTTCTTTGTGAAGTTCAATAAATTAAAACTTTACAGAGGTTAAGGAAACTAATGAAATTATGTTTTATCACTCTAGTAGTATTTTCTACCATCTTCAGTTTTGAAACAGGTGACAAATCAGTGAATGTAACTTTTGCATTTCCTGAATGTTTTTGTGGAATATAACGGATAATATAACGGATAAATACAGGCTCCATCCAACTGCTTTAATAGTTATTGTTTAATGATTTTTCCTTGTATAAACACATGTGAGTAATATTCTTCTTGGAGTTTTATTCACATTCTTTTAAACTGGAACATCTGTTTCACATCCTTTAAAAAAAGCTATAATGTTGGAATTAGATTCACCACTTGCTCAGATTGTTCTTTTACTGTTGATCTTTTTTCTATTTTTCTCTCTTAACTACCCAGTTCCTTGATTTAAAACCAAACCAAACCAAACCAAAACAAAAACCCACAAAGAAAACCAAACCTCAAACCCAAACAAAACCTCAGCAGGAAGTGAATTTAGACAAGGCATTATCTGAAGCGGCTGTGGAATTTCATTTGGTTTTCTGATATGTGATATGTAAGGGACCTTTCTTTTCTTTCCATAACCCCATAAAAATAGAAATGCTCAGGAGTCTTACTAAGCAGTGAAAGGGAGGAATAAAATGGACAGCTCAATAATACAGATTACAAAAAAAAAAAAGGTGACTTATATGAATTGACTGATTTGCCGGAGAGTTTCTGAGTGACCTTACTAGCTAGCATTTTTACTTTGTATAAAATGTTATTTCTATAATTTGTTTATTTTTCCTGATGTGTTTTCTTCAGTATTTTATCACCATGCAATTCATACATGTTTTTCATATTAAAGAAATATAAATCTGCAAGTTAAAAAAGAAAGATAAAACAAAGAAGAAAAGTGGTAAATAACAGGGCAAAAGGATATTTCCATTTTAAGGTACTGTGAAATCCATAATTTCCAAGAGAGTTTTTGAAGTTGGCTAGAAAAGGTTTCCCCCCAGTGGCATTTTTTTTTTTTTTAATAAAATGAAATTTTGCATTGTCTGTAAATTCAAGCTTCTTCTATACAGCTACATTTGATAAGACAGTAGGTCCATTCTTTTGGCATAGGAGGAGATTAATTTTTCCATTGCCAAAGGAGAGATTCTTGCTTTCAGTTTTAATCCTCCATAATCCCCCACTACCTCTGTGCAAAAGTGCACACAATAATTTAGATATGTTTCCAGGCTCAGTAAGGGCTGAAGGTGGATTTGGGATTTAATTTAATTTTTCCTCACAACTTTGTTCTGAAAGCATGAATGATAATTGAGTTGTGTGAACCTACTCAGTACTGCACTGTGAGGTAAGTCAGTGCTTTCTACAGAAGATGCTACTAAAAAAAGAGTAGGCAGCACAACTTGGATTTAAGGCTCACAGTTTTTGAACATAACTAGCAATAGCTGAATTTTGACCTATCGAACAGACACCAGCAATTGAAAGGAAGTAAAGTTAGACAAAAAGCACATCCAAGGTACACTGAACTCTTCATGAAAACTTATTGTTCCTCTGGCATAGGTATCTTTTCCCTAGCCAAAGTCAGAAGATAAGTAACAGCTTTTTATTTAAAGATTTGATCTTAGAGTACTTATTAGGTGTATTTTGGATAGCCACTAATGGGTAGAAAGCCAAATAGCTTGGTGGCTGTCATGGAAAGGCACACCATCAAGAAAAAATAAGGGAATGATATATAAAGATGGAATGAGTTTGCAGATAATACTAAGCAGCGTACATATAGAAAATGAGCATAAAATGGTAGTTTGGAGTGCACAGCTCAAAAGAACTATTGTAGGAGCTCATGAGCAAGCCAAGAGAGGGTGCAACAGGAAGATGGCTTTTAGACCAGGGTTTTCAATAAGCTGTAAGGAAAGAAAATTAAAGCAATTGTGATATAACATGGAGCACACTGCTTTCTCAGGAGGCTTCCCCAGCTTCTGACAGGATTAATCATCCTTGCTTTGGTTAGTCTGGAGTCAATCTCTGTATTCAAGAACTGGTCTTTATGCTTTTTTTAATTAGCCAAGATCTCACTGTTATTCCTGACAGTTTTTCCAATGGAAAGAAAAAAACTATTTATTGATTTCTTGCAAATCACTTGACTCTAAGATTCTCTTACAAAGCACATCCCTAGAGGCTGTAGAAATCATAAGTAATACACAGAGGTTTTGTACAATTCAGTGGACTAATGTCTGTGAATAATGGAAATGGAACTTTACCTAAAACTTAGTGAAATATACTGTATGTTTAATTAAGTACGTTTTTCACATACTGCATTTTCTCTACTGTTATTTAAAATGTTTGTCTTTTAGGGAGGATTTAATTCCCTGGGCCTTTTAAAGTCTCTAGAGTTTTCTGTCCTGGAGCTCAAAACATTGCATTCATCATACCTTTCCCCCCTTCAAACAGCAATTGTTCTTTCATAATTTTAGGGTGTTTTTTTGATGTCACTATCATATGGAATAACAGAAAATCAGGCTATGCAGCAGCAAATTTGTATTCAATGTGCATAGCTGTATTAATGAGAAAACACACTGAGAAACTTCTTAAAAAATCTGAGCGTTGGAAGGAGGTAAGTTTTTCTTATGTTTCGGAAGAAAAAATCCTACTCTAGCACTTCTTAAAAATCCAACTTCCTTTGTGTACAGAGACAAGAATGGATCTATTTGAGGATACAAGGACAGGTCAACATGGGGGACACTGTTGTGGGTGTGTACTACAGGCCACCCAATCAGGAAAAGGAAGGAGATGAAGCCTTCTACAGACAGCTGGAGGTAGACTCATGATCACAGGCCCTGGCTGTCATGGGGGACTTCAACTACCCTCATATCTGCTGGAAAGACAACAGAACTAAGCACACACAGTCCAGGAGGTTCCTGCAGAGCACTGATGATAAATTTTTGACACAGGTCTGGAGGAGCAAGTGAGGTCAGGTGTGCTGCTGGACCTTGTACTAACAAACAGAGAAGGGATGTGAAGGTTGGGGGCAGCCTGGGCTGCAGTAACCACGAGATGGTGGAGTTCAGGATCCTGTGTGGACAAAGCAGGGTAGTAAGCAAGTATTACAACCCTGGAATTCAGGAGAACTAATTTTGACCTCTTCAAGGACCTACTTGTAGGAATTCCATGGGTTAGGGCTCCAGAAAGTAGGGGGGTCCAAGAGAGCTGGCTAATATTCAGTCATCACTTCCTCCAAACTCAAGATCTGTGCATCCCTATGAGTAAAGCATCAAGCAAAGGGACAGGAGACCTGCATGGATGAGCAAGAAGCTTGTGGCAAAACTCAAACAGAAGAAGGTAGTTTACAAAATGTGGAAAAAGAAATGGGCCACTTGGGAGGAATATAGAAAGATTTTCAGAGTATGCAGGGATACAATAAGGAAGACTAAAGTCTGTTTGGAATTAAATGTAGCAAGGAACATCAAGGACAGCCAGAAGGACTTTTTCACGTACGTCAATAGCAAAAGGAGGACTAGAGAAACTGTGGGCTGCTGCTGCATGGGGTGGGTGGCCTGGTGACAAAGGACACAGAGAAGGCAGAGTTACTGAATGCCTTCTTGGCTTCAGTCATCACAGCCAAGGTCAACCCTCAGGAATCCCAGAACCCGGAGGCAAGACAGAAAGTGTGGAGAAAGGGGAATTTTCCCTTGGTTAAGGAAGATTGGGTTAGAGACCATTTAGGCAAACCTGACACCCACAAATCCATGGGCCCCGATAGGATGCACCCACGAGCACTGAGGGACCTGGCGGATGTTGTTGCCAAGCCACACTCCATCATCTTTGAAAGGTCATGGAGGACATGTCGAAGAGGTGCCTGAGGACTGGAGGAAAGCTAGTGTCACTCCAGTCTTCAGAAAGAGCAAGAAGGAGGACCCAGGGAACTACAGGCCGGTCAACCTCCCCTCCATCCCTGGCAAGGTGATGGAACAGCTCATCGTGGAGGTCATCTCAAAGCATGTGGAGAAAAAAATGCTATCAGGAACAGTCAACATGGAGTCATCAAGGAGAAATGATGCTTGACCACCCTGATGGCTTTCTAGAATGGAATGACTGGCTGGGCAGATGAAGGGAGAGTGGTAGATGTTGTCTACCTTGACTTCAGCAAGGCTTTTGATACTGTTGCCCATAACATCTTCATAGGTTAGTTCAGGGAATGTGGGTTGAATGAGTGGGAAGTGAGGTGGATTGAGACCTGGCTGAATGGCAGAGCTCAGAGGGTTGTGATCAGTGGTGCAAAGTCTAGCTTGAGGCCTGTAGCTAGCAGTGTTCCCCAGGGGTCAGTACTAGGTCCAGTCCTGTTCAACTTCTTCATCAATGACCTGGATGAAGGGACAGATCATACCCTCGGCAAGTTTGCTGATGATACAGAACTGGGAGGAGTGGCTGACACACCAGCAGGCTGTACTGCCATTCAGCCAGACCTGGGCAGGATGGAGAACTGCGGTGAGAGGAACCTCATGAAGTTCAGCAAAGGCAAGTGCAGGGTCCTGCACCTGGGGAGGAAGAACCCCACGCACCAGCACAGGCTGGGGCTGACCGGCTGGAAGGCAGCTCTGTGGAGAGGGACTTGGGAGTCCTGGAGGACAGCAAGGTGCCCATGAGCCAGCGGGGTGCTCCTGGGGCCAAGGTGGCCGATGGGATCCTGGGGGGCATTAGGAGGAGGGTGGCCAGCAGCTGGAGGGAGGTTATCTTCCCCCTTTCCTCTGCCCTGGTGAGGCCACATCTGGGGTGCTGTGTCCAGTTCTGGGCTCCCCAGTTCAAGAGAGACAGGGAACCACTGGAGGAGGTCCAGCAGAGGGCTACAAAGATGATGAGGGGACTGGAACATCTCCTTGATGAGGAAAGGCTGAGAGAGGTCAGCCCATTTAGCCTGGAGAAGAGAAGATTTATCAATGCATATAAGTATCTTAAGAGTGGGTGCCAAGAGAGTGGGGCCAGACTCTTTTCAGTGGTGTCCAGTGAGAGGACAAGGGGTAGTGGGCACAAACTGCAACACGGGGAGTTCCATTTGAATGTGAGGAAGAACTTATTTACTCTGAGGGTGACAGGACACTGGAACAGGCTGCCTGGAGAGGTTGCAGATTCTCCTGCTCTCAAGACATTCAACATCCAGCTGGATGCGATTCTGTGCAACCTGCTCTAGGTTGAATCTGTTTTATCAGGGGGGTTTGACTAGGTGATCTCCAGAGGTTTCTTCCAACCCCAACCATTCTGTGATTCTGTGATTCTGAGCATTTTATGCTGGACATTCAAGAAGAAAGAAATGAGGGAATGAATGTGGCACGGATAAGCCTCCATTTTCAGTTGTTAACTGGGATAAGTGAATGTTAATGCATAACAGAATGATGTTCTCATTCTCTTCTTGAGCTTTTCTGTTTTTTGAAGAGGTTCTCCCTGTCTTTTCCCTTTTAATCAGTTCCTAGCCCATGACAGGGCTTTTGCTGTTTTCCCTCAAAGATGCTCTGATTTCCTATGTAAAGATGAAGGACACGTTTCAAAAATTGTCTGTTCTGGACATTAGGAGTCCTGACCTTTAGTTTTCAGATCCTCTAGGAATTTCTCTCTAAATCCATTACCTTCTGTATTATCGGAAAGTTTTATCCCATGAACGACTTCTACATGCAAATATATTCTCTCATGAGTAAGTAAATGACAATCTAATTAAGTCTAGTGGAAGTCAATAGGAATTCTCATGCACATGGCTTTGCAGATGCTGAAGGGTAGGTCATTTTGTATCTAGGAACAGAGCTAGAAATCAAAAGCAAACATTCATAAAACATGCCTGAGAGTTTGCTCTGGTTTTATATTAAATGCCTGTCAGTTCATATGCTATACTTCATCAGAATAAAAGTGTTGCATGAAAAATAGTCATTCACAGACATTTAAAGTATTTGCTATTTAATGTAAACCAGAGTCAGCACATCTAAGAATTTTTAAAAAAATTGTTATGAATATTTAGGATTACAGAATCCAATAAATATGAAAATATATTTTTAAAAAGACACACTCATTTTTAAGTCTAGAGGATTCCACACTAAGACATAGTGGGTCGCATAAGATTCTTCTAAAAGATTGGTCTAAAGCTGTTTCCAATTCGAATATGAGTTGATGTTATTTGCATGATGTTTTATAAAAGCTTTGCAGCAAACCATTATGTATTTGTTCATCTCTGTATTTTTCTAAGTTAATACTTTCTTGTTTGTATCAGATCTGTGTTTTTAGTATTATCCTACTAGGTCTATTAAAGAGCTAGTCTTTGAAGGACACCTAGTTTTAAAGCATTCCATGACTGATGATTATTTTAAAATCAGAAACAAAATAATAAGATGCAAATTAGTCCTTCTGTATTCTTGAATGGAAGTTCTGTTAAAAGTAAATGCTTTCTTCACAGTATTAGGAAGAAGAAAAGCAGACTCACAGACTCTAAAGGAAATAATTGTGCAGTACAATGAATTTTTTAAACAAAAAGTACAAAAGGTTTTGCTCCAGGGAAAGCTGGGTCCATTTCACTGGCGGAAGAATTAGAAATTAAGTTGGGGTTTTTTTTTGGTATAAAGCTCTAGGTGCCACAGATCATCCCTTGTTTCCTTTTTCCAGCTAAGTATGTAGACTTGGACTTTTTCTATTAACTGTTTGTACCTATGCTCCTGATTATTTATGTTGCCTGGTAATGTAAATCCTGATTTTTTTGTTGTTGTTGTTTTAAGAAAATGCTGAACTTCATAAGTTTAAGTTTGAAGTTTCTTGCTAGGTCTTGTGCTTTTCTGACCTTCCATTTAAACTTTACTCCTTAAGCACAACTTTCCACCGCATTGGAAATATACTTGGATAACCAAATAGAAACAAAGTAAAACCAGTACCAACATCTATTTAAAAAAAGAAAAGCCTACTACTGTAGAAACAGTATCCCAGTCCCTTTGTTCAGCCAGGCTAATTAGCAGTCCTGTGTCAGATTAAAGTTTCCTGCATACAATTCCAGAGCACAATTAGTTTAGAGCTCCCTCTTTCACAGGTAAGAATAGCCCTTTGAAGTACTTGTGGTGGTGTGTTGAGATTCTGTATTGAGACATTGTCTTAACATATGTGCTCATAGGAGCTGGCTGAAGTACTTAGGAAAGAGATCTCATGTCAGCTCACATAGAACACTGGCTGCTTATTAAACAGGAAAGTCTTCAGCCAATCAGTCCAGTTAATTAATGATGAACCATTTTATTAATAGCTGAGAGTGAGACTCAAGTGAGAAAAAGTAATAAAACAGCAGCTGGAGGAATTGCTTGCTCTTTGGGGCACTTTTAAAAGTTCATCTAATTGGAATATTTAATCAGAAATTGGAGGTGGCAGTTGCAGATTTGATTAGGGGATGGAATGAATAGGAGATAGTTAGAAACTCATAAAAAGAAACCTCAGGTCATGGATTGCAGGTTTTTGCTGCAGTGCGTGGGCACTTTCTGCCTTTTTTAGTAATATTCTGAAATGAAAGAGTAATAGAAAATTAGCAAGCAAATAAAGCATAAGATAGATCAATGTAAGAATTATGATTACCAGTCTTGACTAGATAACAACATTTCATAAGTACATGCATTGTGTACTCAGATGCACATGTTTGTGTTATATGTGTATAAAATAATCTAAACCCCATAGAAGTGTAAATGTCTGCCAACGGCCGTTTCATAAAGCTAATGACTCCAGTTCTGTTAACAGCTTTGGATGTCTATGAAGTTGCGTGGAGTGTTTGGTTGTATGATCAGCGAAATACTGAGAAAAATTAGGTATTTGCTTTTACAGCAGTAGACTGTTGAGGTGCTACAGAATCTGCCACCATTTGGTGAAACACTGCAATTAAAAATAACTGATCAAATGTGGCACCCCCACCCCCATTATTTTAGTGTTTCTCAGCATCTCTTCCTTTTTACTATTAGATTGCAGTTTAAATATACATACATTTATGTTGTTAAATAATGCAAATGAAAACGAATGTGCTTTGAATCTCACTGGAAATCTGCTGATGACTGAAAGGAATGCTGTTAACTCTAGTAAACACTTGGGTCATGCTTTGCATTAAGAAATACTAAAAATCGAGTCTAAGTCAACTTATATTTATTGAACTAATTCCTAATGTTGTTAGTGGTTCATTGAGAAATACAGTCTCACTCAAGATATTTCCCAGGAAACTTGCAGTCTTCAATTACAGTCTTGTAATTTCATATCACATTTCTACATACACACACAAAACTCCAAAAAACCAAACCAAAACAACGCCAAAAAGCAGATTCTGTATGCACAAGCACGGTCCACTAAATGTTAGTGTAACATCTCACTGACATGTTATTTCCAACATCTAACAATTTTAATTACCTTTAAAATTTATGACAAAATTATTTTAATCGTCATAGGTATGCATGCATATGTATGATACTGTAAAAGCCTATTTAGTTTATCTTAGGAAGCTTGAGGCTTTAATGGTATTGGTGTGAATTGGTTTTTAAACACATATTATGTATCTGAACATTATTTAGTAAAATACAATTATCATGCAGTTTTTAGTGATTCAGACTGGAGAAACGTACATCTTAATCATCAGAAGCAAAAAACTTCCTATATATATATATAAGGTCATATATATATATATATATATATAAAAGGTCCTATAAGGTATATGAACAATGGCTGTGACAACTGTGTTAATACATTATAAGCCTCATTTTATTCCTCTGCCTAATTCCTAGGGATTGGTGTGACTGGTGGTGGCTCACTGTCATTCTCCTATCTGTGCACATTGTACACTTCACTTCTCTGTGGTCCTTCTTTCAGGCTTTTTTTTTTTTTTTTTTTTTTTTTTTTTGGTGTTGACCGTGTGAAAGGCAAGATGCTTATTTATAGGGATTCCTGATCTGATTAAGTATTTAATTTCTATGTTTCTAAAGATATTTTTCATTTTCAATGGTTGTTTAAAATAATGTGTTAAGTGTACCAAGGTGTCAGAAGTTTTGGAGAGAGGACACCCTGCAGAGATGCATGCAGGCATGACAACTGGGGCTGCCTGGGGAGCAGGTTTTAAATACATGCCTACAGATGGTCTATTTGGTGTGACTCAGCCCTACAGAGGTAGAAGCAGGTTCCATATCACCACTGGCACAAATTCTTTTTAGCTGCTTGGGTATCTCAACAAAATATTTTCTGGTAGACCTGTGTGTGCATACAGGACCTCAAGGGATGCCTTGGTTATTAGGCTAGTTCACTGGGCAGGGTTGTGTGAGCAGCCAAGAGGACCTAGTTGGTATCAACCCTTATTCATGTGGACCAGATTTAGTCATTCTGCAACACTTGAGATTATTTTGTATCCAAGGTACATAAGATCCCCAGCACAGCTAAACAGCAACTATAGAATTTAAAAATTAGCGGTTAAATTTGAATTGATTAAAATTACTTATTAATATGTCTGTGGAAGACAAGCCCTTGGCATCTTTTAGGGTTCATTTTTTAAATGGATATAACACAGATCAGATTTCAGAATATTATGCAACCTTGTCATTGTCACCCATCAGCTATCGTGTGCACTGTATTGGTATCTGTGGCTCTGTTTATTCTGTACTTAAGTGTTACTTTATTTGAAAGATGAACCTGTGGTGAAGCATCATCTCATGTGCAGCATAATATACATCTACTTCTGAATACTGTTGAAGCACTCATGTTGAGATCATGGTGAATTTCTACCCTATAGAAAGCTGCACTTGATTAAATTAGCATTTTCTTGACAGCTTTACAACATTCAGAATCTGTGACTACTACTTCTGATAAATTCTCTCCTTGAGAAAGTGAGAAGTACTTTTAGCAAGCTGTATTGTGGATGCTTCTGTGCCAAATGCAACACATGGTGTGTGTTCAAACCGGTTTTATCCCAGTCTGAGAAGATCTATTTTACTTACCATCAGATTTAACTCAGCTACCATTGTTACATTCCTTTGGTAATTGTATACACAGAGGATGAGCTGATTAGGTACAACAGACCTTTCCTCTTTGTTTTGATGTCCAGCATGCAACGATGGCTTGTACGAGCACGTTCTGATGACAGTGAACAAAAGCAATAATGAACAATGAACAGCCCTGAACAAATGTTACATTTTTAAGTGGAAGTCAAGGATATGATGGCTGGTAGCTTCTTGGTTATTGCTGGCCTTTTGTTCTACAGCTAATGACATTACAAATAATATTCTTTGTTGATGTGTTCAGAATGTGAATTTGGTTAGATGGCTTACTCTAGATAAGACAAAAAGATTGTAAAGGTTATTAAACAAGTTTTTTTCAGGGCATTGTTTTAAATCACAGGACATAAAAGAGAGGTGCATACACGCAGGTACTAATTCAAAGTAACCTTGCTCTCACTGTGGGCAGGTTATAGCCATCAAGGCCCTATGTTCACCTGCAGGCTCCAGTTGTCTCGACCAGCCTGCAGCCCTCAAGTCTGCTCAAGACACCTTGGTTCTTCATCAGCAATTGCCTGACTTTTGGGGATGGTGCAGGAGGACGTGGTTGCAGAGAAGGAGGCTACAGGCTGGCCAGGGCAACTAGAGCCTGCTGCACATGTGGGTCCCAGCAATGAGATGGAGTCTTTGGAGTTAATCCAGACAACACAGAATTCAGGGCAAAGGATTCCTGTTGACTTCAAAGGATTTTGAGACACGTTTTAAGGCAGTTACATATAGCTGTGCTTGCTCACTTAGCTCTTAAAGAATGCACGATCCCTCTCACTACCCATCCCTTGATCAGCTTCAATGGCTAATATTTCTGTAGGAGGGGAGGCCTCATTTTTCTCTTTCTGTGAACAGGTGTGTGTATTGCCACTTTTTACATTTCACTTGTACATAAAGATCATTTCATTGCTTCATAGAATTTTACTTGTGTTTATTTGCATTTGTATGAAGTCCTAGTTCAGGCTGTTAATAGATTATCAATCCCTCATCTCTTTTTAAAGGAGGCAGTCTCTTCTAAAAGATTGCTTGCAATATTAGAAATCTGATATGAAAATTAATTAAGTGCTGCAGTTCTGTTTATTTTTTTCTTTTTCTTCTTTTCTTTTGGTGTTGCATGTTGGTGTTGTCTCATATTCTCTGAATTTGTAAAACTGGTAGAAAAGTATCTTAATGGTCTGTTGACTATTTTTATGGTGTCCGAAGAACATTCTAAGAGGAGGTTTATTTACGTTTTCAAAAAGTCATGGGAAGAATTAACTGATGGAAATTTCATGTTGAGTTAATTGCCCAAAAATCAATCTGTCATCAGATTTCCTCCGTTGCTAAAAGCATGATAAAGAGTTCTTAAAGGGAATTTCCAGGAACTACAAGAAATTATGTACTGTATTTGTAATTTCATATGGCCTTGCTTATAAAATATCTACATTTCAGGAATTAAATCAGAACATGGTAGGTCTGCTGTTTACTTCCAATATAAATTCCACAATTATAGATTTATGGCTGCTTTTTACTGCAACTGTATTAATTTCAGTAATTTTAAGACCTTGTAAGAGTTCAAGATTGTTTGC
This sequence comes from Falco peregrinus, assembly GCF_023634155.1. Classification (NCBI taxonomy): domain Eukaryota; kingdom Metazoa; phylum Chordata; class Aves; order Falconiformes; family Falconidae; genus Falco; species Falco peregrinus. The sequence goes on from NC_073723.1 coordinate 78,804,562, forward strand.
TTGTAAAGTGTCACACTTTTTATCTTTGTAAGTTTATTTGGTTTTACTAAGTATATATTTAGCATGGAAGGAAATATTGTATAACCTTTCATAATACAAAGTGATCTTGACCATTGTCATCTTGTTTGCAGTTTAAATAAGGAAGGGATGAAATAGTACTTGATGGTAACAAGTTTAGATTGGTTTAATGGGGGACACTGAAATGCAGCTTGATATGCTAAAATGTTTTCAGCCACATGCAATCATTGTGATTATTGCTTCATTAAGGTTAAAAGAAGTCACAGGATTTCAGAGTGAGTATAGTTTGGTTTTTTTCCTTTAGAAGAGCAATCTAAATGCAAATTCTATACCTGAATAAAATCTAAGAAGCAGGTATAAATGAGGCTTGAGGCAAAAAAATTCAGTGGTGATGATACTTGGTAAGTTAGTCTGTCACACACTTTGAATGTGAAAGCATTTGGTTTTGGTGTGTGAGTTTTTGTATTTTTAGTAATAGAAAAAAGTCAGATTTTTTTTTTGCATTAGTCATCCAAAATTGTATAGATGCATACTGTGTAAAGTAGCCTGAACCAAAATCAGAAAGAGGTCTGCTGTGATGTCAATACCTTAAGAGATCAGAGTCCATGAATCAAGTGTTCTGCTGATTTCCTTCAAAGTAAGATTGTAAACCACAGTTTCAATGACAAAGTCCTAAGAGGGAAGCATAAAAATGAGGAAGGGAATTCTTTAAGTTCTGGAAATTTGGAGAAGATTGGAGTATACTACTCCAATGTTGTTCAAGTCTGTTATTATTACAGTGGAAAACATACCCTGGAAATTGCTGATGTCCCCTGTTTCTTCCTGCTGCTCCCAGTCTGATACCAAACTCTAATTGAGTAATGTATCCTTGGTTCCTGGATCTCTCCAACAGAAATAATTCAGTGTTTTCACGCAGTTCCAGGTCTGTTTTTTATTTGCCACATTTCAGACATAACAAGAACTTCTGCACATATTGCTGAAAAACAATATTTTTTTTTATAAGCCCTATTATTGAAGCTTTCAAACCTAACCAGTGAAGTCCTAAGCATTTAAAACAATTTTGTTCTTACTGTTATTTTATTTTATTATTGTTTTGTTTTATTTTATTTTTAAGAAATACCAGGCTGGGAGAGGGAGATCCTTACCTACTCATGTCCTAGAGGAAGTACAATGATTGCTCTGCTGACTACTTTTGAGTCTTTTTCTTGGAGACTTCCCTTTTGTCCCACACTTGCTTCAGTAGCTGGGATTGAGACTCTTAGGGCTAAAAAACTGAATGAAAATGTAGGGGTGCTCTTGGCACTTTTTACATTGCCTAGACATGGAAAATAGCCATTCTTTAATGTATTTTCAGTTTAGATCAGACTTAAGCTGATCAGCTGACAGTCTGAAAAAGACAGAGTTTTAAATCAGCGTTTTTCTTAATTCCTAAGTATGGATTCCTACTTGGTTCAGAAATTTTATTATTTCCATTAATAAACATGTTTTGAATTATAATCTTTTAGGCCTTTCTCAGAACAGTAGACCTGAACATATCAATACTATGATGTTTCTTCAAATGTAAAATTGGAGATCAAATAAGGCACTTGGAATTACCTGGCTTATATTTGCTAGATCTTAAAAGTTGTGTCATCTAAACTTTTAAATGTAATGTTTTACCTAAATGGTAAATATAGAAGGTGTATTATTCAAATCATGACTTTAGGACATGTATTGATAGTTGGTAGACTTAATCAAAGAATGAACAGTCGCTGGATGTAATGAATAGTATTGTTTTCTGTTATTAGAAAAGACAAATAACTTCTAGTAGCATATAGCACATCAACGACTTTTGCATTTAGTTGTATTGCTTAGAGGCAAAATCATATCCCTCTGTAAGCCAAGGGCAGGTGGATGGATAGGTAGATGGATAGACAGATGAAAACCCAGATTGCTTCATTTGATGACAGACACAGTCGGAATAATAAAAAGAAAGGAAAAAAATGCACAGGAAAGGATGCAAACTGCATCAGTTACAATGTGGGACTTTACATATTTCTGATTTTCATTTAAAAAAAATTGAAAGGAAAATTGTAACATTCTGACTGTGTATATGGTAGACAACTATTTTTCATAGAAATAATGGAAAATGTTTCTCCAGGAATTTGAAAAGGCAGAGAAAAATACCTTGGACATTTTTCATGCCTTGCTTCCTTCTATGTGTTGACAATATTATTGGCATCTAGAAATGGAAAATAATGAACTGTGAATTTACATCATGTTTTCTAAAAAATTAAAAGAGGACACATTTTATCAGGTTTTAAGATGATTTGGACATCTCAGGGGGGGAAGAAGAAAAATTTTGGATTCACTTTGATCCAAGGGATTTCCCAAGGATCAGAACAGTTAAGAACACTCAAAATATAATTCAAGTTTTGAAATGAAAATTTAAAGAAATTATCAAAGAATTAAGAACTGACCCTGGTGAAGAGCTTTTACAAGAAGAAAAGCAAATGATTTATGAGAGCCAAAGGGCAGTTATGTCCTGTGTTCCTCACATTTGGATCCCTGACCTAGTGAAGGATTCTGTCTTGATTTGCCAAAGGTCCTAAATTTGTACCAATTAACGTTGTTAAATGGCAGAAGTTTGAGACAAGTGTTTGAAGCGAAAGACAAAGGAGGTAGGAAGTAACCTGCAGTCAAGTCAAAAGACTGTTAATTAGAGGTTCACAGTCACACACAACGCAGTGTATGCAGGAATGGTGAAAGTGAGGTAGAAGTGGAAAAGTACCATAAAAGATGGAAAAGTTTTTTCTTGAGTTTTACATGGGAAGAAGAAATTACTAGGTATGGAGCTATATATATGTGATCAGGGTATCTCTGTATAGTAGACTTTCCAGCAGATTTATATATGTAAAAATCTACTAAATCCCCAAAATGATAAAAAAATGTAGTAAATGGAGAATGCTTGGCGTTTTTGACTGCTGGCATAAGGTTTAAAGGAATTAGGAGATAAATACTGTAGCTATATCTTCACTTTCTTATCCTGCAGGTAGGAGAACAACTGCAGAGAATGGGAGAAACTTTGATTTGGTCCCAACTGAATTGGTTTTACAGTCTGGTTAGTAATCTGGTCTTACTTGTCATTAGAGACAGATTGTTCGCCTGCAAAAAAAAAGTGAGAGATTGATGAGCAGGCCAGAGTGTTATCACAGCACAGCCTGCCGCAAAATGAATAAAGCTGAGTGGGATTTGAATGGCAGCTAGATGATCCCTGCATGCAGATGAGTTTGTTGGGATTGTTTTAAATCACATTCTCATCCACTGCTGATACTTCTAGATACCCAGTTTATACTGACACTGATTTGGAACGATATTCATCTGTTTTGGAAAAAAATGGATATTAAGCCACAGGAAAGAAGAGCAAATTGTTTCTCTGTACCAGACAATAATTTGGAAGAAACAAGAAATAAGATGGAATTTTCAACTTTAATTGCTTTTAAAGTGGAGCATTTTATGGGTGGAGCAGTTCTAGCAAAGCACCATGAATTACTTAGAAAAAAATCAGGTAAAATAAACTTGCAGAAGAAACTTAAAAAATAAGAAATATTAAGCCATTTATATACTGAAACAAAAAAGGTGACATTGAAATATTGAAAGACTGACTAAAATAACACTGTGAAGAAATAGGTAAGAAAAAAAAAAGATGAGACCACTGGATCAATAAGTAGGAAAAACGGGAAAGGTGGAAGCTGGAAGATGGGCATTGGGTATAAGTGTGCAAGAAGGAGACTAGAAATTCTGAAGGCAGTTCTAGCCTGGTTGGTGTACCCTACACTGGGTCAAAAGCTGGATGGATGCTGAGCCCAAACAGTGGTGGTAGTAAACGGAGTTATATCCAGCTGGCAGCTGGTCAAAAGTGATGTTCCCCAGGGCTCAGTATTGGGGCCAGATCTATTTAAGAGCTTTATCAGTGATCTGGATGTGGGGATTGAGTGCACCCTGAGTAAGTTTGCAGATGACACCAAGCTGGGCAGGAGTGTTGATCTGCTGGAGGTCAGGAAGGCTCTGCAGAGGGATCTGGACAGGCCGGACTGATGGGATGAGGCCAACTGCATGAGGTTCACAGCAAGGAGAAGTGCCAGGTCCTTCACTTGCGTCACAACCACCCCACACAACAGTACAGTCTTGGGGAAGAGTGGCTGGAAAGCTGCCTAGTGAAAAAGGACCTGGGGGTGCTGGTTGATGGCTGGTGGAAAATGAGCCAGCAGTGTTCCCAGGTGGCCAAGAAGGCCAGTAGCATCCTGGCTTATATGCAAAATGGGGTGGCCAGCTGGACAAGGGAAGTGATTGTCCCCCTGTACGCAGCACTAGTGAGGCCGCAGCTCGAATACTGTGTTTGGTTTTGGGCCCCTCACTGCAGGAGGGATGCAGAGGTTCTGGATTGTGCCCAGAGAAGGGCAGCAAAGCTGGTGAAGGGTCTAGAGAACAAGCCTGATGAGGAGCGGCTGAGGGAACTGGGGTGGTTTAGTCTGGAGAAGACTCAGGGGGATCTTATTGCTCTCTGCAACTAACTGAAAGGAGGTTGTAGGGCAGGTGCGAGTGGGTCTCTTCTCCCAGATAACAAGCAAGAGGACAAGAGAAAACAGCCTCAAATTATGCCAGGGGAGGTTTAGATCACATCATAGGCAAAATTTCTTCACTGACAGTGTGGTCAAGCATTGGAACAGGCTGGCGAGGGAGGTGGTGGGACCATGATCCCTGGAGGTATATAAAGAACGCCTAGATGCATTGCTTAGTGAAATGGTTTGGTGATGGCCTTGGCAGTCCTGATTGATGGTTAGATGTGGATCATGTCGGTGTCACCAAATGTGGTAACGGAAGTCGAGGCGGACTGAAAAAACACCATGTCTGCATGGCTGGGTTCATATAAAATGGCCTTTATTGTTTATACAAATTATTTATATATCTTAGAGAAGTACATGTGTCAGACCCTGACAGGTTTCTGTGTTCTTCTTCTTGCTTGCTGTTAGCTGTTGCTGTAGGTGCCCGCATGCTGCGGTTCTAACTTCCGGTTCTTCACACCCTGTTTACATACATGACAATTTGTGGCTGTCTTAAAGGTACACGACTAAGTCTTTGAAGTCGACTAACTTGTCTGCAGACTCACTGCAGACCCCAACAGTTAGATTCAATGATTGCAAAGGTCTTTTCCATCCTAAACGATTCTATGATTCTACGAAGATGGAACTGAAGAATGGATGAAGACTAAAAAGATGAATTTGAGTATTTTCAAAAGTGATTTTCTGGTGTAGCTGCAGGTAGTTACCTGAATTCCTGAACTGATGTAGTAATCAAATTTTGTTACAATACTTGGATGAAACAAATTATGATGTAAAGTAAATATGCAGATGAAGAACACTAATAACACATTATAAGTTCATACCACATCAGTAGGGTTCCTGAAAGTAAGAAACCCTTTTTTTGTAAAATTGTTTAATCCTTGAATAAATGAAACAGAGAAGAAATTAAGGTCTGGAATTTCAATGACTTGTTACCCTACTTTAATTTTCAGATAACTCCACTGAAGATTAAGTTTTACATGGTAAAATTTTGATGGCATCTCCAGCTCCATATCTTAACAGTAAGTGATGTCTCAAAATTTGTTTTCAGAAGAGAACAACCAATTTGATGCAAGCGTGCTTGCTATTAATGTAACTATGTAGTCCTAATAATGATTATATCTGTGCATGTATTTAGAATCTGGACACACAAATTACATTTTGCATACTTTCTTTAAGAGCTACAAGTCTGATTAAGACAAAGATGTCTGTGTAACTAATTTAAATATTGAAAATAAAACAATTTTAAAAGCATTTTTATACAGCTGTTGTAATACTTTGTTATATATTGCTAAGTATCCAGAACAGAAATTAAACTTTATGTATGTTTAATTGGAGAAGTATGGAAAAGAAATAGACAAGAAATAAAACACTATGAAAGTTCAGCAATTCCACTGTCACCAGCCCCAGCCTTTCCCATAATTATAACATTAGCCAGGATTCTGGCATCATCTCCCCCTTGCTTACTTGTTTATTTGTTTGACAAAGAAAGGTTTGAGGAGACTTTTCATTTCAAAGTTGTTATCTTTGTCTGTAAGGCCTGGAAGTGTGTATCTTACTCTCTTAGTCCCAGTTAGTGTTAAACCAGGCCATATGTCAGTGCTCCTTTCTCTATTTGGTCTGGTCAAATATATTTGAATGTGTTCCTCCTCCATTTAATTATGTCCAAACTTCCCCTAATGGTTGCCTCCCCTTTGTCTTCATTGGATTCCCCCAGTGTTCTTAGGGGGTGGCTTATACTTATCTCTGCACTTCCTATTCTTGTTTTCTTCCCTTGGAGAATAATATTTCTCTCTTCTCTCTTTTGTTATCCTGAGATACTCTTTTTAAAACTGATAGGATACAACTAGTCAACTAGTATCTCTGTTGACACCACCTGCAAATTTTCTCAGGAACAACCCTCCATAGGAAGCATTTCCTCACAGTTTATTTTTTTTCCTGATTTCTGTAGAACTTGTGCTACCTTTGGGAAATTGGCAGGTCAGATGAACAACTTCAGGAGCAGAACAAAAAGTGATAGAAGAAAAATGTTGAGGTATGTTTTGTGTGCCAAGGCCTCAATTTCAGTCTTAAACATATTAGAAGACTTGTAAACACACTACTTTTCTGAAACGCTTGACTGGAGTAGGTTTGAAGCTTGGTGTTTGTAATTCATTACTAATACTAAGCAAAGAGGATTCCAGAGAGCACCCTGTTACCTTTCAAGATCCATCTAAGGAAACCATCTTGCACTTGCTAAAGACCATGACATGTGCCAAGTTCATTGATACAGCTGTCATAAAGTCACTGTGTTTGGCTGTTTGGCTTTGCCTGGATGTGTGTTTAGCTTTCTTAGAAACTTCTGAAGATTATTTTTTTTTTAATGAATTATCATCAATATAGGTTAAACTATTTTGTAGTTCTTAATTCTACAGTTTGAGTTATTACTAATATATTTCTTCTGAAGTACTTAATTTTGATGGCTTATTTTTGTTTGATACCGTTTTCCTTTTTATGCATGATGTCCAAATCTGTTCAATACCATTTTTGCAGTGATATCCTGTAAACCTGTAACAGGTGTTTCAGTAAATACAAAACATGAAAATTCTAATACTATAAGCTTAGATATCATTTAATATGTGCTACGCGGCCATCTAACGTGCAGCCTACTCATGGCTACTGAAGTGGTGCTATGTGTTACTTATAGAGAAAACAGCTTTTTTGAGACTCTCTGACCTGCATAAAATAATGAAGTTCAGAGAGGACATTGGTGCATACATAAACAGATGATAGTTGGCTGTGGAGACAAGTGTCAGTAGTTTTATGCATCAGTAATGATTCCTAATATTTCATTGTAAATCAGTCCAGGAAACAAACAGTAGGTGCAGTGCCTGATGCACATCAGGGGTTTGATTAGTCACGATTTTTTCACGTCTCTGAGCAAGCAGATTCAGCTGGTGGAGCTGTATAAGCACTATTAAACCTTCCTAGAAACACATTAATGTAAATACAGAGAGGTAATTAACCCTTATCAGACAAGTTACTTGAAGGAAATCCTCACATACTTGTGATCAAAAGTGAGATAGAATTTATCTTCTGGCTTACAGGGGAGACTCTGTTTTGATATATCTCTCCCACTGACACTAAATATGCCATTTTTTCATTCTAATCAGATTTGTTATTTTCTGATGCCTTGATGAATGGAAAAGGTAGTACAAACAAACTTGTGTTCTATTCTTATATAGTCTCAAATGTCTTCCATGGTTCTTTTTGTTTCTGACCAGGTTCTTTATTTCTTTTTACTAAGTTCTTGATTCTAATTAGAAGCCTTTTCCAAAAGGAGTTAGCTGGTTTCATATTTCTCTGCAGTCATAAGGCTGTTCTCTCTTATTACCTTCTTTGGCTACAGAGCTAACAAAACTAAGCATAAAAGAATGTATGAACATCAGTATGTTTAAACAATGAGACAATGTAGAGGAAATATATAAGTATTTTTTGTAAGGAAATGGATAGCTTTTGCAGCTGCTTACTGCTACAATATTTGAGGACAGAAGGACTGCTTCAGTTTGAATATGCTCACTGAATATAAACCTTCCGTACATATGTGTGTATGAAAAGGCATCTTTTGAATTGCTGAATGTTAAGAGTTAACTAAAAGCTAAAAAACTGGGAAAGTGGATTGTTTTTGTATTCAGTCTCATTAGGTTTAATAAACTAAGACTTATTTTTAATGTTTTTTCTAGGAAAAGATCCACAAAAAGTAAAAATATTTTTTTAGATAATATTGGAACAGCATTTATAAATTTCTAATTATCAATATAGATACTCCTCTAAATGTTCTTTGTGTTATTTTGAATAAGCACACTTTGAACTGTGAATTTACTTGATTAGGACATAATACTGCTATTATCCAAAAACTTTTATTTTTTCCATTTATTACAGGTACTTAAGAACAATTGCTTCTTGATTTGAATCAGACATACCTTTCTACATGCACTTGTCTTTATTTGATTTATGATTTGACATAGCCCAACTGGGATTTGTGAAAGAAACAAAACTTCTCCTTTGCTTCCATCTTGCCACAAGGCTATTGAATGTTAGCTGCTGGCCTCTTCTGATCTGGATTTTTCTGCAACTAAACAAGTACAGAAAGTGGATGGCTACAGACTGACTTCACTGTCTCCTTGCTTGCTGGTCTGTATACTGACTGGATGCTGAAACATGAGAAGGATATGTACTTCATCAGGTAACACATATTTACTTTCCCTCAACTTTTCATTACTTTAAAGGAAAGGGAAGTAGGAGGAATGGGGTAGATGACCATTTGATGCCCTCGGCATTCATATTTAGTATTGTTTTATTTAGACCATCTTTTCCTAGAAGCCTTGAAAATTCAGGATCCCACACTGACCAGATTGCTTCTTTCTTCCCTCCTTACTCAGTGAAGTACAAAGTTATAAGAGAGTCCTCCTCCCTCCCTTCCCCACAGACCCTCTAATTCCACTCCATTTCCTAGGGACAATGTTTGCACAAACATGGTCCTAACAGTGGCTTTCTTGTATCATAAGCAGTTGCTCAGCTACTTCCTATGAAAGAAAAGGTTGATATTTCCTCAAAAACTAATAGTGAAAAGAAGAGCTGAAAATTATCATGTTCTTTTTGCAGATTATGATAATGCATTTTCACCTAGCTAACTGTTTCTTATTATTTCTATTTAATGTAGATAAATGTTTTTTTTAATCAGGTTAAGCAACATGATTCAAATCTTATATTCCAGTAGGTCCATGAACATTGCTTTTTTTAGTATGTCGTAACTTTGAAAATATTGCCATGTGTAGAAGGAAGGCTAAAATAATTTTGTATTGTTTCAAATAGTCTGGTGCATGCAATGAAGCTGTTCCAAAGTATGGAAGTTGATAAAATTTGCCCTTGGCACATGACAGATGCTGGGTAATTTTAGGTAAACAGCTTACTTCAATCTACCATACACTGGAGAGTAATTAGCATTCTTAGTGGCTCAACATACTAAGTGCTTAAAAGAACATATTTTTCTTATTGGTCTCCATGTGGCTGTAGTTCATCCACTTCATTATTCCACCAGGTTTAACTGCATATGTTTGCTCAGTTTGTCTAGGATTCAGATATTCTTCTTAAACGCTTTAGCCCTGACATAGCTTCAGGATGTACAAATTGGTCCTGCATGATGCTGGAACTGCTGTTGGTTTTGGAGCTTTGTTTCTCATGCAGTGACTGTCAAGTACCAAATCCTTGTTTGTGAACTAGATTCTATTTCTTTTAAAGTTGCAATTTTTACAGGTTGTCAAAATGTTCTTTCATGCAATTGTAAGAGTAAGAAGTGTATTCATGTTATGATCTTAAATTCAATTTCATCTTTCACAAGCTGGCTTTATCCTTCAATACTTTGATAGCCTTTAGGCCTTAGTTTGTATCATAACTGAACATCTACTGTATTTAGACTCTATTAATTCAATTTCCTATGGAGGTAAAAACTTCAAATGTACTCCTTTCTGATTTCTGTGAAGCTTTCTTACTGGTCTTATTGCCCAGTTGAAAATATATTTATTTAATAAACTGCCTACAGAATGTTCTGAAAATTTATTTTATTGAGATATCTGGAATTTTGGATGCCAGTGATCTGAAGCCTCAATTTGTTATTGCCATCTCCTAATTACAAGGGCACAGTTCACATACCAAAACTACCAAGGCTAAGCCTCAAAATTAATTTACTGGGAAATATCTGTGAAGCACTATAAAACTTCAACTTTATCATTCTTCTGCTGCTGTTCAACTTTGCATGATCATGTTCATGTATTTTTAATGTGTTTGCTAATGTCTTTTTTATATGGTGTCTGAACACCTACTAGCTGCTGCTTATTTTGATTATTATAAATTTCATGACGTAATTGTGATCTGGAACTCCTGCCTCTCTCTGGCTGTAAATCTTCTTTTCAAGCAGAAGAGTGACCAGCATGAATTCAGTGAACGGGGTCTCATTTGATAATTATATTCCACATTTTTTTTCCTCTTCATTGTTCATACGTGGGTGGCTGAAATTTTCGTTGCCTTTCTTTTAGCTGTCTTTCAAACTGTATGTGTAGGTGTCATTATGGTTTGTATATGGTCTGGGCACCTTTAGCTTCATCTCACCAGTACAGCTACTTATTTTAGAATGACAGAGGCCATTCTCTAGAGATTTGTGTCACTCTGCATAGCAAGGCATCCTTCTTAAACCACAGTCAGGGAACAAAATAATGAAAAAGGTTCTTTATGTTTCTGATCTTAAGCTACTTTTGAAACTGCTGTCTATGCGTCAAAATCATTAACTTGCTTATTGGCTGCCCAAAGAAAATTGTTATGATCCTTAATCTTTACATCCAGAATTAAATTAGTTAAATTAGGATTCATCTTAGATCAAGTGTGATTGTTGTTGTTAGTGATGATGGTTAGTATATTGATAGATAAGCCAAAGCATTTTCAAGGCATCAGTGTTGATTCTGAGATTCCACTATAATATGAGGAATGTAATGTATCTCATTAGACAGATAAGTGTTACAGAAAATAGATTTTTTTTGTGATTGATTGTGATTGTTATTTCTAGGTGAGAGACTCACTTTACCCATCGTTAGGGTGTGGAGGATTGTACTGTGTCTTTTGAAAGACTTAGAGCATCCATTACAAACTTTGGACTGGAAACGATCCTGCATTACAAGTTTCACTTATACCGTAATTTTTTTCCAGATTAATAGTTCTAGACAAATCATAATTTGTAAATACTGCTGTGTTTGTTGCTGTATATTTGCACTTTATTTAGAATTACCTTTTTCAATTGTATGTTAAAGAATAAAATCCAAACTTTTTGAGTATACTTTAGGTGGGTTTTAGACTTGTGACTGAGGCAGGCAAATCATCTTGACTTCATTTGCTAGATCTTTGCATAGAAATGTTTAAACCCATCTTCTAAATGAAACTCATCCTCCGTAAAGAAAATTTTGGATATTTTTGTTTAAATGGATTCCCCTTACTATTGCCCTTCCCACAATATCATTACTGTAGTTTAAAAGTACACTGGAGCGGTAATTTTGGGAAATGTATAAAAATGGCATAAACATTACCATGTGTGGATGTAACTTTATATACTTAGTTGGCTTAATGAATTTACCATCACTTATGGACTCTCCATAAAAGGTAACTCAAGATTTTTGTGCATTAAAGAACTAGTCGAGTCTACTCATTTACATGTTCACCATATCTTCCTGTTGCAGCAGCATCTATGCTGTTGACATCTGAAGTGGCATGTCTTCCACAGAGAAGTAACAGGAGGAGAAAGAAGGAAAATGATCAGTGATGGAGACTTCCTTCTCATCACAGTTTTTTTCCAAAGCCTGGCTCCTGGTGAAGAAGAGAGCAATCTCATAATCTTCTGATAGGGGAAAGGAAAAAAAAAAAAAAAGAAAGAGAAACACACCACATGGATCATTAAAATAGAGATGGATATTGCTGTGGAATTAGGTAGCAGAGAAATGCAAGAATATATGCGGATAAGAATCAGATGATAATGAAGGCTTCTGTGGAGCTGAGATGAAAATGAGAGACAGAATGGATCTTTGACCTCAGAAAGGTAAGACAGACAGAAGGGAGAAGCAAAGGGTCCTTCCAGATGTGAATTATACAGATCTAGTTCTTTAAGGGATTTGCACGATTTTTCTTGGAAGGGGTTGTAGTTTAATATAACATTTTATTATTTTTACTTACAAAGCAGCAGAAAACAGAGCTGTTATATGTGACAGCCAATGTACACACAGATAAATAGATGTATGTAAAGGTGAATGTATTTCTTTAATTTAAAGGTCTAAAAAGACTTCTGTGTTGAAGTTAAAATGTGTTTTGCTCTACTGCCCTAAGCAATGAGTTTGGGGATTGTGTGAAAAGGTTTGTAGAGAGAGATGCTTTGGTATTTTCAGGGGCCTTGGTTTTCATACTGTGCACAACTTTCTGTGGTATACTCTGAGCACCTGTAGCTATTGCCAAAAGACATTTTGCACTCAAGATGACATTTAGAAAATTGTGTGAGGCAAGGTTGCAGTTTCATCACTGTGCAAAACACGGGTAGTAATGCACTCTCTTGATCAGTATTATTCTTTACTTTTAGCAAAATAAAAAGGATCAGGGAGGAAAGAAGGCCTTACAGTAACTTAAGAAGATACATGCATATCATCCTAGGAGCTTGCCTAGGCCAACAAATTGCCTCTGACTCTGTGTCTGTGTATCTTGGATTCAGGTTTTAGTAAGAAAAATTACAGTTTTTTTCTTTGGAAGTGTATCTTCAAATGGCCTGTTCTTTCTTAGGAAATTATGTAGAAGAATATGGTACATATTATTATTTATTAGCAGATGATACTAAACCTACTAGAATAGTAATTAATAGGAAAAATTGTATAGGTCCTGTTTAGGGGAACAGCTTTTTTAAAAATGTAGAGATTTAGTATACTACTTACATGGGCTTCTACCAAAAGCAAATCTGCTGCCTTCCCATTCTGAGGACAAAGTATTTTCCCCTCAGCTTGAATGTAGACTGTAGTTCTAATTTCTTATTTCTAAAACCATAGTATTAAATTGACTAATGTCACAACATTGAAATGATGAATGCAAGTCTTGGGCACTGTTCTGTTGCTGTTAATCATGTGATAGCCTCTTCACTTACGGCTTTCATAATCAGAATGACTTATTTTTGTTTCTTATTTACCATGATAAGCATTTTATTGCTAGGATTTGAAAATCAATTGAAATAAATACTCTATTTAAAGGGGTAAGTGTGAGCTTTTCTAGTCAATAAGGGCTGAGGTAATAATGTTACAAGGTGTCTTCTCCCTGCGGTTTTCAGAATTTCTGTGTATGTCTTGTAGTACGCAATAAAAGTTTAATAACCTAGGATGCCAGAGAACAGTAGAAGTTATATCAGCTTGTGTGATGTAATGTCCAAATATTACTTAAGTTATATCTGTAGGCCTATGAGAACATAAAATATTCTTTGTCAATTAAAGAGTTTAGAAAAAAGCCCTCAAAACCCAACAACAAAAACCAGTCTTGGAGTTTATTCCATCTTATATCATTTTGAAAAATATGTATTGGAAATACATTATTTTAACAAATGTATAGAACAACATAGAGCTCCAATAACCATAAGAAAAGAAATGCAGCAGTGTAAACTTTGTGTCTCAGGGAAAATTAAAAAACTTTTCACTCCTAGGCCATTTTCTGAAGTGTGACTGAAGGGATTTTTCTTTAGGCTGGGTGGCAGTCTCTGTCCAGTGCCTAGAAACAATTGCTGGCATGCAGATAACAGCAGTGTAATTGACAGCAGATGTGAATTGTAGGTTCACTCCTGAAGTTAATTCATAAGGCATTTTTCCAAGAGTATTTTTGTATCTGAAATTGTTCTATATATACTTCTTGTATCAAATGTTAGAAGCTGTCAGGCTCCAGAACTCAAACTGATGACTTACCTAAGCACTCTCTTCTCTTTAAATAGAAATTAAAACACAGCCACACACATGAAATCAAGATATCCACCCAATTAAAGTAAATATTATCACATATTTTCGTAGAATATAATTGATTATATATATTTCTTAAAGATATATTAATTTGATCTAATTGCAATCAGTGGCTAATTAGATTAGGGAGAACTGGAAGACTGGTTTAGAGTGAATTAATTATGTAATTTAAGTGGATCAAACATGCATTGGCTAATCAGATATCCACACCTATATTAGATTAAATCCCAAGCAAAGTAGATCATTATCTAAGCATAAGAGAAGATGCCTTGCTAGTTAAATAATTCAAGTTAAAAAGGTTGTTCAGTCTAAGTAACAAATTACCCTTCTGGACTGAGGAATTAACCATGGAAAGCAGTGACATAAAAATATCTTGTGTATTTAAAGTTAGAATCTATAACATTTCTAAAAACAGTCCTATCCTGGGATGAAGGTGACCAATGTGATGATGTAGATGACCAAAGTGATGCCTTATGAAGTCTGTATTTCTGTTACATTGGTTTTGGAGAAAGGTCCTGAACTTTTTGGCATGGGAAATAGATAAAAGAAATCCTGGCCTCCAGTTCAGTGTATTTCCTCACGAGGCATATACTATATGCGTAATGTATTCTTATATACAACAGCAGAATCAATACAATAGGATACAGTATGTGGAGAAGTTGTATGGAAGCCAACTCTAAAGACACTTATTTAGCAATAGAGGTTTTTTAGGCATATGAACAATGTTCTTACTACTTATATTTGCTGTATTAGTAGCTGGCATCCAGAGAAGTCTTTAGGTCCTCATGCATAGTTGTGATATGAAAACAATAGTAATGAAATTATCCTACCTACCCAACTGATAGTTGAAATAGATAAGCTAGTTAAAGGAGTGGAAGGTTCAACATAGACAAAGAAAAGTTATATTATTCAGTGAACAGAGCAGATCAGGAGTTTTCCAAAATCCAGTAGTCCATACTGAAAGGCGTGGTCTACAAAAGTTTTATTTAATGCCTCCTAGTTAGTCTAAATAACACCAAGCATACTCTGAACAAGAGTCCAGGACTCTGATTCTTACAAAATGGACCTGTGTTCTACCAGCTAAATAGAAAAGCATAGAGAAAAACTGAAAAGTAACTGTGCTTTGGAAAAGAAACTAAATTGGAGCCACATATGTGCAAATAAGAAATCCACCTGCATAAAACAGGTCAAAAGAATTTAAACACACATTCTTATACTGTACAACTGTTAATGTGTCTTCTTTCAGGGTATATTAATTTTATGTAGTTGTAACTAGTAACTCATTATATCTAGATTAGAGAGTGCTCCTTTATAAAGAGACAATTTGTATTTAATGTGCACTGATTAACCATGTAGCTTTACTTCTTTTTAGAAGAATTAGATGTCTCACAAAGTAGTTGAGTATCTGGAGTAAAAAGAGAACACAAACTTGTAATTTGCTGTAGGAGAGAAGGGTTTTTTATATTAAACTAGATTTGTTCTGAAGATTTACTTTATAGAAATTACAGATTACACTAGTCATGACTGTTTTTGGCTGAATCGTGAATGATGATAACTACTCTATATGGGATTTGACATGTAGCATCTGATAGAATTAGTGAATATTAACCTGCATTCTGCATTTGTTCTAAAGGTTGTGGGCACTCACTAAGAGGAGGAATTCAGGTACTTGCATGATATTGTTTCATTTGTACAACTTAATCAACTGTATCATGTTAGTGCCATGGCTATCACCAAGAAAAGGGAAAGCAGACTTCCTGAACACTTGTAGTGACTCACCCCTAGATTGCAGTGCTTTGATTACTTACAAACAGGGAAGGATGTGGGACTGTTTTGCCCCCTCCTGCATTAACTGGTTTTGCTCAGTTGAATATAAAATTAAGCCATTACTGGCTTTCTTCCGAAATCTTGGGTGGTTGTTCCTGTCACATAGACACTTGTTCTTCTGTTCCTATAAATCCTCACCGTAGACCATATCCTCTTCCAGTAACGCTACAAATATCCTTCTTCCCACCTTTTGTCATGTATGAATTGAAATCCAGTCTTAAAAAAATCTACAGGTGAGTTCTAATAATTCCTGTTACTGCTGTTTGGCTATTTTTATGGGCACCAGTGAAACCAGGATGGAAAAAAGACTGAAGACTTTTTCTCTGGAAAAATGAAGTTTAGTGACAGACATATAGTAACCTCTTCCCTTGAATCAGTAATATCATGTACACAGAAGCATCTAATATTTTAATGCAGTAATTGTACCTTATAACTAGGTCACCATAATTGCAACGTAACACTTAGCAATTACAGCTCAATTACACTTTTGTTGTGGTTTATACCAGTGGTTACTGTATATTAATCTGGCTAGAGAGTTAGTGATAGTGATATAAACCAGAATATTTCAAAGTAAATATTTTTTGGTTTATGATCCTCAGCTTTGAAAAAGTGGGTAGGAAAATATGAACCCAGAGAATGAGAATAAATTAGTTTCCAGCTCATGTAACTGACCTGAGATATGACTAATAATTGTAATTACTTACCATAAATTTTATGGCAGAGTTTTCACGTTACTATGATGGTGTATTTAGAATGTCACCACAAACACTATTTTGTCATGTAAGCAGTGATTAGAACATACAGGTTGCTAGGTCTGAGCACGTAACTTTTTTTAAAGATACAGTATATTTGTGTAAATAAGCATATATTTCTCGCAGGTTTTTGGTATAGAAAACAGCTACCATTAGGTCTCAAAACATGAGAGCAAACATTTTGGTTTCAGTCTGTGGTGTTCTACCTTCTTCAAGGAAGGTGAGACCTATTCTAGAGTTATCATCTCCCATATTGCTGAATAACATAAATTAACCACCTTCTCTGTCTTCTTTCATAGAATAGCCAGAATTTGTCATAAAGCATCAGCCAAGATTCTGCAAACCACTAAATGAAAAATAGCAGTAGACCACAGGGCTGCAAATCAGTAGTAATGATTCACAGTCCTAATTTAATACCTGTGATACAATTAAATCTGTTTGCCTTACAGTTCTTGACTTTTTCTATGTATCCATAATGCTGCTTCCTTTCTTCCATGCAGGTGACTTTTTT
Source organism: Falco peregrinus (assembly GCF_023634155.1). NCBI lineage: Eukaryota > Metazoa > Chordata > Aves > Falconiformes > Falconidae > Falco > Falco peregrinus. The sequence goes on from NC_073723.1 coordinate 78,821,825, forward strand.
AGATCAGATTTGTAAAGCATATGAATGTAGAAAAAGTTCTTTAAACCCTTAGAATTGTACTATGGCTGATACTTGCACTAGTCCCTGCTCTCTGTTGTGTGACAAGTGCCATTAAACAAACAAAGAAAAAAAAACCCACCAAAAAACCCCCACAAACAAACCCCAAACCAAAAGCAAGCACCTAACTCTTCCTTCTTGAGGAAGTTAAATTTACTGTTATCTGTGATATCAAGAGACTTAATCTATTTGAATGATGGTAGTGCTTTGAAGGTGTTAATCTACTGAGAAGGTAGGTACTGATTTTGTTAAAGTCTCTCTGAGGTACATGGTAGATTAGCATCAGACATCTGGGAACATTTGTGGCTGCGGAATATGTAGTCTGTCTGAGGCACAGGGACAAAGAAATTATTTGCAGGGATGGTTGTCTTCCAACATTGCTTACAGGTTGACATGTGTAAACTGAGCATTGCTGTGGTCTCTGAGGACACAGAGAAATGAGCCCTGCTTTATTATTAGAATTAGGCTATAAAATTTCTGTACAATTTATAAAGAGTATTTTTTGTTCCTTATACAACTGGGTTTTTATGGTTTGTATTTAAACAAAACACTGTTATCAAAAGGTAACAGGTAGCTTTAATAATGTGCATCAAACCACGTAAATATGAACGGATACTCTAGGGTATGAGCTGTAAATCAATTCATCAGAGATTCCTAATAATGAAGCAATTAATTTGAGATGGGAAGATGGGAAAAGATATCACTCGCCTTCCAGAGCTGACAAGTTGCATTTCAGTTCACTCCCCTGTCACTTCTACCTTCCCTCCTCTTGGCAAAGCTGAGTTTTTACTCACAGCCATGTGTGTTATACTTACCATCTGTCAGAGTCCTAGCACTGCCTGAAGAGACATTACACAAGCAAACATCTAAGCAATTTAACTGGAACAGGTTCTATGCCATGCACTGTTAAAACTATATTCAAACCTCTTTGCATTGTGTCTTGCGCTTTTCCAAAGTAACAGTGACTTTGGGTAAGTTAAAAAAAACTCAAACAACAAAACAACAGCAAACCAACAAACCCAGCTCTCAGTAAGTAGTGCAGTTGCAACATATATCACAGCTTTTAGTGAAGGAAACAATAGTGCGGAGGAGAATTTGGTGATATAATTTGGGTGACAATGAATTCACTGTTTTTCGTAGCTTACAGCATGGTAACATAAAAATCCAGAGACTAATTCCTACAAAAAAGGTCTGATAATTGAGTACAAAATGAAGGTGTGAAGAATTAATGCTAATCTTCTGGGCAAATACAACTGCCACGTGGAGCTGTGCATTATGAGTTAAAGCTGCTATGCTGAAAAAAACTTGTATCTGTGGTATAGTAGTGAGTGCAAGTATTCCCCAGCTGGGCTGCAAGTAGGCATGCACACGACCTGATCCAGCCTTTTCTGTATTAGAACCAAGAGTGACTTTGGCAGGAGAGCTGACTGTAATTAGCTGTGCTCAGCACCTTAGCAGATGTGCTCAGTACACATTAGGATCAGACTATTTTGCCTCTATGCAGTAAAACACCATTGAAGGCCACTGGAAGTTTTGCTTCACTAAGGTTTCCAAATTGGCCACTGGTTCTGTTTTTACTTCTAAGAAATGTGTCATTCCTCCATGTATCTTTCTTAGCCTGGTTAATATTTTGTGTGCTGAATTGGAAATATCCTGACAATGAAATGGGGTATGTGTTAGATTAGATAGGTTCACCTCTTCATTTGTATGTGTTTAAGAATGATGTAGAATGATTAAGGTGATGCTATGTGATGTGGCAGTGAGGGCTTATTTTTCATGTACGGGGGGCTACTGATAGTCTGGTCCCTAAGGAATTTATTATCTAGGGAAGTCTTTTAATTCTATCACCTTACAGGTCCAGCTTTCATAGTGGTGGTTATGGAAAGCTAGAGGTTGTACTTGGGCAAATTTTGGATAATTTTAGTTCATATAGTCTTAACAACTGTGTTTCTGTCTAGTAACAGAACCTTACAGTTGGTTGCAGGATTATTATGTTGTTTAATAGGTAGGAAGAAGATAGCTCCAAATAGTACATTTACAGAAGAAATATATTTTATAGTGAGTAACATATAAGGCATTAGGATTTGAAGTCTCTGAATCCATGTTTTCATTTGGGAATCCATTATTACTTCCTCACCAAACAGTATACTAGAGTGTTTTTCTTTTTGTCTGCCTGAGCTACAGCTATGAACAAAAGGTAATTTAAAGTGCATTGCCAGATAGATGGCCTTTGAATGTTCCCAGATCAAGAGATACATCCAGTCTCTAGCTACAAGTAGAATAAAAAGGAACATTTTCAGTGATGTTTGGTAAAACTAGGAAGAAAATGTCCAACAATTTACTTAATTAGTAACTACAGTGAGTGAAATAAGTGCCAGTAAAAATCAGACTGTAATCTGTATTTATACAAACCCACAAAGTGTGAGTATACCACATTTCCTGGGTAGCTTTGCTAAATGCCTGCATGAATAGCAGGGATTCCACTCATAGTGCCCAGTATGCCGATCGGATTTCCTCTTACAGGTAAGGAAGAGGTGAGGCTTTGGCTCTTTTCTGCTGGCACACTTCCAGAGCAGCAGGCTCTGTACCAGTGCCAATGGTAGCAAGATTACTGGATGCAGAAAAATCATCTTCCAGAAGTAGACCTATGGTAGTGTCTGAATCTGTGAAGCTGGTTTTACCCCCAGCGCTTTCTTGGAGACTGTTTTCTCTACATGCTGTCTTTTAAGAGCAGATATAGTTTTTAGCCTTTGAGCTAGCTTTTTAATATGGAAGTTGATTACATGCTAGAATATTGACGATAAATAACTGAATAATAAAATTATATCAGACTAAGTAAATTGTTGTATGTTGTGAGAACTTGCTCCAGCATCATGTAGGAACCTTGACCTTTGGCACAGAGCTTACTACTTGAGTTCTGTATCAGAATATATAAATATTTAAATTCAGCTTTTCTGGAAGGTAGCATTGTCTGCATGTGTTTATTCCTTGACGACCTTTCATTAAGAACCTAACTTTCCCTTCCATGAATTTTTCCCAATGAGTTTAAAATTATTTGTGTTCAAAGGGTTTGTTTTAGACTGTTATCCCAGAAAAAGATTGTATCACACAACTGTAAAGAGCAGTGAATGCATTTGCACCCATTAATTTTGCTTCCTGAGGTTGACTTCAAAAATTGAACTGAACTGTCTCTGTTCTTTTCCATTTGCTTAACTGTTGTTTGTTTTGGTTTTTTTTTTGTTTTCTTTTTCTTTTTCTTTTTTTTTTTGTTAATATTTGGTGGGGTTTTTTAATTGCATGTTATTTCATTTTACTTGGCTATTAGTTGACTAGAGGTGTTGGAATAAGGCTGAGTTCTTTCCACCTCCTGCCCTGTGCCTAATTTCTCAGTTCCTCTCTCATGTGGAGATAACACTTTGCTATTACCCTCAGAGGCTATGAGTGAGATGCATTAGTGCCTTAGGGTCATGCAGCTACCTAGGCAAGTGTTAGATAAATCACAGTATGTCTTCACAAAGTCCTCTTATGACTTATTTGAATCCTGGAAGTGCCGTGAAGGGAGAAAGAGAAGACAGTTGTCAGAAGATAAAACTTTTCTGACCAGATCTGTCTAGAGATTAAGGTTAAACCAATGAAGCAGAAGAATGCCAGTAGATTCAAAAGTCTTAACATGACAGTTTTCAGAGTTAAAATGTGACAAAGGTTTCTTTAGGCCCTGGAATAAAACTATTTCTTTGAAACATTGGTTCAGTTCCAGCTCTTTTTATCTACACAGATGTCTTTTTGGTATTTTAAACATAACACACTAGTACAATTTTTCTTCAACAATTTGATCTTCAGCAGAGACATATTTCTGTGGAAGCACACCTCCTTGATTGGAAACTAATAAACAAGCTTTTTTTTTTAAAAAAAAACCAAAACAACAACACAGCCATTAATCCTCTTAGAACTTCTGAGGACTTCCAAGTTTATACAGGTCTAATCATAGTTGGTTGCTGTTACTTTTACAATATACCAGTTCCCAGCCTGTTTTGTGTTGGAAATACTTCCCTTTTACTCAGTGTCCTGATCTTTATCAAATTCAAGGCCAAAGAAATTTAAAAAATAATTTCAGCTAGCAGGGGGAGACCAACCACTTGGAGACATTCCAGAACTGTGTTCAAACACCACTTCAGTGAAAAGAGAACAATATTCTGTGCAAGTTAAGTGTAAAGCAGAATTTTCATACACATCCCAGATGAAATTTCAGATCCCCAGGCTACACAGCATTCCAAAACCTTACAGTCACTGCCAGACCTTGAGAAATTGTTGAGGAGCTACTAGTATTAATTGTAGCTTGACAGGTAGAAGCAGCGAGAGCGCCTGATGTTGAATGGGTAAAAAAGAATCTAAACTGAGTAGGCTGCTTGCATCTTTCACCAAAGGGAAAGCAGATGCAACAATATACAGTGTGGGTTCCCTTGAGATAAGTATAAGAACATTGATTTATTCATGATTTTGAGAGAGAATCAGATAACAAAAGTAACGTTTCTTGACAATGTACAGCCATCCCTAGAAGGTGCAAAAATGGGCAAAGTGAGGAAGAGATTTTAGAAGTATTAACTGAATCTGTTGCAACTGCATATAAATTTTATGTTCACTTTCTTCTATCCCCTTTCCTAGTTATTTTGTCTAATGCAATGTACTTCAAAATCACCCTAAATGAGAGACTCCTGGTTGAGAGACCCAATGAACTCAATACACTAGGACCAATGTCAATATCAATATAATGGGACAAAAAAAAAAAAAAAAAAGAGAGGAAAAAAAAAAAAAGTAAAGCTTTCTGCAGATATTGCTGGGAGTTTTACCTCAATGTGGCAATTTAACATTGTCCTGTGAATGACAATGGATTCAACCTGAAGCTGGGAAATGCTGTAATCTCTCTTGTGACTGGGAAACCAAGAAGTAAAAACTGCATTGCTGATATAAAACAAGGCAGTATAGCAGCTTTTACCAATGGCAGAAAACTCATTCTCACACCCAGGAGGTGTCTAGGAGCTGAGAGCATCTGTGTTAGGTCAAGCATCTCACAGTTCTGTGTGTTCCCTTGTTCTTTATTGTGGTGTTGCTTGGTGCTTTGAAAAATTCCAGCTATCTATCTCTTGAAGAAAACTAAAGGACCTAGATAAGTAATCGTTAATAAAATCACAAAAGTCAGAGAGGTAAAATAGCATTCCACAGAAAGGATAAGGAACATCAAATGATGCATGTGTAATGTTCATAACAAACCAATGGTAGTGGTTCTTTAACTTACAGCTTTTAAGTGACCTTTACAACCCCTTGATTATTGTGAATATGTAGGATTTATGAAAAACCAATAGATAATTTCCTAAAAGAAGTAATCTACAAGAATTCTTCCTATGCTGACAAACACCGTGCTTCTAGCTCGAGATTTCCACTGAGCTGCAAAGTAGAAAGTATTCATAGGCAATAGCAGTGGCTGCTTCCTTTCTTTGTTCCCAAACTCTTTCCTAGGCATCTTCTACTGAGTATTGCTGGAGGCTGAGTTCAGGGCTAGATAAGTCTTTGGCTGGGATTTGCGTGGTTACCCTTTGACAGCTGTATTGTGCCTGCAAGGCTTAGACTCATTGACTCATTGGGCTGTTGGGCAGAGGGCTTGGCTAGGTCTACATCAGCATGTAATTCTGCACAGTAGGACAGGATCGCTAGACCGAAGCTGAGCCCCCTACTTCTGTGGTATACACTACTCAGCATCTTTGTTTGCACTATGTTTAATCTCACCTTCTGGACTGAGTATCCCCATCATGTATGCGATCATGATGTATTTGATTCAGTATTAGGGAACTGACAGTGGTTTGTGTACTCCTGAAGCAGAGCTCCCAGTCTGATTTCCTACAGAGGTAATATAATTGGGGCTCACCCAGTCCATCCAGTGTGCTGAACCGATGTATGGTAAGTGGAGACAGAAAGGGGTTTGTTTCAAATTTACACTGATACTCTGAACCAAAATTTTAATATAGCTTAGCTCAGCTTTGTCTTGGTTTCTTGCAGACAGATATTTTGTTCCATTTGTATAGCAGTGGTATTGGCAATGTCTGCTATTTCTAAAAGACTCTTTTTGGTATGTGAGGTTAGTCTGATGCCCTAGCCAAACAAGTCCAGTAATTAGTCAATTAATATTATTAATGTGCAAGCTTAATAGACATGTCTGCAGAAATAAGGGAATTATCTATGTTGGATATTATTATAGAGCAGGTTTGTATCAAATCTGCTGAAGTCCGTCTTTTTGCTTGGCAACACAAAAGAAATTTCAGTATGACAAAATTCCTAACTTAAGAGTCAAGAATGAATTTAAGAAAATGATGATGTGAACATTTTGTGCCTGTTTTTGTGAATTACATCTGTGTTGCATAATGAAGATAGCAGTCTGCTAACAGTCATACAGGTGCCACAGAGCAGATCTGCAGAAGCTTGTTTATGTTTAGATGGAACAGTGTTGCTGTGCTAAGGTCTAAAAGGCAGTGACAGAGGCAGGACCTTCACGGAGGCACTGCAGCATAGGAAAAAAAGTTCAAGGCCATGAACACTGGGAGACAAGGTCCAGAGCAAATTACCTTTGGCTTCTGTGCAGGTGGAGGAGGTTGGGATTTCCTTCTGGCACTGCAGCGTGGACTGGTTTGGGAACTGGAATGATGAACAGTGGTTGTAGCACTGGAGGAAGAATGTGGATGCTGCTGCTTTGAGGGGAGGAGCTGGTCAGTTGAACCTTGCCTCTGCCAGCAGCTCCTGCTGGGTTTTTGCAGGCACTGAGACTGCAGCACGAAACTGGTCTATGGCATCTCATCACACTGCAAGTATCTGTGTCGTGTTTGTGTGGCTGAAAGGATTGAAGGGGCAAAAATGTCGCCTGTGACTTCTGTTCTTTGGTCTTTCCCAACTATCTTTGTCCTTTTGAAATAAGTTTTTCTGATGAGATTTAAATAGGAAATAAGCAGGTGCAGACATACAGAGTTTTTTAAAACCTGGAGAGCAATGCCCTGTATAATTAACTGGATGTAATGCAAATAGTCTGGGAGTAATGTATTTTGTATCATTTCTACACAAACTCACATAGTTTAGCAGATGACTAATAATTTTCATTTTCATAAGAAAAAAAAAAAGAAAAAGTCATGGCATTTGTTGACCCTCCATCATAAGAGAATAAGACACCATGGGATTTAAGACGAAACTAAGTATTTTCAATTTGAAAAATTGAAACATGTGATTAGATGTCAGCCATTCAGATAGAGATGAAAAGTCCATATTCTGAAGGGTTTTCCCATTTTTATTTTTATTTTTTTTTTAAAGAATGAAGTTTTGTTTCATTCTGAATTTTGAAAGAATCACTGCTGATTTAAGAAAGGCATATTTAAGGACTTTTCTATGTGTCACATCACTACTACTTGAAGTCTTTGGTAGTATATTATCTATTGTATAACATCTTAGATTGTTTAGGTGCAAAAAATGTGAATTCTGACTTCTGGAGGTTGTTTTCAGGCTTTTTTTCATAATATAAAACAGTGCTAGGTTTAACAAAAAGCTAACCATGTGAGATGATAAATCTCACAAAACACTTCATACAGAACACCTCACTGCTAAAATGAATGAAAGCCTTCAACATCCAGTGAAGTCAGTGAAAGCTGACAGTTTCCTCTGAAGATATGGCTGGTAAATTTTAGGTTTGATTTTTCTCTGCAAAACTCATCCTACTTTGAGTCTGTGCTACAACTTTTTTTACTGGTTAGTTAAGATCTAGATCTGGCCTTAGATTTAATTAAGCTAGGTATGTAGATCTTAACCCATGATTTATAGTTGATTTATGTTCACTTTGCGGGGAATAAGATGTTCTCTAGTTGTAGGGCCTTCAGTTGGATGATGTAAGAGTCTTCAGGTACAAAACTTACTTATTTGAATTTAGTAAATCCTCCTGTCATTCATTCAACTGCACAGACAGAATTTGCAGCAACATCCAGGATGTAGTCCTAGCATAAATTTGTGGTGTTTCTTTAAATGCAAAAATGACACATAACGCTGTCTTAATCTAAATAATACCTTGTTCCTAAAAGCTTTTCCACATTAGACTATTACGCTCTAATGATTATAGCTGTACTTTACATACAAATACTGTCATAATTTAGTGGTAAAAGAATAAGTCATGCATACATAAGTTTGAGCTAATTCTAGCTTTTGAAAAAACAGCCATTTACAAGCTTATTACCTCATTTGATACAAGAATGAGTCATCTTTTGCAGTAATGCTCCTTTGAATGAGGAAAGATAACACCCATACAGTGCATTGAACAAACCCATGTGTAAATACTGGGGTTTGCTGTGCGTTTCTGTATGGATTGTGACCATATGGTAGCCTCTTCCTTTTATATGTGATAATCAGCTGAACATTTAATGCATAATAACATGGTGTGTCTGTGTAATGGAGCAGAATGAAATACTTTTGTTTAAATGGGTAATTTTGCCTTGTTACTGAAATTCACCTTGCTGTTAGTACAGTCACACATTTTGGGAAAGTATTTGTGGATGTTTGAGCATGACAGAAACTTTACAACTTCTGGGGTAGGTATTGCTCTGCTACTAATCCTTTCCATCAACATTTAAATCTCTCCTGGTTTTGGCTGGAATAGAGTTCATTTTCTTCTCAGTAGCTGGTACAACGCTGGGTTTTAGATTTGGTGTGAGGATAGTTTTGATCACACACTGATGTTTTTAGTTGCTGCTACGTAGTGTTTACTCTAAATCAAGGACTTTTCAAGTTTCCTATGCTTTGCCCATGAGCAGGTGTACAAGTAGCAAGGAGGAAGCAGTCAGGACAGCTGAACTGAACTAGCCAAAGGGATATTCCATACCATAGAACAGCATGCTCAGTATATAAACTGGAACAAGAGGGAAGAGGGGGACAATTTGAGTTATGGTGTTTGTCTTCCCAAGTAACCATTACATGTGATGGATGGCTGAACACCTGCTTTCCCATGGGAAGTGGTGAAAACCACTTGTTTTGCTTTGCTTGCATGCATGGCTTTTACTTTACTTGTTAAACTGCCTTTATCTCATCGCAAGAGTTTTCTCATTTTTACTCATCCAATTCTCTCCCCTACCCCACTGGCAGGGTAGGGGAGTGAGCAGGTAGCTGTGTGGTGCTTTGTTTCCAGCTGGGGTTAAACCACAACAAAATTATAAATGAAAGAAAAACATAAGGGAAACACAGTAGTCCTTGTTAAAGCTGGAACTGTCCTTTCTTGAAATAGTGAATTTTAAATATTTAATGGTAGTACATTTTGTGTTTCTTTGTTAAAAATGGCATATTTAATCTGAATGTGAGAAAAAAATTGAGTAAAATATGAAGGAAAACTTATTGTTGAAATTATTCCTAGAACAGGACTATTAGGAAAAGGGGAGGCAAATCCTTTTTTGAAAGTTATTAGAAATGTCTTTTTCTCCCACTCTTTTTTTTTTTTTTTAATAGGGATTGGATTGGACATGCTGCTACTATCTGTTTTACTAAAGAGATGAAGTTAAGAGATACGGGCATCCATTTGGCTGAACTAGAGATTTTGAAAGGGCTCCAAATTCTATTAAAATTTTAGAATATTCACATTTCCAAACAAATAGTGGACATCACCTATCCCATTCCAACAAAGCCTGTCGAGAGGCATGATAGCTGCCATAAAATGACAGCTCCTATTGTTTTTTTTGTCCTATTTGTCCTAGTCCACCACTTTCTTGTGGGGGGAAAGTGCTGATGCTCTTCCTCCCCTTCACTGTAGAGCATGGAACATAATGGGCTGCGTGAAATAGAGGAAAGGGCTTTGAACAGAGATGGAGGCAAGAGTTAAGCTGCTGCAGATATTCCACTTTCAGTGATCTAAGAAAGAAGGTGTAAGATGATTGGTGGGGAAAAGAAAGGAAAGAATGAAAAGAGGAGAAAGAAATGGAGTATGTAAAAGATGAAAAGGGACAGTAGTAAAGACACACAAATACAAAAAGAAGACATTAACCCCAAGGTGTCACCTCTGCCTTATGAGAACTATGTTGCTGGAAGCTGAGAGAGTTTTTGCAGGAATATGTAACACTGTGCTACATATTTGCCTTTCTATGCTTGCAGGTTTTGGTCCTTGCTGCTGCTAGGATAGGGCATGGGACTAGATGGCCTTGTGAAATGACCCAGGAAGGGCATTCTTGTTATCTTTTGCAACAGTAGTGAGGTGACAGAAGCCTGAAAACAAACTAAAAAAACCCAAAGAGGTAGAAGACATGATGAGCAAAATGCATCCTTATAGTTCAATTCCACATTTGCTGCCTGAGCATGTGATTTGGAAACTGGCCAAAGAAATAGGAATTCCAGAGTCTGAGTTTAATGCTGGTCTACCCTCAGGTAAATTATATCATCTTGCCACATGAATGATAAATACAGAAGAAAAAATACGGATCAGCCTCACCCAAGATACTGTGGGGATGTTTGTCAGCCGTCATGCAAAATCTATGTTCCTTGCTTTATAAAAAATATTGATGTGATTCTATTATTCTCAGCTGAACTCCTGATAAAACTGTGAACTGCTAGTGCGAAGGGTTTGAGAGCCCACTGGTAAAGTGAAAGCAAGGTACCATTGCATCAAGTGGAGCTCAGCTGCCTCTATTTGTACTGTCAGTCATACTTTCATAAAATGGAGTCTTTTCTTGGCCTTTCTTAAAAATATTTCCGCAGTTCAATTCTTTTTGTTGTCAAGGTGGTTCAAATATCATTAGAGGTAAGGAATGAAAAATAAATTTCCTTGTGAGGACATGCACCTATTCTTCCACTGTCTTTCAGACATATCTTTATGTGCAGGCATAAGTTCTTGCATCTGTAAGAAATATAAGTTATTTAATGTGTATGATATTTATATGTACACAGTACATTTATTTTAATTAAATATAACTTGTAATGTTATCTACATATACACATACACATGCAAATAAATATTTGTATTTATTTAAAGAAGATGGTAATTTTTTCCAGCCTGTATCGGTCTGTAGCATCCTACTAGGTTACTGCCATGTGTAAGTGCTGCACTTGGGGTGGAACAACCCCAGGCACCAGTATATGATGGGGCTGACTGGCTGGAAAGCAGGTATGCCTAGTGGACACCAATTTACACGTGAATCAGCAATGTGCCCTTGCAACAAAGAAGGCGAATGGCATCCTGGGTTGCGTGAGGAAGAGTGTTGCCAGCAGGTCGAGTGTGGTGATCCTTCCCCTCTGCTTAGCACTGATGAGGCCACGCTTGGAAACTGGGTCCAGTTCTGGGCTCCTCTAGTACAGGAGAAGCATGGACATAGTGAAGAGAATACAGTGGAGGGCCACAAACATGATTAAGGGACTGGAGCATCTCCCATATATGGAAAGACTGAGGGCGCTTGGACTGTTCAGCCTGGAGAAGAGAAGGCTCAAGGCAAATTTTATTAATAAATACCGGAAGGGAGGGTGCAAGGAGGATGGAGCCAGGCTCTTTTCAGTGGGTGCCCAGTGACAGGACCAGAAGCAATCAGCACAAATTGAAACACAGGAGCTTCTTTCTGAACAGGAAACACTTTTTCACTATGAGGGTGACTGAGCACTGGCACAGCTTGCTAAAGGAGGTTGTGGAGTCTCCATCCCTGGAGACATTCAAAAGCTGTCTGGACCTGGCCCTGGGCAACTGGCGCATTGTCAGTCCATACAGACATAGCGGAATATGTTTAATTAGTGAAAAAGAAGAGCCTATAAGTTGACTGTGATTATTTGGAACAGTGTTCACATTTCTTCTGATCCAAAGGAATATACACACATACACTCATGCTTCCTCTCATTGCTGTCGTACATCAGAATGTAAAAGAAATAACTTACAGTAGTTTACTATAATAAAGATAAAAACCTGATTTTTATAAGGCTAAAGTAGCAATTTACCACAGTAGAAAAGAAGCAATGAAATTTTCTGTAAGCTTAATTCAAGGAGCTGAAAAGAATGCAGGTCATAAAATCAAATTTATTTTTGAACAGGTGTAAAAATTCCGTAGATGATTTTACATTTAAGGAGAGTGAACCAGCCTGAAGACTTCTCATTAACTTTCAAGGGCCATTTGGCAGATAATAGAACTCATCCACTAAAACATTTATTCTTCTTGTCTTATAGGCACACTTGCCTATCTCTGAACAACAATATCCACTGTAGCACTAAAAAGTTGCTTCTTTTCTGTAGAGGCCAGGGGGAAAAGTGGCAGAGAAAGAAGGTGGAGGGAAGGATAAAGTTGAGAGTAGAGAGGAATATATAAAGTAAACAAAAAAGAAACAAGCAAACAGATTCTCATGCTACATTGAACATGAAAAATGAAAAGCTACTGGAAGCTTACACTTTTGTCCAGCAAAAAAATGTGAAGATGCAACTCCAAACTGACAGCCTAGCTTTAAAAAGATGTTTCATTTATTTAATTGGAAATCCTGTGGTGATATTATCTAGGATTTTTTTTTGTGTAGAACTAGGGAAAACTCGAGGCTGGTTTGTGTCCCCCGTCTGTCCCCCTTCCCCCTCAAGGATTCAGAATCCTTTTACTGTGGAGGGGGCAAGCCTTTGAGACCATGGTTTATTAAAGCTGACATTGCAATGATCAGAAGGCTTCTCAGTAGAAAGCAATGGATGCAGTCCTTTCAGGCTTTGAAAATACAAATGAAACAAAACTGAGAATCCCACATGAAAAGTGAAAGTGAAACCAACAGTAGCAAACCAAAATTGTTTATACTTTGGAAGTTAATAAGGACTTAAAGGTGGGTGGGGTTTTTTTGTGTATGCAAAGAAACTCAAAATTCTCTATTTGTCAACAAAATGTTGAGCAGTCAAAAGGCTGCAGAAAAGTGTTTTGTTTTTTTTTTTTTAAAAAAAAGGTTTTTGAATGTGTATCGCCTTTCATTACTTGGAAATAAATGGCATGTAACTTTACTCAGGAAAAAGCTATACAGTGTGTTAGTCTCTCCTGCATTCTTTCTAATGCCTCTAATTTCACCTACTCCTTGTGCTGGAGATTACAATTTAGTTTCAGCAATACATTGCAAAAGTGGAAGAAAGTACAAGGCAGTGTAGGAATAGCTCTCTGAGATACTATGAAAGCATGCTCTGTATTCACAGAGGGTAGGTATACATCTTATGTCTTCTCTAACTTTGTGTTTGGATCTGTTCAAAATTTATTGTTTGTATTTATTTCCATTATTTTCCATCATCACCCATGCATGTCAATCTACAGTTTGAGAATAGAATCTGTGGAACAATCAACAGAAATGGAAATTGGTTGTCTTGTGAATTTACTCCTGTTGCAATTTATGTTGTAGGTAGGCATGGAAAGTAGAAACAAGTCAGTCAGTCTCCAAACCACAGCAAGTGCCCTTAAGTACCTACCCTTGACTTCAAACTTTCCTGCATAGAATCTGTTTCCTTAGGTGTGGTGATCTAGGGTGTCCCAGCCTTTCTTAATGAAGGAATTAACACAATCATCCTTCCACACTACTTAAATTGCAGCTTCCGTTCCTATTGCTGGTGAAGGTTACTGGTGTAGTAGTGGCTGCTGTAAGGCCTTACAGAGAACAGCAGGCAAACAAGTTTGGTCACCTAAAAAGGATTTTTACTTTTAATTTTCTGCATCCTGCATAGTTACATAGGAAATCTTCTGTCAGGAGAGAGCAAGGTATGCAAGCAGCAAACGTGTTGTTCTATTTGCTAGGTTTTCTATTTGCTGTGGGCTCTGATTTAAAGATAGGATAAAAAGAAATAGACTTGCCTTCTTGATTGTATGTGTTCTGTTGACTACACATATATTTTATTAGAAACAAATACGGTTCAATTATGCAAGGATGCATTGTATTTCAGTCAGAAGCTAGCTTGCAGCATCTGTTGTTGCTCATGCAAAGGGTCAGTGCTGGTGGTAGAAAAAACCCTCCCTGAGATGGTATGTTCTGGCACCTACTTATCCCTCCCTAAGCCTCTGTAGCCCTATTCTTTTTCTGTCCAGTATTTCCTTTTCTCAGCATTGTTGCTCTTCCAGTTCTAGTTTCTTACATATGCATCTCAGGTTGTCTTCTTGCTTGCAACCCTCACTCCCTTGAGAGCGTTGTTTCCCAATGTGCCAGAGAAGGTCAGCATAGGAGGGGCATCAGCAGCACTGATCTACCATTTTCTTGGCCCTTTTCCAGGGCAAAATTGCTGGCCCTAACCATAAAGTGAGCTATTTAATTGTTATGTGTTTGGAGAAAGCAGCTTCCAAACCCTAAACCCCAAGTCTTCACAAAAGAAGCCTGCCCTCAGATATGCTAAACACAGTTTTTCTGTGGTTTATTGTATGGAGAGAGACAAGTATCATGAGATGGCACATGCTTGTTATAAGGTGGATATTGTTTTTCACAGACTTCTAATCTTTGACCCATAGGTAGGGAATTAGCGTGTCCCCTGTGAAATGACTTGGGAATTTTTATAGTTAGGTAATTGGATTTTTCAAAGTAGCTGTCTTTTTCTTCCTGATGGTTCTCCTAAGTCTTCAACCTACAGCAAACATTGCCCATATAGATTTGCACTGAAGTGAAAATAGGATCTTGGAATGAGATATGTTTGATAAGTTTAAGTCAATATAGGTGTTGTCTCTGATATTTTCTGGTATGAGTACCCTGCCCTTCCTCTCCAGGAACAGGAAGAAACAGATTATTTGGTCTTGTAAGTCATCCCATAATAAAGATGTCATTTGAATGAATAAAATGGAAGAGAGGCAATTTAAACTTTGTCTAATAACTTGGTGTGCTGGACAAAGGAGTCCTAGGGAAGTAATCTACAAAGTAGAAACTAAAGACCTATTTGTGCAAGGGCTTAGCAAGGAGGTGCCGTTCTGTGTAATTATTACTCTTGAAGCTGTTTTTTGGAGTCATGCACCTACCTGTTAACCAGTGTCTTAAAAATTAAATTTGCATGATGAATGCAGAGTGTACATTAGAATTGCAAGAACATCTCAATACCTTATTTCTGTTTGAGGAACTATGGTTAATTCACATTCTACAAGTGTGTCCAGCCAGTGTTCTAGCAGGCACCAATTTAATGGTAATAAACAATAACAGTATTTACCAAGCAATAGGCAATGGTTTAGCTTTGTTTTTTTATCAGTCACTGCTTTTTATTCCCTCAGGAGTTTAAAATTCATGCAAAAAACATTAGCCTTTTCACTGGTCTCCCTTGGCCCTCTTATTCATTTTATATTTGTACTATTTCAAAACCATATTGGTTCTGAATGTTTTGGGCTGCTTTGATAACAGCTCAATGAGCCCAACCCAGTCTGTATAAGACTTATAAGCCTAGAAGATCTTCTTAAAACAGGTGTTTTTGTGACTCTGCATTTACTCAGTGCTGTGACCAGCAGTGCCATTTAACTACCTTAGAGTTCCCAACCCACTTGATCCAATATACATTTAAAACTAGGTCAACAGGATTTAGAAGAGAAAAAATGCTTTAAATTATATAATGCACATGTATGATTGATGTCATTATTTAGTAACAGTTTTACCGAATTGTATTCTTGTAAGCTTTACTCTCTGTTTCATACTGTATTGCCTTGTACACTAAGTCCCAATCCTGAACCTATTGAACTTTGTTTATCATATGCTTCTTTTTAAATAGGTACTGTACTTGGCCCTTGACATGCACAGCTCCAGATGTGCAAACGGATGCATTTACATAGTCCTACACAGAGCTATTTAGAATGTTACTCATGATAACCTGAACTTTTTAGTAAAGGAGCATGGCCTTCTTTCAATTTGACAGACCGCAGAAGGGACAGATAACAGGAATAAAGATGCACATTATGTGGGGGTATTTCTGTCTTTATAATAGGCCAAATTCTGCCTGCATTTGCCTATGCAGTGCTTGATACTTCCCATTGTGTATGTTTAGGAGAACACAGAAATACTTCAGATTGACTCTTTTCCTGTTGACACAGCTGCTGAGCACAGACATTGCAAATGCATCATGTGCAGTAGAGCAATCAAGTGGGTCAAGGTGGGCTCTGCATGTGTTGCTAGACGCTGTCCTCAGCTGTCCTCCTGTCTCCTGTTGCCTCCTGTCTGCCTCTACCTTGCTGCTTATTCTGCCTCTTGATGCTCCTAATGGTTTGTTTTCATGGCTTGACAGTTTCTGATGAAACCACATGAAAGATGATGTACATTTTGGACTGTAGGACACCAGGAGAAGAAAAGGAAAGCTTTAAAAAAGCAGATTGTTAAATTAAAACCTATATGCTATGATTTTAGTTGGAAATTTATATAATCCTGCAAGATTCAGGAGTTCCATATATTATAAGAAAAGCGAAAAAGATTGTCTACTATAATATTTGAGAATAATTATGTGTGTGCCATAAACCATTCCTCAATGTGAAAATATTCTCTTATGTAAAAATAAGTATAGCTTGATTTTTTTTTCAAACTTCTTAATTGCTGGAGTTTGTTTGGGTTTTTTGGTTTGATTTTTTTCTTTAACTTGGGACATCCAATTCATGTGTGATAAAGTAAATATGTGTATGAGCCCATTCATGCTAATTAGATACTTCCAAAATTACAGGGCTATAAAAGTACCTAGAGTGTTTGCTATGGAGTTTTATTTTAAATTTTAATGCAGTGTCTTTATTCAAAGTAAGAGTGGCAGCTGAGTGGGTGCTTAATTTCTTCATTGGCATACTGAAATTTGGGCTACAAACTGAAAAGCTTTTTTTTGCAAGATTTTTGCAAGAAAAAACCTGAATTTTACATTGTAATATTTTTTCCAGTGCTTTCTGAGCAATTCTGTTCTTGACCAAGTGTTTTGAAACCGTGTGTTGGTATCCTTAATTTCAGAAGGCACTGATCCTAGAAGAAGTTGACATTTGGTCCCCCCCATACAGAGGTTTTCAAAACTAGGTATCTACCTGTAATTGATTTATGAATTATCAACTCTTCTGTGGCTAGAGCTTCTTCAGTGTTTGCCCTCTCCTCCAAGCTCTGATGAAATTGCTTTTTAGTCTAGTACCATAAATAACTTTGTTTTGGGCACATACACTCTTGTGCATTATCACGTGGTTTGAAACAACTGCCTGAATTTGAAAATGCCAATAACCAGCCATCATATACAAATGTAGCTGATGTAGATTATTATACTGTGTATAAAAACAAGGTGTATGAGTAACTCTGCTGATTAGCAACAGAAGAAGAGCTCCAAAGCTTATTAGCAGTTAGATAAAGAGCAGCTTTGGTCTATTAAATTGTAATAAATATTTCTATTCAGTTTTCCCTTCCCACTTGGTATTGTGCCTTTGTGTTCTTGTTCTTTGTGATGGTTTTTGCATTCTTAATTTATGGAGATGTCAGTTAAATTGGCCAGACTATTCTTGTGCCTTTTGTTTAAAGAGAAATATGTTCTTTCTTTGCTCCAAAAGGTGAAGGAATAGGAAGGGAAGGACACACCTGTGTTCTATGAAAGTAGTATAGTTAAACCATAATGCCTGGACCTGTGGTACATATTGCATTTATATAGCAGTAATGCAGAATGGAAGATGAAAATATGGTATTTCCTTTGTCTTGGCTGTATTATTGTCCTAGCCATAAATTAGGTAGAATTATGTTTGCTTTTCTGTGCCTGCATTATCATACTTACCATAAATAAATATTTCTTCTATTTCTTTACCCATTTCTCCTAGTCCCTTGTATTTTCTCCTCTCTGTATTTACCCTATGTTGTCTGTTCTAGGAACATCTTAGAAAAAGACCAGCATGCAGTTCCCATTACACATTTCATAAGGTTACAGTTCAGCTGTTATTCTTTGCCCAGTATTCTAGTGTCTTTAAATTCAAATTCTCTCAGTCTGCCATGGATATGACAGGGTGTGAATTATGACGCAGTAGAACATTTATTCTTATGAATTATAAGGTTGGAAATCAAGTACCCTTAAATGCAGAAATGCGTGAATGGTTGTACCATAAGTCACCTATTAAAATGTCGTGAGATTATAAGTTGGCCCTGTGCAATTCTTTCTTAAAAAAATGATAGAGAAAGTTCAGGAGTAATTTATTTTAAATTATTTTATAATTATTTTATAATTCTGAGTAATTCATTGTTTTAAATTAAATACAAATTAAATGGATTAAAATGATGAAATATATGGTCTTTATTTTAGGTTTTTACAAAAAGTTCTATAAATGGTTTTAGATGAAGACAAGTGTAAGTGTGCATTTTCAAAGCTAATAGGATTACTGTGTTCTGCAGGATGAGGGTCCCTAAACTTTTTCTAAATGGCTACCTTCTTCTTGTAGGCAGAAATTTGCAAAAGTGCCTGAGGATTTCAAGCATCCAGTCTGCTATATGTAATAAAGAGAATACGTCCTGCAGTCCTTCATTATGGTTTCCTCTTGTGCTGGCTGTTTAGAAGTTGATCAAAGTAACTTTGCAGTAGAGTAGTATGTGGTAATTTTCTATTAGTAAAAGCATTATTCACATGCTCAATGTTTAGAACTGTTTGAGATCTAAAATAAGGTGGGTTTCTTGCAATACTCAAATGCTTTATGCTTAGTTTAAATATTAGAACTTGGACATATTTGTAGCCTACCTAAACTCCCAGTCCACGTCTGTGTCCTAAGGTCTTGGTGAAGGTGCTTCATACCAGTGTGCCCAGAGCTCAGTTTTGCAGCTCTGCAGGTGTTGAGCAAGGCTTTTCTGTTTTTGTAGAATTTTTATGGAATTTCTTAAATTTTTCTCAGAGCATGAAGTTCATGTAAGTCTCCCTTACCTTTCCACCCCAGGTGAATCTTGACCATTGTCAATTTAAGTTTTGTGTTTAGAATGCTGAATTGGAATGCTTTTGCACTTTCACTTCCAGTTTCAAATTTCAAGCGCAAAGATGGTGGTAGAGCTCACTGAAAAATTAAATTCCTGTTCCCTGCAGACTTCCAAGGGTTTGTAAGCTTGTTTTGTGACTATATGAGATTGAGTTGAGACCTTGAAATTTCATTTTGATAAATCTATAGTATCATCTTGATTTTGATGTAGAATCATAGAATTATTGAGGTAGGAAAAGATCTTTGAGATCAAGTCCAATGTGTTACACTATACATAATTCAATTATGTATAAACAATATACACACAGAAAAGGCCTTATCTAAAAGTGTGAGTTAAGTAATACGCTATCATGAAACTTTGATATTTTTTTTTTTCATTTTCTAATGGTTATGGGTTCTGTTAGCGAAAACTTTTTGACAGCTGTAATTGAGATCAGTGTTTAAATGTTTAAAAAAAGGCCTCCTTTTTTGATTTTGTATGATGAGTAAGAAAGGGATGAAAAACTGAGCCTTTTTTATGTTCTGCTTTTTTAATACTGTACAGAAAAGGGAAAGTGTGTTACCTCACATAAAATAAAACTCAGAGTGCCCTAATGTCCTGACTTTGAAATATGGCAAATTCAATGGATGATGGCGTCACCATCTCTCAGACAAGTTCTATGCAGAATAACTTCTCATAGTAGGAAAAAATAATGCTGAGGTACCAAATGACTGATGAATGGGGATAATCAATGGAGCTCTGGGGCTGGGAATTAGAACTTGCAGACTTACTGCAACTTATGTACAAAGATTTTTGTGTTAAAACCTTGCAGTTCTATGCAACCTTAATTTTACAAAAAAAAAAATGCTCTAAAGAGGTAGGATAGCATTATTGGCTCCATTTGGTGTGTGTGAAAATTGCAACATAGAAAAATGAAGGAAGAAAAATGTGCCTGAAGAATCATGTTTAAAAGCAATCTCTAAACCAGACTTTAGTATTAATGACACATTTGGGAGCAAATGCATGCCTTTAAAGGTATTTAAAATTTTTTTAGAAGTAATATCTGAAGTGTCTGGTTTGAAAATGCACAATAAATGGTTTTGGGAGCAGTAACTCTCCCAGACCCATCTTACTACAAGGGCATCCAAAATCCCCTTGCTTTTTCTGCTGCAGTAGCACCTCACATACCTCGTCTTGAGTCAGAGTCCCTCTCTTTCTTGTCATTTGACAATCAGATGTCCCCATCAACTGTTGACAACACTAACAGGCAGAAAATGAATCATGGGCTTCATCACTCCCAGCCTTCCCAGTTCAGACAACTTGTGACATCTTCCTCCAAAAACAGGTCCCTCTGTAAGGCAACTTGTCATTTGAACCATCTTCATTCCTTTCTAATGAGCACTAAGCAGGTAGTTATCTCTAATATCTCTAGTCACAAACTCTACAATGTAATTAAGGCACTGCAGATTTTCAGTTCAGTTTACAGCCTAATATATACATATTAAAGTGTTTCAGGGAACCATGGAGGCCAACTGTGTGCGTGGCTTTTAGGCATAGAAAAATCCAGTAATGGGGGGAAAAAAGAAAACTAAAGTGCTAAATATGGTAGTGGGTTTTTTGTTATCAGCAATTTGGTGTGACCCTTCTTATGGATGATCCCTTATGAGTAATAAAAAAAGAAAAGCCAAAACTGTGAAATATACTGTTCTTAGTATGGGAACACCTAGACTCACAGTAAATGTCTTCCAGCTACTGACATTCAGTAGATGGTGGAAGCATGATTAAGGGTCAAAGAACAGCTTCTCTGAAACCGAGAGAACTTAATTTTCATCTTTTTTTCTTTATCTCAGGAAAAAAGTAATCAAAACCTATTAAATACTATTTGGGAGGGTAGTACCCAAGACTTGTTTTCATGAAGGTGATCCCTGAATTTTAAATGCTTAAGTTCCGTTTAAGTAGTATCATTCCTCTTCTGACATTTGGATTTGGATTAAAATGTTTCCAAAGCTTGTCCTACAGCTGCTTGTCAGGTGCTCAGACTGTAGAAGTAGGGGAATCTTGTCATATTACATCTAATTGTTCTGGTTTTGCCTGCCAGCCTGTGACAAGGTCAAAAACAGCACAAAGCTCTGAGTTACAGTTAAAAACAAGGTATAATAAATATCTCAATACAGTTGCCTGAATTTGAAACAAATGGATAAAGGGGACTTTTTTCACAGTTCTGGCAATGTAGACAATGGTATTGCACTGTCCCCTTGCTGGAACCAAATTCTGAGAGAAGCCAAGCACTTAGTATTCCAAGATAATTTAATGTGCATTGGGGATTTTCATTTAGATGTTTTTAATGTCTGAGGATTTTGACAAATAATTCTGCTATGGATGTACTTGCCAGTCAATAAATTTTAGCTGATTGTTGAGTGGTAAAGTTATAGTTTCTTGCGGTGTGTTTTTACATTATACATTTCCATGGCTATCGTCACTAATTCTATAGCTGTGCCTTCATTGTCGTGGATGTAATACATATGTGGGGTTGTTTCTTCTTTTTTTTCTTTCCCTTCACTTTTTTCTCTGGGTTTCTGAACACTCAACTTCATTTTGGAAAGTTATTGCATTGGTATATGCAAATTATTTTCCACTGACTACTCCTTGTGTGTGTATAAATGCAATTGCACTGCCAGTTCAGAACTGAGCCTCCGAAAATAGTGCAAAGCTGGAGGTGGGCAGTACTCAGAGCCCCAGAGGTGGAGCTGGACTTTTAATGGCATTTTCAAAAGAGGCTGAATTAATTCATATCTTAATTTTGAGAGGTTTGAAGGGAGAAGGCAACTACTCTGTCAGGAAATTAGTTATTTATAACACCTTTTTACTATATGTGACTGAGTGTGAGTGACTATTGTACCCTTTATCAAGAGCATGGACAACATGATAGAAAATGGTAGTGAAGGATCTTTTTATTAATACAACCTTGACATGAAAGAAGAATTTTCCAGTGGAACTTGCAACATTTAGATTAATTACAAAATAAATAGGGAAACTGCTTCAATCAGATGTAGGGATGAGGAATAGAGAAACTACATACTCTAATTAAAAAAGCTCAATTTAATCTTTATTTCTTCTCATTCAGATAACGAAAAAATCTCTTGGGAGTTGGTCAAGTATTCTGTATTATTTTGGTGCTAAATTATCCTGTGTGTGTTGGAACTAATAGTAGATATGAACAAATAATGCAACAGTTTCTCTGTGGTGTTAAGCTTAAATTAAACTGTCCCTCCACCAAAACATGATACTTCCCTCTTCCTGCCGTTGGAGATCCCAAACTTCTGTGAGCGGCAGAGTAATTGAAATAGAATTTCCTATTGCATTAAATCCACTGGATAGACTCTTTAATACCTGATATGCTATACATGCAAGTTGAAGATCTTGTATAGGTGGATTTTCTGCTGTTTTATTATAAAAGTTCACTTCACAGCATGACCTTTTTTTTTATTGTGGCACCGATACTTTTTTTTTTTTTTTTGAACCAGCCAGTCTTTCTGGATTCAGGAACTTATCCTGAAGTTCCTTCAGGATTTTAATACCATGAGTATCTGTTTTATTTGGTTGCTTATTAGAAAATTATTGACGATAGACAAGAAGATAATGTGTGCACATGCAGATAGCTTAGACACTAAGCTAGAGAGCAAATAGAGTTTGCAATTCTCTAAGTGTTGTTCTTACCCCTTAGAGAAGTAAACAGCTGGCTCATGTACAGATGGTCACAACCACACATTCAACTCTCATCTGTGTACATGCCAATTAGTCATGGGACTTGTGTTGGCTTGTTTGTGTCAAGAGTAAATCATTAAAGGTGTTGATTCATAGCTGTGGGAAAAGAATACATCCCTGGTCCTATAAGCTCCATTGTATGCATGTGAGAAGGTCACTTATTTCCATGGGGATATTCATTAAGGACATTTGTCTCTCCTTAGAGGACTCAATAAGGAGTAGTTTGGTTATTGAAAATAGGACTGTACATGAATCACACACTTGAATCATGATGCTGAAGTTATTTTTTTAAATGTAAATATGGCTGTTATAATGAGGATGAATATACAAATTAATGAAGCCAATTGTAGGAATAGACATTAGTTAATCCAACAAAAGCTATAAATGGTATTTTTAATCTTTCAGAGGAACTGCAGGTAATTCTTTCCTTGTTTTCTCTATCTTCCTACTTTCTCACACATTTGAAAAGTGTTTAGAGAACAATTTGGCTCTTGATGCTCATTTGAGGTACTGCAGAATAAAATAAGGCATTGGAATCCAACAGTGACTTACAGCCTGTATTAAACCCACTAAAATTGTAATTGTAATAAATTGTGGTGTATTAGTCAGCTCCAGATCAAATCTTGCAGCTTCTAACAGAAGTAGTTTGTGGTAAAACTTACTGTCTATGGGCTAAGCCAAATTGGAGCAATGCATTTATCTGTATCTTCAGTACAGATTCTGCAGTATAAGGCTTCTGTTCCTTGCAGGTAATGAAGGGTTCACTTGAAAAGCATGCAAAATTTATCTACCAGAAAAGTTAGTAAGAATATTGCTATTAACATCTAAGGGAATAATGCTGAGAACATCTGAAATTCCTCTCTGGTTTATAGATTTCAGATTGTTCTACTTTTTTCTTCTTTTAATTTAAAGAGATTGTATATAAAAAAACCCTCAGATGTTTAAAAAAAAGAAAAAAAGTCTGCCTGTACTTATTCCAGTATTAAATTTTCAATGATTTTTTTCTGGAGGCTGCTGTTTATTGGAGCCCCTTGGAAAGGAAAAATCACTTGAGAAATATATATGAAGAAGGAGATGGTGTGCTTTACTTCTTAAGACATCTGTTAAAGTTATGTGCTGGTCTGCTTGCCTTTCATCTAATCCAGTTTCTCTTGGCTTCCCAGAAAGGATTATGGTGATTATTCAATACTGTTTGCTAGAATTACCAAATCAATATTTAAAATATGTTGACCTTGGATATTTCCAGAATCCAGCAGAACTTGCAGTATACATGACACACGTACACTTAAATACTTTAAAACATTTAGGTCACTAGAATAAGAAACAAGGGTTGAATGATGCCGTCCAGAAATCAGTTAATTTTTTATGAAGCAAACC
This sequence comes from Falco peregrinus, assembly GCF_023634155.1. Taxonomy (NCBI): domain Eukaryota; kingdom Metazoa; phylum Chordata; class Aves; order Falconiformes; family Falconidae; genus Falco; species Falco peregrinus. The sequence goes on from NC_073723.1 coordinate 78,845,897, forward strand.
CTTTGTGTTGACGAAGTAACATATAATATACCATTCATATAATCTTTACGCTGCATTTCTGTTCATATTCTAGTAAATACCTTTTCCAGCTTTTATCCCAGTGTCTCCTTCCTATAAATTAAAAATAAGAACGACTTCAAATGTTAAAATATTGTTATTATATGCTAAGAGTATCCCACTTTAGTTGTTTGGAACAGGAGATAAAGGTGGCAGACACTCATTAAGTTTTAGCAAATATTGATATTTTCAGCACAACTTTAAAGTGCCTCTCCGTTTAAAAAAAAAATAATTCTAAAATAACCCTGTCTTTCTTAACAGATGGGGTATGTTTGCAGGTGTGTGTATGCTTTGTGTTAAGAGCTGTATCTATTTCTTTGGTATTGCTTTTTTCTTCAACTGTAAATTAGGGACGTTTAAGCATAATACTACGAGTTTAAAAAATGGGTAGAAACTGTAGTTGGAAATGTTATTAAAAATACTTCAGTATTCCTTAGTTTAGCACCTATTTTCATATCTGAATTAATGTGATAAAAGATTTATCACAGGGGAAAAAAAATAGTTTTGAATGGGTTCAGAACTATCTTTGTTACAGTGGTTCTGTAGAGGTCAAATTGTAGCACACTGACACATCACATATTTAATTACTCAAAAATCTTGTTGGGAGGCTTATTACTGATGTTAGCTAGCTGTGGTTGCTTGAATGCTTTTACTATCTGGACCACTAAGTCGCTGGAAAACCACTTCATCTTTGTTTCTAAGTGTAGGACACATTTCCAGTAAAGACTAGAGATACTGTGTAAAAACCTGACTAGTCATGTTTGAGAACGGTGGGTTTAAATTGACAGAGGTGTTAAACTGAGCAGGAAGAGGGAAATTCAGTGCTGCTATGGAAGGAGGTGAGAAAAATTTGGCTTGCCTCTAGTGGAACAAATATGCAGAAAACTTAGGTTGAATTTTCTGAATTGGTCAGTGCATCAAGTACTGAGGAAGAAAAAATCCTTGAGTAAAATGACAAATTTAGGAGATAAATGGACATAAATTGAGCATTAATACATTTTACGCTGGAAATTAAGAGAGGTTTTCTAATGAGGAAAGGAATATGGTGGTGAAACAAGAATAATAATTGTGGAAAAGTGAATTACATTTGAATATCTGCCATGATTTCTACAACTTCATTGAAATGGGCTGTAGTATCCCTTTTCCATTTTGAATATTTGCAATTATAAGCTTTGTTGAGCAGCTCCTCTATGTGTTTCCTGACCTTGTACAGAACCTCTGGAGACTTGGAGGTCCTGAAAATATTAATGTGGGCAGAATTCCAATGATATATTCAATTCCAGTAGTGAAACAAATGCAAAATCTATCTTGTTTTGTAGTAACTTAAGTATATCATCCAAAACCAAATTTAGCAATGAAAAACAAATAGCACAGAAAAAAACAAGGGAGCAAAACATCATGGAAAGAACATTCAACTGAATGACTGGATGAGTTTGCAGCACTCCCCAAACTAGCTGGCTGCAACAAGGTATTTTACCATCTCATACCAACATACTCTCCATGCCAGTCCCTCTGCTGCCTTCTCCTAGTCTCTCCTCACCCAGGGCACACACTCTCACTCTTTTCTCTCTTTTTCTTCCTCCTCTCTCTTCATCGGCTGCCCAGCCCCTTAACAGAACCAGCTACAGCTGCACATTGTCTACATCGCCACCACACCACCCCCCCAAGCCAGCCCACAGCTGTATATTATCAATGTTAATTAAACCAGCTTCATTCCTCTACAGATGACAAATATTTTTGCTGGCGAGTCAGAGGTTTAGATTACGAAGTCACAAATAAGGTTTTCAAGGAGACCTGTTCCATTGCTTAGGAAGGGGTTAATTGCTTTTTCTCAAAGCTACAAATTTACAGCCTGGTTTTATCTGAGTATTGATGTGGCTTCCTGCAAAGGATGTTTGTCCTAGGTGAGATAAATGGCATAGACTAAAAATGGGTTCTTCTTAAATGTAGTGTTCCAGTAATTTTGAAATGATTGTGTATTTCATCATATGGGATCAGGCAAAAGCATGGACTGTGGTGAGGCTTATTGATTGCTGCAGGAGTGAGTACTTCCTAAACAACTGTATCAGTGAAATAAAAAAAAATATCAAAAATAGTGAGAATTTGTAAAAAAAAAATAGTTTCTTAGTCAAAATATTAGTGAGTTCTGTCAAATTCAAAAAGGGCACATTCATACACAGATATTGACGTTCATGCTGAGCATTTAGAGTATTATGGCTAGCTCTAGTTATAATGCTACATAGCAGTGGTATTCACATCATGTATTACTGAACAGTTAAGTATTCCTAATTACCTTCTGTTACAAGTAATTGCATTTAATTAAAAGCATTACCCCCCCCCCCAAAAAAAAAAAAAGAAGAAAAAAAAAAAGAAATGTTTCTCTAAGTCTTACAACATCTTTTACTTCTTATGCTTTTCCTTTTAAATACTTAGCTTTGGTACAGTCTACCAATTGCAACCATTTTACTGGTACCAGATTAGATGACTTGAAACCCTCTATCAGCTGAGAAGATGATTTTGTTTCAGATTCAGCTGATCCCTATTTGTGTTTCAATCTCTTCTGTTACCTTAGACTCCTCTTCTTCCTCCTGGCTTTCAGCTTCTCCTTTTAATTTTTTCCTACTGACCCTGGACTAGTGGTTTCTGGTGCATTTTTTTTTTCCCTTTGGTGCTATATTTGCCCCCCTAGATATACAATTGAATATTTTTAATCTTCATATCTGATCCTTTTGACATCAGTCTACTCTGTTCTTTGTTTCTTCTTTCATAAGCTTCCTGATAGCTTCTCTTTTGCTCCTGATATCTCCTGATAGCAACTCTTTTGCAGAATTACACTTCTTGGGCTTGTTCACAGTCTCTTAACAAGGTTTATTATTGTTTTCCAAGTGAATAGTTTTATTCAGTGAAAACTGCAGTTTTAGTCAATGTGAAACCTTTATGACTATTGTAAAACTGGGTGACTATTTTCAGACCTTTAATTGAAAAAGTAGTTCCACAATAACATTTGCTGAAATACATCCAAAATATTTCTCAGTCTGGGTTTGTTGGGGGTGCAGCATTATTTATAAAAGCAGTTTGGAGGAAGTAGCTGATCCTTTTCAGGAGCTTGTTGCAGTTACAAGATTTACTAAGTAGTCTTCCATGTCTAAGAAGCTAGATAAACAATGAACAAAGAGAATTTTGAATGGATTTTTCCTGTTCTTTCCTACTGAAGGTGTTCTGTGTTAATAATATACATTCTTATACTCCAGGGCAGAACACAGAAACATGGAATAGTTTTTGTTGGAAGGGACCTTAAAGACCACCTAGTTCCAACCCACCTGCCATGGGCAGGGGCACCTTCCATTAGACCAGGTTGATCAAAACACCATCCAGCCTGGCCTTGAACACTGCCAGGGATGGGGCATCCACAGCTTCTCTGGAAACCTGTTCCAGTGTCTCACCACCCTCACAGTAAAGAATTTCTTCCTAATAGCTAATCTAAATCTACCCTCTGTCAGTTTAAAACCATTCCTTCTTGTCCTATCACTACATGCCCTTGCAAAAAGTCCCTCTCCAGCTTTCTGGTAGGCCCCCTTTAGGCACTGGAGGGTGGCTAAAAGGTCTCCCTGGAGCCTTCTCTTCTCTGGGCTGAACGAGCCCAACTCTCTCAGCCTGTCCTTATAGGACAGCCCTCTGATCATCTTCATGGCCATCCTGTGGACTCACTCTGACTTGAGAATGATTGTCTGTGCAGTCAGGTAGATGCGGGTTTCAGTCCCTCTTCTGATGATTATTTAGGTGGATGCCATACGGTGAAACTATTTAAAAGGAAACGGACACAGATCTGCACCAGAATAGATTATATTTTAAAGTTTGGGGAAGTGCTCTGAAGGTGTACAGTGGGGATTTGAAGTCTGGTCTCCAGAGGAATCATCGAACCAGATGTTCATAAAGTAGAAAACATTGTAACTCTCTTCTTCAGAAGTTTTAGATACAGCTCTTAGGTGTGCAGGTGTATCTCTTGGTTTACCTAGCCCTCCAACCCCAAAAGTCAAAAATATAATGAAACATGTTTTCTTAAATCTTATCAAAATGTATGGTTTCAAATGCAGACTATTATATCAAATCCTTCTTTGGGCTTTGCCTGAAACACATTTTCACTACTTTGGCCATTCAATTGAAAAAAATCAGTCTTCCACTGAGCCATAATCTAGACCAAAAAGATCAAGCTGGTCATCTTCTGTGTCAAATTCTTCAAGCGATGTGTCACCAGCAGCTGTGTTGCCTTCATTAGAGCTTTAGCCATGTATTAGATCCAAACTCGGGTGTCTGGAAATGAAATTAATCTTCTTTAACAACTGCAGTTAGCTAGAAATTGACTTTTAAATCTCTACTTGCATCTAGTATCTTGGCTGAGAGATCGCAGTGTACATCCAGTAAATCTAAGTAGATAATTTTTTAGTGGTTAATTTCTTATTTTTCAGTAAGAACAACTTTGGAAAGCTTGACATTGTTAGTAAATTATGCTACAACATTCTCTTGTCTCTTACTTTGAATAAACAAAACTACTTTCTGTAAAGTATAAGCGTTTCTTATATCTTTTTTTTCCCCATAGAAAAAGGAGCAAGAAGAAAAAAGATTTATTCACAGAACTTGGAGGAAACTGGATATTTTTAGCTAGGTTGTTGATGGCATAAGCCATAAACTATCAAGCTTTCATGGGTCAGTGAGCACTTCATGACTGGAGATGTATGAAAGTCTGCTGAGAGAGCACATCACGCCCTTTTCTCGTTCTAACATCATTCAGTTGTTTTTGAGAGGTGAGAGATTTCCATTTCCCATACCATCCCTTTTTATTATTTTTAACACCAGGTTTCTGAACACCAGTTTCCCCCCCACACACACTCTTTGTCCTTGTTCTTTTCTATTTGCAAGATTAGGTTGACTGTGTTGAAGGAAAAATACAAAAAATATGATAGTGACAGGATGTTGATACATACAGTAGTTTAGATAGTGAGCTGCTCTCACTGTCCTCTGTTCCTGTCTCCACATTCAAACAATATTTTAAATACTCTATACCTTTTGTATTTTTAAATAAGAAAGGGAAGGATTGGCTTGCACACAAGCTGGGAGACTGTAAATTAGCAGAAATTATATTTATACTTTAGCTGTACTGAAAAACACCTGGGGTTTTTTTTTCCCCAAATCTTGAAAATATTCCTAGAGATCTTGTTTCATTGTTGTGTACTGTAATAGTGGTGTGTTGTACAAATAATTCTACCCATGTTACCTGAGACACAGGATTGTATAAGCTACCCCCTTCCTTGGCAAAGTTCAGGGAATTTCTCACTGCCAGTAATATGACAGCAAGACCTTTGTTTATGCAGTCAGGTAGATTGAAATAACTGCCTGTATTCTGATGTATTTAATTTGGTAACCAGAATGTCAGATCGTATTTGGATCCATTTAGGTCTCGTGGCATCCTCCTAATTTACAGTCTAGATGCTTGACTTTTTCTGGCCACAAAACAATGCTAATCGAGGTTTGTTTTGTTTTCAGTTGTACCATATTAACAACTACAGAAAATGGGTTTTTCCTTTTCTGTTGTGCTGTAATATATTACTGAACCACACAGGATTATGTTAATTATCTTTATAAAAGTCAGAGCTACCAGTGTTTTCAAAAATAAAATACAGAATAGTTGGCATTGTTAGTATAATGATGGACTTCTATTTAGATATACATCAATCACAGAAGCAATGTATAATCCACATTTAATACTTAGTCTCAGATGTGCAAATTGCTAAACACTCACCCTTTTCTCCATTAATTGTAAAAAGTCAATGTTCTTATCAATCTTTTTACTGAAGAAACAAAACAGGGAAGGCAAACTTTGTGGTGGATGGATGACAGTAAGTCTGAGTCAGATCTAGCTGTTTCAATACCATTAAAAACTTGCAGACTGTGTATTTTAAAACAAGCGTAAGACTAAATTTCTGCATTGGAATCCTATTACATTTTATGTATTTTCTCAACTATTGTTATTTTATTTAGACTGGCTCTGCTTTACATTAGAAGAATCATGAGCAAGGTCCTGTTTAGAAGTCCTTGTAAAGTAAGGTACAGCTAATTAATGAAAGTTATGCATTAGTAAACATTCTTAAAATGATTGTCCATTATCATATATATGCAATTATTTGATAGAATGGACTGTGCTCATAGTCAGCTATGTCCATACATGCATGGAATGATACAGAATGTTTAGCCTTAATTCTGAATAGTTAAGCCTTTAAATAAAATAGATCTGGAATATTTTATAGATTTTTTTTTTTTTAGTATTCTGAGTGGCAGTATCATCTTCTAATCGATGCCTCTGGTAACATCTGATTCCACATAAACTAAGCTAACTTAAAAAGCTGCTCCAACAGCAGCTTTGTCATTGTATAACTGACAGAGTTTCTGCTGAAACGTCTGTTGCCATGTTGCTAAGGTTCCCATTTTAATTATTTATGTTCAATCTCTGTTCACAGACAGAGGTTGTCAAACTATGGAAATCTAGAAGTGTTATACTGAATAATTATCAAGATGACAGATTTTTATATTTTCATTTGATTATGGGTGCTTTTATCCTGTGCATTCACTCTTTCTTCTTGTAAGCTCATTCCCATCCTTCCCGTTTTTCCCCTCTTTAGTGTGGGTCCCATTTCAGCAACTGGAATTTCACTCAATTCTCCAGACCTTTAAGAGACTTCTCAATCAAAGCTCCATATAAGACCTAACAGCTATTTCTAAGAAGGGGTGCCTGAACTGGTGCACTGAATTTGATTGTCCCATTTGAAATATTCCAGACAAATATAGTTAAACACCTGAAATGAAGCATTTAAGGACTACTGTCCTACACACTGTTCAGTATTCCAAGTATTTTATTTCCATGTATACAGATGATAATGCCACATATATGCATTCAGCTCTCATTCTGGAGAATATTTTGTGAGCTAATTGAGTTTAGTTCTAATCTCTAGGAAAGATCCAACTGATGAAAGACCTTAAACAAAAGATTTCTGCTAACTTTGGCTTTTTTTTCAAATTCCTGAACTTTTGATGATTGCAAATTATCTGATTATATGTATCTGTAGATTTTTAATATAGCAAAAGTACTTGGAGCACCGTGAAACGTCGTGTAAGGTTAATGCTCAGAGTTTTTACTTTAAGATTTGACAATTTGTTGAAATATGTAGTTATCAAAGTCTTTTGGATTATCACAAGTTACCATTTGTTCAGGAAAGAGGAACAGCAGAAAGAGGTGTGGCCTTCTGTGCTGGTTTCTCTGAGTTGCACAAAGAAGGAAGGTTTCTTTCCTCTGGGGAAGGGGATGGGAAAAAGGAAAAAGACATATTTAGAGTTTCTTACAGAGTACTAGGCAGGGGAGATCAGAAGGTGATACTCTGGACCAATAATCCAAGACACAGTTTTGTAGTGATGGGGAATTTCAGCTAGAGCTGTATCTGTGTGGAAAGGATACAGCCTACAGCAAATTTTTGCAAGTTGTTGGTGAGAATTTTTTCATACAGAAGTTGGAGAAAGTGTCCATGCCTTTCTGTGGTTGACTTACTACTAATTTTAGGCCTAGTCTTACATTTTCAAGTGGATGCTTACAATTTATTCTTAGAAAAGGCAGGTGGAAGAACATTAGATAAATAAATAAAGTCACAAAAAAAAGCCTAACACAAGAGATTTACAAAAGGCATTTTTTTTTCTTTTTTTTAAAGATAAATTTAATCATGAGAGAAGCAAGCCCATGGGTAAATGGAGTTCAGAGTAGCTAACACTTCCCTAAGGTATACCAAGGGTGCTAACTCAAACTCTTGCACTCCAGAGGAAAGAAAGGACAGTACACAGCAAGGGGATTTAGGCCAAATTATAAAGTACATGCATGAAGTAAGAACACAGAAAGAAACCCTAAAAGACTGAGGCACAAGCGGAAACCCAGCTGTTGGTGTAATGGGTTTTACAGAAGCTTATGCCAAATAGCAAAGGTGCATTAAGTTCCACAGATGCCTTTCCTAGGACTGGTGATACTGATATTTTCATGTACAGTTTGGATATTGGAAAAGAGAGTTTGTTTATTCACAGATTGTGCCTCTCAGAAGGAAGTATACTGGAATGGAGGGTTAGAAATCAAGGTGATATTGATAACTTATGGAAATGTCCTAAAAATATGGTGAAATCCATTAATGTCAGAATAAAGTTTCTTGCTAAAGCAATATTAATCAATTGTATAAATGCAGGATAGTTAGGTAGCAGCTTTTCCAAAGTGGATGCAGGAAGCAGTGAATCACAAGCTGAATTGTGATTGTAGTGTTGCAGAAAAGGAAAAGAAAAGGCAATATTGTATTAGGAAGTGTTAATAAGACTGTCATTTTCAGATATGTGAATTCATCTACCCACTGCTTTTGCTGTCTCTAAAGCTTCAGTTGCAGAACTGTTTTCAGTTCTCAGCATTGATACGCAAGGAAAGTATGTTGGGTTGTAGAATTAAAGGCTCATCACCACACAGACACACACAAGCACAAAGAAGCCTAGAAACATGACAGGTGAGGGAACCCCAGTAACCCAACCGCAGAGGCACAAGATTCTGCATGGCTCTTCCCATATCTGTCACAGAGGAGCCATCATCCCCTTGTCCCAAGGTGACACCCATCAAGAAGACATCAATGGGACAGGTTCTTCAAAGCACCTTTTGGACTGCATGGTCCAAAGGAGGTATGGGCCTTGTTATGGGATACAGGGGAAGGATGTCTTGGCATTGAACATATCTTACTATGGGATATTTCAGGAAGGAACCAGAACTTGGGGAATGGTCGAATCTTCATGGTTTTGGAAGGGGAAGTTTGGGGAAACTGAGATGTAAGAGGATAATAAAATGATCCTGTTGCGTGTAAACAGGTTGCTGATCAGTGTGCTTGCCTAGCTGTGCCCTGAGCCTGGCCAGTGCAATCTGTACCGTCTTCCTGTTCAGCTCTCTGTTTTTAAATATTTTCCTGGGTAAAGGGCTCTCTATTTTCAGTGCACTTCTCTCTACAGAGGTCTGAGTGCCAGAGAGTTGAGTTGGACCATGGGTCATAGGGGCCTGTGTGTGTGTGGTGCCAGTAGCTGGAGAGACCCAAGTGTGTCCATATTGTGTGGCTGTATAGATCACTAGCAAATATCAAACTGGACTAGACAATGACTAGGATGGAAGCTTGGGAGTCATGTATTGGATTGACCAGGAGTCTGGAGATGTTGGAGAGGTCTATGAGTTGACTACTGGAGGGACCAGGAGATCCAAGCTAATTGTTGAAGAGAGTGTGGCCGCTGGGGTATGGCTTCAGGAAAGGTCATAAATCTGGGTCAGCAACGATAAAGACCTGGTTGCATATGTTTGTGTCTGTAAGTGAGGCATCTGGGAGGCCAGGGGATCAAGGATCTAGGTACTAGATAGGCTGAACGTCTAAGCCCACTTACTGGAGAGATACATGTTGTGTATGTGTGTGTCTATATATGTATATATTTTCCACTAATAAGCTTTCATTCATACTGTCCAGAGAGGGGAACAAGACTAATTCATTTGTGCTCTTTCTGTTTGTGTGAGTGCTGTGCTTGATGTTCATGTATCTGTGTAGGCAGCCGTATGTGTATGTATATATGCATTGTGTGTATGTCTGTTCAGAGTATGTGCACCACCTCACTGCTGGCTGGGCCTGGGGATATGGAGCTGCAGCACCCTTGTCTGTGTTGAGCTACCAGATTTGGCAATTCATGACAAGTGTGTTTGGAGAAAGCTCAGAGGCAGAAAATAAGAAACATGAGAACTGTGAAAAAATAGTTGTTTTCTAGACAAAAACAGAAGGAGAAAATGGTGTACCTCATTATGTAAAAGGGAAATAGAGGAGGGAAAGAATCTGTTATCCAGATTCAAGTACCTGCAGCAAAGCAGATTAAGTTTAAATATTAGGGCAAACTACCTGACAGATAGGAAAGCCAATGCTCATGTAATTTGCATGGGTAAACTGCTGAAATTCTCTCTGTAGATGTTTTTTAAAGAGTAGGTCCTACAGTCTTCAATGAAGAATGTTGTTGATGCTGTCTTTATTTGGGGAATAGTTATGGTTTCCTTTCTGTTTGCATGCTTTAATCTTATTTCACTTCTAAACCTCTCACTTTATTTTGGTTGGACACTGGAAATAACATGTTGTAAGATGCTGGATATGTATCTGCAAATAGGAAGTTGTGGGAATTGTCCTGTTGGATCTCTGATGTCTGGCAGCAAATGGGTGAATTCCAAGTCCTCTGCAGCCTGAAGGCTCAGCCTCAGACCCAAGCTTTCAGAAGTTTTTGGGGTCACAGTAGGCTCTCACCAAGGTTTGAGTCTAAGGGCTTTTTGCACGGAAAGGTAACAGTCGTGGCCTAAAGACAGATTTTGAAGTTGAAGTCTTTTGTGTTGACACAGCTTTTTTTTGAATGCTAATACAATTCTTGTTTTGCCCTTTCCTATACCTCTTTCTTTGGATGAACATACATTGCTTTGCAAGGTGCCCTTATTCTGTGTGACTTGGCTTGAAGCAGCAGACAGATGCTTCTTGCTCTTTGATGACAGATATTTAGCAGGCTGAGGGCTATCAAGGCAGGTTTCTTCCTACATCATTGGCACTTATCTGTCTCATCCGAGTAGCTGTGCTAGTGGTTCATGGTGCACTGCTGTATGAAGCGGTAATTATTTATTGATTTATTTCACTGCAGAAAGCCCTCCACCTTCATTCTGTGAGATGAAAAAGGAATCTTTAAAGCTGGATGTCAGAGAAAATATCTGAATGATAACTGTAGGATAAGGCACAGAAAATGGGCCCTACTTCTAGTACTGGACAAAGGCTGAGGCAGCAGGATACTCTAAGTTCCGTCATTGGACCCCTTTATAGAGGGAGGGAGAAATATGGTGGTTCACATGGGAGAGAAATAGCTGTGGAACCTTTGCAGGATGAGGGCCAGGAATTCAGGTAAGGGAGCTGTGAGTGAGAAAGAGTGAATAGAGCTGATGTTTGATGATGGTAGACCTGCTGGAAGTATGCAGCCCCAGAAACAAAGCTGGTCAGGGTTGTGGATGTGGGGAGGTGGGCACAGGGAGGAAAGAGAGGAATTGCTTAGCCTAGTGTTGGTTGTTGTACCTCTTTAGAACACTGTTAATATGGGTACTGGCCTCTGGTGAGTAGTTTCTCTTAACATGCAGTTTTGCTGCTGCTGTCAGCCTGGAAAGGATTTCGTAGTGACTGCCCTTGGGCTGCTCCTGTGCACCTCACAGAGTCTGCATCTTCTGTGACTGCTGGAGATGTCTATCAGGGCAGTCATCACTCCCAGTTTCCTTCCATGAAGGTCCTGAATATAATTCCTTTTGCAGATAGTCACTTCTAATTTAGTAATGGGGACAGTACCTAAAATCAGCAGTACGTGTGAATGAACAAGCCTCTGCTGCAATCCAGAAATCAGAGGCTGGTTATAACAGAAAGGTTGAGGAGACTGGGCTTGAGAGCACACCAGACCATACTGAACACAGTGACAGGAGCTGTAAGAGACACAAAGCTTAGATAAGGTCAGGGGACACCTAAACTGTTACAGGCTGCTAAAGAACAGAAATTAATTCCATATATATGGCTCAATGATTTTGTTTCCAATCCCTATTGAACATATCTGAAGGGGGAAAAAACATGGTCACATGTAGCCTGAGGCAGTGACATCGTATACAAAGTATGCAAGAACAGAGGCTTTCTGTGTCCCCATTTTCTTGATAAATATTTCCTTTCTGCCATAATTAAAATAATGACATCAAACAGCTTGTTGCTTTGCTTTACTATTTTGAGATCATCAAGTATCTATTATGCTTTGAGAATAACAGTATGGCCTTTCTGGAATAGTTGGAAAGTGGGGCAGGAAACAAGGCAGACTGAGCTCACATCATACTCTAAAACAAATGCAAGCAAGATGCTACATCTTTTGCTGAGAAGATATTCTGCATACATGTCTTTAAAGAACTGTGGATGTTAGGGTATTGATATAGTGTTACAGAGGAGTGGCTTTTCATTTGCTGAACTCACATGATTTCATCTTAACAAGTGAAGTGACATGCTGTGGCACACTGAAGATTCCAAAGGTGGTCAGAGAAGTTGATATGGAAATCATTTAAGTGACCCTATTTTGTGGTCTGGTTGGGAGAAAGCTGAGAGACAGTAAGCCTTTTGCAACAGCATCACTGTACTAAGAAAGAAAATACGTTAAAGAAATTCCTGGTGGAAAGCTCTGTGAGTGCTTTTCTGTAGAGTTTTGCATGAGAGTCCTCAGTGGGAAGGACTCCTACTTGATGTCGGTGAACTCCCCAACTCTAAGTACCTGTGCTTTGTTCAGCAAGGAACAAGGAGGCAGGAGTACTTTTGCTGAGGGAGAGGCTTCATTGTTAGTCTTTGTTCATGAGCAGTCAAAATATCACCGTTACTGGGTGTTGATATTATTGCAGGGGCTGCCACAGTAGAGCGCAAAAGATATCTAGCACTGAACGTGGGTACTTGTCCTACCTGTGGGAGGAGACATCGTATTGCAGCTGCAGTACAGGAGGTGGGAAAGGAACAATAAGACACTGTGGTGTGGGGGCAGGGGCAGAGGCTCAGTTGATCAATCCTTGATTATTAATGTGCACTGGAAAGGATCTTCCAGCGTTGCATCAGGAGCATTTTTCATGTTTCTTGCCCACCAGTCACTGGGTGTTTGGAATGTCTCTTAAGTCACTGCAGACAGCTGCAGCCTGGCCTGCAAGAGCACCTACCACCAGGGAGTATGAAAAGCATTAAATTGCAGCACATTGCTATTAACTTCCCCAGAATGCACCCTGAGGATTGCCAGAGGTCGCCAGAAGCATTTCAAAGGAAGTACTTTTCTTTAGGGCAAATAATGACTTCAGAGCAAAGTGTCTTTAGGTTCCCTTTGATAGATAGAACAAGGAATGGCAGTTAAGAACAATCTTTCCTTGGACAGGAGGGAACAGGAAGAGGAGATGCGAAGCATGAGGAAGTGTCATGTTGGTAAATGCAGTAATCCAAGATGTAGCAAGACTTCTAGATTTCTAATATCTTAACTACATCACAGAATCACAGAATGGTCAGGGCTGGAAGGGACCTCTGGAGATTTAGTCCAGTCCCCTTGCTAAAGCAGGTTCTCTACAGCAGGTTGCATCTGTGTAGTGTTTTATTTTGTCTGTGTAAAATGAGCAACTGGATTTTAATATTTATCATCTTCTGTGGCTGACAGGTTGATCTCCATACATTGTGTTAATTTTGGAGCTGGATGGTAGCTTGAGACTATTGCTTCAGGCTCCTCCACTGACTGAGAGCACTCATTAGTACTTTTCTGTGATGCCCTGTCCATGAATTAACCCAGGTCGGGTCCTTACCTCTTCTTACTCCTCAGCAATGCTTCATACCTCTGTTTTCTCTGTTGTGGAAAATTTAGTCACGCTAACTTTCAGTGCACCAGGACAGGATCCCCTCTGGATGGAGGGTGGAAAGTTGGCCTTGGGAGCAAGTGTAGCACTGAAATACAAAGCACTAAAGAAGACAAGACAAAAAATGCAAAGCTGGTTCCTTGATGTCTTTATGGATGAGTTTCAAACATGCTGGTCTTAGAATCTGTCCTCAGGTATGCTAAATCTCCCTTTTTAGCACTACCAGGACAAATGGAACATTGTGAAATGGTTAAAATTATTCATTTTTACTCTGTCCAAAAAAAATTCTAGAATGATACTGGCTTGCCTTCTTGAATATTTTTTTCTTTACAATACTGTAGGTCTTTTTTCCAAATCGGAATTAAAACTAGACTTAGATATTTTTATTATTATTATTATTGTGAAAGATGTTGCTATTCTTCATCTAGGTCTATAAATAGTGTTTTAATAGCTTGCATAGTTTTCCTTTAGGGGTTATTCCTTCTTTCAGCTATTGTCTACTCGCTCTTATGTTAATGCTAAGGATTGAAAAGATTTTGTTTTTCTTCCCTGAAATATCCAGTCTTAAAAATATTTAACTTCAAGAGATATCTTACGGCACACCAAGATCTTCAACTTCATAGGCAGAAAAATAGAACACAAAAATATAATAAAACCTATCAATTGGTTGTCCTTAATGACTCACTTAAACAGCAGTCATGCTGGTTTTTCCCTAATTATTTCTTAGTCATTTTTGGCCAAAGGAGCCAACTGTGAATTCAATAAAACATCTTGCCATGCTGACTGGTAAGAGAATTTGTTTAAGTTTTTGTGAGGGCTTAAAATGTTTGGAATGTTTTATTTTCATTTTTTCCTCTGCTTTTCAAAAAGCAGTTTTGAAACCGTACAAAGTCTATCAATACCTTAGTAATGCAGCATTTCTGTTAACGATCACTTAATTACTGTACCCTAACTGGAAATAAATTATCACTCTTATAAAGGCAGACCTGGCTTAGATTCACCATTTGGGGAATTTGTGATTAGAACAGTACTTTGGATCAGATCTCACCCATAGCATCAGTACTTTCCCATTTTAATTGGAAATATTTCTGTGGATGCACTGCTTTTTTATTATTATTTATATATATATAACAGTCTTATTTGCCTGTTTTATGGTAGCATTACACTGGTGGGTCAAAATCATAATGGCTGATGGATTGATAAATTTAGGTCTTGATACTTCTTTATTCTTTCCAGCCATTTCCATGAGTGACCAATTTGAAGCAGACATTCTTCTGAGCGTTATAAAATATTCCAGTTACTCTGTGCTTACTGGTGATGACACATGTATTCTTGTCCATGGGTATAAAATTCCTAATTTTTAGGCTAACATGATTGATGAAAGTACGAAAAAAAAAAAATCCCCAATATTGATTCCTTTAGTACTCCACTAATGGCTTTTTATTTGTTCATTTTAATCTCCTTAATATGGTCTAATTCAATTTGACTTTTGAATGTCTCAATTCATTCTTGCCTTTTCTGACAGCTTATTCTTAGCTTTCCTCGGTGACCTTTCTTACTTTCTATTCCATTTCCATTCTTTTACATTTGGAGTTCTGCGTATTACAAATACTAGATATTCATGTATTAAGCTGGATATTCATCTGTCTGGGTATAAACTCTAGGGGAATTTTTCTTCCTTTTCCTTAGGTTTCAACTTTGAGAAGTTCTTCAGCTTTAACTTAAAAGGGATTCCAGACATGATTTGCACTGAGGTCCTTCAACCTTTAACCATCACTGTTTCACAGCTTAACAGCATGGTACTGTATGAGAAGGTAAACAGATATTCTGAAAAATTCACCAGGTTGCAGCTGTCTATCGGCCTTCACAGGAGACCTGGTACATTATCCTCACCCTGATCAAGCAAAGGACTAAAGCATGTAACATGCAATTAGTCTATTAGGAACTTCATGATGTTACTAAAGCAATTGGTCACCCTTTTCACAATATCAGAAACATTCTTTTATTCTTCCAGTGAGGTATGGTCTTTATAACCTGATTTAATGGAGTTTTATATATGATTTGTAGATTTCCTGATGCCAGAAAGGCACAGTTGCAGCTGCCTAATTTCTTATGTGACAAAGTCTGTAGATGTTTACTTAGGGGAACAACTTAGTAAAATGCTTATGGAAAAGCTCTCCCCTTTCTGCAATGTCTTTGGAAAGGGAAAGTCACCAGAATTCTCCATGAATTGCATGAAAATCCAAGGCAGAATTCAGCATACATCTCTGTCTAGATTTCCTGTGAACTGAGTGAAATAATCTTTTAAATAAAGTGTTTCTAACAGTTATGTGAATTGTTGCAGTCTAGGCTGCTCAAGACTGTTGTGTATAGGCTCATGTACTGCTCAAGAAATATGTACAAACTAATTTTTGTTTAACCAAAACTGTAAATATTTTCAAACATTCAAGTGGTATAAAAATGGCATAGCTACCTCAGTGTACAATGCAGGTTTCTGTCAGCTGAAGATCTCACACAGAATATCTTCACAGTAGCTTTATTGTTACTCAGATTCAAACTTGACAATTCAGTCTTTGGTCCAAAGGGTCTGAAGGTCAGTGTCATGTGAGAGAAGGCAGCTGACAGGAACACGATGACCTCCTTGAAAAGTGTGTGTGCTTTTGGTCTGTTACAAAAGAATATGCTACTACCCTAAGACTAGCACTTGGTTTTGGCAGTCTCAAGGGAAAAGGGAAGCTCTGATTTACACTTTTTTTTCCCTGAAGAAGGTCTCTCTGTATAAGAGTCACATCAAGCTGGCGGAGCAGTATGCAGAAGCCTCTCCTGTCGTGACTTGCAGTGTAGTTACTTTGTGGGGAGAATAGATGAGTTCAGTGTGCAGGTCAGTTCATCTTTGAGCTAAGAAGCAGATTTCTAACCTTGGGTAGCATCCCTTCTGAGATGCCTGCCAGTGTTCATCTACTGAGCAGTGGTGTGTTTGTCTACATACGTATTGAAAATAATAGCAGATTGTGGGGATTTAAAAATATTTATTTGCTGCCTTGCAATGCCTCAGCATGTCAAGTTATATTCAAAGCACATTAAAGACTGTCATATAGTCAGTGATATGACAGCAGTATAATAGGATTGATAGAATTCATCTTGACAGGACACAAATGGATAGGTCAAACAAGGATAGCTTTTTGTCCCTCTCACTTGCTGCTAAAGTTGTTGTCCTTGTCTTATTCAAGGGACAGAACCTGATTCTATATTAAAATAAAGAAAAACCAAACAAGCAGATTTTAAAGTCTGATAAGTACTTTGTAGTATGAGAGATATTTTTTTTAAGTAATGTAAACAAATTTATTGAAAGATCTCAACATAGTCTTGGCAGAATATAAGTGTATTTTATGTATGTTATCAATGTCATCTACCAAAATGAGTCCATTTCTGTGCTGAAGAAGGTGGCTTAAGATTGGCCAACTTCTGCATCAAAATACCTTTGTCCCTGTAGCTTCAAGAAATAAATGTTGTTTGGTGATCTAATTAGAATTAAAAGTTGGCGTGCTTTTGGTCTCTTACCAAAGGAAAATGCATCTTCCCTGTGACTAGCATGGTTGGTAGCTGGTAGTCTCAAGGGAAAAGAGAAGTCCTGATTTACATTTTATTCCCTGAAGAACATCTCTCCCGCTGAGCACTACATCAAGCTAGCAGAGCAGTGTGCAGAAGCCTCTCCTGCTATGGCTCGTACTGCCCTCTAATTACTAATTACACTGAACTGTCTGTAAATCCTCTATAAAATAATATTCAAATAGACTTTATGAAAAAATAAAGCAAGTTAAATAACACTGGAAATTCCTAGAGCTCTCTGTTGATTATGCATGAAGTTATTAGTTGTTTTTAATCCCAAGAACACTGCATCTTGTTGACTCATATTATTTAATAACATGCTATAGTTCTTCTAGGGTGCTTATAATTGTCTGAATAGTCTTTATGATTGCTTTTTATTACTTCATTTATGTGTGGAGCTGCATGCATTCTTAGTGTCAGTCACGAAATCTGAGCTAGGAATTGCTGAATAAAATACTTGTGCAAATGTAGAATGATTTTTATTTTTCAAATAAAACTAGATAATTGCCTTTCTGTTTTTACAATCCTTTTTATTTGTGACCATTCAGAAAAGTAATGTTTTTCTTTTTTCCAAGCAATATTTGTGAAAATCAGAAGTTTTGCCACTAGGTATGAACACATTTCAGTGAGCACATTAACATCAGAAACGAAAGGAGGCTTGTCATAAGTAGTCATGCAGTATTTTAGCATCAGCTCCATTTTGAGCAGAAATTCAGTGGTAAAAGGACTTATTGTCAGAGATATGAAGCTAACCACAAATTTTAGTCCTTTCTTCAATTGACAATGGGAAAGATCAGGAAACACGAACTTTGAAGAAGTATAACAGACATGTAGAATATCCTACTGATATTTTATTTGATACTAGCTTGAACTGGCTGAGCAGAAAAGAAACCATTCATTATTTTGTAACTGAAACAAAAGAAAGGATCCATGGAAAACCACACATTTGGCATGTTCTTATTTATAATCCAAAGGTATATGTCCATAGAAACTTTCAAGTATCTGTTGCAGAATTGTTCATACTGATTTTTATTTTTCAGTGACTAATAAAAATGTTTCTTATTTAGTTAGTCACTGTTCTTCTGCCAAGAAACTCACTCATGCACCTAGAAGTAACACAGCTGTGTCAGTTGGCAGACCGGGTACACAACCCAAGCAATGGAAAAGCAGTGAGTTTACAAATAAACATGAGATAAATGTTGCATGAAAACTCAGAAATTAACTTCCAGAAATAAAATAAATACTGGCTTATCAATGACGACATCCACTCTGGTTTGGTTTTTTTCCCCCCTTCAGAGAAGCTATGTGCTCTTTTTTAGTGCATGTCCTGATTATCTCCATTTCCCAGGGATTCTTTAAGTTTGCCAAGTAGTTTTGTTACATGTGAATGATATTCTTTTTGTAGGAAACTCATCTGCAAGCTAGTGTTAAAACCTGTTTATTTATACACAACCCCCCACATCCCTTTTCTTCTTACTCCATCAGGGCTTTCTGAAGACGGGGAAGACCTGGCTGTTTTGCCAACCTTAGTTTGGGTATGAGTTAAAATCTACAAAAATCAGATAGAGGATTTCCACTGAATTCTTTAGGTACTGAATCATACCTCTAATTCTGTCAAGAGTATCACAGCATAAGCAAATAAATTTGTATTGAGAACAAAATATGTATCTTACATCTATTGACATATTTTCAGTAAAGAATAATTGCATGTTCACCAAAAAATCTGTAGTTTAATTGCAAAGCAATAAACTAATTATAACACTATCCAGCTAAAAGGGATTTTTTTTTCAGTAGCACAGTTTTGTGAGGTAAGCAGATTGTAAAAAAAATAGAATAAAATATAAAAATATGAGGAAAAAATCTGAGAAAAAAAAAAGGAGTACTTTACTGCAGCTTTGCAGCTGCTTGTATATTTTTATGTTCGAGGTTAACTAGTATTTAAGGCTAACATCTTGAAATGAACTCAGTTATTTTATTTAGTGCTGAGTGTTTGTAAAGACTTGAGGGAAAGTGTCCTTTAATGGATATATCATAAGCATGAAAGCTGCTGTGCATGAGGCTACAAGAGATGATTTGGAAAAGTATAGCTTGAGCTTTTTCAGTCAGAGCCCTGTCTGACGTTATTTGATTGTCTGTGGGAAATAAGTGAGGCTCTGGGCACTAACAGGTTTGGTCCTGAAGAGTAATGCATGTTCAGCAGTTGAGAAACTAAGGCACTCCTGAAAATTTATCTTGCTTACAACAACCTGACAGAAACTCCTGAGTGACAAGTCAGAGGATGATTAAGGGATGAATTAAGACACACGAGGACGAACTGTACTCCTGATTACTCCTATGGGGATGTGCAAAGCATCACTGCAGGGCTTTGTGGACAGTCAGATATGCTCTGCCCATACTGCCAGATGCATCCAAGCTGATTCTGCACTAAAAGCTATGAGACTGTGGGTGTAAGATGAGGTCTTAAGCCAAAGGTGGAATCTATTAATATTTGAGGCTTCAGAATTTTGTGGGGGTTTTTTTTGTTTGTTTGGTGTTTTGTTTTGTTTGGTTTATTTTTTGTTGTTATTTTAGCTGTTTACATCTGCTTAAGGTTAAAGTATTACAAATAAAAGCCTTCTGCCTAGTGTTATGTCCCTGTCTAGTTTCTGGCTACCACCTCGAAAGGCAAAATAGAATGAAAAAGTAAAAAACTGAACCCCAAAGCTTTCTACATTTCAGACTAGACTATGGCTAACAGAAATAGGCATGCTTGTTATTGAAAAGAAAAAATAATTATAAAAAAATACATGTGTGTATGTTTTGTTGACATTTGGGTTTAACTCTTAATGACAAGCCCTACCATAATATTATAAAACTGTACAAAGGAATGCTTATATTTTCTCTGCAGTTATTGTTAGAGATATATTCCTGGAACAGTCACAAAATGTCTGAGGGCAAAATACAACTAGTGGATTATCCCTCGCTTGTTTTTCATACCAGTTTTACTCAAATCACTGCAAATTCTGAATGATTTATTCCAGATGTATAGTGGTATGTAAAATAAAGGAAAATGAAGTAGTTAAACTGTTCTATTGGCGCAATCTGTCACTCTTAGGTGTTGGCTGTTTTATGTCACCACGAGATCTGAGAAAAGCATATGGCCTTGACTGATACTGTCCTTTGGCAGTTTCTTTAACTGAGGTAGACTATGATAGGTTTATTAAGTCTGAAATGGAACAATATCCCTCAAGAACTGAATGCTGACATTTATTAGAGTGGTTATTTTAAAAGTAAATGTTAGACTTGACATGTTGCTAAGTTTCATGAACTTTAAGCAATGTAATTTGAAAACAAAAACTCTGTAATCTCAAAGTAAGGGCTGGGATGAGCAGTGGCCTGGTCTTGAAGAAAGATTTTCCAGAATATTGGCATGAGGGAAGTATGATTCTCAGTCACAGGTTGTAGCTTAGGGCCTTCTAGTCCTGCATGCCTCCAGTTGAGAAGAAATAACACACAGTTTTTTGTATTTACCTCTCAGTTTCCAGGTAAGAGGGGGTTGGATTACTGTTTTTTGAAGATGTAGAGAGACAAGATGAAAGTGGAAAATGGGCAAGAAATGGAGGGGAAATGCAGGAAAACTGTGATTTTAGTTTTCAAGGTAACTGGCACTCAAAAAAGGTGATTTTTAATGCTGGGTTGTGACAATGGCTTCAGCAGTCACCATTCCCCTTCAGCTTCTCTCCTTCCTCAGTTCTGTCTGCTCTGTAAGGGGAGAACTCTGAGGCTCAACTTTTTTGAGATCAGTTACAGAATACATAGGAAGGAGGCAGAACTAGTGACAGGGATGGGACAGATGAAGAGAAGTCAGATGAATGAGCAGAGAAAAATAAGACTCAGTTGTGAAAGTGCTAATACAAACTTGGAAAATGAATGGCTGTGACAAAAATTTCGGAAAGGGGTGAGGGTTGATGGAGGGTGAAGGTGAAATTAGCACAAGAACTGAGATAAAGTAGGAGAAGGAGAGACTGATGAGAAGGAATATTATCAGTTTTTGAAAACCAAGGGTAATGAACAGAAAAAAGAAATAGTTATAATGGGAGAACTGACAAAAAAAAACCTGAGTGAAAATAATGAAAGTTAGAAAAAAGTCACACAACCCCCAAATTTTGTTAAGTAGTTTTATTTAAAACTGCCTTTTGAGCAGCAACAATAACAAGTGTTGTCCTTTTTTTGGTGTGTGAAGCCCTTCAAGGTGATGATCGTGAAGGATTAGAAGATAAACTGGCCAGGATGGGAAGAATTCATCTGTCATTACAGAAATACCAGAAGTAGAAATAACTTTCCTATTTTTCTAATATACTTACATTTTTTTGTGTGTGTATCCTGACTTTTAGTAACTGTAAAATGTAAATAACAACAAAACATTTTTGCCTTTGAGCACATTATCTTCCATCTGATTAGTCTCAGCTGTCCTCTTGGAAACATGTAAATTGGAAAAAACAAGCTTCAATAGAATGCTGCCACTGACATGAATGTTTCTACATTGCAATGAAAGTTTCAGTGCTTCTCAGAAAATGTGTTGTGAAAAGCAAAAAACTGTGCAAATTGTTAATGTGAAGTCTGACCATACCACTAACAGTATGATGGTAACTGACTTTGGAATGTTTGAAAATAGTGTTATATAGCTGATCTAACTAGGACCAGTGGCTGCTTAGTTTTGAAAACCCTTCCTGCCTTCATATTACCTTCAGTATAAAATCCTGTCTTATGCTTATCATGGGTCATTGGGTAAATAATAAGTGAATAGTTAGACAAAATATAAATTGGGACACTTCTGTGATATTCTTTTTTGACTGAAAGATCCTGCCATATCTTGGTTTCACATGGAAGATGATATTCTTCTTTAAGAGTTCTCTTTGCCAGTATTAAAGCTCCTTTCAGACCTGACCAGAAGTCACTTTTTCATGGTTTGTCTGCTTCTTCACAGGTGCCTATTTATGTGACAACTTGTTGGCTGCCTGTCCAAGTATTTTTCTGTTTGTGCAATCTGTTGCTGGCTGTGGATCTCTGTCTTAGCCCCATCATGTAGCTGTTGGAGTACAGCCAGTTCTGCCTGTCAATAGATGAGGAATTTCTAGAAGTACCAGCTTCAAAACTCTTGTATGAGATAACACCTCTACAGAAAGAACAATTGACAGTAAAATAAAACACATATGAAGACTGCAAAAGCTTTTCTCTCTGAGCTGACAAACATTTACACACATATAATTTTTAAAAACAGTTTTGATTCTGCATCTTGGTAAATATTTCTATGTGGTGACATAAGCATGATGGTAGTGGGTCTGAGTGTCTGGGAAATTTAGGCGAGCAAATTTCTACAACTATGCTTAAGTCATTGTGGCTTGATCAACAGATCTTACAGTTGTTTCTCAGTGCTGCTTTTAGGACAATTTTTATCATCTTTGCTCATACAGTGAACATCCATATTGTGCATGACTAGTGACTAACTAATATCTGCGCTTGGAAAGTATAAAATATTATAACTGGATATGCCATATGAAATGAAATAGAAATCTGGGTGAAAATCAGAATACTTAGCAAGAAATATAGTTGTTCAGTTCATGTTCCAGAAAATAATATTTCGGACAAGGACCCTTATTTTAACTTACTTTTTTTTTTAAAAAAAAATATATCTCACACATTAATGAAATGTCAGTAATTATGGTGCAAAGATACATACAGTCCAACTGTAGATTTACCACCCCAGATCACATCTTTAGTTAATTCATTCCAATAGCACATGCACCTAATTGCTTCAATGTCAGATTTAATATGGAACAAATGATACATGCATGAATGCAAGTCTCTGCATTAGGTCTCCCTGTCCTTGTGGGTTAAGTGTGGTAGCAAAATTATTATTAAGAAATCAATTTGTCTGTAACTGCGTGGAGTTGGCTTTTAGCAAAGTTTCCAAGACTATTTTAAAAAAGGTAATATGTTCACTGAAAATAAGTATGAGATAACACCTCTTACAGAAAGAACAATTGACAGTAAAATAAACACATATGAAGACTGCAAAAGCTTTACTCTCTGAGCTGACAAACATTTACACTCATATAATTTTTAAAAACAGTTTTGATTCTGCATCTTGGTAAATATTTCTATGTGGTGACATAAGCATGATGGAATTTCTTAAGCTTCTTAAGTATTTCTTAAGCTTCTCTCCAGGCAACTGCCTGACAGTTTAATAATGATGTGATACTATTTCATGCTCTGCATTAATATTTTTAGCACTAACATTTCTAATGATTGTCTTTTGTAATCACCCTGTGAAGAGTTTTCCTGAAATATCTGCCAGGTAAAGATTTTTTTTTTTTTTATTGCTTTCTTTTAAGCTGCATTTTCTTTCTTTTGCTATTCAGAGTAATTTACACAAATTAAAAAGTTATTTTTAACTTTCAAAACAGCAGGTGCTTTTCTAGAATACTATTGTATGTTAACCAGACCATCTTTACTCTTTACTTATTCAACAGCCACAAGTAGTTTATTTTGCTTCACTCTATTAATATTCTTCTCGAAGAGACAATGGAGGTTTTATTTTCACCTTACAGATCAGTTCATTTCATTCTTACAAACTTGAACGGGGCCATCCTCAGACCTGAATATTTCCCCTGTTTCTTCAGGGATTACTTCGTACATGAATCTTTGGCAAAAGCAGGTGATAAATGTTCTTTTTCTGCCTCTCAAATCAAGGCTTCATGCAGGTATGTATTCCTAAGCCTTGCTTCACTTTTGGACCTGGTATAGCTGCTGAATTATTAAGACCTCTGAAAAAGGCATTAGTGTCAGACAAAGGATTTGCACAGGAAGCCTGGAGAAAAGGTTAGGTCTCTGTTCTGTGTGGATCCAGTCCTGCCTGGAAGGTAAGAAGGCTCTCCCTAGCCAATACAACAATCTGGCGACTAGGAAGCCCATTTCCAGTGTGCGGCTTGGAGATTTAATGTGTGCAAATCTCATTAGTATTAATGGAAGAAGTACATCTCAATCTGTGTGCATTTTCCTAGAGCCTCGTCCTCAGCTGTCCGTTATCGCAACAGAGAGACAAGAGTTCAGAAAAGAACAGCTGTTTATGCTTTGCAGTGTTGATTTGACAACCTCCATCTTCTGAAGTCCATTTGCCTATGTGACATGTCCCCTTACCAGCAATTGTGTTTCATTCTTTCAACCGTACTTGGAAGACGAGTGATACTGAAGACCAGTTTAGGTATGAAAATATGGTCAGATCTGTAAGTACATTGATAAGTCAGTATAGTGCTTCAGGGTTTTGGAGAGAAGAAATGACAGTAGAATGCCCACTTGAAAAAGTACATTATAAAAGTGTTCCACTTATTAGCCAGATGTTGAGGGTATCAGATGTTATCAATAGCACGTCTTTCAAAGGCAGGAACTTTGGGCTGGTTTTTGTAGCAACAATGACTTCTAAAATACACTTGCATGTCTAGGAAAAATCACATTTGAAATAATGCTAATTCTAACTCCTTATTTTTTTTCCTCTGGGAGAACTGGAAACTGCTTATTTTCTATTTGTTCTTCCTCTATGGACCCAGACATGGGTCTTCTCCAGGTATGGTTTTACTGAAAAAATAAAAATGTGGAAGAAGGAGACATGCCTATTGTAGCTTCACCCGTTTGTATTGGTGCAAAAGCAGCGATGAGGTTGCTAAAAGTAAATCATGCACCTATAGCTGTTTTGTACTCTGTTACTTGTATAGACTTCTGAGAAGCGTGTCTGTCTAATCCAATGTACTCAGTTTGTGCCTAAATTTCGCACCTCTGCTTCTATACCTTCTGTTGCCTTCCTTTTTTTCTTTTAAAATTTATTTTCTGATTGGCATCCAATTACAAGTTCAGAAAGATTCCATAGATCCTGTATCATATTGGCTGGCCCCATGTGGATATCTAGTATAGCCCACAGTACCTCAAATGCAAGACCAGTGCTTTGGCACTTACCCTGTGCCCACCAGGCCCTGCTTCTGAGATTTTCATGTGTCACTTTTCCCAGCAGTAGCAGGTAACTGTAATCTTTTAGGTGGCTTCCCACAATAGGAGAAATCAGGGATGTTAAGAATTGTTATTTTTTGAGTTTAGCAAGTTTTATGTATTGGAATAACAAACTTTTTGTATAGCTGGTTATTAGGCCACGTTCCAGGTGAGTACTTCTGCTGTAAGAACTGATTTGAATTAGACACAAGACAGAGTACATTTTCCTGCCTCCGCCGTAAAGGGGTTTGTAAAGGTGACAAAGTGCTACATAACTTAACCCTGTAAATACCTCTTAGCAATATGGATCATCTTCCCATCTGAGGAAATAAAATTCCCATATGGTAGATTTTGGTGGAGCTTGTCACACTAAAAAATCTTCATATTTTCCTCTGAACTCTTTTCCAGCCTTTTTCAATTTGTTTTCATTAGTCAGGCATCTTTTACCATATCACACTTGACCTTTCTAGATTTGCATTAAGCCCTTCATACACTACCATTCACATGTATTTATCTGACCTTATTTCTCTTCAAGTTCTGGTAATTATGAAGGCCTAAAGATTGTTTGTCTTTTATAGTATTTCTCTCAATGTCTCACATTATTTTCATGTTGCTTCTTACTCCCATAACATTTTACCTTACACAGAGTAACCTTCATCTAAACCCATCTTTACACCATTATATACAATACTATAAGAACTGAAAAAATATCTCTTGTGTATAGATTAGTAATATAAAAAGACTGTATTAGCTGAAAAAAACTATAATTGTGCTGCTGTGCTTTCAGTCTGTCCTGTGTAATTCATTGCATTTCCTCAGTATGATCATTGTAAGCAACAGAGAACAAGTGAAAATGGGCAAAACCTGAAACCTGACTGACTAAAATTAAACCTTTAAATCTCTATCTAAAAATTCCTAATGTTTAAAGATGAGGAGCTATGCTTGATGTCATTGGAGCACAAAATTATCTCAAATTCAGGCTCATTTGATTTAAAGCTTATTGTTAGGAAGTGAAGGTTTTAGGATCACAGTTTTTATCTTTCTCAAATGCTGATCTGTGCTTCTTCTAAAAGACGTACGTATGCTGTTTTAGGCAGACTTATCAAAACACCAAAAGACTGTTATTAAGCAATATTGTAAAAACTGTCACTTCAACAATCTTCACTGACACTAAAGAAACAAATATTTTGTTATTACTCATTCAGCAAGTAATACCTCATCACTGCTCTTCTGCCTGGCTATGTTAGGTGTGGAGGTGGCTACATCAGGGGCACATTCACTTTCATAACTTGGGGCACGTGAGAGTCAGCCTTCTAACAACCACAAACTGTAATGGCAGCTGAAGTTTAGGCTGCCCACAGATGCCATTTGCCTTTGCAGCAGGTGCTGCTGCGATCCCTTTAGTGAGGAAACAGGATTTTTTCTTGGTTGTCTGGCACCGGCCACTGGGTGAGAAAGCAGATAGAACATTCATTCCTTTGCTGCTGGTGTATGCCTGGGTCTGTGGAAAGGCTGTATAGGCACACACTTTTGCTTGCCTGCCATGGCTTCCAGATTGCTTTTGACACTTCCATCTCATTCATCCATGATCACAGACTTATTTGAAGTCGGTGTAGATGGCTAATGAGTTAAAACTCAGCTCTGCACTTAGGTCCGTATCTGATAGGCAGTGGTATGTATCCTTATGTTCATATCTCAATACCTGTGTCATGTGATGACTTATCAGTGAATGATGTGTAGCGTACATATTGGTCATAAAGTGAAAGAGAAATAACATGGAAATGAACTTTAGAGCTGATTTTCAAAATTCTCTCGTACTTGGAAGTTCATAAACAAAAATTATCTGAACCTATGTGTTTTTTTCTTTTGTGGAGAAGTTGCTGCTTGGGAAGGTTAGATTTATTTTTTTTTTTCTCATTTTTGATAGAAATTTCGCTGGAAATAAGATAATGTGGTATGAAGCAAGTCCTGTGCTTTAGGGAGCTCTTTATTCCCACACTGTATACAACAATGGAATTGCAAGGAGTTTATGAAAAAATGAGGTAAATGAATAGGAAATCTGAAACCTCAGAGGGTAGAAAACACTCTTTTTAATAAAATAACTTATCAGGGACAGAATCAGCTGACTTCTCAAAGGCAGCTTGCCTCATTATTCTGTACCTAGGTGAAGATGTCTCAGACTATACATGAGCATGTTTTACTTGCAGAAACAATTAATAGACCCATATGAGTTACAATTGGAACACTTGCACTATTCTGACAGCTTTTAAAATGCAATTTGAATAAACTTTCCTGCATTAATTTAGCTATTAATCAGAAATTATTCTTCACAGTTTTGGTTCTTATACAGCCTCCTTGGCTGCGATTTGGACTATTTTAGTCCTGTGCTTCAAGAAGTTTAAGTAAGGGTAAATGTCATTTATTTCTGGAGCTCTCAATACTGTTGTAGCTAAATGCTTAAAATGTTTCTAAAAGGAATTAATGTACTCAAATTTCAGTCTGATCAAGCTGCCAATAAAGCATCAGAAGTGTTGTCTATTTTTTACTCTACAACTTCTTGCTCTGCTTTTAAATAATTTGAGCCTTTCTGAGTAATCAGACAAGAATTTTTCATCTGTGTTGCTCCAAAAGAAGATATATGTTACTACACAGATTCAGTGACCACAGAATCACAGGTTGGAAGGGACCCTGGAGGCAGTCTAGTCCTCCTCATATGCTCAAAGCAGAGTCAGCTAATCCAGGTTGCTCAGGGCTGTGTCTAGTTGGATTTTGAATGTCTCCAAGGATGGAAGATACACCACATTGACTAGAACACCTAGAGCCAAAGTTGCGTGGCTTGGAACTCATCCCTGTACAGTGTGAAAAGCCCTTCACTGTCTCTAGTCAATTTCATTCACACTTCAAGGAAAACAAGAATGGAAAAACTAATACCAAGCTGTATTCCTAGAATGACGTGGAAACTAGATAATCCTTCTGTAGTGTATAATTCTCCTGTCTTGTCTGTCTGTCAAAGGGTAGGAAACATGAAAGGAGTAACTCTAAAAGAAAACCATGTTGTTAGAGGAAAAGCTAACTTGCCAAAATAGGTTCTCTGATGCTACTCTAGTAAATACTAGTCACCAATCATAGTTAAAACTTTTGGATGAAGTGGATAATGTTGAATCCCCCCTTGTCCCTGTTATATTAGTAATTTATCAAGGTTTAGATCCTGCAAAGACCAATCTTCTATGTGTATCTGGAGATCTGCTTTCTGAGCAGATGTGTTACTGATGCATGTGGTCATCTATGCCTGTAAGTTTTTTTCACCATGGAAGAAATAAACTAAACCTTTTAATTCTTAAAGTCAATAGCAGAAGATTTACTGGACTGAGAGTAGCCAAGATTTTGTAATCTTTCTCTCCTTTAGGGAACCAGCTATTTTCAGTAACTACTGGAAACACTGTTGCTTCCTTTTACTTCTCTATCTAGTCATACACTGCTGAGTGATTTTTATTGCTATTGTTACTATCACTAATCTTTCAGCTCCCTATTAATTTTTTCTCAGTCACTATCACCCCAGAGTTGTGCCACTGGAATTTCTGGTCTGTAGACAGGAAAATGGGAGGAAATTTTTGTCCTTTCCCAGAACATGCCCAGATGGGAGCTTAGTAACTGGAGAGCTCATTCAGCTCAGTGCCAGAGCTGCTTAGCTCCACAGTCAGGGGTTGTGGAAATGTAAAGCATCAGGAAATAATTTGTCTTATTTATATCGGATTTTTTTATAGTCAGTGTTGTGCTGTAGAGCATTCAGATACTGCAGAATGAGTGTTCCAACATAAGACTCCCCTAGCAAAAGATTTTCAGCTGATTCTACCACCTGATTGCATTGAGATAGAACTATTACAGTAGTGTATTTCATGAACTGTGCAGTTCACGAGCAATGAAATTTTAATCCAGCTGCACAGTAATTTTGACAACTGTGAGAATGTCATCTTAACTTGATATCTCTGCAACCTTAAATCCTTGCATATGCCCATGGAGAGACAAATTAGAGTTAGTAGTACCTGGCAGGGGAAGATGTGAGAGTAAGAGGAACAAAGTTAGCTAATAGGGAAGTTTAGGGATTAAACTAAACTCTTCTAATGTTCCCATCCATTCCTCAGTGAAAGGGAAAATGGTATATTGTGCACACAGCTTGAATATACTAATCAACAGTTTCCTGGGTGAGAATTGCACTGATGAAAATACATTTCAAGTGATCATGTTCTGGAAACATCACTGTGTATCTAGGCCATTCTCAACTTAGGGAATGGAAACAAAAATCAGCTGTATCTCCAGCCATGCATAAATAGTGAAATAAATAAAATGACTTGTTAATGGTTTGCAGGGTGTCAATGAACATCATCTGTTTAGATTCAAAGAGGTAGCCATCAAGTTATTGTGTTCTCCAGATGACTTAGTACCAGCAGGTGCCCAAAGCACATCCTCGGTGCTTTTAGTTGCATTGTTGTGAGTAGGATGACCATTCTAAACATAGAGAGCACATCAGTTTTTGAGATGGAACTGGAAACCTGCCCAGATCATACATCTGCTTGGGTGCCTTCCACCTCAAAGGGAAGGTAAAGAGATTAAAAAAACCCACCAAACTTTAAAAACTGTTATATGGCTTTTTCTTGAGCATGTGCAATTATAATTGATAAATGTGACCACCTCAGCTTTTCTCCTCCCTTCTCCACTCATTCACCCTTCCACCTCCTTTATTGTACAAACACAAGGTTCAGCTGAGGACTGGCTGACTTTACACATATTTACATGAGTGGAAGAGCTGTAAGTTGTGGATGCACTGACAAACTGAAGGCATGCCACTGCTGACCCAGCTGTAGAACCATTTGCTTGCTATAGGTGGGTAATGGCAAAGGTGAAAGCCCAGGGTTAGCTTCTCAGTTAATACCTTGCTGCCTATTCATGTGGCCCAATTTACATATTTCATTGCTACTGATGTATCTGGTGTTTCAAATCTACCACATATTTCCTTCTGCTCTCCCATGTCTATTTCCTCCTCCTTCTCTCTCTTTTTTTTTTTTTATTTTTTTTATTTTTTAATTTTATTTCAATTTTGGATGCTGAGTTTTAAGTCATGGTCAATGCGTTTTGCTTGAGCTATTTTACATTCCTGTCCTGAACCTAGAGATGTCGCAATGGCAAGTTTTTGATTGTGTTGTGTATATTTACCTCAAAAATATAAGCCTAGGTGTATAAGAAGGTCAGCCTGTGGTTACATTGGTGCTTGTTGACTGCTCATGATGGACCATGCAAATCCTGTCCCTTCCCTAAGTATTGCCATATCTGCAAAGGATGCACATTTGTGGGAAGTTTGTGAGATAATGGAAGAAGACATATGGAGGAGGGGTGGGGCTGCTGATGGTCCTACACATAGCAGTGTTCATTTCAGAAGTGTTTCATTTGGATGTTTTATGAGGAACCTAGCATGTATGTCCCAGTTTCATATGCCCTATATGTTTTATGTATGCAAGAATTCTGTGTTTGCAGGATTATGTGCATTTGTGTGTATGTGCACAACAGATCCTAGTCATTGTATATCTGTGTTTACACACAACTGCCTAGAATGGACCTACGGGATTAAGTCATCCTAAAGTATGGGGGCAGTGATCCTGTTGTAAGCCGTGGTGGGTTGACCCTTGCTGGATGCCAGGTGCCCACCAAGTCACTCTATCACTCACCTCCTCAGCTGTACAGGTGAGAGAAAAATATAACGGAAGGCTCATGGATCAGGGTAAGGACATCATTCAGCAATTACCATAACGGGCAAAACAGGCTTGGCTCAGGGAAATAGTTTAATTTATTACCAATAAAATCAGAGTAGGATAACGAGAAATAAAAATTAGTTTTTAAAACACCTTCCCCCCACCCCTCACTTCCCAGGCTCAACTTCACACCCAGCTTTCCCTGCTTCCTCCCCCTGCACAGCACAGGAGGATGGGGAATGGGGCTGTGGTCAGTTCATCAAATATTGTCTCTGCTGCACCCTCCCCCTCAGGGGGAGGCTCCTCACACTGTTCCCTGTTCCAGTGTGGGGTCCCTCCTAAGAGGAGCAGTGCTCCATGAAACGTCTCCAATGTGAGTCCCTCCCACAGGCTACAGTTCCTCACACACTGCTCCAGAGTGGGTCCTTCCCACAAGGTGCAGTCCTTCAGGAACACACTGCTCCAGTGTGGCTCCCCCATGGGGTCACAAGTCCTGCCAGAAAACCTGCTCCAGCCTGGGCTCATCTCTCCACGGGTCTTGCCAGGAGCCTGGTCAAGGTGGGTTTCCCACGGGGACACAGCTTCCTTTGGACACATTCACCTACACTGGCATGGGGTCCTCCATGGGCTGCAGGTGGATATCTGCTCCATTATGGACTTCCATGTTCTGATGGAGACAGCCTGCCCCACCATAGTCTTCACCAGAGGCTGCAGGGGAATCTTTGCTCCAGCGCGTAGAGCACCTCCTCCCCCTCCTCACTGACCTTGACATCTGCAGAGTTGTTGCTCTCACATATTCTCATTCCTCTCCTCTGGCTGGTGCTCTGCAGCCATTTGGTTTTGTGTTGCCCACCCCCGCTTCTTAAATACGTTATCCCAGAGATGCTACCACTGGTGCTGATGGGCTCGGCCTTGGCCAGTGGAGGGTCCGTCCATCTGGGGGCCAGCTGGCGTTGACTGTATTGGACATCAGGGAAGTTTCTAGCAGCTTCTCACAGAAGCCACCCCTGTAGCCCCCATGCCACAAAAACCTTGCCATGCAAACCCAATACATAAGTGTTCTTGAAGGCTGTGTTATATCTTTGCTCTGCACATGCAATAAAACAGTAAGAACAAATCACCTGTAGCTGTAAATGAAGAAGAATAGTTAAGAAATAAATACTGCTGTTCCAGATGATTTCTGGGAGCTTTTGAATTCCATCATAGTGAGCATAGCTGGAGGGCTCAAAAACAGTTTAAAAGATTGCGTGATACAATTTCTGTTCTTGACAGGATCCTTTAATGTTATGGGGAAGTTGCAGCTATACCTTTGCAATTTATGGACCCACCTTCTTTCCTCCTGAAGAGCAAAGGGTTTCTTTCATTCAATAGCCTGTCTAGTTGCAGACTAGGAAATCTGTTTCCTGAAAACAGGAAAAATCATTATTCTTTAGGGCTTCCTTTTCCAGTTCTCGTAATAAGCAAGGACTGTCTTGAGCTATGGGATGTCTGGAGCACCTTTTAAAAACACCGATTACCTTGTCTTCTGGAGTTTTGTCCAATTCCTTTTTAAACCCGCTTTTCTGTTTGGCCTCCACATTTCATAGTAGTGTGCATTGCAGTTACCTTTCCTTTCTCTGGGAAAGAAGTTCTGTTTATTTGTTTAAAACTTGTTATGTGGTGATTTCATTGATCATTCACAGGTGCTTGTCTCATAAAAAACAGTGAAAATCATCCCCAGCTTAAGTTTGCCACAGCTTTCATCACTTTATTGACTTCTAGCATATTCCTCTTTGTGTTTTGTCAAAGCTAAACTATGTAATTTTCCACACATCACGTCACTTATTTTTTTTCCTGTTTACCATACCTCATTTAGTTTTTCTGCAGTGTTTTGTATGGGATGATCAAAATTAAGCATATCATGGCTTAAGCAGTAGTAAAATGACACTAGTGATTGCTATTCCTTTTAAAGCAGTAGCAAATCTTTTATTTGCCCTTCTTTGGTGGAGCTTTTAATTTTCAAAGGGCTCAGGATGATAGGATGTCTTTCTGAATTAGTATCAGTAAAGTCCACCACTGTAGATACAGTGTTAATGCTATTATTCTATGTGTATTACTATGCACTTTTCTGTGTTGAATTTCATCTGCTTCTGGTTTTATCACTATATTACCTCTCATTCCAATCAATATTGCAAGAGCCTTTGCAACTTTCCATTTAGCTTGTATTTTGGTGATCCTGGCTAATTTGTATCTTCAGCTCACAAGTCAGACCTTTTGCTAGATCATTTATAAAGATGTTAAAGTGAGCAGGTTCATATGTGATCCTCTTGGTAACTGCCCGTCTTCTTCCACAGAGGGAAGTAGTCATAAATTCTACCTTACAATTCCTTTCTTTTAATAAAATAAATGATAACAAGCCTTTCCTTTATCTCCAGACAGCTGACATTTTAAGGAAACATTAGTGACTGTAGTTTTAAAGTTTTTTGAAAATTCAGGTATACAGTATTGGTTGATTGTTTATAGAAGGTGCTTACTGAAGATTTCTCAACACCTTACTTCAGAGTGGTACCTAGAATATTACTGAATCCAATACTGAGCATCTGGACATGTGTCCGAAGGAATTTGGAAACACTGCTTTTGTGGAAGAATCACAATTGGGAAGTATTACTGAGGATTAAATCATCAGTCCCTAACTTATTCCCTTACAAATTTAGGTATACCGGTGTACCTAAGTAGGTGTACATATAGGTATAACTGACACTGTGGTTTGAAGAACACTTGTCTTATGTAATTTGCTCTCCCATTTATTTATAATGTGGTACTCTGCTGTGAGTCAAGCTCAGAGCTTTGACTTGTATGTAGAAGATAATCACTGAAGGATAACAAAAGTTATGCCATTTCTAAGACCACACTTTTTGGAGTACACCTGTGCCCTACAGTCCCAGCTTCAAAGTTACCATGGTCTTGTTATACATGGGATGTTTTCTGTGTGTGATATTCTTGGGAAAACAGAGGACTCTTTTTGCATATGTGACAGATGAGTCACATTGCCGAATGAATGATCTGATCAAGATCAGACACCGATGAGAGCAAGCTGTTGGAGCTTTTTAATGCTTTCTATCCAGAGGTTTCTAATCAATTGACATTAGATTACCCAAATAATAACAATATTTTTAACTGCATTAGTCAATGCATTTAAGATGTTGATAGTAATGTAAGTATAATATAAATTTGGACACTCCTCAGGCACTGCCTCTCCTGCTTACCTATTAGAGAAGGAATAATGTTTTGGGCTTGTTTGGGTTTTTTTCACTGTAGGATACTTTGTTGCTGATTAACATGCACTGAGAACAAATAGCTTGCAACTGGTACTAGTTGGTACTTAAACAAGATCACAACTTCCTACAGTGTTAAGGTGCCAAGCATATGGCAGTGAGCTACTAATTAAATAAAGCACTTTGATTAATATGTATCTTTTTAAATATGTTGAATATGTTGCAAAACTTACTGGATCTGTTGTGACTGAAACAACGTTTATTCCAGTATCTACTATTTTCACTGGCAGTTTTGCCACCTTTCACCCTGCTTCCTGCGCTAGAAAATTCCTTTGTGGGTGGCAATTCCTCAGAGATCTGGGGTTGAGAGGTGCTACCTTTCCTCTATGTAAGTTCTTAAATCTTGGTTTAAAACCTGAAATCTCAAGACCCTTCTGGTAGACAGGTAAGGAATTCACAGAGATATATAAATCCTTCTTTATAAATGACAATCTATCCATTAAATTGACATCAGAGACAAAGCAAAAAACAAACAAACAAAACAAAACCAAAAACAACCAACCAACAAACAACAACAACAAAAAAACCCAACCAAACGAGCTGCGTCTAGATTTGCCTCATATTACTTCTGACACAATAGAAACATCCAAGTTAGAAACCTAGTTACCATACATACCCTGTGTAATTAGTTAGTAGAGGCAGAATTACCTCACTCTCTGGCGATTTCTCAAATATAAAAGAGTATACAATGATATTGATGTGGGTTCCTTTGTAGACCCAAAATGTTGTTTGAAGTTAGCATGAAATGGAGTTTGCAGGTTATTCTAACTTCTAAGCTGTGAATTGCTGTCATGTAGATATTCTTACCTTTAGCTGGAATAATGATTTTAGATGCCTTCACTTCTAATACCTGATGATTAAGCTAAAAAACCCACTCTGGTCAGTAGAAGCCTTTATTCACTTTTACATGTTTCTTATTTTACTTGCTAAGCTGGAAGTCATTGTATTTTTCATTACTGAAAGCCTGCATTTCAGTTATAACTGTCTTATATGTTATCATTAAGTTTCAGTGTTTTGACATTTAGCAAATACTCTCCCTAAAAGAAGTTGCTCTACGAAACTATACCTCCATGTGTCCTACAAAAAGTGCAGTTGCTTTAGTGGAAATTTTTTTGATAGACCACTATACAAAAAGGAATACAGAATAAGCTATCCTTATGAAATGAAAGTTTGCATGAGAATTATAGTTTTATTGCTTTTTAAATTTTATTATTTTTTTTATCTTGTAAAATCCAAAGAATGGTTTAACTGCGTTTATTTCCTATACCTGTTTTTGGACAGAAATGGGGAAAAAGATGCTAACGTCCCACTAGGCAAGGATGTGAATAGTGTTAAAAAGGCAATTTCAGCTGGGCAGCAGGCATACTGACAAATGTTACACCTTCTCTGAAATAACCAGACTATCCTAACATGGTATTGCCTGCTTTTTTTGGATTGGGGAAAGAAAAAAAATAAAATATATGAAATAAACTATTGCAAGAAACAGACTTCAGTTTAATGGTAGATAGAGTGGCAAATATATATATATATATATATATATATATATAACCATAAAGGAAGATTTTTACAGATCCAGGCTTAAAGCATTATTAATAATTATAAAAGCATATGACAATATTTAGTCTTAATGAAACTTATGAGTCAGTAGGGATCCCATTTTACGTGGAGCAGAGTCCCTGGGTTTGTTTGTGTCATGTCCCTCATTTCATGAACTGTATTTTTTTTGATCCCAAATATACTTAACTTCATGCTAGTTTGGTGACTCTAGATTATTGATGCTAACCACTATTCCATATGAAGTTTGTGTTTGTAGGGATAGCAGGTGAAAACAGTAATTTAAATTTTGAATTAGGAAATGGAACTCATACAGCAACCCTGGCTGGAATAGTCTTTTGATAGTTTTCTCTGCCTTGCCTCGTGTTTGGTATCATGCGTTGGAATGATGGCCTGCTGAAAGAAATGGTCCCCTATAGAAAGGTTGATAAGAATATGATATAAGGAAGCAGGAAAATTGATAATTATTTTCTTTTATCTCTAAAAGGTTATTAAAAAAAATAAAAGGAATACAGTGACTGCCATTTGTTTCTGAAGATTTTTGTTCTGTTGAAATACTTGATGCTGTTTACTGAGTGTTGGATGCTTGCAGTTTGGTGGGGCAAAGTGGGTGACTACACAATGCCATAAACTCACCCCCTGCCCCAGCAATCGTGAGAATAGATAGTGTATGTAGAATGCATAGTTTGGATTTCATGTGATGTTAGTATTGATCTTCCTAAGGCAAGCTGAATACCTTTAGGCTTGTTCTGAAGACTGTTGACTAGCAGATTGTTTCTCATGTATCTCAGAAAATCTGTAAGCAGCTCGGAGGGTGGGGGGGTTGGGGGATGAAGGGGGTCCCACAATGAAAGCCAATGAAGAACCAGATGCCTTTTTTCTTACACAAAGCACAGCAACCTGCATTTCATAATGTTAAACAACAGTCATATTAAAAGTGTGATTGTCAAGGCTGTAGAGTTCTAAATAAGCACTTCTTGATGACATCATATAGCAGGTACCTTTTAGTTTTGTGTCATATTAATGGCATGTAATTTTCCCCATTAATAAAAAATGATTCCTTCCTGTGGGTGAGGATCAAACTGGGTTATAATAATGTCTCTTTCTGCCCCTAAGATACATAAATCTGTTTATCCCTTTATGCTCTAGTCATATATGATCTAGGGTTTCTGGCTGAGTGCAAAGGCTCAGAGCACAGCCAGATGTGTTACAGATGATTTAAAGGAAAATGAGGAATCTCATCAGAAGCTGTCAAGGGACCTTTTATGGCTTTGGTGCCACAGCATTGAACTGAGGGAACTTCTTTACTTCTTGTGGGTGCACTCCACTAGCACTGGGTTTCCATTTACACCTAGTGTCTCTGAAATACAGTCTCCTTTCTGGAGGCAATGCAGCATATGGCAGCCATGAATTCTGGAAGTATGTTGTCAGACAATTTTGGTGTTAGGAAAACTTTGGTAAGTTCTGCTCATTCTGCCCTTAACTTCAGAGGGCTTTGAGGGCTCTTCCTAATCACTTGTCTGAAGCTCAAATTCAGATCAGCCATGGTGTGCATGTCCAGACCCTATCGAAGGCAAATGATTTCTAAGAAATGTTTGTCCTGTTCATGAAGTATAGCCCCCAGACACGCTGTTCCTGTGCATGTCTTTACTCCAGAACCTTTTTCACTTCTCTGATGTGAATCGGTGTTGCTGTGCTTTAAATCCATAACTCATTGTTCATGGACATGAAGAAAAGATTGCTTTGTTCTTTTCAGCTGCCTTTCGTATTTGAAGCCATTATCATTGTCCCTCCTCTTCTATCCTGTAGGTTAAGCCCATTCTTTATTGTTGACTTCTGAAGGGCTGCTATGCGAGTAGCTGATCCTAATCCTGTAGCTGTGCAGTTGATTATTCTTCTCTCAGTTAAGTACTCATCCTCCCTCATCCTAAAACATATCTCTTATAAATCTGCTCAGTGCATCTTTTCATTTTCACAGGCAAGCAGCTGCATGGGTGTGGTTACCACTGGGCTTTGCACCTATCCTATAGTAGTTTCATCAGGATTATGTTTCCCTAGTTAGTTTATAAGAATGCTAACCGAGAGCAGCAATTAAAAAAACTTTACGAGGTCAGTGCCTGTGCACTTCCTTTATCCAGAAATCTTTATATTTTGTTCTAAAAAGACATATTTCTGTTGCTTGCTGTAGCTGACGCTATTTCAATCATGAAGTGCACTACAAAGCAGGGAGGCAAGAGGAAAAAAGAAAAGCAGAAAACGAGGAGGGGAGAACTGGATTGGTACTTTAAGGAAATGGGAAAGCATCACATTCCTGTTTGTTTTCTTGGAGAAGAGATTTTGGCACTGGCATGGATTTTTAGGCAAATTACTTTCTCACTTTTACTGCATTCTCTAAATAATGAAGCAAATGTTTGCATGTGAATAATTTGCTTGATATTACAGGGTTTTCTTCATACCTTAATATTAGCAAATAGCCTTTTCAGCATTTTCTGGACACCTTTTTAGGTAATATACACACCTAGTTGACATTTGTAATTTTCTTCCAGGTGACTGTAAGCAACAGCCCAGTTAGTACTTCTCTAGTCATCATAACAAATAAACATCACACAATAAAGTATATTTCAACATGGCAGGAGATTTCTCAACATATTACATCATCATTAAGTGAATTACATTGATGCTTTATACCACTTGCTGGCTAAACCAGTAATTTTATACTTTATCCAAAGAAAAGAATACAATAAACAAGGACAGATCTAGCTAAACAGATTGTAATATTAGTGTTAGCACTTTTTCATACCAAAGGCATATTAACCAATTTCAGGAAGAAATGGGTTGGATATTTTTAATGTAGTGATTGAATAGAAAGTGATTATTTTTATTGTGTGGTCAGTGAAACATTAGCTTTTTCATCATTAGGAGATGAGATAGCTTGGCCAGTACAGAACAACATATGCAATATTAAGGTGTTACAAGTCTGAATTTCATAGAGCTGCTTCTTGCCTATTTACACAAGTTAGTTAAGCACACAACATTAATTTTGAGATCTACTAAATCAACTGAAATCCTAAATCAAGTTTCCTTCAGCAACTCTGACTGTGAACACAAGGTAGCTCAAATGCTAAAGTCAGATTTTGTTACTTCTTTTGATATAACTTTTGTTAGAAAATTGTACTGTGTCCCAAAACATGTTTATGCAGACAATATTCATGTTTTGAAGCTTCACGCTGGCCTGGTGCTCTTTGACCTCAGTGAGCATTTGATTCAGGCATTTTCAGAACAGGGTTAAAAGCTATTTCTCTCCCTCCTAATGTCTCAGTTAAATCTGATGCAGCTACATTTCATACTCAAGCAAAACTCTAAGAGGTTATTGATGGTCATGCAAATGACAAAGTTGATATCTCAGTGTTTACTACTGCAATTCAAAATAATACGAGCAAAATTTTCCACATAGGCTTAAATGAGTTCCCATCTCATTTTCTTGAATGGATGACCAAATGAGTTAAACATCTTTTGATGATTTCAGACCCCACATGAGTGGGCAACATCCAGCTCATTATGGTTACAGCATCAACACTGTGAATGTTATAACTTATATGTGAAATTCAGGAAAGGCAGGATTAGGCCTTCCTTATATGCTGTGCTCATTATGCGTCATTCACTGTCCCTTTCTTTACCTGCAGGGCAACTGTGGTTTTAAAAAAGTATTTGTTGCAATACAGGGAATTTCTATACTGGGCATAATTGCAGTGATTAAAGGAGGAAAATGCTGTTACAGCTGTATTTTTTAGTAATTGGAAAGTGTTAATTACAGTGATGTTCTGTGGTTTTGGTTTTTGGTTTTTTTTTTTTTTTTTAATGTGATATTTAAAAATTTTACTAAATAACCCTCATAGAATTATTCACATTTGTGTTCTTACATGCTGATTTGAAAATGCATGTGTAAAGCTCTTAACATAGAATTTAATTTTATTACATACCCAATAGTATTTAAAATCTTTTAATGAACAGTTGGGTAGGAAAAATATCCTGGAAATTCTTTGCAAGAATTTAGTTAGAAGTCATATCAGGTTCATCTAAGATGACATTCTCTAATTTCCCTGTCAGCCACCACACTTGTCTTCTGCTGCTTGTCAGTTGTTTGTACCAAAGGTTTCTTAAGTACATGTTTACTGCCTCTGTTAAACTGACAGGGTGGAATAGTAAATACAATATTTATGACATTTCTTTTAAGCTTCTATGTCTCCTAAGAAATGAGGCACTATTGTGTTGATCTGCAGCATTGATTCCTACTTGACTTTTTAAAATTATACAATTCATGTATAAATTTTGTTGCATCTCAAATTTCTTTTAACTAGAAAGATCAGCTTTATTATTATTGCTATTCTAATTCACCTCTAGGTGTTCTGAGTCGTTTGTAGCTAGTGCTAATCCTCTGAAGCTGGGAACGGAGTTTTCTTAATGTGACATGTTAATGCCAATATAATTGCACTGACAGTAGGGAGCCTAGACTCGTGTTCTCATAGAGATTAAAAAGGATTTAAAGTACCCTTTCATGAGAGAGATAATTATTATTATTTTCAGTGTTCTTGTATATCTTAATTGTTTACCAAAGGACCTTAGGCACCACCAAGGCATGATACAGTATTTGTGGTAAATCCTCTAAGTCAACTTTCATACATAATGTCTCCAACTTCGAAAGAAACAAACCAAAATATACATTTCAGTGCAAGAAACCAGCTTTTCATATGTCCCTGGCAGATTCACTAGGAAGTAACTATCCTAATCAACTCTGATGTTGCCCAGTATAAATATCTACCAGATTACCATTTATTTGTCCAAAAGTGCATCCCTCTTTAAGTGTCAAATACACCATTGATGCTCATTTTCAGCCCTTTACGTGCAGGCGCAGTCTCTGCCTCCTGTTTTTGGTGTCCAGGGAAAGTTCCTGTGAAGGTAAATTCCTGTTTCAGAGGAATGTGGTAACTCATGCTTACAAATGCATCTTTTTCCTCTGTCATTGCTCGCAATGGAGTTGCATTCAGACAAGGCACTTTTCTGTGCTATAAAAAATGACAATTTTTTTTTTCATTTCTTAAAGAATGGCTTCTTATGTATTTCTACCTGTTGAGGCCTTGCTATCTGAAAGCTCTGCCAGGACGCCAGCATTTCTGCATGTTTAAAAGCAGGAACACAAAACCCCCTGAACTTCCTGCATATCTATCTCTATGTAGGTTCTAATAATGCACACAGCGTTAGCATTTTGATGTGTTATTAGAGAAAGGAGCGTGTATTTGAAGAGTATGAGTGAGTCTTATTTATCATTCAATTGTTTTTATTCCATTCAACTATGTTTCCATGCAAATGGGTGCAGCCCTTTTGTTTATGAAAATATTTATTAGTTTCCATGACTCTCAGAGTAGAAGTAGGGAATAGCACAAAGATTATGGGACCAAATGAGTGCAAAAGCATCAGTGTTTGCCTGGAGGAGGCTAGACATACGCTACTGCTTCATATTAGGTACAGACATATTTTGTTTCAGGTCCTCTGGAAGCCAAAAGGACTTATTCAAGAAGGTACTAATGTATTTTGCTAACTCAGGGTCCTTGTGTGGGTATGTGACTGTGTTGCTAACTGCACCTTGTCATTTCTGCGGGTTTGTATTTACTAAGAGGAAGAAGGAGTGGCAGGCACCGCAGAAATGCATGAAGAAGAAACGTCCTGTATTTCCCAAGCACTGAACTGTAGTGCTTGCTGGCTTCAAGGATAGATTGCAAGCCTTTATATATAGTCTGTCTATAGAAGGAGATATATTCTGTATTCTTCTTTTAAATTTTCACCTGTAGGTTTATGACTGGTTAAGTACTGATTTATTTCACACATACGACTCATTTTTGAAATACATTGAAGTATTTGTAAGAAACCTTCATTTAAGCTACTCCTCAAAACCAAGATATATAATACTGCAGCTGTCAAACCCAAGAACTAAAAAAATGTGAATAAGGTTTACAGCGCCCCCTGCCTTGAGATTATTATAGTAGCAAAAATGATAAATTGTTACTGTTGTTTTTTTTATTTCTGAGGTTTTTACAGGACACCTCTTTGCTTTAAGTGTCTGTTTTATTTATTTATTTTTTTTAAATTTAATCTTTAATCTTAAAAAAAGTTCTGGTTCTTGATGTGGCATAGATATTTCTTGTCAACATAGAAACTCTGAAAGATTAGTTGTTAATATTTATCTTTTTAAGAATCTTGTACAAGATATGAAAATAATGGAAGACTCAAGAAATGGAGGCTGAGAATTAAATTTTTCATACAATTTTAACAAGAAATTGAACATGTAATTAGCAGTACAGTAACCCAGTTCTACAGTAGTGGTAGAAGCTAACTAGTACGTGTGTGCTGTCCTGAATATTGCATTGCTGCAATATTTGAAAGCAAAGCCCTTGAACAAATTATACATATAAGGATTATTAATGCAGTTTGAGCACAAAACTCAGTAACAGGTGATGTAAATTCATGCTATTGTAATCCTTAAATGAACTCAAGGAAATAATTTTGGAATAACTCTATTTCTTAGTGCTGTTTTTAACCCTGTCACCTGTTAGTTCTCACTGCGGGGTGAACAAGCAATTCCACTGATTCTAAAAAATGCTTTATTGAAGGCTATAAAAATTTTCAGCTTTCATCTTTCTTCGCTGATTTTATGTGGTTTAACACAAAGAAATTGTAGTACTGCACATTAATGTCATTAGAAAAAAAAATGGGCACAACTTATGTTTAAGTTTCAATCAGAACATCTGGACTACAGCCTTGGAACACAATATGCAACTAGAAACATTCATCTTTAAGTTTTGTAAAACTTGTTTCTTAGGCAAGATAAATCAAAGTAAAATAAATAAAAAGATCGGTGGGGTAAATGTGTATCACAATTCCAGTGCAAAAGCCTTACAGGAGTTACTTTATATAACTCAGAAACTATTCCTTCGTGAGCAGCCAAGAAGGTGGTCTGATTTCTAGAAGGCAGTTATTTTTCAGTTCTTGGGAATCTTATAAGTTTGAAAGTTACAAAAATGCTAATACTTTAATACTTGAGGGCTTTACAGAAGGGTTTTCTGAGATCGGGAGAGATTTTTGTGAGCTTCTGTACAGTGGTAGTACAGCTGTTTCCAAACCCACAGAGCTTTTCTACTGCCTTGCCTATTCTGTTGTTTATTTGCTCTCTATCCTTGTACTAAGACATCCCCGCTATAAATAGCAGGTAAAAGTTGCCCCTTTCTATTATCTTAGAAAAATAACTCTAGGGCTATTCATGATATCTAACAGCATTCAGAAAATTTGTTGCACCGTAGTTTAAAAAGTTTGTATCCTAAGTCATTTCCAGTTGTATTCTCCTACAAAATGCACCTGTAGCATATTCTGGTTGGAAGGGGCATGTAGAAGTTCTTTTTGCAGGGATTCTAAGGAGCACATGGGGATGTGATGATTTCAAGGAAGGTGTTGTTTTATTGGAACTAATGAGTTTGTCCCAGTTTTTAGTGAAGATTTTACCTCTACAAAACAGTGAGTGCATTGCAGGGGGTCATTTATTAGTTATAACATTAGTTATATGTTTGTCTCTGAATGCCTCTAAGTAGAAAAGGCTTAATTATGTATTATTTGATGATAACTAGTAAGCTAGTTGTTGATGTAACTTTTCAAATGAGGAAATTTAAATGTTTTATAAAAATGTATCTCCAACTTGTTAGGCACTATATTTTGCACTGTTAAAAAAATGAATTAACGGAAGTCAGTGATCTTTGAAATAGTGCTTTAGCCTGCTGTGTCCTGTCAAAAGGCACATGCTCTCATGTATGATTAAAATCTTGTTAAACCCTCCACTAGTAACATGAAAACATCTATATTACCACTGATTTTTGTAAAAAACCTAGTGGTTAAGGTGATTAATTGATGTTTTTTATTTTATTTTATTTTATTTTTACTACAGCACTCCATTTTAGGATTATAGCTACCTCCTGACTGCAAACCTGGCAACAAAACAAAGGAGCACATGCCTGTCACTAATAATAATAATTAAAAGAGTGCTTAGTAACAAATCACAATTGTTAAGCAAGGACTCTTTTGAGACAACAGAGGAAAACTAATTGCATGTAAGGTACGTGTCACAGACAAATCTTACAGGAAACCTGCCTCACTCTGTGTTGTGCTATCATTTTATCTGTAGATGTCTCTTAGTAACATGCAGTATCTCAAGTCACATATAGCCTGATGCAGCTTCAAAAATCCCTCTACCTGATTCATATCCCATGTGAATGGCACTATCTCTGTGTTTGTCCTGCTATACCTCTGTGTTTTTACAGGAATGTGCAAGCATCTTCACATTATGCATTCTATAGACTTCTCAACAAAGCAGATCCATCAGCCAAACTAGCACAATTGTTTGTTTAGTGTGGGTCCCACAGCCCGTGTCTGACTTTTGAGAAACTCCTGAGCAGAGTATTTTTTGCAGACAGAGG
Source organism: Falco peregrinus (assembly GCF_023634155.1). Lineage (NCBI taxonomy): Eukaryota > Metazoa > Chordata > Aves > Falconiformes > Falconidae > Falco > Falco peregrinus. The sequence continues at coordinate 78,890,214 of NC_073723.1, forward strand.
TTTCGTGCTATATTGTCTAAACAGCATGTACTTGATGATGCTTAAATCAGAACAATATGCCACTGTTCTTATAATGATACAGAATATTTTGGGATACTTTTTGACCAGAGCATTCTGTAAAATGTCAGAGATTTCTGCGTGTAGGCTACTTACATGTAAATATGCATGCATAGGTTATCTACTGATTGTTGATATTGTCACAGGATTCTCATCCAGAGTGCAAAGAAGTTTAATCTTACAGGTAATATTAAGGTTTCTTAGAATTGTAGCAGAGAAGGGCGAAAGACCTCTCAAAGGTGTAATTCCTATCTAATCAAGACCTTTGTTACTTCGCCTAATGGAAATGGAGTAGAATTATATCTGTGATGACTTTATAGAAGAATAAGGCATTAATTTTTATTTACACTGGGTGGTAAAATAGTAAAGCATGAGGGCATGCTAATTTCTGAGGCTGGAATCTGTTAGATTTTGTTAGGTTGAGAGATAAATACAAACCATTTGTGAGATTGAGCTAGCTGAAATGCTATGCTGTTTATGACTGGACATTTGTGCTTTCTTAACCTGCAGCTTAAAGCAGAAAATGATTGTTGACATTGCCAGCAAAACTTTGGTGAGAACATAGACATGATTGGAATCTTCAGATGTGTGTTGCTATCTCATATTTTACAAGAAGCAGTACTCTGTTTCCATAATAAGGAATTTTAACATTACCAGGAACTTTATTGGCTGGACCTCTGCTAAAAATGTCATTGTGAAGAAATATGCAGAGAAATGCTAGTGGAGAGAGCTGGATGACTATAAAGGTTGAGTAAGAATGGCTATTGGTGATTGTTATATCAGCTTTATAACTTTTTACCATATGCTTAAATTTCATTCATAAAATTGTTTATGAGAAACAAACTGAAAATAATCAGTGGCATTCAGTAATAACACTCAGACACCACTCTTGTTTTGACTTGATATAGATAAATCTGCAACTTATTTATTGAACAGCCCCTGTGGAACAGTTTGCCTCCAAGGCCACCTGGCTTAAAGCTTTAAACATTAAACTTCTGTGCTTTTACAATCCAGACACAATCCGACAGAAAGACAAGAAAAATTCTCCCCAAAATCTATAAGATTTCAGGAAATCCACTCACTCCAGAATGTTTAAAAGACTCTTTAGGCTCAATGAATTAGTATTTCCTAATGATGTTTTCATTTCACAGCTCTGCTTGTGGAATTAACATTATTGCATCCGACATGCTGCACTGTAGAGAAGGACATGATACTGATGTTTAATCTGTTTTATCAGGCTAAGGAACTTGATCTTTGTTTGAAATCTGCTTCCCTGCATCTGTATCTGAGGATTTGGAAGTGTTGCCATGGAGGAGTTTTTGCATTAAGAAAAGTGGCAGAAGCTGTCAATAGTCATTATGGCTTGTCAAATTGCTTGATTAAGAAATTGAATGCTGGATATGGAGAGTTTTAATAGCAAGTAGACAGCTCCATAAAGGGAAATATTTTTTTCACTAATTTTCTGGTAATTTTTTCAATAGTATTAAAGATCCTTGATCAAATATGGCATATATGTAGGAAATATTAATGCCATATATTAGAATGGTAATGGAAATTCTTTAAGCTTACTCCATTTGTGTTTACCTGTGTCTATGGTGTGAGAGACCTTTGTGTTTCACAGATGTGACAGAATCAAAGATTTCTCACAATAAGCTTAATCTTCCTCCATAAATCACTCTAATGATTTATACTTTGGCTTGTTACATGCATTTATAGTCTTTTACCTTGTAAATAGCATCAGTGATATTTTAGAACAATTGCTGAAAAAGAAATTTGTAGCCCTTGGCATTGCTCCAGCAACGCCCATCCTTCCTGTATGATTGTTGAGTAGAAATCTGTCATATCTGTGTAACCAGAAGGACTTCTGAGAAGTTTTATAGAAGGATGGAAGTGCAAAGCCAAGGTGAGGTCTGAAGCAGGTTCTTAAGCAATTTTAGGTTTCATCAAATCACATAGTTCTCATCCATTCAAATATGCCAATCTCTTGCCCTTTCAAATGGTGTGGTCACTCATTCTCTTTAGGAAATTACACTTCATGGAAGTTTTCTTAGGAAATAAGAAAGAATCCAAAAAGCCTCCAGTTTGGACAAGAAAATACAGTAGTCCCCAAAAGAAGACAAAACCTCTAAGTACACCTTAGAGAAAGTCTTAGGCACATATTTGGTACATATATATTTACAGTGGAAAAGTCCAGGACCCTTCACAAGGAAACCCTGTTCTTGGCATTACCACTTAATTAGTTATCGAGTATCCCTTCCATTTGTAACTTTAAAATGTTGGAGGTATTTGATACCTGATCACCCTAGAGTCAAAAGGATTTCAGTGTGGGAAAAGGGGAGGGTACATCCACGGCTAGGAACCTGCAAACTCTTGATGCTTGCAAAACCTGGGAGTCTGAGGCAATGATTTTTCATAGAGGCCAAAGAAACTTTGCAGAGTACATTTCTTTATCCCATATAGCATTTTCCAGGTACCTTCATTAGGACAATCTACCTACTCTTCCTGTCTGTTTACCTGCTCTGAATACTTTTGTCTGTGCTCTGCACAATTGGAGACCAGTACTTCACAGCCTGGCTAGATTACCTCAGGCAAAGAAGACACTATCCTTGAGCAGCAAATTAAGTAAGCAGTGCAATGCATCTCCTTTCCTATGTAGTGAAGGATAAAATGGGATGTAGTTGTGAGGACTTTATTTCCTTTTGTATGTAATAAGCTTTGGCCTCTTCAACGGAGAGCTGCATGGTTGTGTGATTTTCTATACTGATTGTAACTGAACAGAATTAAAAAATAATGTTGTGTAGGCCTAAAGGCTGTCTCCTGTGCTTTATTCCCTGAGAGATCAGCAATGTTGTAGCAATGGGTAAGATACTAGAGAGCTTCACACTCAGAATTAATGGTGAAAAAGACTCCTACAGCTCTGTTTGTAAGACTATGAATTTCATTCAAGGGAGTTGGAAAAAGGAAAGCAGAGGAATATGTGCTATATGAGATGCTGTATGATAAGATGGTATGTGATTTCCCTGCTTCTTCTCTTCTGAGTCTGGGGTAAGTACAGGGAACATGAACTAGAAGCTTAGCCCCAGGGTTTTAGTTCACTTCCTTTGGTTTTGCTCCAGCTGTGGCTTACTTCTCATTTGCCTTCCCTTGAAAGAGGTCCCTACCGGGACCTGAGGAGTCTGAAAAGTGTCTGTGTGAGACTATTGGAGGCAGAAATCAGTGGACCTTTGTATGTCAGGGTCTCCAGCCAGCCAGGCCTGGACAAAGTCTGAAAAGATTTAATTGCATAAAGAAAACACAAAACATACCCTCCAGAGCAGCGGAGGTTATTGGGACACAAATTACAATGTCCTTCATTTAGAGCATTTGCCTCTGCCACCAGGGTATTGATTACTCATCACTTTGTCAAGAAGTGGTTGCTTTCACAGTTGTGTAAGCCAATGCCAAAGATCCCCGTGCCTCGTTATTCCCAAAACGATTATAAAGTGGAACTTGATACCTACCATTGTTACTATGATGGTAGCCAAATGACTAGTTTATTATGTTTCACATAGACTTCACACTTGGCTGTTTCCTGACACTATATTATGTTATAGAGCAGCCAACCGAAAATCACCCCTGTGTTGAGGTTTGCTGGGATGCTACAAACACAGGAGAGATGGAACAGCTGATCTGTTACACCTGTTTATTACTTGAATGTCAAGTGTCTCACCATTTGCTCTTTCATTTTTTTTTGTAGGACCCATGAATGTTTTAATATTAAATTGTGGACTGTACATCACATATGAGACCTATCTATTTATATATTTTTATCATGCCTGTTGTTGGGAAACCCATGCCTCTTGACTGAAAAAAAACCCCCCTGAATTGTTAAGGCTTGTGAATACTATTGGGATGCATATAAAGGTTTCTTTGCCTTGTTCTCATGAGTTGTTTTTGTAGCTGAACTGTTGGTTTTCATCAAGTAAGAATTTTAATTTCTGTGAGGTACACTTACCTAGTACTTTATTTCACACTATGACAAATGTGAGATTAGGATGTGTTACACGACAAACAATTACTTTTCATCCCCTGTGTATTTCCATATATCTTTAATAAATACTACGCATATGCAAAGATATGTTCAAATATTATTACTGTCCCCAAAAGCTGCTACTTTGTCTGTATTATTCATTCAGTATTGCATTCAGAAGTGAAACATTCTGGCTAGAAATGCTTTTTTTGAAGAAATTCACTCATCACTTTTTTTCAAAACTCATTTATTTTATTTTTTTTTAAATGACAGGGTGATACTACTTTGCAGACAACTTGAGGCTGTTGGTTCAAATCCAAATCTGGAGCTGATTCATTCATAGATCATCCTGATCTGAACTGGAATATTTTTTCCCTGAAATTCTTAACTTGCTTTTGCATAAGGTTGTTGTCAGGGTTTTTTAACATACTGTTGCTAATTTTATTACTAGAAAGAAACAAGTAAAGTAGATTCAAAAAGGATGATTACTCTTGAGAAAATCATTTATCTAGACACCAAATTCAAAGGGGTACATTAACTACATAAAAACAGTATGTTGGAATAAGTCCAGGTCTGAGGTAACCAGCATTTGTTTCAAGAAAAGATCTTTCTACATTGTTAACTCATTAAATTACCTCTGTGGGGACAACTGTCATCTTTCAGGCTCATGAATGAATATATCTGTTATGATATAAATATCGAGTCTTCTATAAGCAATGCATTTGGTACACACATACATATATTATCTTTCACATACAGTGAAAAATACATGGAGAACAGAGAAGAGTTTCTTGCAGAAATACAGGCTGTATAAAGGGAGTGGGTCACTTTTGGTGAACGCACTGCTCTCAGATGATGACTTCTCATCCAGCACTATTTTGCATGTAGGAGAGGAGTGTTTTTTTCACCAGTTTCTGCATTATTGTTAGCTACTTCCTTTAAAGCCATACTAAAAAGTAATATGGTTGATATAATTTTTGTGTGGTGTTATTTTAATTTTAAAGATAGGAATTCAGACATTTTTGGAATATGAATATACATGCCTCCTACATGCTCACCTTCACTCTTTTTGAAATTAGTGGCTTCAAAATCCACTTGATGCTGAGCTAGCAAGAAGCCTGGTGCTGCTAATCCATACTCCACATTTTCCTCCTTCCACCCCCTCAGCTGGCATTGCCCATGGCTGAAAAATGTCAGAAATGTAAGGGAAAGCTTGAACTAGGAACAAATAATGTTGTTATTTAAAAAAAAAAAAAAAAAAAGAAAGAAAGAAAAAAAAAGTTTTAAAAGTCTGATAGGACTCAGATCCAGGTTTCCTAGCTGTAGTTTATCTTAGGCAAGAGAAGAAACATGTAGGTTTTTTTCAAAAAAGCCTTTTAATCTTTATTTCCTCCTCATTACATGGCAGTGTTGGTTCTTATGAATCTAATCTCAGCTTTTCCCATCTAATGAACCAATTTGCCTGCTCTTTTCCAGATTCTAATTCAGTTTTCTTTCTTTTTTTTTTTTTCTTTAAGCTTCTTCGCATACAGTAATCACTGGCAAGAAAATCTCCATAAAATATGGCCATATGAAGTGGTCTGAGCTGTGCCTTTTGAGCATTTTTATTGGCAGAATCACAAAAAGTTTAACCTTCTTGTCTGCTTGTCCTTTATCTCCTCTGTTATTTTACTTAAGCTTGACTCATCAGCCTTTCGTGTGGGAATTTTTTCTACTGTGGCCTAAGAATCATATCCAGAATTTCCTATACATTTGAAAATTCTCTCCTTTTCCTGTATGAGACACTTCGTAATTCTTAATTCAAATCATTCTTAAATGCATGTCTTTCTCCTGAGGGTCAGAAATGGTCAGTCACTGTAAGCAGGTCAACAGCACTGTGTAAACTAATAAAACATAATAATGTGAGATGAATTGATAGAATCTGGAGAAGCTTCAGGGTCAGTGTCTTCTAAATGCAATTTCTTAAGTTTAAATTATTTCCCTTCAAAGAACCTGTGCAATAAACACGAGGAATTGCAGAATATTCTTCCATTTGTATTCCTGTGAACAAGTGAGTGTGGATGCCCACATTAATTTTAGAAAAGACTTCCACTTGCTTACTTCATAACAGAGGAATTTTGAGTGGTTAGAGGGACTTACCTTTACTTTTCAGGGGCAGGGAAGAAGGCAATGAATCTCATGACCTCAGAAAGATAGTCTCTCAAAAGTGCTTCAACATGGAAGTTACAGCAATTGTTTGACACGTGATTTGCTTCTTATCATGAATTCTGATTTAAGGTTGACCTGTTGGAGCACTGTCCTTACTTGCATGAATATGCAGAACATGGGAAGAGCACAGTACTGCATAAGTCCTGAGAGGTGTTCTTGGATATTTGAGCACTTCAAGTCAAATATTTTGTTCAGTTGACCTACTAGAAATTTAGGAGCTTAATTTTAGGTGCTGAAGTCAGAAATCATGATTTTAAATTGTGCCTACATTAGGAGGAGGGAAGGAGTAGGCTTAGGAAAATCTGATACGAATTTGAAATATTTTTGCTCCTAAAACTAAGGAGGCAAAATGATATTGAAATTTAATTTGGTCTGTTTCTCTGCCTAAGGCATACTTTTTCATACCCACATTATTTCTGACAAATGTGAAAGTTTTAAAAGACCTCCTAAGATATGGTCACCACAGTTTTCAATCAATATTCTATTATTTTAAACTAAAGACTTAAACTTCAGCACTTGAAAGTGTTATATAGTTCCAGATCTAAATCCTTCCCAATTCAGATGTTTTACTGTTTGTGACACTGATCATCTTGGACTGTCTAAAATATGTGCTAGAAAGAAGCTATTTCCATCTGCGTCAAATGTTGAGTCATGACTAGTCATGCATGTCAGTCTTAATACAGTACACATTTATTTTTAAAAAAACAACAACTTGAAAGCTACAGCCATTTCCCCATAATTTTTCCTTCTGTAGGATAAGTAACTCCATTTCTTTTGTTTTCTCCTCCTTTTATACTCTTCCAGTTGTTTGCCTTGTTCTGTTCTTCAGTAGACCTTCTCCAGCCCTTCTGCATCTGACAGTGCTTCTCAGGCCACCCTGAGGCTGAGCAGAAGGAATCAAGCACTTTACAGGTCTGGCTGCCTCTTCTCCTTCCTATATGTGTCAATGGAAGTTGTTAAAAAGAACCAAATACAACTGAGCTGTACTGTATTATTTGTTCTTGTTAACACCTTATTCATGACAGTTATTGACACATCCCAGGATTGGGAAATACCACTTCACACTGATTCAATGTAAGAAAAGTTGTGCAGTATGTGATTCCATATAATAAATTTCAGTTATGTTATCAATTTTGTCAAGTGAATTATGACAAATTCAGTGTTATGTAGGAGGTTTCCAGGTTTAAGCATCTTCATAAGTCAGCATCTGATCAATAGCAGTAACTAATGGCCCCTAATTCTCTGCTGGTGACAAGCACAGCTGGTCATGGTTGGAAGGCATGTGTTAGATATTGATGTTTAAGATGGAGTTTTACCACTTCAGATTGTAATACAGAGTAATTACTATTGCCTTTAGTGTGTCAGGATGGTACATCTATTTCAGGAAAATATAAGGTCAGCTCTTTGGTGTCAAACTTTCCTCGGAGTCTGTAAATATCAAGTAAATAGGAAAATAAATCTAATGGGAATAGGTTTAGAAAAGATAATGTACCCTTCCTGGGGACCAGTAAATTTCTTGTTATAGCAGGTAATTTTGTGAATTTTGGTTGAGCGTTGAACTGCAAATAGATCCAACCTAAGCTTTATAAAAGCCATTTTGCATTTTGTCTCATTATTTTCTTGGTCAGGACATCTGGAACATTTGTCTTTATCATATAGTTGGTCTTTGCTTTAAAAAAAATATTTCTGCGTTTAGGCTGAACCTAATCACCCATTTCTCTATTAAAGAGTATTGGGAAATAAGAAAATAAATGCAACTTCTTTTGTTTCAGAATACCAGAGGAGGACATTTACATTTTTTGACTGCCATTGAATGTCATGAAAAACTCACTGGAGAACCAATGCATAGAATTGTCCCATGATCTTGATTTAATCCCATACGAGTTGTTGATAATGTGATGGGGGTTTATTTAAGTAGTCATGTGTATGGTGTAGCCATTATAATTGGAAGTTTTAAAAATGGCTTTCAGGAGGGTGCATATGTGCCACAGTATTTTGAGAGATTTCAGATCTTACAGAAAGGATTTTGCCTGATTGTCAAACAGAAGAACATCATTTCTTTGGTCCTTGCTAGGGGGACCCTCTTCTGTTCCAATCACCATTCTGACCACCCTGCTCTAAGGTACCTTTGAATCTTGGGTTTTATCAGCTAGAAAGTATGAGGTAAATGAAAATTTGCTGGATTCACTAAATGGAGTTATGAAAGTGTGTAGAAAGAGAGAAGTTTGCTGGTTCTGGCTGGGAAGGGGAATGTGCACTGGAAGGAACTTGTGTTTAAAATAAAATTGACTGAAAAATGTAGAAAGAATAAAAAAGGATTTGAATCAAATAGAAAACATCCACTGGGCACCAGATCCATCAATACCACATCAGGAAGTGGAAATAAGGAGCTACATTACTTCAAATATGGAAGAGAATTATATTTACACAAGATTTTCTTACAGTTCATATACGTTTTTATTATCATTTCCCTGAGAATAATGCTGATGCTCCTTAAAATATATAGTCCAATTAAATGTATAAATGTATAATGAATATATTAATTTTGTGGGAGTTTATGTGAGTTAGCAACAGAAACATCTCTTACGCTAAAAGAATGTGCAGCTTTTTAAAATGTGAAGTAACGGAGATAAAACATAAACCATTCTTTACCTTCAATATTAACCAGTTCTGAAATAAGATTTTTAAAGACATATGATTGCCTATTTCCTTTTTCTTCACTGTTGCAGTGCAATTAAAAGGGCTGAAATGGCACTGAACCAGCAGCTTTAGAATATTTACCTCCCATTTTTAGACTTTGAGGAACCATTATTTCTGATTATCAGTTGAAATACATGAAGAACCTTCTCTTGGTTACATGCAAGTTTGTGACACTGTGGAAATTCACTATCACTGGCTATTGCCTCTTGGACGTTCTGGTAATTTTGGAAATGAACTGTTGCTAGACTGCTCTTTTATTTCACTCTCACCTTATAAATATTCTTTACATCAATGTTCATATCTGGCAATCAATACTCTTTGAAAATGTGCTTCTCAGGAGCTCCAAAGCTTTCCCATCCCACCATTTATGGCAAAAAAGAGGTCCCCCCACATATCTTTCTGCTATAGAATTGTACTTATTTGGAAAACATTTAAAATAATGTTAGAATGAGCTCAGTTTAGAATTACTGTACTAAATAAGCTCAATTAAAGTTTCACATGAATGTCCCTCTGTATTTTTATGCCCTGCTGTTGTTTTATCTCTGTGTGTACTGTTTATCATATAATCTGATTTACCACATGTTAAAAATTTTTTTTTAATTGCATTTATTCTCTTTTCCTACTGAACTTATACTAACTAGCTACAATGATCCCACTGGGCTCAAAATTTACAGCACCATAACTGATAGTATCATCACTGATTATCTCTCTGCTAACAATTGGTATTTCTCATTCTTGATAGTGTTTAAAAAAAAAATGAACAAAAAACCCCCTAAAAAAATTCAAAGCTTAGATAAAGCCAGTCTGCTTGACTGAGAATAAATCTTATTGGCACAAGAAGGTTTAAACACTTAGAACATTTAAAAAAAAAATAAATAAAATATTCACCTGTCCTTTTTTTTTCCCCTTTCCCACTCCTTTGAAAAGTATGTTGATAAAAAATAGTTTCATGAAGTAGTTTATACCTTTTGTCAAAAGGGTAAACATTCAATTACGATCCAGGACAATACCTGATGATCTTAATGTATTTCATAGAAAGAGTCAGCACCATTCCCTTCGATAGGTGGTAGTTAATGTGGTCATGAACATCCATTCAAGTACATTATAGCTCCTTTTACTGCTCCCTGTTACTAGCATCCAGCTATCTAATTAATTTGATAATGTAAGACTTGACAGGTGGTTTTAATTTTCTGGGCCACTGAGAGGGAGACATGAGATTACAGTCAGGGAATACAAATATCACCAAGATATGTTTTGGTTGGTTTTCTTGCAAATAGGTAAGGCTATTTTACTGGCTTGGAACAAATAGGGGCAAAGGTTTTTAGGCTGTTTGTAAGGTCACATTGACTGATTAGTAGGACAAGAATGTGTTTTCAAAAGAGTAACTTTTCTCTGCACTTTTCCTGTCTTACAATTTTTGCTCTGAAAATATTTTTCCAAGGACAACTATCATGCTGGAGTACTCTGATACACTAGCAAGGATCTTGCAAGTTGAAGATCTTTGCTTTAATAGACATTTCTCTGAAAAGAGGTCTTAACTTTGCAAATGATACTTAAAATATACAACAATTACAGAAATGCCTAGTTTCTACAGAAAACACCTAGTTGAAAGAAATGTTAACACCTAGTTAAAAGAAATACTATTCTCTCTCCCATCCATGACAGTGTAATCATTTTTACCTGGATTTCCTTGAATGTCTTATGATGCTGGCATGAAAAACTGGATAGTTCTACCTGTTTTGCTCTCATTGCTATAACAGTGAATTGTCTTGCGGTTGTGGATGAATTTTAACTAAAATGTGTTTTTCCTACTTACTGATGGAAAATTGAGACAAGGAATAGATCAAGTGGCAGTCTCACAAAATGTAAATGTTGGGGGGGAAGAGAGGTAATTTTCAGTAAAAGGGTCCTAAAATCAGAAATCTTGATTACTGGTGTATTTCACTATTCTTTCCACAGTATAACCCTACTCTTGAGGCAGAACTAAAGAATGATAGATTTTACCCACTTTTATATTGCTCACAGGAGCCCAGACACAAAATTACTTGATGAGCAAATGTGTCTGAAGCAGCCTTATCTGTATTCCAGTCTTCTGTACACAGGTAAAGTTCATGTGTGGTAAACTACATAGCTTCTGTCTAAAGTAAAAATAATTAGAAGGAAAACTCTACTTGTAGAAAGCAGCAGAGTATTAAAAAGAAGAAAAAAAAAAAAAAGACAGTTGCATTCATATAAAGGTTGAATTCATTGGTCTAGTCCAAGGTTTGAATTCATCAGTCTTGACCCCTGATTGCTTACTGGCTGTGCACAGTCGTTTGAGTATCCCAGCTTCATATAACCTTGGAAACTGTTGACCAGATCTAGCCTTCTGAGACAGGGAGGTGGCATCCTGGATGAAATTATTTCTTATGAAGACTTTAGTAAGTCAGGTGGAGGAGTGGGGCCTTGCTAAACACTGCCAAGAGAAAATGCAGTGGAGGTTCATTCTCAAAGCTGCGGATTTCTGTGTAGAGAAATAGGCTGAAAATTAAAGTATTTAGAGAATAAAGCATTTAGAGAATGCAAAAGCAGCTTTTCTGAGGAGTTTTTTAAGACATAGATCCTTTAGCCAAATGCTAGTGGACAGAGAGTTACACAATGTTGACCCCCTGAAGTCAATAAATAGCTGTACTGGGATCAAGACATCACCCTCCATGGGTGGCTGCAACATCTGTGCAAGGAAATGATGTTAAAAGACATTACAGAATCATTTAGAAACATAGAATCAATTAGGTTGAAAAAGGCCCTTAAGATCGTTGAGTCCAACTGTTAACCTAATACTGCCCAATCCACCACTAAACCATGTCCCTAAGTGACAAGTCTACACAGTTTTAAATACCCCCAGGGATGGTCACTCAGCCAGTTCCTTTCTCCAGACTAAACAACCCCAGTTCCCCCAGCTGCTCCTCATAGGACTTGTGCTCCAGACCCTTCACCAGCTTCATTGCTCTTCTCTGGACACACTCCAGCACCTCAATGTTTTTCTTGTAGTGGGAGGCCCAAAACTGAACACAAGAGGTGATCTCACCATTATGTCTGTTTTAATCTGGCTAAAGAGACAAGGAAAGCCTTTTTCTCAGTCACCTGCATTCAGTGCTATCAATGATAAAATACTGCTCCTGCGGTTTCATTTTTTATCTGACAGCATATTCAGTCTGGTATGACCATACTGAGCTAAGTTTCTTTTCCAAAGTAAAAATTCCTTGCTGCTTCCTTGTATGTTGGCTTTGCTTATGGGATAGCTCTACCAGTGTAATGCTTGTGAGCAGCACAGTGAGGTGCACAGTGAGCAACACAGCACACCCAGGGAAGGGTTAGGGTCAATACTCAGAGAGTTTTGCTATAAGATACAGGCAAAGAAAATTTGATCAAGGAAAAAGCCTACATCAAGAAATGAGTCAACAATCTCTTCAAGCTAGTCTTACATAATATTTATGTTTGGCTTTGTTACTTGGGCTATTCATTACCTCTGATTGTCTCATCTTTTTCTTACAGAATAGCAGCCACTGTAAATCTCGTTTATGTGTCTTTAGAAGCAATATCCTAGAAATTATCTCCTTGTACCATTCATAATTAAGTTCAGAGAGGTTTTAAGTCTGCAAAAGATGCTGTTTACTAGGATTTTTTTTTTTTGTACACTGAAACTTATTTTAGTATAAGACGCTGATGTTCCTATACAGAGAAATATAGCTAAATTAATATCTAGCATTATTTTGGCAAATGAAAGAAAAATTTGCATTTTCACAAATGACTGGAGACAACACACTGGGACATAGATAACTGAAGAACTTTTCAAAGGTCTGAAAAACAAAGATGTTCAGGAGGGGTTTAGTTTCCTTTTTTGGGAAAAAAAATATGTGTTTGCATAAGGAAATAACAGTTCATAGAAACCAAACCTTTGTTCAGGTAAAACTGATTTAAGCACTTAGTTTAAAACAAGGCTATTCTGCAAATTCTAGAGTTGTTCCCAAGTCATTATTTCATTTAAAGTCTCTTTTCACTTTGGGATAGACAGTTTAAAAAAGATCTAGAAATTGAAACACTTCAGAATGAGCACTAGTAAATACTTGTATTACCCTGAATATTCTTCCCCTTGGAATTTTGGTTCATGGTCATTTTTGATGTTTCAGCTTTTTGTCACCTTCTATGGTAGGGAGAAAGAAAGCTTAAGCTCAGTGAGCTCAGGAAAAAACGTGTGTCTTTCAAATCATTGAATATATATGTCTTTGTATCTAAAAAAGGATTTATTTGAAAATATAAATTTTGGAGAGCCTCAGTGGGTTTGTTGCTCTGTATTGTAAAAGTATTTCTTGCGGATAAAGCTGTGGAGGCTTTGTATGCTTGAAAATTGTATTCCATTTTGAGTGTCTAAAAATGAATTGAAGTATTGGCAGTCAGATTTGAAAATTGTATGCATACTGTGTAAATGGTAAACCTTTTTGGTTCTGAGATGCATAAAGCCAAGGGAATATAAAAGAATAAAGTGTAGTAGGCATTTAGTAAAACCTTATTGTGCCCCATCCATACAAATTCATGAGTTTTTCATAGACTAAAAGAAAAAAAAAAGTCTTTGTCAAAAATGTCATCAGCACATAAGGCCATAATCAACTTTTTACTATGCCCAGGCATGACGGAAGCACTACTTGTTTATTTATGACTTTACCCATATTAGGATTCCACCACCACCACACACAAAATGGCAGAGGAACTCCAGAACTCATCTGTTATGTTGGAGAAAAGGTCCTGGTATCGTTATACACTTTGTTTAAATTGACCTGGTTCTGTTTGTCCTACTACCTGTTGCCCTAGGTGTTTTCTTTAGATATTAATCTAATATTAAATATTAATACAGAGCAAAATTGCAAACTGAAATACACATTTGGTCAGTGACTCTGCATATGCTGCCTCTTAATCATATTTGAAAGCATGTTCAGCATTTAACAGTTCTACTGTCAGCTTCATCTCCATTCTCATCTGCTTTCTTACCCCCTATGTTTTCTAAACAAATGATTTTCTGAAAGTAATTGATGACCGTCACCTTTTTCAAAGGTCCTGCCTGGCCTTGATGTACAGTCTTAGATATTTTGACTTACTGTCACCAGAGCTTGGACAAGATTTCAGTCACTGCTTATCAGCAGCATAACTCCATAATGTCAGATCTGAATTAATTCATTTAACAAAATGTTCTGCTTTATGTGAGCAGTTAAATGGCTGTCCTTGTAAGAATAAGGCTATATGGCTTTCTAACCCTGAGAATCCCAGAAGAACTTTGTTTCCTGAAAGACAGAGAGAAAACTTTTTCCACAGAGGAGATGATCAAGAATGACTGACCTGGACATAAGAAGGGAAGAAATGGCTTCAGAAATTTCAAGAGGCTATGGGGCTCTCCTTCAGTCTTGCTGGGGAAAATCAGCATTTCTTGGAGCTCTTCCTTTCTGAGCTACAGTGAGTAGCAGATAGAAAGACTACCGAGTGACATGCAAGATGAGTCACCTGTCTGAAGAAAAGGCTGAGTGGGTAAACCAGAGCAGTCATTTCTCTGCTGGCACAAGGTTGGATAGAAATAACAGTTGCCTGTCTCCTGTTGAGAGGCAGCAGTGAGGATACATGGAAAACGAAGGTAGTAAAGAACTTGGAAGTTAGGCCTACACCTGGCAAAAGAAGGCAATGCAGTTATTTGGTTGGGCCATCTGCTCTTGGACAAATAAAAAAAAGAATTCTTCAGAAACCAGCACTGGAAAATTGTTTGGCAAATACCACCTCAAGATTCTGGCTCCCCTAAGTCAACTAAAAGCAAAGGTTCTTAGGGAAAATTAGGTCATACACCTTTCTAGGACAGAAAACCAGTGTTTGTTTTATCTTTTAATATTTAGACTGCTACAAACTGTGAATATTAATGTTAAAAATAAATGTTTAAACAGCACCAACTATTACTTGACCACTCTGCCAAATAGTAGGTTTGGCACATAAACAGAATGTGGTTAATCAATATAATTGCTTGACATGAACATTAAATGGATTTCCATATCTCACAAATCTTATTACTAGACTGGCAAAAGATCTCTTTACAATACAGGGTTACCTTAAGTAAAAAACAAGAACGTCAAGACTGCAGTTAGGAGAGTGCATGGGGCACTAGAGAGTAAGACAAACTTACTGAAATTTGCAGTGTCTCCTATTCCGAAATGAAAGTGTGATATGTTAATATAAGTTAGGGTTAACTGGAAAAAATGCAGTTATAACAACCCTAGTGTTGGAAAAGATCAGTAATAAGTTCTGGTATTAACATAGCTCACGATTAATTTCTTGATGTATTCTCTGCTTGGGAGAAGTTCGTTTATTTCCATCCACAGACAATGGGGAAGAACTTCTGTAGGAATTTACTTGCCTAACCAAGAAGGAAAAGTAAGAGCAGAGGAGAGCTTTCATACCACCATTCCCTGTTGTTCCCCCAAACACTAAGGCAGTGCAGTTGCATGGTGTAGGGGAACGTAATCTGTGAGAAGCTTTCCTTCAGAGACACTAGGTTCCTCCGTTGCATTTACCACCATGTCTGTTCTCCATAGGTATGAAGAACTGCTCATCCCCCTACCCCCCACCTTCCCCACCCCCCTTAAAATTTTAGGAAAGAGAAGCTATGAAGAGAATTAACTAATAGGACCACATGTAAGCAGTGTGTTATTCCTGCTTCTGAAAACAAGGTATATGGTAAAGTGGCTGACATGCCTGGTGGTCTAAAGGTTTAATGGAGCCAGTAGGAGTCGGAGGAGTCCTGGAGTGAATATGGAAAGAGGAAAGGAGGGGACACCCATGTCATTGTTTCAGCTTTATAGTTGAGCTTTTTGAACTGATTTTTTTAATTTTGTTTTGAAAGTTTTCATTTTCTTCAGTTTTCTCCGAAGGGATTCAGTGCTTTTTATTCCTAGTTTTCTTGTTTTAAATGTTCTTTCACTCAATCTGCTTCATACGTTTCCCAGTCATAAACGTCCTCTATGGAAAGAATAAAAGCTTTTTTACGCTGTATTATCTCATGTTGCAAGAAGCACAGAGGTAATTTAGTCCCACCATTTCCTTCTTTTTGTCCTGCTTCCTGCTAAGGCCTCCCAATGCAGCAAGTGTGAATCTCTGATCATTCCAATTCTAGGGTCAATAAGAAGTGGTTCATTTAAAGGTGCATTTGCAGTTTGAATGTTGTCTACTTCTGCAATGAGTCATGTCCTCTGGTTTCAGGGGCAAGGAGGCAAATGCATGGTTTTCTTTTCTCTAAAGGAACAAATAAATTTTGCAGCTTGCTAATTGGGATGATTTTCACAATAAAGTGAGGTGGTGTCTGCTTTTACTGTATCAATAATATCTCCTTGGAAAAAATTAAAATGTCAGGAGGCTGACACATTGAGAGACTAGTATTCTTTCTCTAGCATGACTAAGGGTATCTTTCTCCTGTGGTTTTATGAATGTCACTCAGCAAATTTGCAAATTCAGATCTAACGCTCCTCAGTGGATTGTGCAATACATTGCAGCACATGTGTCTTGCTCAGGATAGTATAGAAGGCACTGTTAGTCTTGCAGGTACAAGGTGCTTGTTGTGGTTTCTTGTTTCACTGTTGTCAATTCTCATACACTGGAAGAAATCTGAAAGTAAATGAAAGGTCTGTCCTTCTCTGGAGACGTATGAGAAACTAGCTCATGGCAGTCTTTGTCCAGGCATTACTTGCTGTGTGCCAATATTTCTGGACAACAAGATCATAATGTAGAGGTCAAATATGCTGAAGGAACAGAAAATCTGTGCTTCAAAAGCAGTCTTAAAGAAACATGAGGAACTCACTTTGGTATGAGGGTGGTGAGTCAATGGAACAGGCTGCTTGGAGAGTTATGGATGCCCGTCCCTGAAAGTGTTCAAGGCCAGGTTCTCAGGGCTTTGAGCAACCTGGTCTAGTTGAAGGTGTTCCTGCTGATGATAAGGCAATTGGAACAGGATGATCTTTAAGGTTTTTTCCAACCCAAACCATACTATGATTCTATGATTAGCATGTCTCTAAGAATCACTGCATCATGTTCTAACAAATAAGGTATGGCTGAGCCAAGTAATCAACTTCTAGCCATTGATTCCTCTTATTCACTTTTTTCCTAGCATCTCTGACTCTCAGTGCCTATTTTTGGGTTAAAGGTAAGCCAGCAGCCTTGATTTGTAATGCGAGATATATATATATATATGTGTATGTGATAGCTTAAAAGAGTATGTAAGATAAAGACTAATTCTTAGTTTTACAATGAGAAGCAGATGAACACTAGGAAAAAAAGAAGAAATTAAAGAGAATTTCATGTTAAAATTTTGGAGGCTATCTTGTGTCATCTAAAGCACAATTTCTATTGGTAAACAGATATAAGGAGAGAAAAAACCCGCAGGACTTTAAGATGTGAGTAGCACACATATTTAATGTCTATGTAAATACTATTGCTTGAGAAACCTGATCAATACTAATTATAATTTTTTATTTCTGTTTTTAATTAATTGATTAAAAAGTACATAAATAATTGCATTTTGAGATAAATATTTACTTAATATTGACATGGGAACCTGTCTCTCTACAAAACAAAGTTGTAAAATTAATACATACTACAATCCCATGCTTTTCACTAAACTTTTAGTTTATTTCACTTTTTTATGGAATGGTAGTTAATTAAACAGTCTTCAAAATGCCCCTAAAAGTCTAAAAATATTAAAAGGGGAATATTTTGTATGTTTATAGAGATAAATAACAGTAGATGATACCTTCAATTGAGTTCTTAAAAACAACACCCCAAGCTCTATTTAAAATGTCTTTTTTTCATAGATGACAATTCTATAACATCACATCCAATTAAAAAGAGCTGAATTACAAAGAAACAAACAATAAAAGAACAGTCTAATTGGGTTATAAATTTGCTTAAAGGCTGGTTAGTCTCCCCTTGCCCCATCCCCAATAATAAATTGGAAGGTGTGTTTTCAAAAAAACACACAATTACTTTCACAGTGATGTGTATATACAAAGGATCAACAAGAATAAAACTATTGAGTTCAGCTTCATCTGTTTCTTCATATGGATGTTAATAGATACATTATCACGGTGGCTCACCTAATCAACATAACATGAATATCTGGTTTTGCCTGATGACAATCAATTCCCGTCTTTTGTGAAACAATTACTCTGAGGATGTCAGGGCAACGGCATCTTTAATTTGAATTGTGTATATGTCGCTTAAGAACATAAAGCAAAATTGCAGTACATTATAGTGAAAGTTGTAAAATAAAACACTCTTATTAAAGCAGCCTCCTATCTTCAAGTAAACAACCCTAAAGTGATACAAAGCATAGGGGGAAGAGCGCTGCTTTACCTTCATTAGAAAACCTACCTCCAGTTTTTGCATGCCCAATAGAAAGGTTTGGGGATCTGTTTGTTCTCTTTCTGCCTTTCTTTTGGTGCATGTACTCAGAAAGTCTGAAGTTTTGAGTCAGGAAATATTTTCTGCTGTCTAGATTTCTCTGAGAAAGTCATAAATGGAGGTTTTCCTTTAGAATCAAGAAAGCCATGGCTGGTGGCTTTCATTGGTAGATCTGGACAGTATTTTACAAAGGACATCAGGCTCGTTTTTCCCCAAGTGAAGCACAGAGGAGGTCACCAGGGAAGCCAGAGGCAGAAATAAAATTAAATTGAGGGTCCTGGGTCCTTGTACTGCCTTTTGCTCACTTGAACACTCAGGAACCATAGGATAAGTGCCTGCACTTAGATTTCTATTTGCTCTCAACCTGCATTGATTAACCACAGGTTTTACAAACTCCCTGTGTTGTGGAGTTAGCTGTTTTGTGACCTGGAATGGGGGATAGTTTATGTTGCAGGCATGGTGAGACAGCTCTGTGAGAACAGGAATAAAAGAGGCTGGAGAAGAAATGTCTTCTGTTAGACAGGTGGATATCAATGGAGCAACAAACCAGGTGCCAGACAGTGACTTCTTCAGGTCTGCAATAGAAGCAGCCAATGTGAAGTGAAATTCAGCTTTTCTGTCACTACCCAGATTTGTTGACTTGTAGAATAGCTCCAAGATACAATTCTCAGTGTAGCAATTTTAGCTAGATTTAGACTGAGCGGCTAGCAAACATAACTACCTCTCCTGTGATCTTCATTTCCTTGTTGCCCATAACCCCCTGCAATAAGCTGCAGCTCTCCTGAGGGAATCGAGGCAGGTGATGAAGGACAACTGCCTGCCATGGCCAGGCCTCCCACTGCAGGGAGCCATAGTGCCAGTGGAAGGCATGGCTGATGGCAAGCACTTGGAAGCACTCCAAGGCCCTGGAGTTTCTCAGGTCCTATTTCATGGTCATCCTTTGCATGGGGAGACAAATTCACCTGCAGTGCAGGATGCACCTGCTAGACCACATGTTTGCACACAACTTGTGAGTTCAGAGAGAAGCTGTAGCAGGGCAGGGACCAGAAACTGGGGTTTCTGTCTTGCATTTCTGTTTTTACGGCTTCTTATTTCTGCAGGGTGTACAGGCTATGCATCACGTGCTTCAACATGTGAGATTCTTCTGTCTCTGAAGTAGCATATCAAAGTTCATTTTTGGTTGCCTAAATACAGGCTTCCAGCACCATTTTAAATGGTCTGACATATCCCTCCTGACCTACAGCTGTTTTCCTTAAAGGGTACAGGTCTCTTGGAGGTTCTGGTTGATGACTGCAAGCCCTTTGTTGATGTCTTTAGGGCTTTAGGATGTTTTCAATGTCACTCAACATCCCTACCTAGACACCAGAACTGTCCTCTGTCTGAACTGCTGAGGCACCATTTGCTTATTTGGATTTTTTTCTTCCTGTAAAAAATATAATTATTTTTCAGTAAAGCCATACCATTCAGTTCAAGCATGGCATCCTGCTTCTGTGAAGCTTGTTATAACAGCATTGAACCAGTGTTCTCTACGCAATCACTCCCCCGTTGAGTACCACCTAGGTAAAACCTAAATGGTTTTGTGGGTGATAGTGCAAATCCATCCTAACTGAAATAAAGTAGAAACAGTTTCTAGTTTCACAGAGAGTGGCTATGAAGTTTGGAGGTTAATCCTGTCGAGGAATGAAGGCAGTGGGTTGATTAGGTATAGTATGGTCTGGCCTCTGGAGGAAGGAGAAACAGCATAGAGAGTAGAATCTGACTGACAGTAAAAGGCTTGTTGCAGTGTGATAGTTTGCTTGTGCTGCAACAACTGGCACCTCATGTGAGGCTAACACTCAGACTGCAACAACTGGCACCCAATGTAGCTGAGAAAAATGTGAGAACCTGCAATCCATAACAGACACTGAGGTGAGCCGTTGACTCAATATGGGTGTATTGCAATATTTGTTGCCCATCTTAACTCAGATTGCAGCTTTTGGTGCCCAATGTAGATGGGGACTAATTATTATGGGTGCAGAAGAAGAAGAAAATTCTATGTTAACAATGCTTATAGATATATTTTAAAAAAGAAGCATAAAATATAACAAGAAGGCAATAAGAACTTCACTAGGATGGTGCAGAGTAAATGATGTGCTAGTTACGCCAAAAAATGTCTCATGTGTTCAGACATGGCAAAGCACTGGAAAACTACTTTTTGAGGCTGCCTTGAGGGGGGATAAAATTGCAACAACATCGCTAACAACATGGAGATTAGTCTTAGACTTACTAGAACAATTAAAAGTGGACAGGGAGACAAATTCTATATTTGCAATGCTTATGGATATATTTGAAGAAAGAGGTGTAAAGTATGATAAAACAGCAATAAGAATTCTGCTAGTGTGGTGTAAAAAGTGTGATTTGCCAGTTACGGTGAAAAAGGTTTTCAGCATTCACACATTGCAAAGCGTTGGAAAGGTACTTGAGGCTGCCTCGAGGGGAGACAGAATTGCTACAGCCTCATTAACAAAATGGAGATTGATCATAGATTTGCTAGAACAATCAGAAGTGGACAGAGAGACAAACCCTATATTAACAATGCTAATCAACCTACTGCCTTCATTCCTCTACAAATCCGATTCTTTGTTTGTAACATAAAATATCTACGAAGGTCAGTCAATTTCCTTTTATATTGGTTTCTTATTTTTGTAGACATGAGTACTGAAAAAAATCTGACCAAATTTGATTGCAAAGTTTATCTGTGGGTTATTTGACTTATTGCTGTGGTTTAATTCCAGTTGGCAGCTAAGTACCATTGCAGCGATTCACTCATACTCCCCCCGGCAGTGGGATCGGAAAGAGAACCAGAAAAAGGTATAACCCATGGATTGCAATAATAACAGTTTAATAGTTGAAATAAATTAAAATATACTAATAATAATTTCAGTGAAAAGGGAGATAACCAAAAAAAAGAAAATGAAGTAAAACTCAAGGCAAAAAAACAAAACAAAACAAAACAAAACAAAAAACCCAAGTGATGCACAATACAACTAATCACCACCTGCTGACTGATGCCTAGCCAGTCCCCAAGCAATGACCCCCACCCGAGCTAACTCCCCCCACTTTATACATTGAGTGTGATGTTGTATGGCATGAAATATCTCTTTGGTCAGTTTGAATCAGTTGTCCTGGCTGTGTCCCTGCCCAGTTTGTTGTGCCACTCCAGCTCTCTCACTGGCAGGGTCTGAGAACATGAAAAGTCTCTGATTTAGTAAAAACGTTACTTGGCAACAACTAAAACCATCAACGTGCTATCAACATTATTCTCATACTAAATCCAAAACACAGCACTACAGCAGAACTGGGAAGAAAATTAACCCTATCCTAGCTGAAACCAGGGTAGTTATGTAAGTTACTTGTTCTTTCTTAATTATGCTCTGAGGTTGGTTACTTAATTTACATGTCAATAAATTTATTGGTGGCAGAAACCTCTCCAATGGAAGACTGATCACTAGCAAGCGTTGTCTGGCTCACAGTGGACTCTAAATAATGTATACATCTGACTGTGCAGAAATAACCCCGTTACATGTAAATCAGCATCGTAGCAGGAGAAACAATCATTCTCCAAACGTTTGTACAAACAAAAAGGAAGCTCCAATTTGTAAAAGGAAAATGTAGCACTTCTGCAGTGACTACCTGACATTAACCACTGTGTGTTTTCTGCTTGCTTTGGATAAGTGCTACTTTTTTGTGGTTTGGGCTGCCTGTGAGCTTGTGGTTGAAGTTTTGGGTTGTGTTGTGGTTTGTTTTTTTTTTTTTTTTCCTTTTCACTGACTATCTTGAATCATTTTTATTATCTTTTCCATGTTATGCTTCTGACTGACTGGTTGTCTTCTAGCTATCTTATTTCAATTTTGAAAGCACCCTTGTATTTTTTGATGGGTATTAGACAAGTGTTATATCTAAGAAAAGCCACTGCAGTGCACTGTCTTTACATGTAACCATTCATTCTGTCTTACGCAATATCCCAGCATAAACTTTATTTCAGTAGACTTATTCTTGATTTATACTGGTGTAAGTGAGAAAAGAATGTGCAACACATCAGGGTCTAAACCCTCAAAATAAATACCTGGTCGGGGGGGGGGGGGGGGGGGGGGGGGGGGGGCGGGGAAAGCTGGAATTTTTGGAGGTGCTTGGATTGGTTTGCTTATTTCCTAGCTGAAATTCCGTAGGTTTTGTGCATATAGAGCTACACTGCATTTTCTGAATGTACATATACAAAGTTCTAAGGTGGATGTCTGGCCCTCTGGACTAAATGGCATTAACATTAACCAGAAATTCACCATGAGGGCAGCCAGCACACAATTGTATATGCATGTGCACGTGATGTTTATTAATACTAGCTTTGCTTTCAGACCAGAGTGTTAACTTTAACTAGCAGAATGCTCTAAGAAATTTTCAAGCTTTTTCTGGTGCCTATTTCTCTATACTTTTTTTTTGGATCATGCCTGGAAGAAATGGTTAGAGAAGAGTGAGACCTCTTTGGGAGCATCAGTTCCCTCCAGTAGTTGTGTGCAGGGGAAGCAACAGAGAAAAACCAGCAGCTGCTGCATGATGCTGAATACCTCTCAGGTGCAACTTGTGCTTGTCTGGGAAAGCAGCTCTCTTCCACTTATCCAATGCACAGAAAGATGAGTCAGCTTAAGACATCTGTGGCCTGACTAGGTTGAAACTGAGGTGTATCAATAATCTTAGCTAGGAGGTCCCAGATATTGCACTTTGCTGGAATTTAGTGCCCATAGGTCGTCAGAGGAATGCAAGTGTTCACCACCCAAGACAACTGTGTGAAAGTCAATTCCTCTGCTTTTCTGAAGACTGGAATAGTAATGTAGTTTTCATGTAGTCCAGTCTGCTGTCAGAAAAGAAATGGCAGCTGCCTCTAGCAAGCCATTTGGCTGCAATACTTCACTTTCAGTGTGTTTTCTAATTAGGATACAGCAGTGAGGGTTAGATCATTGCCTGACCCATCTCTTTGGCCTTGGGCCGAATTCAAACATACAATATAAATATACCTAGAAAACTGAACTTTAAAGGCATAGATTTACTCAATAGATCTGTTTGCCAAAAAACGAGTAGAGTAATCCGAAACAGATACTCTCAAAATAAATTGCCTTTTTCCCTCAAAACGATATGATTTCAATAAGATTACCAGAGTAAAAGGTTTCTACTGTTTGAAACATTAGTGTTGCAATGTTTGCTGTTGATTTGATGTACTCCTTTTTGATCCATTTCCCTCCAGCTTCAATATATACACAAGTACGTCAGGAATAATGTTTCCTGTACTATTTCTTTGCATTGCATTTTTTTGCTTTGTATTGAAGTATTAAAAATGCATTGCATTTAAAATCAGTATCAGTTTTTAAATGGGTACCAAATCCTAGGAAAAAGCTTCAAATTATCTGTGGACTCCCCTCTCTCCATGAAAAATAAAGGTGAGGATTTGCAGTCTTTACCTTTGCAACTGCATTAGGGATTAGGATAATGAGCACTAGCATTGCAGACTGTAGAAATGTGTTTATTTTGACTAAAGAAACAGCACGGAAAAAAATAAATTAATCAGCAAAGGGAGTAACTTGTTGAAGTCATGCACTGGAAATTCCCACTCATCAAAAATGTTTGATATTTTTTTCTTAATATAATAGCAATTTCTTCTTTTCATTTAAGTATATAATAAAAAAGTGATTAGTTTGAGGCTTTACCTGTGTTATACTCAGAAACATCCAAGGACAGGATTTGGGCTACAGCTGAAAGGTCTTTTTCAGTCTAACTCTACTGGCTCTACTTACAGGTGTAAGTAATCTGCCTGGGAGCTATTCAGGCTGTACTTCTACAAACATCACAGCTGAGCTGGCAGGCATGTTACTGGAGGTATTGTCATTGCTGGAGTCATATCCCTTCCCTCTGCTTACTGCACTCACTTTATCCTGAGAGGAGACCAGAGGCTTCACTGCTCCCTTGTGTTGTGTTTCTTTCAGGAGACTCAGAAGCTGATGGTCTCATCTTTATTTTAGTTGTGGACTGACACAATTAACCAAGGGTACCCTTAAATAACTTCTGAAAAGGAAAGGAGACTTAACTTTTCTTTCTGCAGTTTTTATCTGTTCTAAAAATCCTGTTCACAAGGATTCCAGCACTGTTGCTTGACCTGAGTTCAGCTGTGTGAGAAGCCATTAGATCTCTGCCCTCCTCTCTGCTGAAAGCCTTCACCACTCGACAGCTTCTCAATAGGCAATCCCCCGTGGTGCTCAGTCATGGAGAAGTACCAAGAGTGAATGAGCAGATGAGCAACAGAAAGGAATGAAATAAACATGCTTTGGCTCCAGAAAGTATTTAGCTGAGCAGTATTTTTGTGAATAATAAGCTTTAGTATTGGTTAAATCAATATTTCCAGGAGGATTGTAATTTCTGTATTATTCAGGCATTTTATTTATTCTACAGAAAATAGCCCAAATGTTATCATAGAATTGTTGGGGTTGGAAGGGAACTTAAAGATCAGCTAGTCCAAACCCCCTGCCATGGGCAGGGACACCTTCCACTAGACCAGGTTGCTCAAAGCCCCATCCAGCCTGGCCTTGAGCACTTCCAGGGATGGGGCATCCAGAGCTTCTCCGGGAAACCTGTTCCAGTGTCTTGCCACGCTCACAGTAAACGTTTTCTTCCTAATATCTAATCTAAACCTACCCTCTTTCAGCTTAGCCCCCCTTCACCTTTCCTGTAGGCCCCCTTTAGGTCCTGGAAGGTTGCTATAAGGTCTCCTTGGAGTCTTCTCTTCTCCAGGCTGAACAACCCCAACTCTCCCAGCCTCTCTTCATAGAAGAGGTGTTCCAGCCCTCTGATTGTCTTTGTGGCCCTCCTCTGGACTCACTTCAACAGGTTCTCATGTTGGGGGCCCCAGACCGGAATGCAGCACTCCAGGTGGGGTCTCATGAGAGCCAAGCAGAGGTCAAGAATCACCTTCCTTGACCTGCTGGCCATGCTTCTTTTCATGCAGCCCAGGATTCAGTTGGCTTTCTGGGCTGCAAGCGCACATTGCCAGGCCATGCTGAGCTTCTCATCTGCCAACAAGACCAAGTCTTTCTCCTCAGGGCTGCTCTCAACCCATCCTTCATACAGCCTGTATTTTTGATTGGAATTCTTTCAACACACGTGCAGGATCTTGCACTTTGCCTTGTTGAACTTCATGAGATTTGTATGGGCCCACCTCTCAAGCCTGTCAGGGTCCCTCTGGATGGTATTCCTTACCTCCAGTGTGCTGACCACACCACAATCTTGGTGTTGATTGCAAACTTGCTGAGGGTGTACTTAATCCCACTGTTGTTGCCAACAAAGTGTTAAACAGCAATGGTCCAAATACCACCCCACGAGGAAATCCACTCATCACCAGTCTCCACCTGGACATTGAGCCGTTGACTGCAACTCTTTTTATATGACCATCCAGGCAATTCCTTGCCCATTGAGTAGTCCATCCATCAAATTGATGTCTCTCGAATTTAGAGACAAGGTTGTGCAGGTCAATGTTAAATGCTTTGCACAAGTCCAGGTGGACGGGTGTCAACAGAAAACCAATAACGTTTTACTGTCACACTCATAGTGTCACATGTTCAAATAGATGCTAATAACAATTAATAAGTGTAGTAGACTTCTTTTAGAAGAAGATCTTTCTAGGTATCAGCCATATTAGCTGATTTGCTTTGTGAGAGCAGGGATGTGAAAAGGAAGCTTAACACTGTATGTTCTGCTGTTATTATTCTGTTCCTGATAGAAATGGGATAGAAAAGATCTTGACACTTATAAGTCCACCAGATTCCTCCTGAACTACAGCAAATAACAGGCCACATCAGAGCCCATTTAATGTTTCCATCCTCAGGGCACTGGAGTTCAGGAATCAACAGGTACAGGGATGGTTATGATACAAGGGAATTTCAATGCTGCTGTCCTTTTCCAGCCTATAACTGATGGAGAATAAAAGCAACTTTGTTAGCCCTGTGCCTCCGACATCACATTACAATGGTTCCTCCAGTAAAGAAATCTCTTAAAGATGATGAGGTTTTTTAGCACTGTCAGGGTGTCGTGGTGTTGGGGAGTAGGAAATGGATGGATTCTTTTTGTAACGTTTGGCCACTTTCCAACAAGTAAACAATATACATGTTGAACATGGACAAATGCTAAGGGCAGCCAAGAAACTGGCAAGAAACTAGCAGTGTAGGGTGGTTTTCATTTTTATTGTGGCATTTTAATGAAAGTCAGAAGGGATAAGACATTGTTGAAGCAGGAAAAGGAAGGGAAAGGCAAATGAGAAAAAGGGAATGTGCAGAGGGGGCTTGAGCCTGCCTTTTGATGCCATTAACTTTCATCAGACTTCATCACCACCCTGGGTGAGGGCTTTACAGTAAGCCAACGTTTACAATAAGCTAGGAATCACTTTGAGGAATGGGGAGAACCACAATCAGTTCAGTACAGCATGGGGACTAAGAACATCTGTAGGCTGATGCCTTCTTGCTTATAAAGGCAGGTACTACTGCTGTTCTCCCTGCACTGTGTGTGTTTGCTGTGGCTGTAAAAATGTTCCACTGAGCGTGGAACTCAAAGGCAGAGAGAAAATGTGCTACAGATTTTGCCTTATTCATCAGCTGATTTTGCACATAATGGCTGGCAACTGCAGAGTGTGAATCATTCTCCAGTTATGGTCTTTAGCTAAGAAAAAATTGATACTTAAAGGATTTATTTGAAAATAACTTTTTCAAAGTAATGTTTGTTTATTTTTGAGTTGTCTTCAGGTCAGTGTCAGTCACTGAGAAATTAAGAGCAAGACAGAAATCTAGGAAACCTAGAGCAGGTCTGGGGATCTCAAAGTGACAATGGAAGACCCTACAAGTAGACAATAAAGTGTGATCTTTGCCTCCTTCAGACACATTCTGCCCTTCCTACGAGTTCTTCAAGTCTTTTTGTTTCTATCAGTGGAGCAACCACAAGCATTTTGTTTTGGGTGGACCAGCTCCTTTGGTCAGCTTTTCAAGGAGGGCTGGGAAGGGCACTGACCTCTCCCTTACAGACTTTCTCACAGTCTAATGGGAAATGTTCATGAAAGACTGGAAGCATGGCAGAAAGGGGTATTCTTTTTCTTCCACTCAAGATAAGTAAGAAGGCAAGGAGTAGCAAGAACTTAGTACGGTAGGCTCTTTGAAATGTATGTCTGCGTGACGCTGGCAAGAAAAGTCAGTCTCGTACATTTGTTAGATGGATCAGATGTAAGCATGTGTTTTATATATATAATATATGTAAATATTACTTAGGTAAACTCTCTTCTAGAAGTTTTTATTCTAGGAGTCATGAAATCAGTAAAGATTTTGACCTTCTCCAGACCATTATTACAACGATCACTGTATCATTATTTTTACTCAGAAATTAATTTACACTGTTAATCATGATTTATCTCCAGTTAAATACACTTAGCAGTTGCATATGTATGCACTCATATATTTTGAGATACTTTATCATTATGGTGCGGGTCTGGAGGTTTTGTCTGCAGGTTTGTTCATGACCTTTGTTGAGAGAGACGATGTTCTGCTTACTCAGCTAAAATTAGAAGTTTTAAAGCTAGATGTTAGGTGAGTATTAGTTCATCATTTTCAGACTGAGCAGATATAGTTGAGTCCAGGCCTGAACTTTAGCTTGTTCAATGTTTAATGTCTTAAAGATACCTTATTCCCAAAGGCTATCTTTTTGCATTTGAGTACACGTTCTAGTCACCCAGGTCCTACAGGGAGGAAAAAAAAAACAACCATCAGCCTTAAATTGGAAGTTTTAGCAAAAGCTATATGCACCATTCAGAGGTCTCCAATCCTCACCATGGCCTAGACCTCTTTCTGTATAATCCATTTAACTCTGGAAGCCAAAATTCACAAGGTAAAGCAAAACATTTTTAAAGCATTTGGAAGTATTTGAGTGTCATTAACTTTGCTTGATTTAGAAAACTTCACATTCTGCAGTTCAATATCTCAAAAATTCATTAACTGGTAATTAATTCAAGCTTTCTACTTTTGATAACCCACAGTGCTTGATATAATAAAACAAAGAAAGCACTGTTAATCATTGAAATGTCCTATAAATTGATACTGTTACATATTAAACATTTGACTCAGGAGAGCTAATTACTAAATGTCTGCTATAGCCTTTGGTTACTGAAATCCTCCCTATGTATTTGCATGAACTATTGATTTCACGTTTACAGAAAGCTTCTGTAGGCTTCCTATTTTCTGTATATATTTTTCTCAGAACCCCTGCCAGCACTGGCTGGAACAGGAGAATTCAGTCATGCAACATAATATTTAACTCAGTAAACCAACAACTGGCGAATACCCAATATGTGACTCTTGTTTTACTGCTAGGTTCAACAGAGGGTTCTCTTCATCAGAACAGGTGAGCAGGGCTGCCTGGTTAGCCTGGATGAGTGTTTCCTGTTTGCCACTGCTACTGGTTCCAGTACACAGTTGAGGACAAGGTGGTCAGTGCATAAACTACTCAATTTTGATAGAAATATTCATACTTACAGAAAACACACTTTATAAAACATTGATTGTGAAAAAGTATTTATCCCTAGATCTTTTCTGCTGCAAGATTTTGTGTGCATGCAGATTTTAAGTACTATGTAAATTAATGAAAAAAACATCTTATATTGGCTAAACGTACTTTCAATGATACAAACACCCTTAGTGTTTTTATCTTTTGAAAAGGAAAAAAACCCAAACCAACAAACCAACTTCTGTGGATGTTTTAAAAAGTATTTCCATCCAGAATACTCTTTTATAGTTGTCCTTCCCATACGTCAAAAACTTCCACACTCAGATGTAATTACTTCTGTCTCTGCAAAAGCCTCACAGACTTTAATTTCTTTGCTTGGGTGCTCTCCAATGTTGTCTAAAGGGAAATATGAATTTTCTATGTGTTTATTAACATTCTTACAGGCTACTGTGAAATTGTAATAAATAAATAAATAAGTAAATGGCAGTCTAGCTGTTGTTCATATATGCCACATGCAGGATGCCATACAGTCCCAGTGCATGCTGCTGTTTAATGAGAGCTGAAGGTAGCTCCTACCTTGAGGGAAGCTCTGCTCCAGGGCAAAACTAAAACATTGCTGTATATCCATGCTGAGAGCTCTGTTTACTTATTTTCCAATTCTAATAAGGAAGCAAACCCAATTAAGTGGAATAAGCCACACAATTACGCTACGGAAGATTTTAAACTGAATATCTTAAAAGGGGCTTAGGGAGCTGGGTGGCTAAGCTACCTTACCAGAACTACCATGGTTCTCAGCATATTGCATACATCACCCTATCTGTTTGACACAAATCTAGTCTCACAATTGACATATGCAAATGGCAGATCTATTTCCAAGGACATATTAGCTATTTTACCTTAAATACACCACAGCAGAGAACTGGTGTGTAACAACTGTGGAAAAAGAATGAGTGGTTGTGTTGCTTGCTTCTGGAGTTATTAAGGCTGGATGACTTTAATTTCCAAAGTAGCTGCAGTTAGGTGCAAGTAAGTGCAATTCTCATATTTTGATCAAGACTGTAGGAGACTGTTCACTGCAGTGGCCTCAGCACTATTCATCACTATGACCTTAATTGTTGGATTGGGTGTTTGTTTGTTTGTTTTTTATAAATAGGAACATTTTTGTTCATTATAATCTTGTTACGGGATAATCTATTTTGCAATTAAATCCACAGGAAACTAAAATTCTGTCCTTAGAAAACTTTCATGAGAACAAAACCATAATGTATTTAAAGACTATTTTTTAATGAAATCCCCCCCAAAATACTGTGAACAATTGTAGATGGCACATTTGTTTTTCTTCGCAATTTTTAATAGAACACATCTATTAACCAAGATAATGGTATTAAAGACAGTATCCTGTTTGATCAACATTTTTTCAATGTAGAGAAACAAAGGAGGAAAGTCCTAAGCAAAAAAGAAAGCAAAGGAAACCTTTGTGTAGTTAACATTTCCTTTAAAAACCCCACAACATTAAACAAAAAGACTTACAGTACCTGTAATTTTTGCCTTATTTCATTACAAAAATAGATACAAGTGAAATAAAGAGAGCAGAAATATAAATGAGATACTTTTTTTGTTTAAAGAAGATACAAGTGAAAGATGCAACTAAATTTTTAAACATTGGTAGCACTAGTTCTACACTTCATTAAATAGGTAATATTTAGTATTGAGACTTTCATGAAAAAAATCAGATTATTTTTTCCATACAACAGTAAATGAAACATTTATAATTTTGACTAACTCTAGTGTTAAAGAGAAAATCTATCTCTAGAAGTCAAAGTATAATGTATAATCTGTTGCGTGATACTTCAGTAAAAACCCAGATTTCTCTTGCAGCATAGTCCAGTTCAAAATTGGTAAATAGTGTCTGTTTTGAAGTTTTACTTCCTACTTTCATTGATATATTTTAATTATGTGAAGCTGTAAATTGGAGTTCACGTGGTGTTTGAAGCTAAATAAGATGTTCTGGTTTTCCCAACAAACAGGCATGCTATCTTTCAATGGAATGTTTGACTGGTGGCTAATGACAGGTTATTTTGTAATTATGCCAATACATTTCAGATGTAGATTTATTTTTGTTTTATGCAGTATAGATTAACACAGATAGCTGTTGGTCAGCCGACAGTCATCTTCAAATAAAAGTGCTTAAAATCCTGTGTGTCTCCACATGTCTTCACTCTTGCTCAGAAATATTCAAGAATTTCAAGACTCCACTTGCAATGCCTTTCAAAATCACAATTCCAAGACACCTGGGGTCAAAGCAATTACTTACCACTAATAACTGCAGTGACATACTAGTTTCCAATGTATAGATGCAACACCAACAGGGATATTTAATCTAGTGAGTCTACCTTCTTCATGCAGGAATCTGTGTTTTCAAAAGTCATCTTAGTACAATGAGTGAGTGTGAGAAGTGCAGCACTTCTGTTATTAATGCTTGATGAAAAGTTAGACTTTATATTTTCTAGGCTGCCTTTGCCATTGTCTTAAAGTAATTGCCATGCTCCAGTCTTTCTTTTGGCTGCATTCATTACCTTGGAACTAAGTCTAATTATGTTCTGTGGAATACGTGTTTGTGTCCCTTTTGGTAAGCACCATAGCAGGTTCCCTGTGCCCCCCCACCATTCATGGCATGTTAGGATAGGACTCCTCTAGCTGAGGCAGAAGTGCGGTGACTTCTGTCTTTGAGTGTAATACTTCTGAATATATTTCTAAAGCTATATCTACATATTGAAGTCTAGTTAGACACATCTCAATTTTTTGCTTGGACTTTGTTTTAGGGTGCCCTCATGCACACACCTCCCGCCTCCCTTTCTGTTCCTCTTAACAGCATGGTAACTAAAGCAAGACCTTGTATAGTCTGTTTTCATGGCCAGATCATGCTCTATGAAAGTGTAATTCAGGCTTCCACAAAACCTTAGTAAAATGTGTTGGGCAGTTTGTAGGAATTTGACATACATCTCTTGGGAAAAGCAGGAGAAGCCCTTTATTCAGACCTTTGCACATCCTTCCATCACTTGCACTTCCCTTAGCTGCATTCTGGGGCCTCGTGGAGGAGCTATAGGATAGCATGGGGAAATCGATGCTGGTTTGAATAGCTCTAGTGGTGGCTATTGCAGAATTTAATTGGGATGATAAAAACTGGCATATATACTTCAGGCACTGTTTCCCAGCTATGTAGAACTGAAAGGGTTTTTAACTTTTCTGGAAAAGAAAAACAAAAAGCCTGTGGACAAGCTAACATAGTTTAGAAAAGAGTAAACTTGGAATATTTGTTTCTTAGATCTTTTCTGGTATGCTTTATATTTTGCAGTCATCTCCCAGACTGCCATTTGATGTCCAGTGAATTATCAGTTTCATAGGCTAAAGATTAGGGTGTGCTTGTATAACTTATATAGTAACAATCAAAAATATCTATCAGTTCTTAATAATGTTTCAACTGTGCCCTTGTGGAAGAAATGGTAAGAAACAGGTAGCTGTTTTGGGGGATGAGGAGTTACTGAAGTAATTAGTCTAAGCTGTAAATATCTGTGTACTATCTGTGGTTAAACTTCTCTCTTTGAAAAATTCTAACTTCATGTGACTAACATAGACCTAAGACAGCCAGAATGAACTGGTTTTTTTTTAAAAAAAGTATATGAAAAAACCATCAGATCAATAAAAATGGACAAAATGCCAAACCGGAAGGAAACTCAAAGGAATCTCTAAGAAAACTGAAAAGGTTAATGAAATCTAGCCATATAATGCTGAGCTAGTTTCTGCGTTGCTTCATAGTTCTTGACTTCACTGGTGCATAGGGAGAATTTATCAGGTGCCTGAAAGGGTGAATGTTCTCTTTCTCCATTAACATTATGTAAGGTTGAAAGACTGGAAAAGTGGATAGGCCAGGGTGCGTGTCACTTGTGACATCTGCTTTGCTGCCGAGGCCAGTAAAATGTCGCTGAGCTAAAATATTTGTCTGTGTAATTTAATGTAGCCAGGAAAGAGTAAAAATCTGACCGCACAACAAATGAGCAGAAAACAAATCTAGTGCATATAATTAGCTGTCATACCATTTTACTGAAGTCCTTCGAGGCTGTATTATAAGAATTAGTACCAGACATGTTAATTCAAATAGCTTTGTATTCCAGTGCCTTGAGGGCTGGGGGAGATGGGGAGGGAAGTGCTGAAAGTAATAGGTCAGGTTGTTTCTTTACTGATGGCTAGGTTGAAATATTTATGTCAAGTACTTGCAGGGATGTATTTTGTATCATAGCACCATTTGCCTTTTTGCAAGGCATTGGGGTAGGTATGTTTCCATCCTGACAAGATTCATGTTATAGTCAACACTTAAAGGCCTTCCTTTCCCTTAAATTCTCCAGCAAACACAATTGGTTATAGAAAATAAAATTTATTCTTGAAGAAGCCTTTTGTTCCATGTTTTTCTATTACTATGACTAATTTTTGTCTCAAAGGGTTTTATTTTCTTGGTTTTATTTCATGTTTTTGGACCTTTTTTTATTTCCTGTCATTAGGACAGTGCTAATACTAGGTCCTATACTAGAATCATCAAACTGAAATCCAAAGCTTGGATATCAAATGATATTAAAATAAAATTTATATTATATTAAATTTTATTAAATTATATTAAAATGATATTAAAAATAGTTCAGCTTCCACAAACGTTTTTGCCTTATTTGTGACCTTTCATATATGGTCATTCATATCCAAGCACAAATTCAGATAAAAGTTGTTTATTCATGCTGTGTGCAAAAGGGAGGAAAAATCCTGAGTGAAATTATTAATAAAGAAAAAAAGAGGTAAAACACTGAGTCAGTCATCTGATCAAGAAACTTATCACAAAACAAGGCTAAGGGTTTAGATACTAAGAATTAGCACGTTTGCTAATTGTCGCTAACCTCTGCAGTGTCAGGCAAATACGGAAGCATGTTTATTTTCACTAAAATAGATACAGAAGGAATTATGCAAATCTGTCTTTTTTTGAATTTGCATGATCAGTTATGTAATCAAATTGTTTTTTATAGAATATCTAAAGAGTTATAAAGGTAAGTTTTGTCATGTGTTACCTTATTTCTTAATTACATTTTCTGGATAACATTATATTCACATCAAGTACAAAACGCTAAGAGATATTTTAGTGCCTGCAACCTACATGCTTCTCTGGCTCCTGCTATTGCCTTCTGCTTCAAACTGCCTATGCAAACAAACCTACAGTCGTTCCCTCTGGGCCACTGCAAAACAGGCACACAGCCACAGTTAACCACAATTAACTGCTTTCCTCAGAAATTCTTGGGCTGTGTTAGCCCCTTTGCCTAGCTATGGCTTTTTCATTTAAAAGTAGATTCTTTTAATTATGTAACAGAAGATCTGCTTTATGTATTGGGACATTATTCTTTTTAATGGAATCTAAACTCCAACACAAACAGAGCAGTCTGGACAGTATTTGTGACAAGATAATGTAAGAATCTATATAAATGGGAGAAAAACCTGCATAAAACTTATATAAATACATAAATTCAACTTTCACGCTTTCAAATGTTTCACAGGTATTACCTAACAGTAAGAAAATAATAATAATAATAAAAAACCCAAAACCCCAAATGACAATAAAATGGTTTTTCCACAGCTAATAATGAAAGTATTGATTTTATATCCCGTACAACTCTCAAAATTACATCTTTATATTTTCTAAGAAGCAGAATGATTACAGCTGTGTCTGAGATGCAGGCTATTGTGAAACTGAACGAGTTATATGTATTCTTTTCTGTGTTGTACTCAGAATTTATAGCCTCTGCTATTTGAAATTCACACCAGATTTCTGATTGAGGCTTCTCGTCCTAAAGATCCATAGGTCAACAGAAGTTCTGAAATGATTTTTTTGAACAATATCTAGAAAGCTTCATGGAAAAAAAACTGGTAATATCTGATGTCTGCACTTGTTTCATGTTTCTGAACCCTTTCTTGAGATTCAAAAATACCTTTAAATTTAATTTCTTCTTGATTTGTTCCTCTGATTGGCTGGACACAAGGCAAGACTCCTCTGTAAAACACCAGAGCAGAAGGTGTTTGGAAAGAGTTCAGGAATTTTATTGGGCAGCACCTTCTATCAGGCACTGAGACTTAGGAGCAAGCTCAACTACCATCAGCCTTCTTGACCATGCCTCCATTTTTTTTTTCATGGCTTTGCTTTATCCCTTGAATGACAGGCACGTTTCCTTATCTTTCTCTCCCTTCTTCTAACATACTCAAGGAGAACCTGTGAAGAGAATAAGATGTTTCCTTTCATCTCTGTAGGCTTCTTGAAATCATGTGGAAGCAAGATTTTTTTTCTATGGATGAGTGAATATATTTACTGTGGTTGCTGAATATCATTCTCGAGTAGTTATGCTTGATATGGTGTGTCCAGTAAGGGCAAATGAAATGCAATAATAAATAGTAAAAAAATAACCATGCTGGTTTGTAGTTGTAGCCTCTTTCTCACAGTTCTGGGCTGGATGTCTCAGTAGATGGATGATTCACTACATCCTGAAGCAGGTAATTGCTTTTTCCCAAAAGTGATGCACTCTTAGGAGTACCACTGGCTGCTTCTCTGAAAAAGGCTCAGAAAGGCAAACATCAGAGGAATGAGTAAAGGAGGCCTACTTTCCTTCTAGCAAAATTCTGAATTCACTTCATGAATTTTTATTCACTTGGTTGACATTAAGAGTTTCCTTGCCTTGTGTGTTCCTCAGTTTTTTGTTTTTTTTCTCTCATGGCTCACACCATGATGCAACTCTTCCCTTCCTTCTCCCTCATTCAGTCTCAGTGGACAATTAAATGTTTAGTGTAGCTTTGGGGAAAAATCTCTTATCTGGAAGCAAGAATCCTCATAATTTATAACAACTGTCAAAACTTCAGGCACAGTGGTTTTAAAAGTCTTTGCTGATAAAAGTTCCCACTTATTCTAAGGTCTGACCTGTGTGAGAGGTACAGTGCGTTTTTGAGCTTTGCTTCCATGCCTGAGGGGTACTGAAAATCAGAGACTTCTCCGTGCAGGAAGACATGATGACTTGTGCCGAGGGACTAGGACATCAGCTTGTGCCATTTATGGATAAACCTCAGCTTATTGTAAAATGTCAAACCTCATAAAACACCAGACAGAAAATATTTTAGCAAAGTCAAGTGACATGTTAAGAAACTGGATGCCTTTTTTGAAGCATTTTTTTTCCTTTCTTGATAAGAACTTACTTTTGCAAATGACTTGGGACCATCATAAGAGGTTGGGTGGGGTGTGTACTGAGGTTTCTGTGGTCCAAGCCAGATGTGTTCATCTCATATTGCTGGGATGGTGGGAAGAGGATGAGGATGATGTCTTATTGCTTTACTCTCTTTGTAATTCCTTGCTATCCTGAGCCAGAGTCCACTGTAGTAGAATGACTGGATTGCTGCAGCCATAGATATTTAGGACTAGGAGGTGGAGAAGAAGATAGTCGCTATTGCATGGTACTTTGTAATGAATAAAGCTTAATGGGTGAAAAAAAAAAAATACTTTGTTTTCTAAAAGATATTTCTTCTTGCTGAACTTCCAGTGGGGGTGTGTTTCTAGTTTAATGATGGACTGTGCTTCAAGCCATCTGTCAGTGGACTTGAACAGATGTGCAGAGAATTCACTCAACTTTTATTGTTAAAACTGAAACTGTTTTTCTTGTATTCATACATTTCATATTGCATTGGCAGCCCCTAGGATTTCTGGAATTAGTGGACACCTTCACAGTTTTGGTGTGGTTCTAGTTACTGTTTCCCTAAGTAACCTGTACTAAGCAGTTTGTACTATTTTTAAGGTAATGCATTTTTCTGCTAGGGTCTTACAGATCTAATCTTAAAAATTTCCTTTTGATGTTGACATTGGAAAGATGTTATTGTACTGGTAGTCCTGATACAGTTGGCTCCTGTTTATGTTCCAATGCATGGTTAAATTGCACAGTTTTTAAATGTGGCTCTGTAAGGTAATTTTGGTCTTGACTCTGGCAGCCATTTGAAGTGAAAGATACATACAGTGAATTAGATACCAGACCTCAAAACACACACTTTGAAAGCTGCCTGACCTCTTTGTGTTTGGATGTAAATATCAAGGGTAAAAAACCTCAAAACCCAAAAAAACCCCAAACAAACAAACAAAAAACCCAAAACAACAACAACAAAAAACCCCAAACAAACAACCAAAACAATGTTGTGTCTCTCTTAAGAATGACTTGGGACTTCACCGAGACTCACAAGATAGCTATTAATTTCCCTGCTTATTTTATCAAACAAATGCAGGCATGTCTTTGGTTCATTTTTTTCTAAGAAAAACTCATGGTTAGAGAAGTCACCTGGAATATAGGAGGCAAATGGGCAAATGAAAAAAATCCCACATGTGCTTGATTTGACTTGAGGACTGGGTCATGTCTTCCACTATACTGTCCTAAATTCCAAGTAATGGGGTATTTCATGCTTGGCATTCTCTCAGCCTCTGCTATGGAAGTCATTCCAGGTCACAAGAGAAAAATTGCATATTTATTTTAGAGTGAAAATAGAGCAGGTACTTTGGTAGAAAGATTATGTGGGAGACATTCAATAATGGAGGGAGAGCTTGGTTTCTGTTTTCTATTTCAGTTAATTTAAAATCTTATTCTAGAAAACATAGTGAAGGCAACTGCTGAGATAGAGGAATGCATCTTGAGCTTCAGAACAGTCTACAGCCATGTGACTGGGCTTGAATGTTGGAGAAATAACTCTTCAGGAAAGAGAAAGATTTAAAAGTAACTCAGATGTGTGGAAAAGGCTTTAGCCAATAGAGCATTATGCCAAGGAACAACCCACACCAACCAAACTGAGCAGTGACACTTTGCTTAACTGGCACCTTTGATGTTAAAAATACTCTGTGCGTGCATAAAATATTTTGTTAATAAATATGTTAGTAGTCATTTAAATCATTTTGGTTTAGGGCAAAATTATTGATCTCAAGCTAGGAAATAGGGATAGAGCTGTGCTCCCTCTTTTTATTTCCCTTCTTCCTCCATTTCATTGAAAATAGTTTTGGCTGGACAAACAGCTGCACTGAGACCTTACTGGCAGAACGCACAGAGCAGCCTCATCCAGGCACACAAGTCGGCAGGAAAAGACAGGGTGAGTTCCAGACACTGAAGCTCTTATAAGTGTCAAACTCCTGACAAGTGATTTCAGCACCTTATCCTGCTGCATGTGAAGTGATGCTCTAATTTGCAATTGAATGAAAAAGTCCTCAAGTCATCCTTATCTCCTGAGTAATTGAAGAAAGGCTCTGCAGTGTAAAAACTCATTATGATTCTTCTGTGTCATTTTGCACCTTTGGAAAGGGATTTTTTATCATTACATCACTCTGGCATATTTTTATTAGCACTGAGCTGCAAAATATGAGATGCAACTTTACATTATGTGCTTGTATTTACAGATAAAATTGAAGATTAAAAAGAGAGTTCATATTGTATCTGTGCTAATTCTGCAGAGCCTCTCTGCCATTGATCTTTACATTTTATAATAGTTTCTTTCAAGCTCTGATGATAAAATAAAATGTAACCGTTCTTTGTGAGTGTTATTTGTTGCTGTCCATACCAGAGGAAGAGACGATTTTATAGTCATTTTACAAGTGGAGCTTAATCTAATGAAGTAATTAGAGTAAGTTAAGATAAAAATCTAAGACCAGAAACTTTGACATGGGAGACAGAATATTTTCTACTGTCTGATGTGCTTCTCTCCATTTACTGGAGCTGGAGAATGGTAATTTTTGGAGAACTTTCTGCCCTGTTAGAACTTGAAAGTAGAGCTGGAAGCCTTTCAAGAGAGGGATTTCTCTCTTTGGGGAGTTTAAAGAAGGGTCACTGGTCACTGGGTCTTTAATTTGTAGAAAGTAGATTAGGAACTAGCTGGCAGCTGTTTCTGCACCTGCAGTGAGCTAGATCCACTGATAGGCTATGGGTACTTTGTGCCATTTTGGCTAAGCGAGTGAGCATTTGTGATTGCTTTTTTTTTCTTTTCACAGAGTGTCTGAGAGAAAGTAAGACATGCCAGCATGTTCTCTACATTATTTATGGTATCATTTTACAAGTTACTGTAGGGATATAGCACGCACAGAAATGAGACTTGCAAGGAATGAGGAGAAAGGTGAGAAAACATCAGGGCCAGGAGGGCTCTGAGGTCCTTCTTCTGTAACAAAGTTATAATGGTGATGCTCCACGGCCTGATGTACCTCAAGTCTCAACCCGTGGTTGGATGCATTGAAGGATGAATTTAAAGGAGAATGTGTTGGTAGTGGAAGCACACGAGCCACTGTGTGCCGCTCTGGATCACGAGCTGCAGAAGAAGCAAAACAGATCCCAGGCTGAGTTCTGTAGCTTTGTGACAGAAAAGCATAAATTTACTCTAAGCTGTTTTGACCTCTTATTTTTTATCTTCTTCTAGAACTGGCTGTTGTTCTACCTCTGCACAAGATGTTTATGCTTGCCTCAGCCCTGAGACTGCTGAATCCTGCATATGTTCCAGGTGAGTCGTCTTTCCTTTTGATGGAGTTCTTCCTTGGGGATAAAACAACAGTAGATATTTACTTTAGTTTATAATAATGTTATATACAGAAATTAGAGTTCCTGCTTTATGCTGCTTCTAACAATCACCTGCGATCAATTCACAGCACATGGTATGTCTTCATGACCATAAGGCTGGTCATATTGCAGCTTCTCTGCATTGCTTAGGGAACTTGGTCTACAAGTCATCCCCTGTTCTGCAAGTTGATATGTAAGAGTTGTTTTGGTTGCTGTTGAGACTAGGATTTTCTTCTTTGCAGGAACTTCTTCCTGGGTGAGTGCATTATTTTCATGTCTGTGCTCCATTGGTCTATTTGCACTGGAACACAAAACAATGAAACAAAAGTTAAAAATGTTTCAAGGTAGTTATTGGTTTGGGTCTGATACATCTTCAGGGTTTTACATTTTTTGTTTTGAATTCATGACTGCTGTGAATTGGGCTGTGAGTGTGCAGCATCTCCAAAACATTGTTCAGCACACAGGGGAAGCATTCCAAAGGAACAGGAACTACTTTGTGACCCTAGTAATGTTTATAACCTCTGTGTTCCAGATGCTGTGAGGCATGGTAATAGGGTTTCTCAGTCCAGTGAGTGAGATCTCAGCTTAGGAACTTCTGCTTGGAAATACCCTGAGGCGTGGCTAGTTCAGGATCTTCTCTATGGAAATGCATGTGTTTGTAAAATGCTTTATCTCTACACTAACTGGGGATTTGGCTTTACCTTATTTAGTGCTAGAAAATATTTTGCATCTGGGGATTTGATAACCTATCTGAGAACTGCACTTTCTGACTCGTTGTTTGAATTTCTATGAATTTTCTGTTCATGTTGTACAATCAGTTTTATTTCTGGGGATGAGCAGTTAGCTGTACCTTTAAATCTGCACATCATGCAGAATAAACCAAATAAAATTAATTTCTCAATTCTATATTGTTTGCTTGAGAGTAAGCAGTGTAATATTTGCCTTATGGGAATGATAGCTCTGTGCACAGCTGCCATAGGACATACTTTTTGGTAAACGTGTATGGCTGAAAAACGTGAAGTAAACATCAGTATATTGTTAACCATGGACATATAATTCTTCAGAATTAGTAGTTTCTGAAACATGAACAATGGGGTCTTTGGAAAACTATTGTGGTTTAACCCCAGCTGGCAACTAAACACCACCCAGCCACTCACTCACTGCTCCCAGTGGGATGGAGGGGAGGATTGGAAGAGTAAAAATGAGAAAACTCATGGGCTGAGGTAAAGACAGTTTAACAGGTAAAGCAGAAGCTGTTCATGCAAGCCATATAAAACAACGAATCAACAAATTCATTCACCACTTCCCATGGGCAGGCAGGTGTTCAGCCATCCCCAGGAAAGCCGGGCTCCATCACACCTAAGAGTGACTTGGGAAGACAAACACCATCACTCTGAATGTCCCTCCCTTCCTTCT
Source organism: Falco peregrinus (assembly GCF_023634155.1). Lineage (NCBI taxonomy): Eukaryota > Metazoa > Chordata > Aves > Falconiformes > Falconidae > Falco > Falco peregrinus. The sequence goes on from NC_073723.1 coordinate 78,931,260, forward strand.
TCCCCCAGCTTCAGGTGCTGTGCATGACACGTATGGTATGGAATATCCTTTTGGTCAGTCGGGGTCAAGTGTCCCAGCTGTGTCCCCTCCCAGCTTCCCGTGCCCCCCCAGCCTGCTTGCTGGTGGGTGGGTGAGGAGCAGAAAAGCCCTTGGCTCTGTGTGAGCTGCTCAGCAGTAACTAAGACATCCCTGAATTATCTACACTGTTTCCAGCACAAATCCCAAACACAGCCCCATACTTACTACGATGAAGAAAATTAATTCTACTCCAGCCAAAACCAGCATAAAACCAAATGGCTTATGCAATTGCACACTTAAGTTTGGAGAAAGTGCTGCACAAATATTTGTCTTGTTACTACAGGGCAGACATATATGCCAGCACCTTCAAATGATGGAAACAAGTCTTGTGAGGAATTGATTAAAAAAAGACCACTGTTGTAATGGCTTGTTCCTGTGATAAATGGGACAGGAGACAGACTCTCTCGCTGCTGCCACAGTGATAATGTCAGAAGAATGATAATCTGTGTTCAGATCAGCTCCTCTTGGGCAAGACCATGTTCTCCCAACTATCCTGTGCTGTATTTTCCACCTCACTCCAGGGTGATGTGAAGAAATGGTTATTCTGACCTGGGTTCACCCATTGCTGACAAAGGTAATAAAGCAGCTGAAGTTTATGTCTTGGTATTACTTTACCTTTGAACAGTCTTTGCCTCCTAGAGGCACTGTGATTGGGATTGAGTTTAAAGAAGATGGCCCAAGTTAATGAATGAAATTCAGGAATTTGGCCTAATTAAAAAGGTGTCCTCAATCTGGGTGCTCTAGATTATGCTTTGCTAGAGTATACATTTTACACATTATTCCCCAGGAGACTGTATCTCTCTGCAAGGCACCCAGTTATGTACCTTAGACTGAATGATCTGACCACCTCTGCAATTGTGTTATAAGGAAAGATGAGTATAAATGGAGACAGATACACCCTGTGTGGGTGAAAAAGATATTTATTTCTATTTTTTGAGCTCTTTATGCACCTTTTCATACTTTTCAGAGACTGTGAGCTGCCTCGTGTAATAATCGCTATGGTACTATAAATAGCAAGGAACTGCTGCCCCCCCCCCCCCCCCCCCCCAGTTAAAGAATTGTTCTTGTTATTCCTGAAAAGTTGTGGTTTTGAAAAGTCTAAGGCCAGCAGCAGAGGTATAATACATAGATTTTGATATTTTTTTTAATTTTTATGAACTTTATTTCAGTCAGGGACAGTAATCGGTAAGCTGCAAAACTGGTGAAATAGCAATGCCTTGCTGTGCCTCCAGACTTGTGTTTGTATATGAGGAGCATTGATTTATACTGACAATTTCAACCCAGCTGCAGTTGGGTCAGGGAGTCCTCTTGTCACTCAGTAATGACTTTCTTATCACATTGGGCCAGAAGAGCCCTTGTCGGTATTTTCAGATGTCAATAGCCTCTGGTATGGTGGATCACCAGACAGCATTGCCTCCTCCGGGAGGCTCTGCTACCAGCTTGGATGTTCTGGAGTGTTTCTCATCAGAGCTGGTTGCAGCTGCCTAAATCTACAGGGGAGCTCTCATGAGACTCTGCTTTGGTTATAGACAGAGATCTTAGGGTCACCAATAGCCTCAATGCACTTCATTTCTTCCCTAGTGCTGCCATTTACAGATGTATTACTAAAATTTGGCCTTTGATGCTGCTGATAATAGGCAGCAATGTTCCTCTCGCTTGCTTTCCAACAGGAGCAGGATTGGCATGTTACAGATCTGTTCATTTGTGCTGTCAAAAACTAGGTCACTCAGAAGTAACAGGTCTGGCCAGTGGAAAGACTGGGGAAGGATCACGAGGGAGATCTTTTTCAGTATGATGCTCAGTATAGGGCCGTGTTATACAAAAGTATACATATTCGAGATATGATGTAAAAAAAATATATATTTTACTCTGTAATACTGTATTCAGAAACTTACTTCTATTTAATAAACTGCAATATTTAATGCACTTAGTTATATTTTTAGGGGCTTTTACAAGAGGCGATTGGACCTAGATTAGTGCTTCAGTGGCCTGTGCTGTTGCACACCTGCCTGGCTCGGCAGTGGAGCTGAGCAAGGCAGGCACCTCCCTGATGGCTGCTTGCCATCCACCAATTTCTGCACAGCACCAGATCTACTGTCGGGTCTACGGGAGAAATCCAGGCTGTTTTGTGTGTAGGATATGATGTTACGGAGAACACAGAGGGAAAAAAAAATTAATCTCAGTGAGTTTTAGCCCATGCCTGGGATTTTCCCTCTCAGGAAGACTGCTTGACCCTCGCTTCCCATGTTGTTCATTCATTGGATGCTCATTTGGTTGAGCTCAAGGCCAGACTGTTAACAACATGGTTTTGCTGAACTGCTTGAGTGTTTGGCCAGTGTGTCCAAGTGCAGTAATTATTATAAAGTAGAATCATAGAACTATAATTTAGGCAGCCTGAGAAGAGAATAGGAGATTCTACTCTGGATTCACAGCTGGATTCACTTTTTTAGCTGTCAGTACAATTATGCATCATCAGATTTTCTGTATGGGTCAAGTAGTTTAGTAGCAGCTTGATACTCAGGTTGTGCTCACCTATTTACAATCAGTTGTCATGGCTCTTGTTAAGCTGAAGGAACAGAGATTTAGGCTTAGACACAGGAGTTCTTAGTTGTATTTTTGCTCTTGGCACTGCCTTGGAGACTGAATTTATGAAAGTAACCTCCTGTCTCTCTGATTTCCCTTCCTTCCCATCTTTATGTGGCTTGCAAGTTGTGACACGGGTTTTTACTCTTTGCAATGGCCATTTCTGAAGGGGAGAAGAGGTTCCCCTTTAATGAAGTCAAGGACCTCTGGATGTGACGGTGCGAGCTGCCATGGCTCAGGTAAAAGTCTTGTGGGGGGTGACAGGAATTGCCCCCTCCCAACACAAGGCTTGTGCCATGCCTCTTGCCACATGTCATGTGCACAGTGGTTAGTTTAATGGAGATCTGGTCCTGGATGCTCTTACCTTCTAGGTACTAAGGTAATGTAAATAAGAATCACAGGCTCTTTTCCTCTGAAAGCTTAAAAATGTGTTGCTTTAACACTGCAAAAGATTACAAGAGTGCCTATATCTTTATTCTTGTGGCTTTGGTGCATTGGACAAAGTTTTCTCCTGGGACTTGAAATGGCACTTAGAATAGGTTCTTTTAGGAAATTAGCTTTACGGGATTACTGTAACCATAATGCAGCTTTCAAGGCACACTGGTTGTATTTATTAGTTTGAATTATGTTTCATAATTTCTGTTTTCCTCTTGTGCATACATTTTTATCGTGTGCTTTGCTCTGTATTTAAAGTGTCTGGGATGCTTTCACAGACAGGTGCTACATAAATAAAGTGTAGTATTTTAATAATAAGCTGCAGCAGGACAGCCATTAGAAATGTCCGTATGTTCATATTGCCTTTTTAATCATTGGTATTGCCAGGATTTACTGTTTGGGGAGAAAGGTAAAGTGGAAAGGATCTTCCATGTGGGGAAGAAAAACGTTCCTCTCTCCCATATGCCCATTAAAGCAGTCTTTCTTGAAAGCATTAAAATAGATGCAATAGGTTATGTTTTAGGATTATGTCCAATCTTTCTCTTCCTATCTTTTGCAGCATTGTGGAAAGGGTAATGAGCAACAGTCAAATGTTTGGCTGATAGGGGAGGCTTCAGGACGCTGGTGAGACCAGTGATGGCAATACAGCCACGCAGGAAAACATGCAGCAAGCTATACTCAATATGTTCATCACGTGTGTACCAGCAGGAGGGTTTCCAATGTGCCTTGCATTAAATACCTAAACCAAACATTTCTGAAAGGTCAAAAATGTTTTGTAAGCTGATATTCTTCTGTTTCTTTGTTATTGCTGCAAACCTCTGTACTTCCAAAAGCAAGCTGGTCTTGAAAGAAAAAAAAAAAAAAATACTTAAAAGATGACAAGAAAAAAACACAAAGTACTATTTCCAACTGGGAATACTAGCAGAAAAGCTAGAAATCTCTTGAGAAATATTGGGGTTTTTTTGTGATTTCCAGCTATAAATAGGAAGTTATGGTGATACAAAGCTGGAGGTGGAAGACTGCAGCAGCAGGCACGTTAGCCAGGGCCTAAACTGTCCTGGGGTTGACTTGCTGCTCTGCAGTGCCTGGCAGTGCTGGCACACCTGCAGCCAGCCACTTCACTGCTGCTGTCTCTTTTTCTCTTTGGACCGGTGACTGTTTCTATGTGTGTATTTTTATGAATGCATGGTAGAAAGTGACCAAGATCTGAACTGATGTCTAAGCTTGACCAGAATTCAAATAACCCCTCTGATGTTTAACTGTTGTTAACTGTAACCATGAAGATGTTTTTTTCTGGAGATAAACTATGATTTATACTTTGAATTTCTGATTCTGTCTGGGTTCCTTTTTGACTTACACTGCTGTAAGTCAGACCAGATTCTGATACTTTGTACATGATACTTCCCACCCGTGCCCGGCCTGCCCCGCCTGCCCCACCCCCCCACCCCCCCCACCCCGCCCCCTGCCTTGTGAAAGTAGAAAACTAGATAGGGCTACCTAAATTTTATCAAAATCCACATAATTGTATATTGCATTTTGAAAACCAGATATTTTTTTACATGTAGTTTCTACAGTGTAGTAAAACATGCACATAACCATGCCTAAACACCAATTCTGTACTACAGGAGTATAGAATTTCCACTGGAGGTAGTATTTCCATGGAAACTATTTCCTTGCAGTTTTAATTGTAGGCTTCTTTTTTTTTTTTTTTTTTTTTTTTTTTTTTTTGTGGTTGTCAGAATTTGTTACACTAAATCTATACTATTTATTGTGTAAAGGATACATAAGGCATTTTGTTGTTGCAATCTGAGAAATCGGTTATAACCTCACCAAAGAACAGAATTTGTTTTGCTTGCTGGAAGATAGATTCCTGCTTGGAGATGCACAGCTAGTCTCTTGCAGAAGGAGGTCAGCCTGGCTGCCAGTTGTGGGGTCTGGCTGCCCACAAAGGAGGAAAATGCACTCATCTCTTAGTCCTGAGACCAGCAATGTCATATCATAGCTGTCTCCCAGCACTGGGACCTGTTTGCCTCAGCCGAGCTTACCCTAACATCTCAGGAACTTGGGACAAAGGTGGGAAATGCATGGTCCTACGAGGAGTATGTCGTATGACTGTGAGCTGTTCTCAGTACAATTTGCTCAAGCCTGAATGAAGGGTCAAATTTAGCATTTGAGTAGAACAGTCCTATATTACAAAGCCTGGTTTGTGAATATGGGGGTTTTGTAGTTGGTTAAAACATTAGGTTTATTTATGTTTTTTGATTTGTTTTCCTTAAGTTTAGAAAATATAGGGAGACTGAATATTTCTTATCATTATTATAAAACACATTCTTTTAGAGATATGAGATTTCTTTTAGTTCTACACCTTTGGCACTAATTGCTTGCATTGTATTTGTGCCTGCCTGCATTTAAAACAAATAATGGTTTAACTGTAACTCTTGCTGTCCAGAGAAGCTGGATCTGATGTACCTCACTCCTGCAGCATCTTATTGTTGGCTGGAGAAGTTGTCCGAATGCAGAACCAAAAATGTTCATCGCTCTGAGTTTGCATTTGAGGTACAAGGTACAACTGGCAGACACAGGCAGATGGGAAATGCAAGTGGTGCTATTAAGATGATAGTCAGGACCCTCAGCACAGCAGAAGTTTAACCATTGTTGTGTTATGCAGGCATTGGGAAAGGCAGCGCTCTAAGGAGATTTGAAAAACACCAATAAAACAGATTGCAGATATTTCTGTGATGTTGAAAGGGGGAATAGAATGGAGCACAAAGGTGATTGTTTTAAAACTGAACAAGAGTTTGGTGGGGGCTGGCAGGAGTTCAGTATTGCCCAGCCATCCTATTCATTTTTGATGGTGCAAAATGGGAGAAATTTGTTATCCAAAGGACTGATTCCAATGCGCCCTCCTTCTGCAGCCTCGGGATGTTGTCTAAATTGTGCCACTTTGTAACAAATGTCTGTATGACATATAAACTGTCTTTCTGCCCAAAGGAGAGATACAAATATAGAGAAAAGGCAGTAAAAACAGGTTAAGAAAAGAAACATGTTGTATCTTTAAAATATTGGGGGGGGGGGGGGGGGGGAGGGAAGGGTAGTGGGTAAGCAGCAGAAATGGAAGGGAAAGTTGTTGTGACACACCTGTGATGTATGTTGCTAATTAAGCTTAATATATGTAATTTGTTTTCTGCACCTTCAAGTGCTTCCTTGACTGTGTTTTGTGGAAAACAGCAGTTCTGTAGCAATGCAGCATGTTATGGAAGCCTTGGAATCCAAATTTAGCAGTATTCCAGGCAATCTGTTATGAAACGTAACTATAGCAACTAAACCTTCACTACCAGATGATAACACAATCTTTGTTTTAAAAGAAACCAAAAAAACCCAGAAAACATCTCTTGTCCTTGGTCCCCTGCTACACATGCTACACAGCATATTATCTATTAGTTGGCTACCTGCACTATTAGATACGTAGATCTGTTTTAAAAACTGAACAAGGCAAAGAGGTGTAGTTACCTTAAAAAAAAAAAAAAAAAAAAAAGTTTTTTTTTAAAAAAAAAGTTTGTGCCACTTTGTAGCAACTTTGTAGCACCAGCTTTATCTGTGTCACTGCAGTTGCTGTTCCGGTTGCAGTCACATATTATTTTTATTTCCCCGGTGCCACACGGTGGTGCTGCTGACTCCACATTGCTCAGAGGCCTGAGCTGCCTGACAGGAGTTGCAGATGCAGTATGCCTGCCAAAACTGATTTTGGGGAGAGGGCTAGCACGCAGTTCTGTAATGAAGGTGAATCATGCCATGCGATGGGGGATGTACTTTTATCCCAGGACTCGGCTACTCAGTCAGATGTGGGAAGAAAGAGAGCTGCATAATAGCAGCTGATAGGAATCCTCAGTATTGAGCATGTATGCACACATATACCCATATTCTACCTCTTTTACACTTGATTACTATGTGAATTTTGCATGCCAGCTTTGCTTTTGTAACTACTGTGCCTTCCCAGTTTCTCTGATCAATAGAAGACTGATGCAGGTTCACAGCTCAGTATCTTTCTGGGAGCAAGGACAGCATACTTTCCTCAAGGTCTATTATAAAAATGCAGGGAAGCAAGGCAGAGGGAGAGGAGATGCACCTTCTTCTCCATCTAAGGAGACACTGGTACAGAATCAGGAGCTGCCTTGGCGGCCCCAGGCAGGACCCCGAAACTGGAAGGCAGCCAGTGGTGGTACTGGACTGGTGTCAATTGAAAGATCACTTTTTCTCATACTAAAAGCTCTGTATCTAAGTGGACATCCTTGTCTGTATCAAGCCTACAGCTCAGTGAAATTGACAGGAGTGATTTAATTGGCTTGTGTGTACTTTGAATCTGGTCCTGTGAACTGTAGCATTCTACCAGTTAAAGTTTAGCTGTATGCATTTAGGAATCCACTGCATCTCCCACTGAGAGTTTCTGACAGCCTTACTGAAACGTGTATCAGGCATTTAGATATTTGTGGGAATCTTGCTTTTGAATTGTGGGAAGCAGTCTTTTTAAATAAACCTGATAAAAACAATTGAATGCATAACCTACAAGGATAATTACCTGTCTTCTGCTTTGATTATTTAGTAAATTTGTGGATTTGTAAACTGTACTGCACTGACATGTGATCTAAAAGAGGAACTCTAATAAAGTCCACATACATACTATAGTATGAACTTTTTAGGACTGGCAGTCATGTTGTTTATATAAACACTGTATCATATAGCTTATTATTATTAGCATAACTTTTTAAAGATTTATCTTTTCTCTCTTTGCATGTATTTGGATAATGTACGTACTACGTGTAAATCTTCCATAAAGCCATAACCTGGCTATTGGAGAAGATGTCTATAACTTTAAAAATACCTTACATTGGTGTTCAATTTATGGATAAATCCAATAGCCTTGTGTGATGGAATCTGAGAAAGCGTGATTATTTTCTGACCAATTCTATTTCCACAATAGCTTGTTATCCATTTTGCATAGTCTCTATGAACAGCTAATGTTAAGCGGAGTTCTTTAGTATTGTTACATATAATTGTAAGCAATTCTCCAAATATGAGTACGTAAAGGTTACAGATGGAAGCTGGTCTTGAGTGAAAACCAAGACATGACTAGACATCACCAGAAAGCACCTCTTTGTTATAGAAATGGACTAAGGGACAGGGGCAGCAGCATTAACCTTGCCCACCGCTGACCAGTGACCATTTTCCACTTCAAGTGCCACATTACATATCAAAGACAAATGCTGAAAATAATAAAATATCATTCACATGGAAACTACGGTTTGATATACTGAGTTAGTTCATTCTAAGCAGGAAGAAACAACCAGGGGTGTATTTGCGAGGAACAATGTCTTTTGTGAGTGGTGGGTACAGACAAAGGAAAAGATTCAACTGAAGTAAGATCAGCTGTGTAGGGAGCGAGTGCCTATAGGACAAGGCTGCTTATTCTCTAACAGGCTTGAAAATTATCCTGACAGTTAGCCTTGTTTCGTACCCTAATTAACTGAATGACCTATGCAGAAACTGATGATGCTGAAGTAGCAGGAAGATATTAATATATTTATTCAGTTATTTCATTGCGTCTTTTTCCATATGGAAATGCAAGCTGATTCTGTCAATACAAAGCCAACTACCGACACCATCACAGGCTGATGTTTTGCTGTTGATGATATTTTGTGAAATGCTGATTTGAATTTGTGCTCATTGGCAAGAAATCCTGAGTGGAATTTTTCCCCTGAGATGGAATGAAATGGAATTACCCAGACCAATCGAGAGACCTCTCTGTTGTCTATTCAATAATCATATAATCTTCATAGCAAACTCAGATCCTCACCCACTCAAATCCTAATGAATGCATTAAATTGTAAAAGCTTGTTGCCAAGGAGTCATGAAATGTATATAGTTTTTTTATATGTATAGACTGGTGGAGACTTGGTGGGTTTATTTCCCTTGTTTCTCTCCCCACAATGGATAAAACCCCTAATATTTTACTGATCCCAAACCAGGAGATACTGTGGAGGATCAAAATAAATTGTGAACAATGAATTAGTGCCCAAAAGATGGATTCCAGTAGTCGTTAAAAATGTATAACTACGTAAAAGCAGTGCAAGTTTACAAAAACATAGAACTGTGCCTGCCAGTGTGTCCTGATGCAATCAGGATTGTTTTCTGCACTGGCTTACAGCTGACTTTGAATGCCATTTCAAGATCTCAGTAAAAATTCTTACTCAGATCTTTGATGTCTTCCCCTCTTAGGCAAGAGCTACATATTTATGCACACCTGAGAGGACTCCTTAGAAGCACAGGGACCCACATTTGCTTTTTCTAACCTAGCAGCGTGTACCCTCAGCTCATCCTGGAGCACAGCTTGTGGCCTGTTTGCACATATCACTTTATGCTCAGCTCCTGCTGCCAAGGGAACAGCACAACAGAAAAGTTTGCTGATTTCACCACATCCTCTGGCAACAGACAGCTTGAACATTAAAACATATAGATTGTTTTGCTTACATGAAGATAAAGTATTGAAAACCAAAGGTTACAAATAAAACAATTTTAGTAGGTTTTTTTGTATGCCTTCTCAGTTGTTCTGACATATTTTACTGGGAATGCAGTTCTTGGGGTTAGCAGTGGGAGGTCTGGTCGTCCAGGTCTCTCACATATATTCTGTTCTCTGAGCACTGTATAACTTTTCTGTTTTCCTGCCTAGATATACTACACTCAGTGTCTCCTTGATTCACTGCAAATGGAGTATTGAAGGCTAGGAGAGAGGGAAGGTATAATGGTCACTGTCAGAAGGAGATATGTTGTCTTTGCTGGTTTTAACTTTCTGCTCTTTGCTCTCTTGATATACCTGCCTTGCTGGACATCTTTGTATTTGTAGTTATAATGATATTTTTCATGTCTAGATGGTCTTGCATACTTCCTTCAACTTTTTTTTTTTTTTTTTAAGTTTACAATATTAATATAATATATGCTGGAAACATCTATTCTCTATAACATCTGTGCAGCTGATGATCTCCCATACCATAGTAGTTTTCTAAAAAGATCACACAAAGGCATTTTAATGAACCTATTTAGAACAGATGGAGGATATTGACATATGATAGATCCATGTGAGTGAAAGCCACATGTCTTTTTCTAGTATTTATTCTTGGGGTTCGTGTTCTAAATCAGTATTTTTCCCTTAGTTCCCTTGCTGTCATTTTCTGGAAAGGGAATAGAATCAAAACATTAGATTGGATGATACTTGCAAAAATTGAGAAGTTTGTGTGTGTGTTTATGCATGTGATAATAGCTTTAAAAATGTAACGGTACAAGAAGGATTGGAATGCCTTCTGCATGCAATGAGGTATTGTCAGATAGTTTCTAGATGACTATATTTAACTAAGTTATGGCATAGCTGAGCTATTATGGGGGAGCACATCCCATCTCTCTTCCTGCATTTCTCAGAAAACATTCAGACAGGAGCACACAGAAAAGATAACTATAAATCCTCTGGTCAGCTTGAGCATCCAAAAGTTTACCCTGCCCTGTTGTCTAATGGAGATGTTTTCTGGATTCTGTATGTGACTTTGTGTCATATACAGTCAGCAAGTGGGAAACTTCAATTAAACTGTGGATGTAAATTTACGAAGTGATTCACTTGAATTAATTAACCAGAGCTATGAGTTCTGTGGGTAGAGGTTTCTTATAACACCTATGTATGTGAAGAATTCACCATTATATAAACCATCAGCCATAGGACATACACTGTGAGATGTTTCTTTAATGATCTAGAAAGTACGAATTACTCTGTTCGTTGTAGCAGCAGTAGTGTTAGCTTAGGAAGCCTGTTTTTCCACAAAAAATGTGTTTTGAAAGGAAGATAACCATGCATAACTAACCTCTGAGAAAAGTGTGGAAAATGAATGACTAAACTGGGTCTTTTGAATTCACACAATGTACTTAACTATCTCATTTGGGATCTCCAGGATTGTAATGTTTAGCCTTTGTGACTACTGTATGAATCAGGGAAGTGCAGCACCAAGGGAAGAAGATAATGCAATCTGTCCACAATACTAAGCAACCTAAGCTACAAGAACACATTTATTGTTTTCAGCCACAAGATTAGTGCATGTGCTCCTTGCAAAGCAGTTACGTATTGACAAAAACTTTAAAATCTGGTGGTTCTGTAGCAAGCTGAATATATTTTAAAGTATTTCATCCTCATACACACACATATTTATATTATTAAAATGTCTTTCTGTATGGCAAATTGGAAAAAGTCTATGTGGTTTTGTGTATATGTAACTATAAATATGGATGGTCAGGTCCATACAAATGGTCATTTAAATATTTTGGTCAGTGAAATATATTTTTGAATCCTCTGTGAAGAATACATGGAACTAATAGTTACATTTTAGGTTTGCATTGTCTTAAATGTATTCTTATCAGCTGGAGGAGTTTATTACTCTATAAGAAGGCTGTGCCTCCAGCTTTTGAGTATCTTGATAGCTTCAATTTGTGAAGGGATGTAATTCACAATCATATTGTCTTTTCTGGTATGAAGTTCAGCATTACTGTTTGGTGATGTGTAAACAAAGCTTCAAGCTTTATCTTCCATTAATGAAGTGAAATGAGTTAATATAAAGTGAGAAAGCCAGAAGACGCCAATATTAATTTTTTTTTTATTGCTTCTGGGGTTGGAACGAATGAAAATGTCCATTATCATCAATTTGTTTTGATTCCCTTACTTTCCCCAGTGACAATTATTTTTTAATCCAATAATTTGTTTGACATTGGAAATGTCTACCATTAGTACAAAAATAAATGAAAATGTGGTCAGGCTTAGGAGGTTATAAGCATAATGTGGGTATTTTGTTTCCAGAGAAAATATAAAGTCATCTAGTAAGAACAGAAGGTAGGTTAAGACGACTGCATTAGTATTTTGGTGGTTAAGGTTCCTGGTTTTAAAACAAACACTAATTTCTACAGGTTTAACGGTAAATATTTGTTACCATTCAATATTCATGGAAGTTTATAAGAATGCTTAAAATAAATTGAACCCACTAATAAGACTTAAGTCAGCCTTCAGCTTCTGCTGTGAGGATTTTGTCAAAAAGGTACATTCCGAGTTCCTTATTTATCCTTGCTACCAACCGCAGACCATGCCCAGCTCTTTTTTTCTCTTCAAGTTCAACAACGGCCTCAAGTGCCCCCTTGGGAGAAGCCTTTGCCAGCACTTTGTGATGGGCTAGTCTGACCAAAACCCCGGCAGCTGGGAGGAATTCACGTGGTGGTGTGCTGCTGCTTGTTCATGTTGTTTATGCTTGTGAAATGGCTGCAGCGTAGTGTCCTGATCCTTTAGCAACAGAGCGTCTATTCCATCACACACAGTCTTAATTAACATCTGATGTAAAGGCTCATTGCAGTCCAGGTGCTTGCAAATAACTGAGCTATGAAGCATTTTCACTGTGTCCATTTTAAGTGAAGTGAAATTGCTGCAGTTCAGTGTAGGAGGCTAAGTTTGTACTTTGTTAAGCCCTATCAGTCCAGGTATGGCTTTGCAGAGGAAAAAAAAAATAATAAAAAAAAAATATGAATTGCATCTTGTCTTCATTTTATTCAAAGCACAGGGGTTCTGACAGGAATAAGAGGAGGAAGGAACAATTAAATACAAATGTTCAGCTTTTGACTTAGCTTGAGTTATAGATTTTGTAAAATTGAATGTAAATAATTTGCTATGGCAAGAGTAAAAGTAGTATTATTCTGTGAGAATTTAAGAGAAAAAGATACATTTCAGAAAAGTTGTTTAATCTCCTTGCATGTGTCCCTCCCCTGATAGTACTGTAACCTTTAAGCCTTTTCACTGGCATCTATACTTTACAAATGAATCTTTTTGCTCATTCTTATTCTTGCAGTGGTCAGCTCAGGTGTCAGTCTTTGGAGTCCCCAGCATGAAAACTGACCAGCTTCCTCCCCTGTCTCGTTAATTCTCTTGTTGCTGGTATCACAGAAGCATAATTATATTGTTTTTATTTTTATCAATAAATTATTATTTTCTGCTGTATACCTTCCATGCAGATTAGGCACCTTTGCAAAGAAAGGGAGGAATAGTGAGTGGAAAGTTCAAAAATATTTGAGGTGTATGTGATTGAAGTCAATGCCTTGCCTGATGGGAGAATTATATATTTAGGACAGAGTAGCTAATTTTATGTGAATGCAGGAGAATAAATGATCTGCTTATACTGGTGGTATCTTTCTGACAGGAACATATGTCATACCTAGTTTATAGAAACACACCTCCAACATATTTCACTCAAAGCTTGTTTGTGTCAGATAGCAGCAGTGAAAAAGGCAGGCTTTGGAGGAGTATGTGAAGAGCTGCCTGCTAGGCTGAGAGTTTTTAGAGATGTAAAAGGCGACAGATATGGCACAAACATATGCAATTGAAAATAAACCAGTTTTACCTCATATGCAGACCCAAGCAGTGTAATTTCTTGGTATCACTGCTATATCTCACTTTTGTGAACCTGAAGGAGGTGGCAGACATAGTAATACACGAATTTTTTTTGCTCATAAGATTATGGGAACTTTGGTGACCCTCAAGCGAAGGGAGTGGAGACACTGCACCTTTGAAAGTTGAGGCCATGAAGAGTGCCTTGAGGTGAAAGTTTGGGGAAGGAGGGTTTGGAAATCTCTGTTCCTTTTTGCTTTCTTTAATGTAAAAATCCATTTTCCTGAGATCCTTCAGCATGGGTATTGGTGAAGCAGAGTTGGGGGTGTTTCACAGTCAGATACTTGAGGCTGGGAGACAAAAGCAAGATAATAAAACAACCCACCCCCCACCCCCCACAATACAGGTGAAATTTCTCAGATTACTTCTCTTCACTTTGACGATTAACACAGCAGCTATCCGGAGCTCCCAGTGAACCTCCAAGTTCCAACAGTCTGCTTAACACTTCTCCAAATACCAGTTTTCATTTCTGAACTCTTCTTTGTGCTGCTAAACAAGCATGAGAAAACAAAATAATTTTCTTCTTGTTGTTCCTCATGAATTTCACTCCTCTTGGGTTTATTGACTCTTAGCATGTTCTCAATATTGCAGACTACAAACTCTAATTTGTCACCAAAATGTTTACAATAATTCCAGTACCAGAAAAGAACACTTTTTGGAAACAACTATTCAGGCTTTTCTGCATCTATCTTTCCTTTGTGAAAAGATTTTGTCTTCAGATGAAAAGTCATTATGTTATTGTGCTAACACTCAAACTCTGTTTAGTCTAAAAAAACCCCATTGTATGCTAATCCTGGAAACCTGTTTTTTTCAACTTTTTTTCCCCATTCAAAACCTTTGAATGATGCTATAATAAAAAACAGTTATTGTTGATTATTGCTTTTGTTAGCTATAATTTGAGTGTCAGAGTTGCATTAGAATAAGATTAAAGAGGTTCTTCCAAAGCAAGTGTGAAAACTAAACTTGTTCTTACTTAGTTGAAATATTGTCAGTCTGTTTTAAGCTAAGATGGACTACTGCTCCATTTCTTGGATTAAAAACTGTTATTGTATTATAAAACTGTAGATACCATCTACCTTAAACTTAAAACCTTAGAGAAAAGTGGAAAGATTTACTAGAATCCATCAGATCACCACAAAAAAAAAAAAAAAAAAAAAAGGAAGAGTTTCATACCCTAGGGAATATTTTAGAAGTTATAAAGACATGAAGAAGCTTCAGAATAAAGAACAACTTGCCCATTGTCTCCTATTGCTTAAGCAGTCACTATGGTTCTTTTAGTAGACATAGGCAAGATAACATGTATAAAAGTGAGTGTCTGCTACAGGTTTTTTTTAGGTGGTTTATATGCATACCCAAGTTGTAGGACTATTTGCAAAATCCATTTACAGGAATTATTTCCTTTTCATTTGGTGACAAAAAAAAAAATGAAGTACAAATAAAGAAGAATGGACCATGCAGTATGGTAACAAATAGCCTGGTTTCCTGTTTGCTTCAGGTTTTTGTACCAATTCCACTAAATTGCTACATTGGGCTACCAAAATTAAGATGGCTAAAACCCCACAAAGGTTTCTTTTACATAGCTGATCAAGCTCAGACATAAGTAAATAAAATTTTGTATGAGGCTGTAGAAGCAAAATTCTTAGAGAAACATTTTAAAAAGAATAAAATCATTCAGAATTTACAATTACTCAAATGTTTGTGGGTTTGTTTTTTTTTTTTAATTAGAAAAGCCATCAAATTCACCTACTGCAAAGTGTCAGGAAATAAGTTACATAAAATTGGAAGTCAAGAAAAATATTTGCTTGAATATGCATTAGTATAGATCTAGAATACTCCTTTGTTTGGGATGGGATTTCTCAGAGGACCAATCTTCCTGTAGATCTGGACACAGAGTAGATTTTGACTGAAAGTCTCAAAGGACCTGTACATGTTTTATGTTGATAGCCTAGCGAGGAATTCTGAACAAAATGGCGTTTCCCTCTGTCCCTCTCACTGTGAAGGCAGCACATAGCATGCAGTCTCCCATTCAGTGGAACAGGGTAAAATTAACCATCAGGTCCCTAATAAAATAATATCATTAAATAGATTTGAATTGAAAAGAAAAACCAACAACAAAATACCACCTCCACCACCCCCCCAACAAAAACAACAAACTAAAATCCTGGGGTTTAAAACTGAAACAAAATGGAAACAATGTGTAACTGAATTGCACCACTAACAAATTGGTAGTAGAATATATGAAATTCTATTGATTACACTGTATTGGACTAGATGCTAGGCTGAAATAAATTACTACCAAGTATTTGCAACAGCTACAGATCTACACTGTCACCTCCGGGAAAGAAATTGTCAAAAGTTGCTAGGAAAGTGAGTCAAGAATGGGAGAAGAAATGAAGAGGAAAATTATAGATCTACAGCAGAGTAAATTATATCCTCCCCAGTGCAAATGATCTGAAACCAAAATGAAAATGAAAATTGACCTTGTCCCAGATCTATACACGTGGCTATACACCACTTGCAGACTCACCTGAGCTTTACAAACCATTTGCTTTTCTTTGCATTTCAACTACATCCCAGAGACACTGACATTCCCTCCCCCTCCATTCACAAAGTACATAGAGAAATGATAGATAGTACTTGCCCTGCTGATATTTTAGAAGAGCTTAGAAGCCTTCTTAATGGGATTCAAAACTCTTAAACAATTCAAAAGACAAGAATTACAAAGACTGACATGCACAAAAAGTTTCTATTAAAAAACAGGATGAGAGAGTAAAATATTGAGAGCAATCAGCAGGTTCTCAACTAGAGTTAACCAGCCCATTAAAATAAGATAAAATCATGATCCAAACGATAACTCCTTCAGGACCTCAGCATTAACTCCTTATACTTTTAGGCAAAAAGGTTTCAGCTATAGCCTATGTACTCTACTGAGATTTCAGCATGATCTTTGATGTAGCTATGCTATTTCAGTGTGATCTATGATGTAGAATCATTTGGCAGCAGTAATAAAAAAAGCAACCTGGCAAGAAGTCCCTATCTTCATCCTATCTGGTAGAGTCAGTGAACCTGAACAACAATGTAGACAGGTAGGATGTTTGTCAATTTGGTTTGTGTCTTACGTGAAAGTAATTCAGCTGAAAAATGTGTCCTGACAATTGGCCAATGGGACATGAGAATAAAATGATTTTTTGGTGAAGATATTCTGGCAAAATTAGTTGGCATAAATAGACCCCTCTTAAAAAGATCATTTCTGTTGATTTCCTATACTTTGTAATTGGCTATAACTTTCGACATAGATTAAATGTCCCAATTTGTACCCACAAGCACAACATCTAAGGAAGAAGATGGGGCTATTAACAGCTGTGTGCAGGTGCTTTGGTATCACATTCAAGCCTTCTGAGTGACTTTCCAGTAATAGCTCCTGTCAGCCCCCAGGGGAGAGGGGGCCACCAAAAACTGTGCAGAAGTGGCCGACAGTGCTTGGCACCGACTTTAAAATGCAGCATGCCATCCAATTTTCAAATGAACCCTGAAGGGTTAAGTGGTTTACTCAAATCTTTTCGAAAGTAGCATGCCTCTGTGAAGAATGCATGTAAAATAACAGGGAGACTTAGGGGGCACTTACTGCTTTCTGGGGAATTCTGGAAAACAGTATCACATGGTAAGAGAACTGTTCAGTACCTTGACAGACACCTGCTTCACGCAGTGTTTGTTTTCTACACAAAACAGTCCTCTTACAGAGTGTGACATACAATTCAGCTGGTTTATGCCAGACTTGCTCAAAGGTACAATTCTTTACATCTTTGTTTCCCAACCAAATATATCAGTAGCAATGAAAATGAACTTAATTACATTTCAATTATTGGAATAATTATATAGCTAATACATTAGTTATACTAAATAGGCTTTATGTCCTGTGCTGCAGCTTCCACTAGAGGCCAAGTTAAGTTCTATCATCATAAATTGCTAAGAACACACAGAGCAACATTTACCACAGTATCTTCTCTGAGTTTTAAATTAAATTTAAAAACATCTCCATTTTGAGAGCTGTTTCTAGTCCTATTGACTGGATAGAAATATTACAATAAAATAAAATTATAATAATAAAATATCTTGCTCATTCCAGCTCCTTGTAATCTCTCTTACTCAATGCTCACCTTTCCCATGCCGCTTTCCAGAAATTACCTTATATGCTGATTTCTTCACTAGGAAAATCTGCTGCTGTAGCTTAGGACATTGGTTTAGCAACAGCTATGAAAGGTCTCAGCTTTTAATCAGATGGGTTTGGAATTCACAATAGATGTGTGTTTACTATGAGAGAGAGAAAAATAGTCTCTGAACTAATGCAGTCAGGGTTTTTTTTTCTTTCTCTGTCAGCACCACACCAACACATGGATGCTTACAGGCATTCATGTAATATCCCTCATTATTCACACACACACACACACACCCCCAATACAAAGCTCTCTTTTAATAATAAAACATTTATGAAATATTTCAGGAACTTCAGCTATGGGAAATTGTTCACTGTAGGCCAATAATATCCTAGTTTATGGTTCAAGCAGTCAAAGAGAAGGTTTTAATCCAAAACTGGTGCATTTTGTATGTTCATAATCAGTTTGATACACAACTGACTACATAAGCATAACCATATAACTTTTTTTAATGTATGAAGTAGGGAGCACAGTTTAGCATTGTTGTAATTAAGTCCCTGCTGGTTTAATTGCCAGCCAGTTCTCTGTGGGGCATACTGGAGTTGTTTATAGCTGCTAATTCTATGTTAGAACAAAAGAAAAAAAAGGTAGGGGGCTGCAAAAAACATCCACTAGGAATACAGTTCATTGCCAAGTATCAGTACAGTAGAAAAGTCCTGATGTACCCTAAAATCATGTAACAAAGCTCTCTTCAGTGTGTAGATTCAAGTTAAACCTGACTGATGCACATTCAGATTTATGAATTCTTTAAAGGTCCAGTAAGTTGGAATTCATTTGCAATTGTAATAGTGTTATTTGAAAGTCATTCTCTAAAAAGGGGAAAAAAAAAAATGAAGAAAGAAGAGCTTTTCTGTTGAACAGACTCAGGCAATAAATTAAACCTCTTCTTGAAATAGCATAAGAGCTTACAAATAAATAGTGGTTATTATCAGGAACAAGAGCAACAGTAACAGGACAGCCACATTACTTTCCAGTGACAAATTAATTGATATTTAAAACTTGTTCAGAGCATAATATTATAACAGCACTAGATAGTTTAAAAATGAAGAAAGCCAAATTATTTCATTAGCAGACTGCAGTCTGCTGTACGTTTCCCCTTGTTCCTTTTAGCTTCTTGATTGGAAAGACCACCTCTTGCTCAGAGTTGAATTTTTCAAGGTTTCACTTTAAATGACTTCACAGGAAATTATTCCAGAAAAACAGATGTGGTACCCGTTTACCCGTTATCTGTATAGTTTAAGATGGGCTAGAGATGAAGGTATTCCTACTATTTTCTGATTAAATTGGGGGGGTGGGGGGGGGGGGGTGGGTGGGGGGGGGGAGGAAGTGATAAGTAGCAGTTGTTAGGTGTGCTTTCAGTGGTGAGAGCACTGGAGGAGGGACACTGAACTGCAGGATTGTGCCAGTGACTTTCAGTCCACTGTTGTAGAAGACATTTCAACAATGTTCTCTTAGCTTACCCACTTTCCAAGAACGGTAACACTGTGTAACTATATCAATGCACCTTCTGCAGTGGCTGTGGGTTATTTTTGCATTGCTCAGCACATGGAGCTTACCAGTGCCCTTTCAGTGGTTTGAATCAAGGTTCTCATAAGTTCTGTGACACTGCAACCACTTCACAGTAGGATTCATCACACTTTATCTATCTAATAAGTTTAATGTCTAATCTAGTTTATTTACTGCTATGGTAAACGGGAAATCTCCGTTATACCTACACTGCCGATACTAGACATTTACGCAGAGTAGGGTAACTACACTTACACTGGGGTGTGTGTGCCTCTTTCTCCCACTGTCTACAGAAAGAGCCTAGACAATTAGCTTAGACTAAACGTGTAATCTTTAAACTTCTTATGAAATTAATACCGTGCTCAGTTCAAATGAAATAGTGAAATCAGAAAGAAACAAGTGTTTTTTGTCAATTTATTTGGAATTTATTTTGTTTTGTGGTTGTAGGACACATTGATCACTGCAACCCCAGCTTTCTGTATCCCCAGAGGTGAAGGTATATGCCTGATCTGCCTAGAGAAAATCTCTTTACCTGGGTTACTCACAAGATACGAGATCTGTCCAGAAGTTTTTGTGAGAATGCACTGCAGTAGTATGGAGAATGGAAACCTGAAATGTAATGATGAAGCAGGTTTTCCATAGGACAAGAACTCTTTAGCTCATGAATTTCCAAATTCCAAATGCTGAGAGCATAGCTCCAAGACCATAATTCACTGGTAAAAATTGTTTTTATCTGTGAGATAAAACTTAGGGATTTTTTTAGAACATCTGTCCCCTCTGACAGGATTTATGTAGCAGCTTTATACCTTTTACTTCCCTAATAATGTAACTCTTAACACCATCATATCTAATAAGTCCAACCTGCCTTTTAGATTTAGTCTTTACTAATGTGTTGGCCCCTGTTTTCATTAACTTATATTAATTTTTAGTTCACTTCCTTCATTTTATTGTATTTAAGCCTTAAATCAATAAAAAACATAAAAGCTGTGTCATTTCAGATTGGAGAAGCTGCCAAATTTTACTAGCCTCTTTGAAGATATGCTCTAAAATATAAGCTATTATCACCATTACAGCTGTAAGAATTTTTTTTATTTTTTTTTTTTTTTTATGGTGTGGTATGTTTATTTGGAGAATTACTATTAAAAAATCCAGTATGGTAACGTGGATTGACAAGCTTCATTTTGCAGTATTAAATTTAATTATATAAAAATTAATTTGTCCCATTAAAACTCTAGGGATAACATAAAGTACTTTTAACTTTGATGTCTGTTGTAACTCTTGATGAAACATAAAAATTAACAGTTTATGTAGGCCTTTTATTTCTTTAAAGACATACTATAGCTTAAAAGAATTTTGTGAGCTATTTATGTAAGCAGGAACGATTCTTAGAATTGCAGAAAATAGCTCATTTTTGGATAAGAAGAAATTCAGTGAGATTTGCTTTAGAAATACGCTAACTAGTCCTTTTTTGATTAAAAGTCAATCAACAGCTATTGCAAAAAATAAAAAAAAAAAAAAAAAAAAAGAGTGGTAAGCAGTTTTTCAAACAAAACTCCTGACATCACTTGACATTCTTTCTGTTTTGCTGTTCAGGTATACTTGAACATTGGGAAAAATTAATGAGAAATTTATTCAGTCAGGAAATAGGAACAGCCACTTGGCAAATTGTTCACAGTCCCATAGCACAGAGGAGTGCCCCTTGCAGTACCCAAAGCTTTGGGGGAAATTTGCAGACAGTTCATTGGTCAAAAATGGGGGGCTTTCTGTGGAGGAATGGAGAATTAACAAGCACTTTAGTGTCTCTAGTGCACTCTAGGTTGGTCCTATTAAAGCTCTTCATTAAATCACTTTTGAGAGAGTAGAGTTGGATTTTGGGTACAGAGCTTACATCTGCCTTTGAAGCAGAGCACTACACAAGTTACATAGTATTTTGAACAAAGACTGGAGTCAGGTTGGTCCTAGGAAGCAGAGAGGACAAGTCTGAACCTTGCTTAAGTCTTCCTCAAAGTTTGGGACTTCTGATGCCTGTATTTTACTTAAGAGCTGTCTGGATCAGCCAGGTACTAATGTAAATTCTTCCCAGGCAGAACAGGTAGAGCCAAATGACAAAGTGCACCTCCAAAGCAGAAAGCCCTCTGCATATCTGTTAGTTTTGCCATGGAGGCTACTATACCTGTTTAGATGACAGTCAAAATAGTAAACTACTGTCTCTGAGTATTTGCTCTGATAAAAATGCTGAGGTTATTTAATAACTTGAGAATGGTTCCCAAGAATTACAAAATATTTTTGTATTTAGCTTACCTCTAGGTGATTTGTTGGTCCCTCTCTGTCACAGCACTCTCCAGACTATCAAGCTGCAACAAAGTCTTTTACCATCTCATACCAGCGTACTCCTCATGCTAGTCCCTCTGCTGCCTTCTCATCTCACCTCATCTAGGGTGTGTGTTCTCTCACTTCTTACTTTCTCTGTTTCTTCCTTGGCTGCTCTCTCTTCTCCGGCTCTCAACCCCTTAACAAAACCAGCCGCAGCTGCACCTTATCTACATCAGCCAACCCGCCGCCCCTGAAGCCAACCCACAGCTGTATACTATCAATGCTAATTAACCCAGCTTCATTCTTCTACACCTCTCTGAACAGTTAAAGACAGAAAGGCCTTTGGTGTCAAAAGCTGACAGGCAGGAGTACAGTGTGGTGGAAAGAGCTTTCCTAGTTCTGCTTGCTTTGTTTGTTCTCTCCAGCTTTGCTACTCAACCATCACTACTGTGAGTAAGACATTGAGTTATATACATAGGAAAAAAGTATTTCTAGGGTAGAATATTCTATTCCTTTCAACCAATTATGAGTAATAACCCTTGAAAATACCTGCTTGCACAGGAAACTTTCCTGTGATAAGCAACCATGCTACTCCAAGATTTGGTTGGATTACCAGTTCTTTTAAATTTAGCTTATTAAGAAGCAGATTGTTTCTTTTCTCCTGTGTGCTTTAAGTGCCCTTCTGCTAAAGGTTTACCTGCAGGAAATTCAGTTTATGTTTAATACTTTCTTGTAGAGAACAAGTTACTTACCATGTCTAGCTATGTCCCCTACACATTGCAGGATAAAACATTACTTTAAAAATTCTCTTAAAAAAAACAAGCAAAAAAACCCTCAACACCAAAAAAGATTAGATTTGGGAGATAGGAAATCCTTTCTAACCAGGTCTAACTATTCCTTCCAGTTACTTAGTAATCTATAGGGAGAGGGAAAAATCTGCTTGGCGTGCCCTGTGAAAACTGCACGTGTGGCCAGTGAGGTAAAGAAAAGCTTTGGGAGCTGTGACCCGGCCTCCATTATCGTTGCCCCAACCTAAGTGGTCTCACTGGCTTGTGCACATGTGCTGCTGCTTTTTTGAAATATTGTGATGCTGGCGACAACTTCATCTGTATTTGGGTATAGAATTTAGGCCTTCATGTAAGCAGTGCAAGCTAGATAAAGTGGCTGCTCCTCAGCAACACCTCTTCATAAACTGCTCATACATTCCTATCTATTCCCATCCGAGAATATTAGCAAAGTGGTATTGAGAGCATTAGCACACCAGCACATGGACATTGCAAATATCAGCAGGAACTGCGTGAGCTCTTTTGGCCTTTTGCTCTGTATTGTTTCAAGAATCCAGCCTTAATCAAGACAGGCCAGTAGGTAAGCTTTCTTGGGAGGGTCTCAAACTCTATTCTGGAGCAGCTAAGTGTGTCAGAGGTCTGGTTTATAACACTTGGCACTCTTCCTGGCTTTTGTTTTATTTTGGGTTTGGTTTGGTGGTTTGGTTTTTTTTGGGTTTTTTTTTTTTTTAATTTAAGAAAATGGTGTTCAGGTATCAACAGTGCCACAGAGACAGTATTGATGGTTGTATATAAATGCCTGAGGTTTATTTGGTTGGCAGTTATGGTTCTGGATGTTATCCTTTGATAGATGACCCTACTCTCCAATCACAAAATATGCCAAGAGTATGACATACAGGAATCCTCAGCCTTGAATCTTACCACATTGTCAGATACAATCACCTTTCTTTCATACATGAGAAATTAATATTTTTGTAGTAAAATGCTGACCCCAGCAAATGGTGAATATAATCTCCATAATAATGATATTAATACTTCCAGGGAGGGAAAAGAAGGATCATAGATTATCAAATTAATTCTTATAGTTCAATCCTTGTTGAACAGATTGGATTTTTAACAGTAAAATGAGTTAATGACTGCTGATTACTATCTTAACTCTTTTTGATAAGGTAAGGCTGAATGAGAGCAGATTTGCTTACTCCTAAGATAAATATTCCAGGTTGTACTGAAGTAATAAAAAGAATGGATAGCTCTTTCTATTCACTTATCCATATAAAATATAACAAACTGTAAAAAAATAGTTCTGCACTAATACTGAGGCCTTTTAGAGCTGGGCAGTAGTTTGCTGTAGAGAAATCAAGGTTGTCTTGAGACCCTGAAGGTGAAGCCCTCCAATCATGTGCACTGAGGTCTGATTTTTGTACTGAGCTGTGGTCAGTTGTGCAGCCATATGAATGCTCATGGGATTAAGTCGGTTCTTTCACAGTAAATTAAAAGTTTGCATGGTGGATGCAAACCAATATTTCTGAAGTAATAAAGGTGCAAAGGAAGCCTTTTTTCTTGGGACTTTGATGAAGTTGTCCTTGTTCTGTCCCCACAATTCAGCCTGTTTGCTTGTCCTTTGTCTCCAGCGTCCCCCAGGGTTGTCACTTTGTCACACATGTTTCTGCTGCTCCATTGCAGACCCTCAAATGAAACGCCCTAGAAGTCTTGCACCTTTGCAGACATCTGGAGAGGTGACCTGCTCATTAGCTTCCTCTGCCACGCAGCTGCTTTGCTGTACTAAAGGAGATTTTGTAAAGGTTGCATTTCTGAAACCTCTGGAAAAAAGAAAGCTTTACACACTTAGTTGAGATGCCTGGAGTGCAGCACTGTTGCGGATGAAGCCTGTGAAAATGTAACCAAGGTAAGTTTAAATTACTATATGTATTATTACTTTTAATGTAAGAGCTGTGCATTATCTGAGGTGTGAGTTTGTACACACAGAAAAAGTGCATTTATTCAGATGCGCACATGGCAATGGAGGAGGGAGCAGCTCAGGTGCCTTTTGCAATGACGATGTGGCCCAAGGGAAGCAGTGTGTGGCCCTCCAGTAAAATGCTGTCTGTTGTACGTGTGTGCAGCGGCAAAAGGTGCAGAGCATGGAGTCATCACCTGCTGCTCTGCAAGAGCCCCCAGTCCCACAGGGAGAACCTGGGCAGATACTGCCTTGTTGCTTCATAGTTCAGTAACGTGGTTTTGCCTGGAGCCACACACCGGTGACCTGTAACTTCCTCCTTGTGGCACCCACTATGTTTGATTTTGTTGTTATTCACCTATTTTATTTGGAGTGGAGGAGGCTGGAGGACCTGTGTGGAAGGAGAGGTTGCTTGTTTCTTGGGGAGCAGAGAGAGAGACTGTGAAAGTCTCAGCAGAGAGACCTGCAGGTCAAGTGCAGAGCCTGAGAGTGCCAGGAGGTCCTGATGGCAGGAATGGCCTGAGGCCTGGGGGGATGAAGCAGAGCTTGCTACAGCTCAGGAAATATTAAAGATGCTAAAATGTAGAGTAGGACCAATGTCTTCAACAACAGTGACAAAAGGGGCAGTATAGCCACCTTTTGCATCTGTTCAGTCTTTCCTAATAACTTTGAAGTTTCTCTGCTTAAGAAGTTAACTCTTCTAGTTCATATTATCATAAACCCTGGGGTTTTTTAAAGCTTCAAAGTCTTTTGATCTTCTTTCAGGATCTCACTGATATGAGTTCCTGTCATTCTACTTTGTGACATGAACATAAGATTTCAGATGTGGTATTTGCAGCTAAGAATATTATCACCATTGGTAGCTGTATAACACCAGAAATTAATTATCATAAGATGTAGATAATTTGGGATAGAAATTTGTTCCCTGCATTGTTAATATTAATTGTATATTAGAAGTACACAGATGAGCAGGTCAGAGTTTTAAATCTGTCTTGTAAATCTCCGGCACAGGGAGAAAATGCAAAATAATAAGAACATATGGTTAAACTGCTAATCAGATTAAAGGATTTGGAAATATTGAAAAAATTTATTCATTTACTTCTGGAATCTTTATTATGAAATTACACATCTAAGTGAGATATGATTGATTGGCAGTGGGGAAAAAATTCACATGTAAGCTGAAAGACTGGCAAAGAGAACATACCCTACCTACCTTACAGGATCCTTGATGGTGGGAGGGTCATATTAACTATATTTCCAGGCTGAACAAAATGAGGTTGGAGATGGAATTTGAGGATCGAAACAACAGTTTCCCTGATCTCACCTAGAAGAATAGTGTACAAGTGGGAAGCTGAAAGCCCTGTCTCCAAAGCAATTAACATATTAAACATCTGAAAAAGCACTTAGCAACAGTTTGTTTACAAAACTATTAGAAATCCATGGAGCTGTGTCCTCTGTTTTTCTCCCCTTTGCATTACAATGAATATAAGAAAAACAGAAATATTTATAAAGCTTTTACTGGCAGAGTGCATGGCACGGTTTCTAAAGTACTTTCTAATATATGACCTGCCATTTAGAGTGATTGCTTTCCTGTATGTGAGTAGAAGAACTTTATAAAGGATAAAGGAAATAAAAATGTCTAACCTATATGCTTGAGATAAAAGAAAAAAAAAAGCCCAATGTGTGTATGCACAGATAAGGCCATGAGTTCTCTTCTACTGTAGTTCTTCATATGCTTTTACGTAATCTCAACCAGAATATTTCCCTCTGAGTTATAACTCTGTGAATTCTGATTAAGGATAACGTCCAGTAGCACATTTTCTACTGTGTGTGAATAAGAGAACAGTCAAATATGTATTATCCAAAGTCTAGGGGATCTTTCTTCTGAAGTTTGCTTTTTGACAACTGCTAAAAGAGTAGTTGCTGACAAAAATATTATAAAGGAATAAATACACCCTCTGTTTTTTACCTGGGGCTAGTGTATGAATATTCATAAAGGGATGGAAATAAGGAAAAGCACCTAGAAGCATGCAGAGCATACAGAAACAAAGCAGACCACGTCCTTTCCTACACTGTTGTGGTGACTGCAGGAGGAAGGAGCCATGTCCCTGTTCTGGTGCATGAGCTGCTGCTCACACACAAGGGAGCTGACACACACACTCATGTGAATAAGAGCAGGAGAGACACATTTCAAACTGTTACTCACTGCTGCAGAGGTTTTCATGCCCTGCCCTCAGGACTACATTCCGCCTTTCTTTATGTATGACTGAAAAGCTATGTACAGGCTATATTTGCTAAAAGGTGACCTTCATGGTATAAACAGGTAGAAAAAGCAAAAGAGATCCCCCTCTTTGAAGGGGAACTTGCCAGAAACACACAGGGCACAATTAAACGCAAGACATGGGGGACCTGGAAAGAACTGGGTTCAACCTTTCAGTCTTTTAGAGAGCTCATGTCAGTGACTTTGCTAAATTAATGCTGGCCCAGGGGAGCTCTACCTTTGTCTGGGGTGATGGACCAGAAGGAGGGACAATGATTTTCCACTGCACTTTGACACAGAAAAATGTCTGGATCTGGGATCTCACATTATTTACAAAGATCTGCTGTTTATTCATCACCACTGTGGATCTGTCTAGAGTTTTGCTTCCTGAGCTGAAGAGACAAAGCTCTGGTCCTCCTGCCTTTTGGGACATTTAACTCACTGAGATGAAAATGTCACCAAGATGGAAAATGAAGCACTTAA
This sequence comes from Falco peregrinus, assembly GCF_023634155.1. Lineage (NCBI taxonomy): Eukaryota > Metazoa > Chordata > Aves > Falconiformes > Falconidae > Falco > Falco peregrinus. The sequence goes on from NC_073723.1 coordinate 78,958,387, forward strand.
TAAAATTAACTCTCTTTATTTCTTTTCTGGAAAGTATTTAGCTCATTACAAATAGCTGCAGAAAGATTTTAGTGTAGATGCTTTGAGCAATATGGTTATTGCTTGCAATTTACTCTTTGTTAATTATTTTATCCAGAGTTCTCTAATTAAAAGCTTCTGTCCTTTTCTACCTCTAGTAACTCAGATAAAACAGATAACAATAAAATAAGTTTTAATGAAAAGTATAGAATCCAATAAGTCAAGTGTACTTTACCACTAAAACAATGTAATAAAGACTAGCTGAGATAAACATTCAATGTGTTATCATTATGGTATGCCCAGAAGGACCAAAAAGATGAAACAACACCATCTGTTTATAGCTGAATTTTCTATTATTAGAAAAAAAAATAATTGTGGTGACCCCAAGGTCAGAATAAAAACAATGTAGAAAAGTTAAAGTTTGCTCCTTCTACTACTTCAGCCTTGGCTCTTTCAGAGCCTATAAAAGTGTTTCATACCTGTATCCTTTTGCAATGTAAACCTTACAGGATTGCAGTGATAATCTGCAGTATTGTAGAATGGAAAATCTCCATTCTGTCCCTTAAAATATACCAGTCAATTAAGTACTCTTGTAGGCCACCGAATCATAATGCACTCTCTCATTCTTTTCTCCCTCTATCCCTCCTTTTAATAAGAACCTATATAGGGATTCTCTCTAAAGGATCAAGATCTGGGATTTCTTTATGCTCAGCCTGTAATCTAGTTTGTGTGTATGTTTTCCTCTTGCTTTGTTTTCTGTATTTATGACTAATAATGAACCCATCAATTAGAGTGGTTTAGTCAGCACAGAATTCCAATAGCGTAAATGGAACTGGCAGGTACTCCTAATGTACAAACGTGGGAGTGATTATAGGATCAAAATCCAAAGCTTTGCACCATCCATGCCTGGTTAAAGCAGGCATACATTTTCATTCTTAATCTGAATATATTAACCTCCCTTTGAATCAAGGTCCAGCTGAGGTTCTAGTGGTAAACTCCAGGGAGATTACAGAACAAAAAATAATGGTGAGATTTATGCCTGTCTGAAAACATTTGCTGCCATCTGAGAGAACAACTGGAGAGTTGCCTTTTTGTCTTTTTCATTCATGTAGGTGTTTCAGAACTAGTGTAGTTATGTTCCATGTTGAACAGCATTTTTTTTTTTTTTCTGTGATTCGATCATATATTTGAGAGCTGGGTACATTCTGTGTTTTAGCCTCTTACTTACCATATTCTAAGCCTGGATTTATTTTTATATTTTTCAGAATGGGACCTGCCATGTAAATCACTCTAACAGGAATCTGTAATGTTTTTGAGTTTGGGTTTTTGTGGGTGTGGGTTTTTTTGTTTGGGTTTGTTTTTTGTTTTTTTGGGTTTTTTTTGTTTTTTTCATGGTGAAACAGTACAGAAGCTCAGTCCAAAATCCAGAGTAAGTAATTGTACTGGGTCTGGCTGTTTACCAGTAGGATGGAGTTTACATTTTCATAGCAGCCCCTATGGTGCTGTATTTGGATTTGTGACTAAAGCAGCTGATAACACAAGTGTTTTGAGCAGTGCTTGCACAGCATTTTCTCTTTTCCCCACTCTTCCCACACAGCCATTAGGCTGTAGATAGGCAACAGGCAGGGAGGGGACACAGCCAGGACAGGTGACCCAAACTGACCATAGGGGTGTTCCATACCATATAATGTCGTGTCACACATAAAGGCTCAGGGAAAGGAAGAGGAAGGGAGGACATTTGTGGTGATGGCATTTGTCTTCCCAAGTAACTGTTCCATGTGATGAAGCCCTACTTCCTGGGAAGTGGCTGAACAGATGGCTATTCACTACTGCTAGTATGAAGTAGTAAATAAATACATTATTTTGCTTTGGTTGTGTGCACAGCTTTTGTTTTACCTGTTGAACTGGTTTTATCTCAGCCCACAAGTTTCCTCATTTGTACCCTCCTGATTCTCTATCCCAGCCCACTGTGGGGAAGTGAGTAAGTGGTTGGGTGGGTACCTAGTTGCTGGTCAGGATCAGCCCACCACAGTAATATGCATAGCTTTGATAACAACCATTGGTGACACACTGAAACATTTCTAATAAAGTCAGTTAAAAAATAATTGCAAAATTTCCTTTCTCAAAATATCTTAAAATATTGAACTCAAAGAACAAAGACAATAAAGGATTTTGATCGTAAAAAACTGTCTAGGAGTTTTGGTAAGCCTAGATGCAGAACTACAGTCCAGCACCTGGCTTGCACTCATTTCTTCTGACCTTGCAGACATCTCTGTGATGTTCCCAAAAGGTCTCTGTGCCTAGGGTGGAATCTGCTCCTACTTTGAGCAGCAGAGTTCAAACTATCATCTAAATCAGGATTCAGAAGTTAATTGCTCCTGCAGAGCTCTAGCAGGTGCCTGCTTTGGTGGGAAGATACAAAATAAATGAAAAGAAACCCCAAAACAGTAGTTGAATTAGTCCTTTTCAGACTATATTCTTCTTTGAAAAGCAAGAAGATGAGTGTAAAGCAAAGGAAGTGGTGATTTTAAATATGTGTTATCATGCAAATCCTAGAGCAGTTGTGCAGGAAGCGAGGTACCTCAATTCAAATACCACTTTTGCTTGAAGGAAGTTAAACCTATGTTTTTCACATTCCCAGAGAGCACTAGCTGAGCTATAATTTAGCCTAGATTGAGATGAGAGATTATAAAGTGGAGAACATTACTTTTCAGTGTTCAGGCAGTAATTTGCCTTTACCTTTTAGGGTCTCTTGCTAACATTGCAACTGCTTATCAGATCTCTTATTTATTTTCAGGCATGCTTGGTCTATACTTATTTCTGTTTTAAACATATTCTTGAATGAATTTCCATTTTCCAGTGCCTGGATACTAAAGAATTGACTCCTTTTATGTGCAATGCTGTCCTGAGACGTACCTCACTGGAAAAGTTTGAGTGTGCTTAGAAGACAGTTGAAGACTTCAGCCCCGGTGCCTGACCCACCTGAGAGATTATTTGATGTGAGAACCTGTACATGTCTCTTTCATAGTTTGTTTTCAGATTCTTTCTAGTCTTTGCCTTGAAAACTGACATGAGTGACTTGCTTGATACATTCACATTTCATTTTTCTTGGGTTCAATATTCAGCTGCTTTAATTTCATGTTAGGGAGCTGCTCTTTATTGTGCAGCTTTCTCCCTTTCTCATGGCACACATCTACACTGATGTGCTGAATATCCTTTGAAGGACTGACAATGGTTTTTAAAACTCCATACTAGTGGTTTACGGTTCATAGTTTTCTGTCCTTGAGCATCCTTGTCAAACTTACCACAGACCAGCACTGTTGCAGTACACTTCAAAACGGGTTCACTTTGCTCAGGTCATGCTGATGCAAAATCTTCTGCCTGCCCCTGTCCTTTGAGCAAAGTTCCAGGCCCTCTTTCTCTCATTAAATGGTATGCATGCATCATCATTCATGCCAAATATTTTTAGGACTGGATAGAGGATTATCAACCCCTTGATGCTTACAGCGTGGCTGACTCACGATCAAGTCATTATGCCCACACTATGTAGATGAGGTCCAGTAGTCATGGAAAGTATTACATATAGCTGAGGCATTTGGTTGAAATTATGTGAGATAGTCTGAAGGCCTTTATTAATCTATGAACGCACTGAAATAAGATCACCTGCTGTACTGGTTTTACTGCTTTTGGAGTTTAGTCAGGGTATTTTGGAAATTGGCAAATATGCTTTGGTTGGTAAAGGCAGCTAGTCATCATTTCAGGTAGTTTTAAATTTCATATAACTTTAGATTAATTTTCTGTTTTCATTTTAATTGTGTGTTTTGGTCATAAAAATGAGGGAGAGGACAATTCCCATGCCAGGGAGAAAGCTTCGGTCATAGTCTTAATCAACTATAAAACTCAGATCTGTAGAGAAACAGTGAACAGTGAAGTATATTGTTCTGCTGTTTGCAGAACTACTTGTTTCACCTAAGCCAGTCAGGTTATGTTCTTTGATTGTTTGTGTGCAATGTTTGTTTTAGGTTTCCAAATGTTACGTTCATTAAATTTAAGGTAAATGATAAATTAGGTTCATTGATGTTCAGAAAAGTTGTGTGTACAACTGGAATTTTCTGTGTATGTATTATGCTTGATTTTTTTTTTTATTAATTTCTTTTGTCCTAGGTTTTTTTTCTTTTTTTCTTTTTTTTTTTTTTTTTTTCTTTGTGTGTGTGTGTGATTCTGTGGTTATAAAGTGGCTTTAATTGATTGTGGTTTTACTATTTTCATATTCCACTTGCAATATATTCCCATTTCAATCTTGCCAGTATCCAGTCCTAGCAACACCCTTTACCACATCCATTTGCTGAGGGACTGGCCTTTGGTTTGCCATTATAATTGTTATTCCTCCCCTGCACCTGTTTTTCCCTAATTTTTTTAATATCTAATGTTTGCAGGAGCTTGAATCATACTGGGTAATCAAGGTTTAAAAAAAAAAATAGTGCAATATTCAAGCTTGATTTCTCTTTCCTGCCAATGTAAACACACCCTAAAAGAAACGTACAATATGCTACCATACTGTAAACACTCTATTAGAAGCTAAACTGTGCAACCTCTTGTGTACTACTGTGCAAAATTTGCGTATTCTGAAAACATCATGATGTTGCTAAACCATAGCTGACACCATCTGGTTTTAAAAAGCAAAGAGTAACTTTGGTAAGCTCATCTAGGCCTTCCAAGCTGTAAAGCTGAGGCCATTAATCTAGGAATTTCACTTGAGTTTTTCTGATAATTGGAAATACAGACTTCTGAAGCACTACAGCATTTCTTCAGGGTTAACATAGAGGTGCAGTTTTGGACAGACTGTGAATTAATCCTCATCCAAAAAAAAGAGCCACCACCCTCACCCCCTGCCCAAGCAAATAAAGAACAAATAATAAAAAAACAACTCAGCTTTTATGTTTCCTTGCTATCTAGAAGGCCAGAGTTTGTTAATCTTTAAGTCATGTTTCTGTTAGTCCCAGGTTAGAAATTCATATAGCCTTTTTCCTAGTTGTGGAAACAGTTTCATACAGAATCACTTCAAATTGTAAAAATAATCATGACAGATTGAAGAATCCTTTATGTCCTCAAAACCGAACTTTCCAAGAATGGAGTTCTTGAGCATAAAAGATTAATGTTGGTTGTGGGATTATTATCCAGAGTAGCAATGTCTGTAACAGTAATTTTATAATTAAATTTAGCACCAGTTAGCACTCCTTCAGAGACTAACTATAAATCTCTATATAGACAGGGATTTATTATAATCAACTTAGAAATCCTTTAGTTTGTCTCTCAAATACTGTTGTCACATGCACAAATAATAAAATGACTATGGAGATTTTTTTAAACATTTATCTTTTTCCATTTTCATCCAAAATCACTCCAAATCAAGAAAATTATTGACAAGGGCAGGGCCAGAAGGGATGTACTGGAGGTGGAGAAAAGACAACCAATTCCCTAACAGTGAATCTCCATAAATATCTGTCTAGTGAAAAAAGCTTAAAGGAACAATTTCAAACGATACTTGACCTGACATTTAAAATATATAAGAGGAATCTCTTATTAAGCCTAAACTATTAGAAATAGTTGTTTGGTTTATTTTTTTGGTTTGTGTTTGGTTATGCTTAATTAGCAAATGCTATGGTTATGTTAAAGTGAGGAAATAAATGCACTATTCCCATTGAACTGTGATTTGAAGGACTTGAATTCCAGGTTCAGATCCTCCATTCATATCTAGCAGAAGGGAAATATAACACTAAACTTTTGGTAAAATGCTTTGTGATCAGATGATTAAAGGAGCAAGCCAACATTAAAATTAAACATTTCTTGCTGTGACAGGCTTGTTAACGTATATGACAGTAGCAAAGGGACTGGAGAGTGATGTAGAATAGAAACTGTTGTAAAGAAAAAACGTCTGAAACAGAAGACACACAAGAAAGACCCTTAAAAATGTCCCTGATGACTTACAAATCTTCCTGGTTGTTTTAATGCTTGTGTTGCAAATGTTGAGGGGGTCAGGAACTGTGGTGCTTGAGGAAAAGGTAAAGCCTTGTAGGCACCCCCTTGAGAGTCGTAGGATTTGTCTGGGTGTAAAAAGGCTGTGCTTCTGCCAGAGTCAGTGGGAGAGGGAATTCCCAGTGGGAAGGTGTTGTCTAACACCCAGGGAGCAAGCTGCTGTCCCATGCCCAGTGAGGGCAGCCGCTGTGTTCCTCCCGAGTCCTGTGTCTTGTTTGCTCTATAGGGATCTTGTGCCTGAGCAGTGTTCCCAACTATGCCAAGCAGATGACAAGTACATGTGAGGGTTATGCAGCAATTTGTGCTATGAAGAAAAGTTTGGGGGTTCTTCTGGGAAGGAAGTTGTAGAGTTTGTGTAACTGGAAAACTTTATTTAAAGTCTTTCCTGTTAAATATGAATAATTTCTCTAGTGCTTAGGAGTTCCTAATCAGGGAACCCAATGACAGCCAAGTAGCATCTTATACGTCTCTCTACTGAAGTGCCTATTACCTGCAAAAAAAAATCCAATGGAACAAACTCATTGCTGATGCAAAACCAACTGCCTATTTTTTCCCTTTGGAAGACTAAAAAGCAGGTGTTCAGAGTTTTCTTGCTCTCTACTATAGACTGAATAGTTTGGAACAGCAAACCCGGTTGCATTAGTGGTGACAGCTGTGACCAGGAAGAGAAAACTCTTCCTGGTAAATGCTCTTAGGATAGATGCTGGTGCATTAGTGTCAGGAAAGCTTGTGGTGTCAACAGCACAAGGAGCAAACGGATTATAACCTTACTCCTGAGATAATCTCTCAGGAAAGATGCAGCTGGAGAATTTATTAAAAAAAAAAAAACACCAACACCAAAGCCTGTTTATCCCTTTCTGACTCCTAATGTCACTCTTGCTCCCAAATCCTTCTCTTCAACATATCTTTTATTCCTACTACATGGATTGGCAGAACAGAGAGGTTTTCTTGAACTGATTAAAATAAGATAAGAAGGATTTCTGGCTTCTTTTCACGCTGAGTGAAATCGGGATATTTTTTTCCCCTGGCTCAGAAGGCTTCAAAAAACCAACTAAACCTCCCATATTTACCCAAAGCAATCTTTTCCTTTCCCCTTTCTGAGCCACAAAGCAGCGCTGTTGTTTGGCAGACTTTTCTGTTGCACCTTGAATAACATGTGTGACTTCTAAGAGAAAAATGAAGTAAAATTATACAAGCCAACACCACATCTAAATGATAAGTAGCATTGGAAACTTCTAACTCAGATAAATGCTTATAAAGGCCTCAATAAAAGTTAATGCTCCGGGTGTTTGATTCTGATGGAAAAAAATTGTAAAATGTCAGCCTTGTAATAAATGCACTAAAGGGTGAATGCCACATTTAAATAAATAAAGCCTTATTTCTTAAAAGCAAGAATACTAAAATCCATGAGTATGTAATAAGAATATATTAACCTGATGGGCCTCATCTGCTCTTGCTTAGAGGATTGTGAAACAGGAGTAAATCTGAAGAACTGAAGAGAGTTACACACGCAAGAAACAATAAAGATTAAGCTAAATGACACGTAGGAGCCACAAGTTACTTGGACATCAGCATTTTGGTTTGGTTTTGTTTTTTTTTTTTGTCCAGCTGTAAATGTCTCTGTATAAAAACCATTTCTTTCCTTATTTTCTGGTGTGTTTAAACATGCAGAGGGACAGTTTTCCCATGTTTTTTGTATCACTGAAAACATTTAGGTTTTCAGTAAAGCTATAAGTTTTGCTAAGGTATGTGCAGTCAGCTCATGATGTAGAAAATACCACAGTACATGTTAAAAGTTTGTGTAGCTATTTTGTACAGCAGGATCAAAATCTGGTTTCAGAAATCATTTTTTTATTAACAGTTGTAAGGTTCATACATTTAGATTGATGCATAATCTAGCTGCATGACAATGATAGTATCACAAGTCTATTTTGAGACTATCTCAAGATTTTGACATTTGAGAATGTTCTCTGTTTGATCATCATTTCACTACATGTCGCTTGTCATTAGTCAATCCAAATATCATACTGCTATGGTGTATTTGTTGTACAACCTCATTGACGTGGAACAGTTTGACAGCAGATATTAATTTTTCTGGCTGTTGACTTAAAGCTGTTTTCTTTTCCCACTATTAATAGCATTTACTGCAAAATTTGAGGCATGAGGTTGTAGCAACAGAGATGTATTTCCCAGCCTCATAGAGGAAATTATACTTTTTTCCTCTTTGGTCAATGAAAATGCTGCTGCCAGCATTTGGTGAGCCTTGCTAACATAGGCAGGTGTCCAGCAGATGTCAGATGGTTGAGGTGTACAACTATGCTCCAAGGAAATATCCCCCTCCTGTTTCAAGTCTGGAGCGTTTCTCTTTCATTCGGATCCTCTGGAACCTGCTGAAAGACTTTTCATGCTCACTTACCTAGCTAACATGAAAGGCCTTCTGTGTGACTTCACCATTCCACATAGAGGAGGCCCTTTTCTTGTATTTTACAGTGAGGTCTGGAGTGGGTAAGAGACTTCCAGAGAAATTTATTTCTAGAATAAAGCCTGCTGCAGTTATTCTCAAACACCCTTTTTCTGTATGAGCCACCAGATACGCTGTGTGTGAGATGCTTTTCCTTCCCCCTCACTCCTGGCTTTACCTTGTTCTACACCAAACCAATGAAACCTGAAACCTTGAGGGAGATAGTGTAGTAATGATTCTTTTGAGAAAAATCAGAGTGAAATTGTATGGAAAGCAAGCGAATGCGCTCACATAATACAATATGTGAACACACAGTAGCATGAAAGTTTTTGAAGTGTTTGTGTTTTACCAAATATTCAGGAATAAAGCAGTTATGTACAACAGAAAGCAGAGAAAAAGTGTGGCTCGTGAATTTTAGAGTTTGCATTTGGGTACCATCTTAGCTGCTTTTCCCTGAGTAGCAAGCACTTACTTACCTGGCCTGTGTGCTGTGTCAGGCATTTCTGCTTTTCTGAGTGAAAGAAACTTGGATACTTGAGAAATTGTTCTGCTGCCTGCTCTCCCCTCCCTCCTAAACTCCTAACCTGAGCTTTATGTTGTTGACTTTCAACCTGTTGATATGACACAGAAGCTCGTAAGGTGGAGAGGATTTATTGTTTTACAATGTGATTTGTCAATGTGTGATTTTTCTTTCTATCAGTAGGTTACTTTATTGAGATCATAAAATGAAAATCAGTTTTTTATTTCAACCTCCCACTTGTTCCCCCTTAATTTATTGAAACAATTCTACAAAGAGTAAAAGAGATTAATTTCCAGTGTTTTTAAAGTAGGGGAGCAGTTCTAAGGATGAGAAAAAGTGTTTTACAATAGAGATGAAAGAAAAGTTGAGAAAATGGAAAATTGAATAACCTCACACTGTTTTATTGAATATGTTCAACTTTGATGAAGCACAAAGGCATTACTATGTATTTTAAGTTGGCAGTTAATAAATTTTGAGGGACATAAGAAAAGGCAAACTACAGTAGTCACTTTTCCTCTTTCTGATCTGTTGATGAGAGAAACATACAGTGCATGTCATTAAAAGCTGGACATGTAATTAAATAGACCATATTGTTTATCTGATATCTTAGGCTTGGAAATAACAGGAAAAGTGCAGCAAAAATAAATGCTTAATGGTGCTATTTTATGCCCAAATGAAGAGATTAAAGTGCAGCTAGAAATGCCAGCTAATTATGTGACCATTAAATAAGCAGTTAACTATGGAAATGTGCTATCATTTAGTCACCTTCTTTGTAATGTGAACGGTTCCTTTATTGGTCCTCTTTCTGATGTTTCTGTATTGACTTCTATTGGTAAGTGACATGTCAGTGATCTTAAAAGAAGAATGTAGGTGGAAACAATTTGGGTCCAAGGACTGCCATTTTACTGTGTTTGCATGATGCCTAATGTAACAAGGCAGTTATTTTGACTGGAGTTGCTGCTATAGACACTATTCAAAAGAGAGACCTACCCTTTTCAGTGTGTGTACACAATGTAAGTGACAGGAAGTACACTGGGGAGCCAAGCAAATCTTTCGATCTTCGGAAGTTAAATTACAGAGCTGTTCTGGTTACAAGGCAAAGTGTCAAAGGAAAACTCAGATGGCTAATAAAGTTGTTGTTAGAAAAACATTTCCAGTAGATTTTGAAATGGAAATATTTCTGAAAGCGTAGCCAGATGGAAAGAGCTGCATGATGCTGATGTCTGCAGGACCTGAAGGAGACAGATGGTCAGCAACTTAAAAGGTTGAATACTTTCAAAAATATATGGGACAGAAAGAAAGAGAATGAGAATCCAATGGACAAATAACCCTTGATGATCATAAGTCTCCAACTTATTTGAAGTGTGTGAGCCATCTGAAAGCACTTCCATTCAAACTGAAAGCTTTCATGAGGGGACCCAAGGCTCACTAGACACCAAAGATGAATTGGAATCTCAGCTGCTGCTCATAAAACTGTGCATTTTTAGATGAAGACGACAAGTTAAAACAGAATTTTAATGGGATCATACCTCAGAGACAGATGAAAACCTATTAACTGTAGATGGCCTGACCCTAGAGAAGGAAAATAGAATGGAATGAATGCACAAGACTCCATAGAGCTAATAAAAATACTGAAAAATGCCTGTGAGAAGCATCTGGACAGTCAAACATGAATATAAGTGTCATAAATACTAAATGGATGATCTCAAATACTGATAAGAATGGAAAATTAGGAGCATAGAAAAGATGAAGAAATAGCTGTAGTGAGTATGAGTTATGTGACTTTAATTAAAAACATGTAATGTACAGCACATAAATATATGTGCCTAGGAACAGAGTATATATGTGGCTTTTTATTTACTTGTGCAGATCTGTTAACTACAAGATCTCAGAAACAAGGGAGTATATACCAATGATAAAAAGGGAATTGGTAATTGAACCTAGGTCATGGAAATTGGGCTTGTATTTGGTATAAGTCACAGAAACTGAGGTCCATGGCACAATCAGAGTGAAAAAATCTAAGGTGGCTGAAATGTTTTGAAAAGACCCTAAGTATTTTGTTTAAATCATTTATACGGATGACACCTATGGTCAGATTACTGAGATGGAAGACATTAGCTCTGTGAATAGTAGTGGAAACACAGCCAAACAAATAAGAACAATTTTGATTATAGACAGTCACCAGGAGTTTAACCAGCAACTTTGAAGGCCAAGTTATAATTGTAAAGATGGATCACAATTGCTAGACTAAGTTCTAAGTTGCCAAGTCACTGACCTTTGAAGTCCTTTTTGGCTGTTCTTGAAGAAACTGAAGCTGATATATAGACCATGAGGAGATGCTCACTGCAATCTTTGCTTCTACAGCAACTGAGATTATGACAGATTCTTCCAGACTCAGAACCTGAAGAAGACATGTCACAAGGATTGAGAGAAGACTCTTGTGCTAATTTGATAATGATTTACAGTGCTCTTCCCCTGTCAATGCATTCCAGCTTGCAGAGTTCCAAACCAAAGCCCTTTCCATTGGGTTTGTCACCTGCAGTGAGCTCACATCAAGGTGTGTCATCAAAATTGCAGCAGGGATCACGCACAGGACAAGTAGTCAGCAGGAGAAGAAATTTAGGTTCAAGTAAAAGAGTTGTTTTCCTTGTGACCCTTAACATCTTTATCAGCTTGAGGACTCTAAGGACACAAGGAACATATATAAATCAGCTGTTCTCAGTGTAATTTCAATCATTGTTATTTAAACTATGATACCAGACTGAAGTGTTACTTGTGGAGTATCAGTCCCAATGAACCCATAACAGATGTACAAACTGTAAAAAGTATTAGATGATGATTTCTTCAGACAAAAGATATTTGTGCATCTTCCTCCTGTTTCCATTTGTTTGAGTGAGATGTTCGAACAGCTTTGTGAATCTGGGATTTATAACCATATGAAAAAGAACCCCAACAAATAAAAAGAAGATTGACATTTACTGGGAAAGCACATTGTGGTCCTGTACCCACCACTCAATCACTCTCAAAAAGCTGTAGGCAAAAGTTAAAAATAGTACAGAAAGGGAAGAAAAAAATATGCCATGATGAAAAAGAAATTGTAAGTTTAGAACTACTGCAGAGTATCTATACCTAGAACATCTCATCATTTGATAGGCCACTCAGTGAAGCATGCTCATATGAGATGTTGGCTCTTCTTTCATGATCAAAGCTCATAAACTAATTAATTTTTAAGGCAAAAAATTGGGGAAAATTAAGATGATTGAGACTGATCTTTTCCATCTTATTCTGCAGAAATCACCACCTAACACCATCTATTAAGAACATCCTTACCCTGCACCACCACCCTTGCCAAATTCATATACAGCTTGTTTAGGCTGTTTTTTCTAACCTACAAGATTTATTTAAATGGCAGTGTAATATTGTGAATTTCAGTGTTAATTACAGCTTTCAAACCTCAATCTACCAACTTTGCCGGCATATTACTAACTACAATTTTTAACTTTCACCTTCAGTATTTAGAAAAATTGACACCTCATTCCCATTTATACTCATAGCAGTCCATCATGTATTTTGTTAGATAAGGATCTATAGTTTGTGTTTGTTATATACCTGACCCTTCTGTGGGCCCCTCATCTTCATACAAAACCATGATACATTAAACTTAGCAGCATTTTGTTTTTCTTCCTCAGGTTTTACCTTGCAGACTGAGTCACACTTCTAAATTTAAAAAAAAGTCACAAAACCTATTATCAAGGTTGTTTCCAAGGCAATTACACTGGTGCCAAAATTAATACCACTAACAAAATGGTAAATGGTTAAGTGGTAAATTCTGCAATAAATTTTGTCTTGATAGTTGTTAAGACTAATTCTCTTAATTCTCAAGCTGCTATCACTTTTGAATATGAACATCTATATTGCTAGTGTGTCCTTGTATTTATGTATATTTTTATTTGATATACATTAATTGTGGAGATTAACCAGAGAAAAGCTGGTCCATTGTCCCATGCTGGTTTTCATGTCCAGTTGAAGAATTATTTTTAAAAATTAAAACTGAATTATTCAAACACAAGTGTTTCCAAATTACCCTGTGTCATGCGAAAAGTGGGGATGGGGGGGGAAATCCTCTCAACCCCAGGTGCCTGACATGTCAGGAAAGCAGAGACAGTTGTGCCCAACCAGTCTGTCGGCATCCTGTTACAGGGACACTTCACCAAACAGTCCCACTGGATCAGAGGGCGATTCAACTGCCTTCTTCAGGGAAACATGCCAACAGCATCAGGGGACCCCTCAGTGGGTCTCCAAACTTTATTTGAATGTGTTACCTGCCACCAGCAACTGCTAGTGCCCACAAAGGACTCACATTAACAGTTTACAGCAGGGGTCCTCAAACTGTTTAACCAGGGGGCCTGCACAGATGCAGTAGCAGGCAGCCATCTGCGGCTGCTTGGTTTCCCCCCCCATTCCCCGGCGGGGGGGTCTGTAAATACCGGGGGCCGGATTGAGGACCCAGGGGGGGTGGGGGTGGGTGGCCATGGGGCAGAGTCTGAGGACCCTGGTTTACAGGGACGTGGGAATACATGGTGCGTATCCCAGGCTGTGTGGTCTAACTGGAGCAAGCTGTCTCTGAATCTGTGGTGTTCATAATGACTGGTATAGGCAAAATATTAAGGTTCAGCTAATCAAAAAGGCACACAAATTCTGTTAATTATTTGACATATATTGAGAAAATACTCCATTTTCACCATCCAAAGCAGAGAGGGCTTCCTTCATACCATGACCATGGGAAGATTACAATGTTGTATTCTGAGTTCAACTCAGTCTCATAATCTGAAGGCCCTGAGTTCAAGCCTCACACAGGGCACTAATTGTTGCCACACAAACTATCAGGCTGCAGCAAGGCTTTACTGTTGGTCAGATTCTACTGTCTGTGCTGTATCTCCTTCCTCCAGATATCAGACCACACTACTCCTCCACCCAACCCCCTCTCACACTCCTCGGGGCTATTTAACCACTTAGCAGGACGGAGCTACAGCTGCACATCATCCATGTCAATCAACCCACTGCCTTCCAGGCAAGGCCACAGCTGCATGTTATCAATGCTGATCAACCCACGGCCTTCATTCCTCTACATTACCGTCTATTATATTTAGCTTGCTTTGTGGTTACTGTTGTTCAGATTTTGACTGTCACATTCAAAATATCCTATTTCTCCACATCGAATTCACATCATCTCCACCTCGAGCAGCTTCATTTTACTATTTTATAATCCCACATAGTGAGTGCCATGAAAAATTGGGGGTGTTAGGTCAGCACATCACAAGAAGCTCACTCTCACTTTTCACCTTTTAAGTCCGTTGGCCAATTTTAACCAGAACTGGCAGAAGAGTCAAGGACATAGATAACCTTCACATGCTGTGGCTTAGAGAGACACCCACTTAATAGGAAACAGAATCCTTATGGAATATTGGTCCTGAGACACAAATCCACAGGAAAATGAGACTAGTTCTGCTGCTTGTAGAACTACTTGATAATTAGCAGAACATGTCAGAGACGGTATGCCTGAACTGAGTCAACTCAGTTCACCCATTCATGGCAATATCAGTCATTTGTTGTTGTGGATGAAGCCAGATGATGTGGTGGCCTTGTTCTGACACGTGAATAAGGATTGGAGTTGCTTTCTGTGAAACATGAGTACAATTGCACTTTTATGGTTGCAGATTTTTGTAGAAAGATTAGAAAATGAAGTCTTAAAATGTCCGGGAAAATTTGTGGGTTGTTTTTTTTGTGATTTTTTGTTGATATTGGTTTTTAAATTCCTGTTAGAAAACTAAATAAGCATTGTGTTGACTTGATTTGTGGTATAGTTTTAACATGCTAAAAATGTCAGACCTTAATCTGCTGAAATAGCTTCCAGGTTTACCAACATTTTTTTTCCAAATAAAAAATTACAGAAAAAGTTTGAATATATATCTGCTCTATTGCATGACAATAATTCAGACATCAGAGCATATAAGTATTCTTTAAAAAAAACCCATATTTTAAATATTCAGAAACTGAAACTGTTCTTGGAAAATATTACCAAAATATTACCACTTTTCTGATGAAATTAGCTTTTTGTTGTAAACAGATTATGAGAATTATTCCATTTTTCTTTTGTTCCTTTCCATTTTTGTCATAAAATAAAAATGATGACTGAAACATTTCAGTTCAGAGAACTATCTTTAGTTCTAGCTTGCAGAAAGGACATTATGTTATCAGTTCATAGAAAAGTGGTTACACTATATTTCATCAATCCAAACTACCACTTTTTTTTTTTTTTTTTTTTTTTTTTTTTTTTAAATTCACTTTAGGGACTCAGTTTTGCTGTCTTGAAATGTCAGTTTTCCTGTGTGGGGATGTTCCTATTCCTTCCACTGATTTCATTATTTTGTCACTGGGCTGTGGATGTGCTCCCTATTGATTCCTTACATGTATAGAACTAAAGAAAATACAGATTTTGAATTTTATCAAGTAAAATTTAGATACAGAGGTTAACTTTGATCCTTAATATGTAGACTTGCATCAGTGTGGAGCAGAGTGGTTTTAGTCTTGCTTCATCAAAAGATGCTTAACTTCATTTCTCCTTTGAGTGGTAGGTTTTTCTTTTCAGCTTTCTTCGTGACAGAGACCAGATGACTGTTGGCACTTTTCATCTTTCCACTTTTTAGTTCTGTGCTCTTTTAGTAATTCCCCCTGTTCTTCTGTTTTTTGCTTTTCTTTGGTATTTGCTACTTCCTTAATTAATCCTTCCAGTTGAACTAGTTCCCTGCTAAAGTGCAAATACAAAATCATATTGTTTTCAAATTTGCAAATTTCTTTGTAGTAAAGGTAACTTTTATCTATTAGCACTTGCTCTTTGTGCAGTGCATCATTAAAATCAGAAACTGCAAAATGAGGCTGGCACATTGTTCATAAATATGTAGCTAAAAACTGCTTAGTCCCGAGGAGCTCAATTTTCTTGGTTTTGTGCTTTGTTGTACTGAGCATATATTTTCTCATTTGTATTTTCTTTGACCTTTTCTTGAATCTTCTTAACAACTATGTTGCTCTTCTTGATCATTCCTCAACCAACAGTGATAATTATGATTTTTCTCTGCCTCTTCTCCATTGATCAAGAGAAGTAGAGGCAAAAGACAGCTGCTAGTTTTACTCAGATGTTAAAATCATGGCTTACTTTGCAAGGATGGAAGGCAAAAACGCTGAAGGGGGGACAGTTTTTATTAGGAAAAAAACCCCTGACGTCTAAAATATTAGGCACCTGAAATAGTCTCCTGATCTACAGATCAGGAGTACGGACCACTTTTAATTTCCATTGTATGAGTGAAGCATCTAAGAAATCCTGCAATTTAGGCATTGTGTTTGAAAGCACAAGTTTGTCCTTTGGTTGATTTTAATTTTTTAAGGCATTATATTTTTACCTCCTCCCACGTGACTTTAAGGGTAAAAGGGCTGTTTTATGGCATGTTTTCCAAGTTACCAGTGGACAAGCAAAGGTCTACATTAGTCATTTGCATTCTAAATTTAGGTAGTGGATTTAAATAAATCATATAATTTTTAAAAAAGGAAAAAAAATAACACAATATAACATTTTTATATCCTGAAAAGAAAGCAAAGTTGTTCACATTTTCAGTTTAATTAGATTAAGTTTTGGTCCACTTCTTCTGTATTTTCATAATAATCAGTATTGGGATACATATATTCTTCTTTATTTTCACAGCTATACTACAGATAAAATTTTTTGCTGTGACTTTCTTCTAATTACTTTGAATGCACTGTTTGAACCTCTGCTGTGGGTCAGAGACTAATGTAGAATGAATTTGCTAGTCATATGTTTCATTGCTACCACTTTTTATGTAATGTTGATCTACTTGTACATTGTAATAATTTATTGTAATATGGGTAGGAAATAACAATCTGTACTCACAGTTAACTGAGATTGCTATAACAAATATTTGATGGAGATGAAGTAATGACAAAGAATAATCTAGTACATAGGAACAGCTGGGTAATGGTTGATTTTCAGCATAAACATAAACAAAGCCCAAGCTCACATAACTCTGAGGGTGTAGATGTGGTGCTGAGGGACATGGTTTAATGGTGGACTTGGCCATCCTGGGTTCATGGTTTAACTTAATGATCTTGAAGGTCTTTTCCAACCTAAACGATTCTGTGATTCTATGATTTATTAGATGATACTGTGTCAAGCAGTACTGTGACCGTTAAAATTCTGGTCTCCAAATTTGTTTTCTTACAGACTGCAATGGGAAGTTGGCTGTCCCTGCTTCAGAAGGGCTGAGATACTTTGTATTGACTCTGATGACAGCCTTCATGGAGCAGAGGAAAGAGATACTCACTTCTGTGCTTTCCCTTCTTTAAAAGTAGATAGCTTTTCCTATGACTTTTCAGATCTTCCTGGAAGAGAGGATTAATATGCTTGTAGCGGTAACAGCTCCATTTTTCCAAAGCTGCAAACATTAATCCCCATCAGAAAGGCTACCTTGGAGCCTACCCATGTACCTCTCTAATCTAACAGTGACATATTTAGTACTAATAATGGTGCAAATGCTAAGTTCGTTGTGTTAATGTTTTTTCCCCAGATATGCTCACTACATGGGATTAGAATGGTTCTCCTTTACCATCTGTGTAGCTTCATATACCATTTGTGAGCAGGCTGATTGCAAGCTCCATAAGCTATTTGGTTTCTTTAGTACTTTTCCAAGTATTGACAGTGTTGTCTTCCATAAATATCCATATAGTTATGATGACTTCTTTTCTTTGTCAGGGTCTATTGCTTTGCCTAAATTTTATTCCATGGCATTCAGCACACTTCTCCTGAGGACACCTTTTTCTCACCTCCAGTTACCAATTATTTTACTGCTTATGAGGGATCCAATTAGTTTTGAAAATTGTGAGAATGGCTCACCAGCTTCTTATCAATCATAGATGTACATGCTTTCTTCTTTTTTTTTTGCTGATTAAACAGATCTCATTCATTTCATTGTTATTTGGAGTGTAGCATTACACTTCTATGATTTAGTGTCACTGTTGGGTTCCTTTGACTTAAAAACATAAACCACTTCACAGCTTGTGTCTGACTGCCCTCCTTTTCTGCTCATCTGTTCCCTGCACATACACAATTAGTATTCTTTGTCCCATTAACAAAGTTTTAGCTTTCTATTTCAACAATTAATCTTTCTTTTGATGGCTTACCTTTGGGAATTAAATAGTGGTCATCAACCACTTGGTGCCAACGAGTCCAGAAGAAGTTTGCTTTGTTCTGTGTCTGAGTACTGGCATTTCCAAGTGTGTCTTCGTGTTTGATCAGGAGACTGTGACACAGCTCTCTTCAAACTCAGCAATGGTCAGGCAACTGTACGTTTTAATAACAATATTGTGTCCTCAGCCTTTTTTTGAGTATTATCTTCACTAAAGTGTTTTGATCCTTAGTGAGTTTCCTCATAGAAAAAGCATCTAAGTTAAAAAAACCAACCAAACAACCAAACAAAAAACAAACAAACAAAAAAAAAGCAAAAACCCCAGACAAACAATTTGTGTTCTATGTGCATGAATATACCCGGTGTTATTGCACTTGTTTTGCTGGAGTAACTACATAGTCTTAGGGAAAATTGTTCTTGCTCATGTGGTTCAGGAAAGAGTTGGAATCCATTCTTCAAAGAAAGAAGTGCCTGACAGAACTAGTAAGTGAGGTGATTTCTGTTACTTTTTTTTTTTTTTTTCCATTTTTTCTCTTGAAACAAAGCTGGTTAAGCATAGTTTGTAAGTGTGTTTCTTGGTACATCAAGCAAAAACATTTTTCTCTGCACAATTAATAAGCCTTACATTAAGTTTATGTTCAGAGAAAAATTTCAATCAAGTTTATGTTCAGATCAATTAATTTCAAGCCTACATTTGGAGTGCCTGGCAAACAAAAACTTCTGAGAAAAAATACTGGAGAGTAAAATGGGTCTGGCAGCTACCTCCCTTCCATAAAAGCCCTAGGATAAGATTTGACAAAGAGGTTAACATACACCAAAACTTTGTGCAGCAGCTAGATGCAAGTGGGCAAATGCCTGAGGGAAGGCTGAAGTGCCAAGCAGGGAACTGCGGATGGTGATGTGATGTTAACTACAAGGGCACAATTGCCTTGTCTGCAAAGGATTTGGGAAGCCAGGCAGTGGAAAATGTAATTTCTACTGTAGCAAGGAAGGTATATGAAGGAAAACTGTTACCTCCACCAAAAACTACATTTCTGTTAGATTAGTCATACCTTTTGCCAGGGTGAGAGACATTTTAATCAACCTAGAAGGCAGAAGCAGAATAAATTAATTCCTGTGGAATTAATTGATACACTAATGATAAGCGTACCTCAGTGATGCTGTTGCATTTGGGAGCTCCTACATGCCCCTCTCTACATACTTTCTCCTTTCTCTCTCCACACAGGCATTTGCATGGTTTTACTGTCCCTTTAAGTGATATTTGCTTCTTTGGGAACAAAAGTTTTAATAGCTACTGCTAGAACAGAGCTAGAGTGGTTTACAGTTGTGACTCAACCCAGTATATTAACTGAACACTGAACAAAGCAATGTCAGCACTGATGAGATCAGTTGAGAGAACACCCATGTCTCACCATACCTTTCATATATTTTATGATATAATCAATGGAGAATTCCTTTTTTAGAAGATATGTGTTGTGCTCAAGAATGTCTTTTGTTCCCTGGTAGAAGCCTTTTGTCCTTAAGCTGCTGTGCTTTCTTGGTACATTCTTTACCCTTACATGGCGAGTTTCAAGTCTCTGCAGAGCCATACTGTTATCAGCATTAAGCATTACTTTCATTTTACTGTAAAAAATTGACACTGTGGAATTTCATAATTAGTCCCTTAATAATTTCCACATCACAAATGTGGGCATATTTTATTTCCTTTAGCAAAGTAGGCTTTTTCAACCTTCTGTGCTGCTACTAGGAATAATACAGCCCAAATTATGCAGAAAAACCAGAAGTAGAGAAAAAAACAGATGAAAACACCATGTTTAAGCATGCTTGAAACTTGGAGATGTGGAACACAGACTGGACAGTTGCAAGTGTCCTTTCCCTCAGTGGCCATTATTGCGCACCTCAGGCCTGATCCATGTGTGAGTCAAAACCAGACTTCCTTTCCACCTCCTCCCCAGGTTTTGGATCAGCTTGCTCTACATGCAGACCTGTATGCATATATACTAATTTTAATCTGTCACTTTTACGTTTGGAGGTCTAGACTACAAGTGTCTACATTGGGTCTGGCTGAACCCCATAGCAGCCCTCACAGTGCTGTGCTTGTACTGGTAGCTAGAAAGGTGGTGATAACACACCAGTGTTTTGGCTACTGCTCAGCAGGGCTCACACAGCACCAAGGCTGTCTCTCCGACCTTCCCCACCACCACCAGAAGGCTGGGGGTGGGCAAGATCTTGGGAGGGGACACAGCTCACCCAAACTGACTAAAGGGATATTCCATACCGTATGATGTCTGCTCAGATATAAAAGGTAAGAAAGGAGGAAGGGGGGAACATTTGTTATTAATGGTGTTTGTCTTCCAAAGAAACCACTATGTGCACTGAAGCCCTGCTTCCTGGGAAGTGGTTGAACATCACCTGCTGATGGGAAGTAGAGAATAACATCTTTCATTTTCCTTCACTTTCAGGTGCATGATTTCTTTCTGTTGGTTCATTAAACTGTCTTTACCTTGACCCACAAGTTGAGGGTTTTTTTGGTGGTTTTTTGTTTGTTTGTTTTTTTATCTTATTCCCCACCCCAGACCCCCCCATTCTGCTGAGGAGAGGAATGATAGAGTAGCTTGGTGGGCACCTGGTATCAGCCAAGGTCAACCCACCACAGTGTCTTTCCCTTTTAGAGAACAATCATATTGTAAGCAGTATCCTACCCTTCAAAGTCTCATTTTTATCAACTCAGTATTATTGGCAAAATCCTTGTGAGAGATTTTGACAAAGTTAAACTGCCGTTGACCAGTACCTTCATTCTCTTTCAAAAGATGCCTAACTGGTTCATTTAATTTTAAAAGCAGTTTGAACAATCCTATTACTTAATCTGTTATTGGAAATGTGTGAAAGAGCTTTTAGATAAAGCCATGCAAAAGCATGTTTTAATGCTCAGAATTTTTAGAAAGAAAATCTCTTTTGAGAGTCTTGCTTGATGTAGGTCTAAAGTAGACAATGTAATAGTTTATACTGGAAAAGAGAACGATAATACTTCATGTGACAAAAGCAGATTTAGGTAAGCTTACCCAGGTTAGGGGTCTTACGTAAGAAAGTACGGCACTCAGAATAGGTTGTGTGGGGGAATAAGGCATGGGTTTAGGAACAGCTGCAGCAGGAAGGAGGGAGAAGGTCTGAACTTTATGGGGGACCCTAAGTTACAAAAACAGAGAGTAAGAAGGGATAGGAGTCTGCAAAGGCTGAAGTGACACAGGAGAAATGATAGGGAGGATGTGGGTCTTGTGATTCCTTATTGTATCTGCAGTAGGTGTGACCTTTAGGAAGCACAGCAGGTTTTGCTCAAAAGAGGTATGCAACAGCTGGTGTCGAGTTGGGGAGAAAGAAGCTTGGGGACAAAATCAGAATTCTGGAGAAGAAAGAATGGATTTATCATGGGTAATGTGTATATAAGGGGGAAGAAATTGACAAAGATGTCTGGGAGAAACACAGAATGGAAAAAGGGGGATAAGGGTTCAAGGGGTGAATTTGGGAGGGGAGCTTTTAAAGGAAAAATGAACGACTTGGAAAGGAAACAGTATTCAGTGGATGGATACCAGGGGATTTTCAGAGCAGAGGGGCAGGGAGGAATTAGAGATAAGGAACTTTACAGAAGATGGAAGACACAGGAATCTCTTGGGTGAGTGGAAACATGAAAGAAAAAGAGGTATTTTGGGGGAGGTCTAACAGAGAAAGATTTGTGACAGGAGAAAGATTAAGATAAGTATAAAATGAGGAATAGGGAAAGTAAAAGAAGGAGTACTCAGTACCTCTTTCTGACTGTGGCTGGCAGTAACCAATGCACTGTATGACTGAGCAGCTTTCATTGACTCTTACATTGTCAGTTTGGGAGTGTCTAAGGGTATCACTACTGTATCACTTCATCTTACTCTAACTACTTCATTCTCATAAAGCTACGCTGTCAAGAGGAACTAATTTTCCTTTGTGGGTGTTTTGGCATTCACTAGCTTTACAGTGCTGTGATAACCTACCTGGCCTTCCATGGCTGCAATCCTTCTTCTTTCTGAACTTGCTTATGTAAAGAGTTTAAGCACTGCCAAAATTTGCCTTAATTGTGTTAGATGAGAAGAAAATACTGGGAATAGTTTACTTTTTATTACAACACTAAAATATGAGAGTTAGAAGACAAATTACAGAAAAGAACATCCTTTAAGAATTACAAAATAAATGTAACTTAGGCTGTTACATCTGATGAAACAAATCTAGTTATTTAAAATCTAAAACGTCTCATGCTTGTGCAAAAGTTATGTTAATTTCTCCTTCAGAAGTAGCAGAGTAGATCAGTCCGAGTTCAGAGTGGCCTGAAGCTCTTCGTGTGCTGAAATAGTGATTGACATAGAAGAACGGTGATTCAAAATATGGCCTTAATACTCTTCATCTTTCCTCTCTGGGAAAAAAGTCAAAGTTCAAGTTTGGCAGTTTCCTCTCAGAGGAATGTTGTGTGGTAATTTGCTTAGCTCTGGAACAGCATCCTTAACAGGCATCCTCCTGTTTAGTCGTGGGTATTCTTTCTCATTGCCTATTCATTCTTCTCATAAACTCAACGTATTCTAGGTCTGGGTGCTGTTATTTGGGTTTTTTTTGTGGTTTTTTTTTTTGTTTGTTTGGTTTTTTTTGTTTTTTTTTTTTTTTTGTTTTTATCAAACAGTTTTCCTGATGCTGTGGTTATGAGAAACAAGCTATTTAAAAATTACTCTCTCATAGTAGCCTCAGGACTGTGAAATGCCATCATGAGGGAAGGGTGATACAGTGATGATGACCCTTTTGAGCCATATTCAGTGTGGGAACAATTCAAGTGCAGTTTATTGTTGGACTTACCTGGGACTGATGTTGCTGCCCTGGAAGCACAGGTATCTGGAATTTTCTGGAACATGCAGCCATTGCCAGTTCCTGGGAATTATGCCTCTAGCCCTTCCTATAGTTTGCTCTCCAGTTTATATAGCCAGTGTTCTGTGGCTTTTATCAGTGTAAGAATCTGAGTTGCAAATTCCAGAAGACTGTAACTACTTCTACTGCTGTGTATTACTCTCTTAGGAAAAAAATGTTTGTGTTGTGTTCTGCCGTGGTTGATTTGGACAACAGCCCAACAGACTTCCTGGTACAGGTCTCTAATGTTTGTGTTTCTCCTTTCTTTATGTTTTGGGGTAGAGCAAGCAGATTTCATTTTTTTTAATATATATATATATATATATATAAAAACACAAAATGCTAGTATTCTCCCTGTTGTATTCTACATTTTATTCTGCAAAGTACTTTTTCTTTGTTCAGCTTAAGCACTTCCTTTTTCCTTTTTCCTTTTTCCTTTTTCCTTTTTCCTTTTTCCTTTTTCCTTTTTCCTTTTTCCTTTTTCCTTTTTCCTTTTTCCTTTTTTTTCCCTTTTTCTCCTTAGTATCTTGTTTTTACTTTTTCCTTTTTCCTTTTTCCTTTTTCTCCTTAGTATCTTGTTTTTACTTTTTCCTTTGTGGATTTTCTCGGCTGCCTGAATGCACAACCTAAATGGCACTTTAGAGAAAATGTGTCTATCGTAGGTATTTTGTCTGCAAACGTAGAACTTTTTTATTTCTGTCTGTTAGACTCTGCTTGAATAATTAAGTAACTGATTATTTTTGTGTTGTTTTTTGCTTCTCAGAATAACAAGCTGCCCAAGCTGGGCTTTATTGTGACTGTGGTCACAATAAAGTGGTCCCACTTCTTACACAGCCATTCCCCAAATTCTCCTTCAGATGTTTTTGTCCCTTTGCCTTTGTAAAAAATTACACCCTCATGAAAGAGAGAGAACATGGGCTTAGTTTTAACCCGATGAATTTTTAAAGAATTTTTTCCACAATACTATTACAAATTGCATTTTTACCAACTTCAGAATCGTATTTAGTTCATGAACTTAAGAGGTTAGATCAGTAGTGCAAGTTTTATTGTTTTGTTTATTTCTTTTCTGTGGTAATGTAATTGACAGGAGCTGATAAGTCTGTAAACTCAAAAATAAATATCGAGTGTACTTCAAAACTAATAGCCCATTCATCTTCATCTGCAGTGTCATCTGTTGTCCCTGTGAAAAATCACTCTGTGCTAGTTGTGTTCTTAATCCTAGTATGAACCTTTTCCTGATATCTATGTGCTTTTACAGAATAATGTGAACAATTGTTCTTGCATATTTTTCAAAATATGAATTTCCAAAACTATCATAATTTTCATTGTCTTCTTTACCAATGTTTTGGGCCCCAATTTTCCAAGAGTGACTTTGTGCCTTTCCCCAGTTGCATGGCACACTACTGTCTGCCTCCGCTCTTTTTTTGCAGAGATATTCTTTCACAGGAAAATTCTTATTATTTCATCAGAATTCAGTCTCTAGTCCTCCTCTAATTTGTGTTGTCCTGGAACCTGACACATCATCAGAATAGTAAAATTATGCTTTCTATAATTTATAAGCTCTTTATGATCATCATAAGCCATTATGAATGTAAGAAACTTCCAGTTCTACTCAGGATAGAAAAGATAGCCAACTTATTTTACAAAAATTAAGTATGTAATTCTAGGCCAGTGCTTCAAAGCTATATCCCATCTTTCTTACCCTCATTCTTTGTTGATAAAGCAGAAAGTAGTTTAAATTTGCTTTAGTTACCATGATGTTTCCAAGGAGTTTGAGACAAATGACTAGCAGTTATAACTGAGCCCTTGCCTGCCCCATCTTTCAAACCTGAGATTCCACCAGGTGCACTCACTTGCTGTCAAAGAAGGCATGATTCTCCTCTCCTGTTAATGAGTCCAACTTGCCCCAGTACAGCAGCTTTCTCTCCAACTGCTTGCTTCCAATGGATCTCCATCTCTTTTTACCATATTTTTAAAGTTACAGTAAGTGTGTCACAGGTATCTCCATCATTGGCAACTTTGACAGGAACCTATCAATCACTTCTTTATGTATGATCTGTTTATTATATTATCCTCATGCTGAGAGTCTAAAGTAAACTAAAAACAGTGGAATAAAAAGTACATATTTACGATAAGAAGATAAACAAATCACAATGACCAGTATTTCAGGATTTTAGAGTAAAACCAAGTAAGAGAAGTCTGCAATTGTCTCTTCGCTATGGAAAATTCTTATAGAGACTAAGCTGTTGTATAGTTGCATCTTAATATACTTAACTCTTGCCTCTTCCAGTGCTGACACTTTTAGGCACATCACTCTTGAAGATTAATTACAACATAAATAATTTTAAATACAGTAATGATTGCATTCTCACATACCGGTTTCCTGAAAGCAGCTCCTGGAAAATTAGACAAAGAGTGATTCTAGTTTATGAAAAGACCTTCCTGGTGTTTATGATATTGCACAGTTGCAAAAGAAGGTTAGCACTGTACTTCGAACATTCATCATGGTAAGTGCAGAAAATAAATCATCCTGACTGCAGAAACACAATTTTATAGCTATAAATTATTGGACCATAAATTACCATCCTGGAAAACATACTTTTAGCAGGAATTCTCTTATAAGGAAACTTTATGCTCTCATTAGGTTTCCCCTATGCAGCAAAAATTTAAATAATTTATGCTTTGATTATTTATTCATGGCAAAGTAATTTGAGAATGTTTACATTCTATAAAGCTCATCCATTAAATTATTTCTCATCTGGTATCATTTCAATAGGTATTTGTTTAATTTTTCATGCTTTACATACAATGCCATTAGCAAAATACCCCATAGTGTAGATTACTGTAGAGGAGCTCCTTATTTTTAAGCAGAAAGATATAAATGAATAATTTCAAACAATATAACATAACTTTTTTGTCCCTTCTGCTTCTATCTCCCCACATACTATGTCGATAATATGTGCTGTGACTTTCTACTACATTTACCACTGGAAATTACTAGCAGTATGGAAACAAAATCAAATGTATAATACTTCTGACAAGAGGGATTTATAGTGGCTATTTAATCTTGTTTGCAGCAGTAGAACTTGGTTTGTTTATAGTGAAGTGCCTGGAGAATCAGCTCATAGGTGAAACAATTTAATGAGGCATCACTATGAACAAAAAGGAAACTTGTTTCTTGTAATTGGATACGAGGTCAATTAATTTTTGGGTCACTTATGAATTGGAAAGCTGTACACATGTCCAGAGTGGGATCATTGTGGTAGGATGGGGTAGGCTTTTTTATAATGAGAGGTTGTGTATTTTAACAACTCTGACCTGAGTCTTAACCCCTTGCATGTTGTAGGACTAACTTAAGAAAATATTGGAAAATCAAAGTAAATTGGAAGTCTGAAAAGACTTAAAAACTTCCACAGAGTTCCTGACCTGGTATATTACTGATAAATAATTTAGCATGTAAAGACTGAGATTATTCCTGTTTTTTGCTGTATAATGTAATAGTCTAGGAAGTTTCCTTCCTTAATTAAGTATAAAAGCAAAGGGTGACCCTTTTTAAAGTATTCTATACATTCTTTTTTCAGAAGAATGACCTGAACATGAAAGTATTTTTGTCCCACTGCCATCAGTACTTTAATGTAAATAAAGCTATCTTTGACTGCCCTTATGGATCAGCTGTGATTATCATGCTTATGAAAGTTAAATACTGCTTGCATACATTATGGTCTTCGCGGCTTAACAGCCCCATCTGAACAAGATCATCCTAGACCAAATCCTTTTCCTTCAATGCTGTGATGCATTCGCATGTTAAAAATATATGTTACTGGAAAACATGCTACTAAACTAGTAATGCAATTGCAATTATAGGGAGACTGGACAAAAATCTATCAAAAATGAAGTGTTTTCCATGACATTCAACAGGAAACAGTGTTGATGCTTTTCTACAGGACAATCAAGATCGTGCCATGAAGGACTTCAGTTCTTAACTCTTCTGGTCTGAACCTGAATCCTGTGTGAAGGACCATAAGTAAAGAAATTAGTTATTTGCAGGAAGAACACAGGCAGTGTAACTTACCCTTTACACACCACGGGGGAAAAACTGCGTAGTAAAGCTAGAGCTTCTGCAGTTTTCCAGGTATTTTAACTTCTCCTCGGGACCCATCTGGAATTTTTGGCTTTGACCTTCAATGAGATTGAGGATGATTTAACTGACACCTATACAAGTATGTGGATGTGAACCTAAGGCTTCAGTCCTGAGATGTCCTCCTCTTATTTGAACTTCATATTCTAGGGAAATTTTTTGGACCAAGATAACCTTTAAAGCCAGGATATAAGGAGGAAAGGTGAGAGTGTGCCATTGCCCTATCTTAGTATTTTTAGTTTTTACACTGAAATGCTAGGGCACAGTGATAAAGTCTGTTTCCAGCTTTCTAAATGTACTGCAGACCCATGTCTCATCTCTGATTGTAGCCAGAGCTGACAGATTCACAGAAGGCAATAGATTAATACTTGCTTGCATATAAAAAAAGTTTTATGAAACTAACTTTCAATAAACCAGAAATAAAGTCTTTGATCTTCCAAATGTTCACAGAATGGTCAGGGGTGGAAGGGAACTCTGGAGATCACCTAGTCCAATCCCCCTGCTAAAGCAGCTTCTCCTAGAACAGGTTGCACAGCAGTCTCCAGAGAAGGAGACTCCACAACCTCTCTGGGCAGCCTGTTCCAGTGCTCTGTCAACCTCAGAGTAAACAAGATTTTCCTCATACTCAGGTGGAACTCCCTGTGGTGTAGTTTCTGCCTGTTGCCCCTTGTCCTGTCACTGGGCACCACTGCAGGGAGCCTGGATCCATCCTCTTGGCACTTGCCCTCGAGATACTTGTAGACATTGATAAGTTCCCTTCTTAGTCTTCTCTTCTCCAGGCTACACAGGCCCAGCTCTCAGCCTTTCCTCATCAGGGAGATGTTCCACTCCCCTCATCATATCTGTAGCCCTCGGCTGGACCCTCTCCAGTAGTTCCCTGTCTCTCTTGAACTGGGGAGCCCAAAACCGGACACAGTACCCCAGAAGCATCCTCACCAGGGCAGAGGAGAGGGGCAGGATCACCTCCCTCAACCTGCTGGCCACACTTCTCCTAATGCCCCCCAGGATCCCATTGGCCTTCTTGGCCACCAGGGCACCCTGCTGGCTCATGGGCACCTTGCTGTCCTCCAGGACTCCCAAGTCCTTCTTGGCAGAGCTGCCTTCCAGCAGGTCAGCCCCCACCCTGTGCTGGTGCGTGGGGTTGTTCCTCCCCAGGTGCAGGACCCTACACTTGTCTTTGTAGGCACACTCTTTTTCCACATACTGTAAACTTTCTTCTGTTTGAGTTTTGCCACAAGCTCCTTGCTCATCCATGCAGGTCTCCTGTCCCCTTTGCTTGATGCTTTACTCATAGGGATGCACAGATCTTGAGTTTAGAGGAAATGATGCTTGAATATTGACAAGCTCTCTTGGACCCCCCTACTTTCTGGAGGCCTAACCCATGGAATTTCTCCAGGTAGGTCCTTTTAGAGGTCAAAATTAGTTCTCCTGAATTCCAGGGTTGCAATACCTGTTTACTGCCCTGCTTTGTCCACACAGGTTCCTGAACTCTACCATCTCATGGTCCCTGCAGCCAAGGCTGCCCTCAACCTCCACATCCCCAGCCAGTACTTTGGTTTTGAGTATAAGGTCTAGCAGCACATCTTGTCCCATTGCCTCCTCCAGATCTGATTAGTTTTAGCCATGTAAAGTGTCCCTATGTCTGAAGAAAAACAAAAAGAATTTGTTTTTAACTTTCATCTGTTGGACCAAGCTGTGGTCAAAATCTGTCCACAGAGGTCAGATGAGTCACTGTATTACATGGATTTGGGTTTTCACTGGTTTGCATTTAAATGAGACCATTAATTTTTGCTCTCCCCGCCACTTGTATTATTTGTATGGGTAAGAAGAATAGGGTTGTTAACTGAAAAAAATTATTGAGGGGATCTGTTTCTGTTTTAACTAGCAATTAGTAAAGTGATCTTTCACAGAAGGATTTCTAACAAGCATTGTCATAAAGCTTTATTTTTGAGAACACTTCAGGTGTTTGTGGCATTGTGAGAATAGATACATGATGAAGAAAAAACCCTTGGCAAATGATGCTTGTGTCACTCACTTTCAAATAAAAGAAGAACTTAAAGAATAATTAAAAGCTAGAAAATCCTGCTCTTCAAACCAAGATGAAGACATGAAAAGAAAACATGAATATGATTGCATTTTAAGTGTTTTCTCTGTGTATATCTGTACCAGTACCTTTTTTAGTGGGCTCTACCCTTTCCAATTATTGAATTTTTTACATGTGTGCACAGAAATGTGTTGTGAGAGCATATATATGTATAAACAGTCTGATAGCTCTGTCTTGCCTGTTGAACAGTTTAAAAGGAGCTGTAGTGTCTCTACTCCCCACACATATTTCCCTGTTATTACAGAGAATTCATCTTAGTACCTATGCTGTGAGGGGGCTATTCTCTGAAAGTCAAACTCTCAAAGTTCTTCTACTGCACTTGCAATGTGAAGGCTGACATGTTTTCTGAAAATTCACTGATACTGTCCAGTGGGTAAGCAACCCTCATTGAAAAAGCAGCATTTGCTGTTCTGCACTGCTGTTGGTAATGATCTTTCTAGACTACTAGTTAATTGTTTCACCCTGAAAAAGAAGGCCTTAGATACGTCTCTTTCCTGAAACCATTGAAAATACAACTAATTTCTGTGAGGAATGTCCCTGGGAGTAATGCTTCTATTCTCTGCAGTGAACTCATTGTTTTGCAGTGTCAATCATGTTCTGAGAATGTGTCCTGGATCAGTCCTCCCAGAGGACTGAATCTCATCCCAGCTAGGTTTTATTACTTAGTTGTTACAAGTCTGGCTAGGAACATAAGATTAAACTTCTCTTGAGTTTACCCTCCTATATAACCAGCCTGGTACTGAACAGTTAATACGTTACAGTTTTCCACTGGGCAATAGAAATCCTCCAAGATGTCGAGGTCTGTGTCCCATCCATCATCACAGCACAAGTATTCAGTGTGTACTAAGTGCACCTCAGGTGATGGGTTAAAACATGCTAATTTTCTTATACATTTGAGTGAGCGGACAGTACATAGAGGTCACGATTGCTTTGTTTGGAAGTTGGTATTAACTGAAATCCTTTGTGACACGGCAGCTGTTGATGTAAGCATTCATTTCTAGGGTCCCAGAGAAGAGAGCAGAGAATATATAGAGTCTAAGAGATACTGTGAGGGCCTGGATTTGAAAGGGAGAGTGTGCTTATGATGTGTTTTAGTTAAGATCAGGAGTGTGCTTTTGTAGTTAACCTCCTGATGGTCTCCACTTACTGACATTTGAACCACGTTATGGAGTTCTCTCAGACTGTGTGAACCAAATTTTTGAGAAGTCAAAAATAGAAGATTTTCTTCAAGAGTAACTTTTCCTTCTTGTGGACATTCAATGCATGCCACCAGATATGAGCCTGTAGGAGGTGAAAACCTCCTGAAATACATACTGTTCAGTTCCTGGCTCTTTAGTGATAAACATTTCACTCTGTATCTGCTGCCATTGGATCATGTTCTTGTTAATATAATCAGGTTGTGACTGCAGGAGAGGATTGGTATCCTGCTAGAAGGACCTAGAGGGCACAGGCAATGATTATTGTGTAGTCTGTTCTACCCAGATGATCTAGGAGTTTTCCATCACAAACATTCATCTCACCTAGAGATACAGAGAAACCAAACTGCTATTGTTGTTGTTTGTAGTCTAAAAAGAAATTAGTTTTACAAAGTGAAAGCCATCAGTGTGTTCAAGGTTGAGACAGGCTGAAGGTTTGGAACAGATGTTAGGATAAACTGATTTAGTGGAAGGGTAATGCAGCACTGGAACAGGATCCTTCTACTCCATAGGATTTCCAGGTCTTGGTTAAAGAGTGCCATGGTTCTGGTGCTGGCACTCTTGCTTTGAGCAGGCCCTTGCCATCATTCTGACACCGGATTGGTGTATAAGCTTGTGGTCTGAGGGGGAAAGATGAAAACCTATGGTAGTTCCAGCTAGGCTGACCAGGTTAGAAGCATGTCCTGCCTGAAGAGCTGTTTCCATTCTCTGTTGCTAGGTTTTACTCAATTATTTTTAACCCACAGTTCTACACAAATGCAACTAGTTTTTCAAACTGAGCATAGATAACCTTCTTAAAGAAAACTAATCGGTTATTCCTCTTATAAAACCAGTTTTCCATAATTTTAGCTTTATATCTATGCTGTAGCTATAGTTATATATCTGATTGCAGAGAAAATATGAAGCTGTACTTCATTTATAAAGTTTGATGGGAGTGTTTTTTACCCTGGGAAAATCTATTTAAAACTGAAATAAATTATGTAAATGAGCTCTCTATATTTTTCACTTTATCTGTATTTCATATAGAATCTGTACTTGGATCTCTGCTCTATTCAATGCTAAGAGACAATACATCAATATTTTTCAGACTGTGGGTAGTACTCAGCATTTATAGGAAGGCATACGTGACATTTTTAAGTGTTTTTCCTAAAGCTTCTCAGTTTAGTTGCCCCATGCATTTAAAATTCAGGCCCAAAAACTCACTAAAGCATGTTTCAGAAATGTTTTTATTTTTTTAAATGCTCACTGTTTGACAGCACAAAGCCATTTATGAACTCAGTATGTTTTACAGTTATAGAAAACTTGCTAACAGTCCAAGTTGCAGATGCTGTTCTAAAGGGTAACTGTAAGATTTGTTCTTTCATTTTCTGTTTGCTTTGCAAATAAGTAGTTTGATCCCTTTTCCATCATCTTTGAGAAGGAAATAGTGATATGAGGTTAGTTTTTTTTTAAAAGCTGTTACTGGTCTAAGTAATCCTTAAAAAGCGGAAGAAAATGAATGTCCTCTGTCCACCTGCATCCCCTCTTTTTCAGGGGTGCATCCCTAGAAGACATCATGTCTTCATTTAGACAATTTTGGTTTTCTTCCGTCCTATTTATTTTAACTAGATTTCAGTAAACATGTAGTAGGCCAGATGTGCTTGTTCTGAAATAAAACCTGGCATAGCTAAGTTTCAGAAAGTTGGAAACAATCATGGTTGGGTTACAACATCACCTACTGATCAGACAGGCCTTTGTCAGGACAAGGGCAACCCTCAGAAGGACAAGGTAGAACAGTGAAAATTTAACACTGTA